>NC_136069.1:962993064-963652731 GCF_964261635.1 Lissotriton helveticus
CATGGCCTGCCTTGCTGTCTCCATGAGTTGTTGTACAGAGGTCACTGTGGTTTAATTTCACTCACTGTGCCAGCCATGTGTGGTTTGTTGACCTAAGGGTGTTGTGATATGTTCTTTCTGTTGTATGTTTTGTACACATGCTTTGTGGCTGGCTCCTTGTCTTCCCATAACTGTCCACCTCACTTTGGCTATCCTGTTTCTTGTCCTCCATTGCTGCTGCCATCTGGTATGTGTATGTGGCTGTGTGTCAGTGTGGGGTGTGTCTGGGTGATTTGACAGGCATTGTGTACAATTAGGTGATTGTTCATATTCAGTGTGAGTGTTCATTTTGTGATTGGACTCAGTTTGCTTAACATGAGTGGGGTGTGGGGAGGAGGGTTGTCCTGGCCCTGAGCTTCTGTGCTGTGTGTTCCTCTTTAGCCCCACCTGCTGAGACTGGCTCCATGGTTGTTTGGTGTGTGTGGTGCAGGGTCTGAGTTCACCTGGCTGGTCAGTTGTGCAGGGGGGAGCTCAGGAGGGGCACACAGCATGTCTTCTAATGGGTATGGGGGCCTAGTGTGTGAAGGGTGTAGTTGTAGCTCTGTGAGTCTTTGTGGACGGCCCATGCCTGCCGCTGGCCTTGCTTACTGCATCGTGCTTATGTTTTCCCGCGTTTTCACCGCTGCGGAGACGCGACCGGGAGATTGCATTGATTTCACGGTTGACGGGTGACCTGGATGCCGAGGGGTGATTTAGTGCCAGGTAGGACGTGTGTGGGTAGACTTGCAGATGGGTTCCTGTCCCCACGAGAGTAGTGTCTGGTGTGGACAGGAACTGTATATATCAGCCCAGGAGGTATATGTTGTGGTTGTGTGCGGAATTGTATCATTGCATACCTGCGGCGTTGTCCGCGATGACTTGCTGGTAGTGTATCAGGTACAGCACCGGGAAGACGTGTAGAGCTGGATCCATTGTGGCCGGGACCGGGTGGTGGGGACCAGGAGTCTTGTTTTGCACTCTGCTGTCGTGCTTCCGCCGTCTCTGGTTGGATGGCTTCTCTGCTGCGGTGTGACTGGCTGTATGGGGCATCCTTATTTGTACGTCGGTCTGGACATCATTCCGCATGGCAGTGGGTCTCTATTGGCTCCCACCACCATGGTGGTGGGCGCATATTCATGGCGGTTCTTGTCGCACTGTGGCGGACGGGAAATGGGCTATGTTTGCCCATTGTAATATGGCGGGTGTGAGGACCGCTGCTCGCGTGCAGAAAATTGCATTTTCCACCACCGCCAGTACCGGGGTGGTGCCTCCGCCCATCATTATAATGGGCCCCTACGCATGAATTACAGGGACTTGCGTTTGATGAAGCCATGGTCCAGAACAAACTTACTACACCAAGTTTAATTGACAGTATACAGAGTAATACACCAGCCCAGCTGGGCCGCACTGCACCCAGAAGCGGGGCACGGCCCTGCACTTCACAGCAACAGCGACTGTTTGTTCCCGGGTGGAGCGAAGATCTACTGTGCGACTGATGCTGCTGTCCAGACCGCCCCTCTACTAGTGGTGCCCCGGCACGCCACATACCACCCAAATTGAGTGGTGGCAGGACCACCGATGTGCACTGGATTGCGGCCCGCGACTTGCTGAGGCTGCTTCGATGTTTGGTAAGGAGGCGTGATGACCAGCAGGGCTGGGCCAACACAGTTCAGCTGGCACAGCAGAGACCACATTGAGGAGACCAGCCATCAGCCGTGTGAGTAGGCATTGGGCCCCGGGTGCAGTGACCTGGGCACGGGCGATCGGGCCCTCCCTACCATTTGGGTGTTGTTAACTGGTCTTCCCCTTGCGGCTGGTGGCGCTTGCTGGCTGTGGGCTGGGTTGGAGGCCCTGTGAGTCTTGAGGTGTGGTGTGCGGTGGGGGGCTGGCACAGATGTGGGTCGGGGACATAGCATTGTACCGGGCACCCAGGCAACTTGGTCCCGTCATCTGTGCTGGGGGCTGCGGTGCAGCCATGATCCCCCCCGCCTGGCATCAGGTATCGGCCCTCGCTCCCCCTGCAGCCCCAAAACCTCTGCAGGCCAGCTGCTGATTGGCACAGTATCCAAAAAGGTGCACCTCCTTGTCGGATAGACCAATTCAGAACACCTGAAGTGCGGCATGAAGTACTGGGTTTTTCGGAACCCAGCGGTGTCAGGGTACACCCTAGGACTTCGGGTACTTCCTGATTCAGACACAGAAACTCAGAGTCTTCTAGGTGAAGTCAAAGATCGAATTTATTGGCTGCAACCAAGTAACAGGCGTCCTAGAAGTACAACACGGTGTATATTCTCAGGAGACTGCTCAATCTTACAAAGCCAGTCTTCTCTTCTTATACGAAATATTATGCTTTAGGCAAACATTCTTAAAATTTTAGTAGATCATTCACATGTTTTCACTACAAAAGAAAAGCAGAGTCATGATGACAAGCCCATGTTTCAGTTTATCCAGCCCACAATAATTTATCCGGCAATGCCCAGTATTCCTATCAGATATCGACGGACCCCCAATAAAAACAGGCACCTCCTCCTCGTAAAGCAAGTCGTAGAGAAAGAACAGGGACAGGTGTGAGCAAGATTAGGCAGGGTGTGTGTGTGATGAAAAAAGTTTACGGTAGGCTGTGCCTTGATGCTATCTCGCTCGGCCACTGGGAAGGGAACTGGCCGGGCAGGTTCGGCCTGGGGCAATGGTTCCAGCTTGCCCAGGTCACAGAGAAGTCAGCAAAGGTGTACGTGTCCTTCGGAATCGAATTTGGCTGTAGTTATTGGCCTATGTGAGGGCAACTCACAAAATGGCTGCCGTACACAAAATGGAAGCCAAGGGTTCAGAACGAAAATGATGATTTCAAGGTGAATTCGTCACTCAAAAATGACGAAAATGCTCGTACATAGTGTACTCGTCATTCTCGGTCTTTTGATACCAAAATCGTCATGTTACGACGAAGTTTATTACACGGGACCAGAATTTTAAGTACTACAGACCCTCCTTTTGCCCTTACATAGGCAATTTAACCTATCCTCATGCTAATCTGAGTCCAGGTCTATATTCCTAGAGTCATTGAGATGTTGCTGTAGCATCATCCTATTACTTAGCTCGTCTTTTGATACAGGTTTCCTTACACATGATGTAGCACAGAGGCCACATATTGCAGGAGCACACTGTACGCATAGACAAAACAGGAAAAGGATAGCTAAGGTCACCCCAACGACCATCAGAATTTTCCAACCCCAGGCGGATAGCAGTTCCCAGAACCATCCCATCAATGACCAATCCACATGAATAGATTCGGAAATCTTATGCAGTTTGGAGATGGCCTGGTACACTGTTGGAGCGTTATCTGGAATGAAAACACAGCAACTCGATTGGATCAATTTACATACCCCACCTCGGTCTGCAAGGATGACATCTAACGCGACCCTGTTCTGAAGGGTCATAAGACGATCCGACTGGCGCTCAGCAGTCAAGTTACTAAGGGCACCTGCAGTTTTAATTACGGTGGATTCAACCACCCTTGTCAATTGCCTTGTGTTCCTGCTGTTAACCATGGGTCCCCAGAACGACAAAAAACCTTGTACGAAATCCCCAAATTCTTGTCCAGCAGTGTCCTCATTACTGAAGACACCTCTAACTGTCCTTGTCTTATGGTAATCTGCCGCAGCGGTGTAGGTGGGGGGCAACAGAAATGAAACAAAACATGTGCCCGAAAAGTCAGGGGGCAACCATGTATAGGCTCTATCATGGCAGATGAAATAGGTACCCTTAGCTGCTAGAAACGAAGGGGAAGTCTGAGACGCAAAAACATACGTTTCAGTACAGATACTCTTCCCTAACTGAGCTCTGGGATTCTTGCCATTACCTTGCAGACATAGGTGACCCTGATGGGGTACAATCCAAATCGGGGACGATCTCTTAGCTTGCTGTTTCTCACTCAGAGTAGCTCCATATCCGGTTACATTCCATCCTATATATACCAGTGTCTCGTCTCTCGGGATAGTCTCGTAGGAAATATCTTCCTTAATCATGTCTACTATACCCTTAACTAGAGCACTATTCTTAGGATTGTCTGTTACAGAACGTAGGGGATAGACTTCATGTGCATAGATGAACATTGTTCTGTATGCCCACACAGAACCATTATGGCTGAAAGGTAGGACCAGATAAGGGATACCTTTATCCGTTGTATGGGGCATAAGGCCACACACCCAGCAGTTAGTCGTGTTCATTACTAGTTGGTGTTGGTGCAAAAGCTGGACGAAGGAGTTATTAACCACTACAGCGCTACGGCGTTTTCCCCGCTGTGCACTGAAAGCACATAAATTCCACTTTACATGACAAAGCCAGCTCGTCATGAGCGCAGCGCAGGTAACGCCCATGATGAGCTGGCTTTGTCATTAGCGTGGAAGTGGTTAATAAACTCTAATCTCCTAGCGGACTCATGTTCAGGAAGGGCTTGAAAAGAATGTGAGGAAACAGCAGGAGGAGGTATAGGCGATGTAGTGGGTGCAAATGTCACTTGTAAAGAAAATAAGACATATCCTGTTAAAAACATCATTGCACTGAATAACATGAGAATGCATAATAATAAAAAACGTTTCTTGGTCATCAATTTACATATTCTGTTTTTAAAGTTCATGGTTGTGGCAGGTCTCTTCATCTCGAAAAACTCCATCCTCTATAATATGCTGCTCGCAATGGTAGGGTGTTCTATGCTAAGGAATGCTTCTGTCAATCCAGGGCAACTCCGTTTGACCAACCAGAACTGTCGACCTAACGTCTTCAGCTGCACCCCAAAGACTTTGGGCAACCGCGACCCTACAGCGGAACCCGGATGGTGGTTCGAAAAACAAAAATAAAAAAGTTTCTCAGATGAGAGAGCTGCACTTTCAAAAATAGTACTAGAAAAGACAATTTTATTAGTTCATAGTTCTCGGCCTCAGATTATATAGTTGTTTTCCCAGTATTGTCTGGTCTCGGAAAAGGAGTTCAGGTTCTGTAGTGTCCAATCGAATTGACGGTGGTACAGTTGGTTGCAAAATATTGTCACTCTCTTTTTCAGTAATTGTTCCTTTTATACTTGCATCACTGAAAGGCAGAAAACGAGGCACAATTTCAGTCTCCAAGTCGGCGACACCCTCCTGGACCCACCGGTCGTACGGCAGACGCAAAGGTACCCTCTTGCAGTGTACACCGTGGATCCAGAGCTTCTTTCCTTCCACTCGGACAGCTGATCTCGTTGAAAGAAGGACGAGGTGTGGGCCGGTCCACCGGGGCTGGTCGTTCTTTGTTCGCTGAAAGTTTTTCACCAGCACCCAGGATCCAGGATCGATTTGATGACCTGGAGCTTCAGAGGCCTGAGGCAGAGTATCGTGAACCTGTTGGTGTAAAACACGCAATTTAGCTGTCAATTCGTACAAATAGTCAAGCAGTACAGGGTGTTCGATTTCACTGAATTTTGTAGGCCTTGGCACTCCCCATATGTTGGCCGGACGGCCAAATACTATCTCATATGGACTAAGTCCCACTCGCGAGTGCACAGTCATTCTGGTGGACAGGAGTGCTAAAGGCAGAGCGTCAGGCCATTTAAGACCAGAGCTCGCTTGGATTTTGGCCAGTTTTAACTTTAGAGTGCCATTGTAGCATTCTACTAGTCCAGCTGATTGGGGGTGATTTGCAGCGTGAAATTTCTGTTGGATGCCTAGCCCTTCGCATACTTTCTTCATCACGCGACCCACAAATTCACTCCCATTGTCACTCCAAACCATTCTCGGCATTCCAAATCTAGGGAAGAACTCTTTCACAAGGGCTTTAGCTGTGGATAAGGCACTATTGTCCTTTAGGGGATATGCTTCTACCCATCTCAAAAAGGCACAAACAACAACGAGTACGTATTTTAAATTGTTGCACCTCTCCATGTGGATGAAATCTAGCTGCAAAACCTTTTACGAAATCCCCAAATTCTTGTCCAGCAGTGTCCTCATTACTGAAGACACCTCTAACTGTCCTTGTCTTATGGTAATCTGCCGCAGCGGTGTAGGTGGGGGGCAACAGAAATGAAACAAAACATGTGCCCGAAAAGTCAGGGGGCAACCATGTATAGGCTCTATCATGGCAGATGAAATAGGTACCCTTAGCTGCTAGAAACGAAGGGGAAGTCTGAGACGCAAAAACATACGTTTCAGTACAGATACTCTTCCCTAACTGAGCTCTGGGATTCTTGCCATTACCTTGCAGACATAGGTGACCCTGATGGGGTACAATCCAAATCGGGGACGATCTCTTAGCTTGCTGTTTCTCACTCAGAGTAGCTCCATATCCGGTTACATTCCATCCTATATATACCAGTGTCTCGTCTCTACCCATCTCAAAAAGGCACAAACAACAACGAGTACGTATTTTAAATTGTTGCACCTCTCCATGTGGATGAAATCTAGCTGCAAAACCTTGAACGGATACGTAGGAGGCGCAAAATGACCAGCTGGAGTTGGGGTTCCCCTACCAGGATTGTATTTCAGACACACCATGCAATTCTTGACCACATTCTCTGCACACTTAGGAATTCCAGCATTTTGCTATACTGGAGCCAGCAACTTGCAAATCCCTTTTATACTGATATGAGCCATTCCATGGGCCATCGTAACCACTGCAAGCACGTACGCATCGGGTAGCAACCATCTCTGATGCTCTGACAATTCAATCCAACAACCATTTGCATCCATACTACCCGTACTTTCTCTCCACACGCTCAATTCTTTCTCTGTAGCTTCAGCTTGAATAGACTTCACACTCTCTATCGTATCTTCACACATACCAACATCACCAACCCATCTTGCAGGGCCTGCAACATACATTCGACTCATCACATCCCTTGCGGTTTCTTTTGCGACTTCGTCTGCAAATGCATTACCACGACCAACATCATCAGTCACCTTCTTGTGTGCGCTACATTTCATAATCGCAACTTGTAGCGGCAAGGTCAGTGATTCAAGAAGCTCATTCACCAACTGACCATGCTGAATCTTAGCTCCATGCGAAGTCAAGAACCCACGTTCTTTCCACAATCGTTCAAAACTGTGAGCCACACCAAATGCATATTGGCTGTCGGTATGTATTGTCACTTTCATTCCTTTCGATAATACACACGCTCGTGTAAGTGCAATCAATTCTGCTGCTTGAGCTGAATTATGTGGAATACGTGCAGTTTCAACAATCGTATGCAAAGTCGTAACAGCATATGCTGCAGTCGTATCACCATTCGGAAGCTTGAAGCATGAACCATCCACCCATAATGTACCATCACATTCAGCAAGAGGAGTGTCGTAGAGGTCTACTCTCCCTTTCGTTTCTTCTTCTGTTCTGAGAAAACAATCATGCTGTTCAGAAGCATCTAATTCTTCTACAATCGGCAACAACGTAGCTGGGTTAAGCGTGTTGCATTTTTTTATGTGCACATGACTCGCTAACAATGTCAACTCGTAACCTGTCAATCAAGCACTAGTTAAGTGCTGTGTCTTGGTTCTGTTTAACAACGTGTCCACTGAATGTGGAACCATCACAATCAACGTGTTATTCATCACTAAACCAGCAGACTGTCGAATAGAAACAGCTGCTGCCGCTGTGGCTCTCAAGCAACTCGGCAACGCCTTAGCTACCGGATCCAAAGTCGATGAAAAATACGCGCATGGACGTTGCTTGTCTCCGAACAACTGTGTCAACACTGACAATGCACAACCTTCCTTCTCATGGACGTACAATGTAAAAGGCTTACTGTAGTCAGGGGTACCCAACACAGGAGCCGAACACAATGCATCACGCAATTCAGAAAAACTTTTCTGACAATCTTCAGACCACGGAACGGGATTTGGTGTATCTTTACACGTCAATGCCACCAAAGGTTTGGCCAGCAAAGAAAAATTCGGTATCCATTGTCTGCAATATAATGTAATGCCCAAGAAAGCACGTACTTATCTCTGTGTTTTTGGCACACTCAATTTCGCTATTGCCTGAATTCTTTCTGGGGTCATTTTCCTTCCCTCCTTCGATAAGAGATGACCTAAATAGGTCACTTCTTGTCGACAATATTGTAATTTCGAGAGGGACACTTTGTGGTATAAATCACACAAATGACGCAACAAAGACAATGTGGCTACTTTGCAAATCTCCTCAGTATCTGCAGCGATTAGTAAATCGTCAACGTACTGGACAAGGGTAGCACCATCAGGTAAAACAATCGTATCAAGCTGTGTTTTTAGAGCTTGACTATATATCGATGGACTTTCACAGTAGCCCTGGGGAGCGCGTTTAAAGCGGAAACTTCAACCTCCAAACTGAAGCCGAAAATATCCCTACTCTTCTCGGCAATCGGGATGCTGAAGAAAGCATTCTTCAAGTCAATCACCGAAAACCAAGTCGCGGAAGCTGGAATCATAGTCAATAGGGCAGTGATATCAGGAACAACTGGAAATTGTGGCACAACGATCTTATTGACCTCTCTAAGATCAATCACAAATCTGTAGACAGGTGGCTGTGAAGGGTCTGTACGTTTCAAAACAGGCAGAACAGGACTATTGTAAACGTTACCTCTTGTCTCTTCAATCACGTCTTTGTCAATTAAATCATAAATGATCTCTAGCAATGCATTTTCACCTTCACTAGAAATCTTGCATTGGGGAATTCGTGGCATTTTAACATTGGCTTTTAATGTCACAACATATGGCGGTATTTCCAAGAGACCCACATCGTTAGGACCAGTAGCCCAAAGAATGTCAGGAAGAAATGACAACTCTGTCGGAAGTTTATCCTTCGACAAAACATTGGAGAGATCACTTTCCTACCCAGTGTGAGTTGTACTCCCGAAGGAGAACAATACAACGTCGCATACAATCGCTTCAACAGATCCAATCCCAACAAGTTTTCACCACAACCTGTCGTTAAAATGAGGGGTGCTTCGAATTCACAAGGTCCAACAGAAAGGGACATAGGACTAGAAATTGGGTTCCTAACCGGGGCACCAGAAAAACCTACTGAAACATTCATTTCGCAAGACAAAGGTGCACCAGGGAGTTTTGAGTGCATAATAGAACTCTTTGTAGCACCAGTATCCAACAGAAAAGGCTCTGACACACCTTATGTAATCACCTCAACGTAAGGTCCACTCTGATCTACTGGAACTGAAACAACTCCCTCTCTTTGTCTATGGCTGTCCTAGCAACCATTACCTTCTATATTCTCATCTTCTGCATAGTAATCATCAGCATAGTACTGAGCCGTCCTACCAGACGCGTTATTCTGCTGATCAAAGCTATTCATTGAATGCTGAGGCGGAAGGGAACGTGCGTTTTGGGGGAGATTTCCACGTCCTCTACCTCTTGGAGCTTGCTGAACACCTCAACCTCTTTTGTTTGAAACACCATTCGCGCGCTGTAACAAAATAGGGCAACTGTACTTAAAATGACCCTCTTCCTTACAATATGAACACTGATTGGGACCTACAGGAACACATGGTTGAGTATACTCGACTCTTTGCCTTTGAAACTGTTGAGGTTGCTGATAATTATTCTGATAGTTACTCTGACCACCATTATTCTGACCACCACCACGTGGCGGATACGCTTGCTGCAAAAGAACCTTTGTTTTTAACTCTTTGGTTTTCTTCTCGGCTCTATCTTTCTCATCTTTGTCTCTATTTTCATAGTACTGTGCAGTAGCCAATATTTGTGCTGAGGACGAAACATCCCAAGAACTTTCTGAATCTTTTAACTTCTTACATAGCTCGGGAAGCAGATTGTGCACAAATTTATCGACGAACAACCGTTGACCTCCTTCCGTGCTCATATCTTGACCACTGTGGTCGACAAACGTCTCCTCAAACCTGGTGAAGAAGTCGGACACCGTTTCATCTTTCTTCTGCTTGCATGCAGACAATTTATCCCAATTCACACGCATCGCAGGCATTAAAGTTTTCATGTAATTTATTATCCTACCAGGGAGATCTGCGACTAAAGGCTCGGGTTTAGCACCACCAACTTGTCAGCCATCTGCAGCGGTAATATTAGCCCATGTGTCACCTAACTCTTGATCATGATCTGCATGACGAATCTTTCCCCATAAGGGCTGTGGGACAACATTCCCAAAAAACATGTCTATATCCGCTAGATTCATGATGCATGAACCTGCAGTCTGTGTCAATTCCTTGTAATACCCTGCAGGATTTTTACTTGGATCAGGCAATGTCTGTTTAAGGGCCAAAACTTCAGCTCGCTTCCATGGAACATGTACCCACACACGCTGAAAGTGTGCTGGAACAGCATCAACGTGATTAGCTAGATCAGCCGCAACGGCGTCCTTCCATAGTGGAGGAACTTCTCTCATTGGGTACTGTCTCACCTTCTTTTCAGCAGAGGAATCAGACTCAAACAACGGACGAGAAACGCCTTCAGTCCTAAGCGACAACAACGTCGCAACTGCTTTTTTAACATCTGAACTTACAATTGCGCCTTTCCCAAACTCAAACCGTACACGACACAACTCAGGCGGATTAGGCTCCAAATCATTCTCCTCTAAATCCTCACAAAGAAAATTACACATTTTCTCAAAAATGTATCTCTGCTTTGGTGCTTCCCATTGATGGAATTGCAAAAACAACAAGTGATGGACTGAATGTGGATCAATGTCACACACTCCCCCAGTCAAAAGATCTGGGCCCAAATCCATCGTTTTTTTGCACTCCACACCACCCTGGGTTAGACAATGGCGATATGCAAATCAGCTCTTTTTTTTTTTTTTGTCCTCATATATGCCACCAGAAAATGATTACTCTGAATAGGCGTTCCTCAGGCCACTGACACAAACCTTCCTATTCCGGCCCTCGTGTTTGTGGATAGCCTTTAAGGATTGCCCAGAGGTAGGATTGTTACCCGTCCAACTTCCTGTCATGATGGTACTTGCTACTCAGGAAGGACAGGACCACAAAACCTCTGGCATAATCATTGGAGCTTAGGTTTATTTTATCTTTCGCTCCATGCATTTAAAGCTGACCACAGATTTACAGACTTTTCTCCACCACATAACATATCAAATTTACTCACCACCATAATGTTTTTGAGACAATCTGCAAATATTGGAGGGAGTGCCGATTTCCATACCTTACAGATCTCTCTTCTGGCGATCACTATTACATAAAAAATAAACTGTGATAAATTACTATCCAAAACGTAATCTGATTGGAGACCAAAAAAAACCAAGTTGAGGGTGCATGGAATTGAAAATGCGAGTACATCCTCCAAAAACTTACACACCTGTTCCCAAAAGTTACTTATATTGGGACATTCCAGAAACATATGAATATCATTTGCATCCTGCAACTTACATCTTGGACAGAAATACTTAACAACCAACATCTTGGAGAGTTTCGCAGGAGTCCAATAAACTCTGTACATGGTGTACAAATGGTTTCTTCGCAAATTAGAGGGTTTGATTATTTGCTGAGACATTGTAAAGGAATCTTTCCACAATTTCATTAGGTTATCCGAAACCCAGAGCCCTGAGGGGTCCCACAATTTCATAATTTCAGTTTCCAAATTATCCCTATTGTCGAGTAGAATTTTGTACAATATGGCCGTCTCCCCTCTCCTCACTCTAGAATTATTGATTAAATTCCACAGGGGACTCTCGTTCTCTAAATCCCAAATTTGGCTTCCCCACCAGGCTGACAGCTGATAGAACTTAAATCTCGTGAGAGTACCCCCAGTTAAACTAACCAAAAATTCCCAATTTAGGGCTTTCGAGGCATCCAAAAAATCCCCCCATCTAAAAAGACTAGCTCTCTTCAACGGGAGAGCTAGTTGATCGCCCAAACATTCAGGAGTACCTGGAGAGTCCCAAATCGGAGCAAAGGAGTGATAATAATGGATAGATAGCAACTTGCAAATTTGATACCAGTAATGTAAAGCGGCTTTCAAAACCTTCAGTCTAACTTTTTTGAAAAATTTTTGATCCCCAAACTTAAACAAGAAGAAATCTGCATCAAATGGAAGGTCATGCAACATGGCCCGAAAAATTAAACTATTAGACGTAGAATCCAATTTATTGGCTAAGAGCCGAAAGTTTTTAAGCTGGAAGGCATAACAATAAAATAATAAGTCTGGAAGAGCCAAGCCTCCTATTTTTAATCCTCTCCTTAGCTTTTTCCATGCTATCCTTGGGGATTTTGTCGCCCAAATAAAGGATCCAATCCTGCCTTGTAGATTAAGAATATCTTTTTTATTAAATACTAAAGGGATAGAATTAAACAGAAATGTTACCTTCGGTAATATAATCATCTTTACTAAATTCACCCTACCATAAATATTTAAGGGTAGAGAGTTCCATTTAGACAATAGTTTTTTAATCTCTTTTATCACGGTTTCCCAACTGGTCTTAGAGATTTCTTCTACCTTCTGAGTCAGTTGGATACCAAGATATCTCATCTTAGATTTTGCTTCTGGGATAGAGACTGGACTGTTCCAACACATAACATCGGTTTTATCCCTATTGATGCTATATCCAGAAACAATACCAAAATCATCAGCTAGTTTAAATAATCTAGGTATAGCTTCAGATGGGTTTGAGGTATAAAGAAGAAGATCATCAGCGTATAGTGCTGTCTTGATTATTAATTCTCCTATGTTAAAAGGGACAATTACAGGGTCTTGTCTCAGAGCACAAACAAATGGCTCGATATATATGTCAAACAATAATGGAGACAAGGGGCATCCCTGCCTTGTTCCTCTATGAATGTGCAACCAATCAGACAAACCGCCATTTACCAATATCCTTGCTCTCGGGCCCTTATATAAAGTTTTAACCCCATTGATGAAAGTTTCTGGAAAACCGAACTTTAACATTGTTTTCCAAAGGAAAGGCCAATTAACTTGGTCAAATGCTTTGGCTGCGTCTATTGCAACTATAGCAAGAGGCTTCTTCTTTTCAATTGCATAATCTATGGCCCCGATTACTTGAAATGTGAGTTCGTTTAATTGGCGACCGGGAATAAATCCCCTCTGATCTGGATGGATAATAGTTTTAATAACGTTTGCCAATCTACTGGCCAAAATTCCAGAGTAAATCTTTAGATCAGAATTTAAAAGTGAAATGGGGCGATACGATTCTATTTTTGTCGGGTCTTTATTTGGTTTTGCAATTAGGGAGATTGAAGCATCTAGCCAAGAGGATGGAATTTGTTTTCCCAGAATAAAAATATTATTAAATAATTTCAATAGTGGAACTAGAATTTCTTCTATATTATCCTTATAAATCTCTATTGGAAGCCCATCCGGGCCTGCAGCTTTATTTCTTGCCATTTTCTTTATTTGAGATCTAATCTCTCCTTCGGTTATTCCCTTTGCCAGAAAAACTCTGTCTGTATTGCTCAGCTGTGGCAGGTCCCTCAAGAAAGACACATTTTCTAATTCCTCATAGAACAATGTCATACATTCACCCAGTACAAGGATCTGGGCCTAAATCCATCATTTTTTTGCACTCCACACCACCCTGGGTTAGACACTGGCTATATGCAAATCAGCTCTGACCCTGTTGCCCCATGGGAACAGTCCAGTCCGAACTACAAAAGCCATGTCCTTCCCAGAACGGAATCAAGCATCCGGACCGGTTTCGAGGTAACACCTCTCTTCAGCCCGGCTAGCTTGACTCCAAGTGGTGTGGAAGACATCCATAACAGATTCTAGCTCATATCTTGTCGGTTCTATAACCCATTTATATGCCAAATAATTCAACGTTTCCTTCTCTCTAGAATTAGGCAGTTGGCTAGCAACTGTTTACGCTCAGAGACAGGGGTCGTACTTGTCGCCCCAAAGAAAGGGTATAGAAGACTAGTGACAGTACTAGTCACCCTTTGTCGAACAGAGGGAGAAGTCGATGAAAAGACAAGCGGAAAAGCAGGGTGAGGCAAGGCAGACGCAGAGGCAGTATCAGGAAGAGTAGCAGGAGTGGGAGTCGATATAGTAGTCAAAGTTGTAGAAAGTAAAGGCAGAGCAGATGTCAAAGCCGGTGGCCCTTGAGGAGGCTGCACCAGAGGAATAGGAGCCAACTGAAAAGCAGCTGGTGGTTGTGGAGGAGCAGGAGGCACAACAACCAAAGGTTGTGCAGCTAAAGGTTGTGGAGGTGCCGTAGCATTCTGCGCATAAGGGGGTGGCGAACTCAACAAATGCGACATTAGGGGGTCTTTTTCAAGGTCTTTTGCTGCATCTTGCTGAAGAGGCAGCAAAACTGGATAGCATTTATCGATGACCATTTTACGTTGCCTGTGCAACTGCTCACTCATCTGTTCTTCTTCGTTATCTTTGTACTGCATAGCAGCTTGCATTATCGAAATACCCCTTTCTCTCTTATTTCTCTTCGCTAATTTAATTTCTTTCTGTTTGGCTTCCTTACGCCATAGGCGGAAAGAGTCAAACATCGCCGGCGGGCTTTCTTCTTGTAAAGTTTGACCTCGAGGTTGTCTAGTATTTCCGTGTCAAAACTACCATATTGGGGCCATTTTAAAACACCATCCTTTCTGGTATATTTTAACCATACTTCATTGTATGTGATGGGGCCTACTCCATGTTTCACATACAGTTCATAAGTTGGAGTTCCAATCGGAGGAACTGGACACGAGTCCTCCAATCGGGAATCCCTATTATTACAAGCAAGACAAAACAAATTTCCAAGTCTGCTAAGACCAGGCATCTTCACTCTCTAGTCTAGCTTCAAACTTCAAAGGATTATCGAATACGATATTCTCGTGAATACACGAGTCCCTCGGCTTTGGTACTTGCAAGTTCCAAATCAAAGATCCCAAGGGGATACCCAAACTAAGAACCAAACTAAGGACTGGGAGACGCTCCACTTATACTTAACTGAGTTATCGATGACGTCACACGAAGCTCCTCACGAACCTCTGGCTTGGACCGGTACCGTTGGTATCGCCCCACGTTGGGCGCCAGATGAAGTACTGGGTTTTTCGGAACCCAGCGGTGTCAGGGTACACCCTAAGACTTCGGGTACTTCCTGATTCAGACACAGAAACTCAGAGTCTTCTAGGTGAAGTCAAAGATCGAATTTATTGGCTGCAACCAAGTAACAGGCGTCCTAGAAGTACAACACGGTGTATATTCTCAGGAGACTGCTCAATCTTACAAAGCCAGTCTTCTCTTCTTATACGAAATATTATGCTTTAGGCAAACATTCGTTAAATTTTAGTAGACCATTCACATGTTTTCACTACAAAAGAAAAGCAGAGTCATGATGACAAGCCCATGTTTCAGTTTGTCCAGCCACCAATAAATTATCCGGCAAGGCCCAGTATTCCCATCAGATATCGACGGACCCCCAATAAAAACGGGCACCTCCCCCTCGTAAAGCAAGTCGTAGAGAAAGAACAAGGACAGGTGTGAGCAAGATTAGGCAGGGTGTGTGTGTGTGATGAAAAAGGTTTATGGTAGGCTGTGCCTTGATGCTTTCTCGCTCGGCCACTGGGAAGGGAACTGGCCGGGCAGGTTCGGCCTGGGGCAATGGTTCCAGCTTGCCCAGGTCACAGAGAAGTTAGCAAAGGTGTACGTGTCCTTCGGAATCGAATTTGGCTGTAGTTATTGGCCTATGTGAGGGCAACTCACAAAATGGCTGCCGTACACAAAATGGAAGCCAAGGGTTCAGGACGAAAATGATGATTTCAAGGTGAATTCGCCACTCGAAAATGACGAAAATGCTCGTACATAGTATACTCGTCATTCTCGGTCTTTTGATACCAAAATCGTCATGTTACGACGAAGTTTATTGCACGGGACCAGAATTTTAAGTACTACAGGCAGCCTAGCTGTGTAGGAGACCATTTTGCCCTGCGCTCTGGTGTCACCAGTCCTCTCCATAAAGGAGAAAACCGACCCCAAGCAGTCCAAACTCCCCTTATAGAACAAGCATCATACTCACGCTGTGGTCACTGGCTCAGAACCTGAAACAGAACCTAACAATGGCGGGGACAAATAAGAGGAGGACTCGTGTACAATGATGCTTGAGGTCCGCAGAAACCTAAAATCTATCAATACCAAACTAGACGTGCTCACATCCAGACTGGGATGGTGGAGAGTCAAGTCGACTCCCATGAGACCAGGCTGGACGCACTTCAGAATCGCGCTTCAGAAGCACACAAGTATCAAGAGGACTCCAAGGAATACCGTCTCAACATGGAAAGGGTACGAACGGTGATCAAAGCAAAGAATGAGGATTTGGAGGAGCTATGAGAAGTTGGTCTGGCATATGCTGTCCACTATTCTAGTGGGCACCTTTCACCAGTCCAATTGACCCTTATTGATGGTAGGTTTAAAGACAACCTATATAGAAAGCTATCCTAGTGGTAACTGTGGAGAGCAGCATTCAGGCTAAGTCTTGAAGGAATGTAAAGCAGTTTCTTTTACCAGTATATAATCTCGTGAATGACCAAATGAAAGGAGAACCACACCAAGTGTATATATATAAAATATATGTATTCAATCTAAACACATCCCTCTAGTATCTTTATGAGGCTAAAGGAAAAAGTACATACAGTAAACTTATTTAGCACACAGTAAATTAGCACAGTATACGGTTAACCATGGGGCATCAAAAACCATATGCTAAAAAAGTGGTATAAGTTCCACTACAGTCATAGAGACAAGGCCAAGAGCCTGTAGAACCGCTGGGGCAACCAGGAACCACCCAAGGTAGGGACGCGGGAGACCCACGGGGAACGCGTGCAGTGTCTAAACACAGTCGCGAATCACCATTGACTTCTATGGAGAAAGTTGCAGTCAGAATTTTAAATATTAGGGACACTTAGGAGTGGACTAGGAACAAACCCCTTCAGTACTGGACAGTTCGAGAGTCAAGACCCACGGAAGCACCAAAGTACTCGTGTTAATTCACCCAGGGAAGCTGTGTGCATAGGTGTCTTTTCGTGTCGGGTTTCGTCGTCGTTTCCTATGGAAAACTACAAAGAAGCGCTGCAGGCGACCAGATGAAAAGTGTCTGGATGGATCCAAGGGTGGATCGAAGATCTGAAGAACCTTAAAGCAGAGGGGACAGAGTCTGGGTCACTTGCCAGTGACCAGGAAGGCAATAAGAAGATGCCCAGCTATGTCGTGTGATTTCTGGAGCAGAAGGTGAAGCTTGACTCTTCAGCCACGAGGACCAGGAGGCGTCGAAAACAACCAGGAGCTGGATTCGAGCTGTACCACATTGGATGTTGAGTGCTGCGGTGTCGGTTTCCGGATTGGACCCAACAAGCCTTGGCAACAGCAACCCATGCAGAATGCAAAGATTTGCTTCGGAGCAGACCAGCAAGGACTGAGGGACTCACCCTTTGGAGGGGAGTCAGGGCACATCTGGAGCAGCCAGAAAAACTCAAGAAACAAAAGAGTTACCTTTATGGGGACCCACCAGTTGATGTACAAGGGATTGCAAGGGGCCCCGAGTAGAAATGCTAGAAGCTGGCCCATGGAACACTCGTGGAGTGTAGGCCCACAATCTTCAGTGCAGATGGTGCTCAGGGCTTGGACTATGAGTAGCCCAATGCAAAACTTCAGGAAAGCTCAGGAAGTAGGTGCACTTGCAAATATGCACGGTGTCCAGGAGTTCCAGTCCCATGTCTCTCGTGATGGCTGTGGGTCTCAGCTTTGCTGGGATCTCGTGTCGGCCATGGAGATGTCTGGAAGTCTGGGCTCTGTGTCGCAAATTCTTTGGGATCCGGCAGGAGCCTTGGAAATGCAGACCAGCAAGATGCTTCTTCGGTGCCTGTTTGAACAGGGGAGTCACTCCTTGACCCCAAGGGAGATCCTTCCATCTTCTAGTCGAAATAGAAAGTCGAAGTTCCAGGATATATGTTGCAGAGTTTCTTCGAGGTTAATCTAAAGTCCTAGGGACTGGGTTCTTATACTTATACTAAGTTTAGGGGTTGGACTAACTCCAAGGTCCCACCTATGGGAGGACCTGGGGAGGGGGTGGTTACACTCCTTCCCCTTGGTCCAGTTTCACTCCAGAGCTGGGGCTGAGTGCCCCAACAACCGGTTTGAACTGGGGTATGCACAGGGACACCAGGTGTGCCCCCAGCACTGTCTGAAAAGCATTCTCTGAATGCACCCACCCTGCCACAATACACTAAAGCCTTTCTGGGGAGATGGTCACACCTTCCTGTGACAGGAAACCTATTGTCCAGGCCTCCCCTGCCAGAGTTTCGTCCAGCAGCAGGAGGTCAGACTCGTGTCTGTTGCAGCAGCATCCATTTTGTGATGCTGGAGCTCTTTTAAACTATTACCGGTTGGGTAAGCATGTACATGCCTTCTCGCTCTAGAAGGGTGGAATTCTACCCCTGCCGCCAGGACTGGTGGGGGGTAGGATTCCAAAGTGTTTGAGACCAAACACAACATGTTTTGATGCAGCCATTCCAAAGTTAGCATTCACCACAAGGTTATAATGCACTTAAGAGTATGTGGTATGGCTGTATCACAGAACAGCTACAGAGAAGTGATTCCGAAAGCTGCAGAGGGGTTCAGCTCATGCTTGGGCACCCTCTCACACAAACACAAACACTCTGCCTTCAGGATTGTCAAGGCCTGCCATAGGAGTGACTTATAGGTTTATATGTGTCTGTATTTAAAGGTAGATATCGGTAACCTATATCTTAGTAAGAGGTATATACACCACCTTACCCAGGCTGCAGTAGCAGACCTGTGGTGCCATTTTGGAAGGCTTCCCAGGTGTGACATAATACATTCTTCAGCCCCTGGTAGGCCTCTGGGGTACCTATGCCCTTGGTGCCTAAGGTACCATATACTAGGGACTCACAAGGGTAACCCAGTAACCAATCTGAAGTGTACCTAATGTACATGCAATCAATTTAGAGAGGAATGCAGATAGGCTGGGACCCTGGATAGCAGGATCCCAGCTGAACTAAGTCAAAAACCATCAAAACAACAGGAGAAAAAGTGGGGGTAACCATGCAGTCGGTTTCCGCCTTCCTACAAGAGCCATCCCAGTGCAGCAACCTACACATTGCCGGAATACCAGAGACCACAGTCATACCCAAGATGAAACCGTATGTTGAATCCCTATTACGTGAACTATTCCCAACTGAACTACCATCTGTGTTTGTGGTGGAATGGGCGCACAGGTCCCTGGGCCTAAACTACCTGTTGGTGCATGCCTAGCCTTATAATCGACCATCTATTAAATTACAGTGACTGAGACTCAGTACTAAAAGCAGCCAGAGACCATTGCCTTATTAACCACCAAGGCAACAACATATCCTTCTTCCTGGACTTTATCCCCCTGGTCCACGTTGCACAGAAATAAATTTTTCTCACAAAGCTCCTCCTGCAGCGTGCCAAAATCCCGTATGCAATACTATGTCCGTCGAAATTTAAAATCTCACATTGCGTCAATCCCATTTCTTCACCAATGCTAAATCTGCTTTTAAGTTTGCCAAGCATGTCTGCGCCAAGAAACACTCACTCCCCACATCCCAGCAGACTGGAAATGATAATGGACTCAGTGACAATGATTAAGTGAGCTGAGACGCCTTGATGCCAATGCCTTAGACACATGGCTAGCGCCACCTTAACCGAAGCCTGCTTACAACTTAACTGGATGAAAGCCCAGCTACTACCATTTTGAGTGCGCACTAACTCTCCTTGTTATGTGCACCCCGTGCTGTTTATACAACCTGGCCACCATGCCACTTGCGCAGGGCAGTTTGCTGGCAACTCATGCCTTCACAGGGAGAACTCCCATGGTTAAACATGTTTTGTTTTGGTTTGTTGGGGGGGCAATCACAACCTAATTGGAAGGTTGGTGTGGGTGGAGGGGTGGTCAGGGTAGACAGTAACTCAGGGAGTGGTTGGGGAGTAATCTAAGGAAGTTAACCTTAATTACCTTTGTATGCATGCATGAAGAGGGGCACGCTGATAGACAAAGATCCTTTATTAAAGAAAGGGCACCTTGTACCTAACAGAGGACACATTAATCATAGTACACCATAGGCATACACTCCACAATACTGACCAAAGCAAATTATGCCAGTCAAGTTTCTAACGTGGAACATATGAGATGTAAATAATCACAGGAAGGCTAGGCTGGTCCACGCCTATTTGATCAGGCACAGGATTGATTTTTGCTTTCTGCATGAAACACACCTTCAGAGCACCACAGACCTTAAGCTTCATAACAGTTACTTAGGGGTGTTGCATTCAGCAGTGTACTCCAACTACGTGCGTGGGATGGCAATTTAGATAAGACGCAACGTGGGTTGGGCCACCACCAGCTCAGTAATCGACCCTGAAAGCCACTACATCCTATTGAGAGGCACATTACACACCACCCCGATGACTCTGGCCACCATCCATGGCCCCAATATAGACAACCCTGTTTTTTTAAACTATTTGATCTAAGATTCCCCTTTAGGCGTAGACACAGTTGTGTGGGGAGGAGACTTTAAGACTGTTATGAAGGAGTCCCTGGACCGGGTGGGGCTCTCCTGTCAATTACATCCCAAAGCCAACCACACAATCAACTCCATATCCCAAGAGTACGGACTGATAGATGTATAGCGTACTTGGCACCCGAAAATAAGAGAAGGGACATGCATCTCCGCATGTCATAACACATGGTCCAGGCTGGACTACTGGTTGGTAACTGGTGATTTAGCGTCTTGGACCACAGACACCAAACACATGCTGCGCGCCCTATTCAACATTGCCACAGTCCTGCTCAGCTGAACCATACCAATGTCAGCACCACATGCTTTCAGCTGGCGCCTGCCACCACATGCTCTGAGCAACACAGCATTTAGGGAGTGTTAGAAATGGGGTCTCTAGTTGGTAGAGGTAGGTACCTTTGTCCAAATAGGGACCAATGCTTCTAGTCAGTTTAAGGGGGATACACTTCTAAAAAGTCCCCTGCTCACCCCCTTGTTAGCTTGGAATGAGCAGACAGGCAGTGTGTAAAGCATTTGTGAACACATACAGTAATACAGTGAAAACACTACAAATGGATACCACACCAGTTTAGAAAAATAAGTAATCTTTATCTAAACCAAAACAAGACCCAACAACAAAAATCCACAATACAGTATCAAAAATATCCTTAAAAATAGGTTACTCAATCAAATGAAGGTTCTATTAACAAATAACTCCACCTGGAATTATTAAAATGTTGTGACAGATGAAAATCCCAAAGAACGGCGCCGACCGCGAATTGCGCAGTGTCAGGCATCGAGTCAAGCAGACCCACAAAAACAGTACTTTGGAATTGATGAAAGCAAAGAAAGTGCACGGCATCGGGGAGGTGATTTTTCATTGGCGCCGGCGGCACCGGTTCCGTACGACCCCAGGGGAGGGGATGCCACTGTTCCCTACTGCAGGGGAGATGAGGCATCGGTTCCTTACTGTGTCAAGGAGGTGACGTCACGGATGGCGATGAGGCGTCGGTTCCTTACGACAGTGCGATGTCGATGGATTTGAGTGTCACCCACATTGAGGATCGGCTCTGTGTTGAGGAAGCACTGGCGTCGATGAAGTCAGGGCTGCAGTGCGAGTCGGGATGGTGCGTCGTGGACATCACAAGGGGTGTCCTCAGCTCTGGTGCAGGCAGCGGCCTTGATGACAGCTTCGGAGTCGATGTAGCATGGCGTCAGCTGGCGTCGGGCCTACAGTGCAATTCGGGGCATGCGTTGTGCTCTTCACGAGCAGTGCTCACGGCTTTGGTGCAGGTTACGACATCGCTCTCAGGCGTTGATGTTGCAATTTCCTTCTGTAGCAGCTGAAACAGCAGTTCCAGATGCAGAGAGACAGAAGGGATGACGTCTTTGTATCCCTGAGACTTCAGAACAGGAGGCAAGGTCACTTTCAAGCCCTTGGAGATCTTTTCTTCAAGTAGGTGACAACGCAAACAGCAAAGTCTATTGTTTCCTTTCCTTGACAGAAAGCAGCCACTGCAGGCCAACCCCAGACAGCAAACAGCACAGGTGCAGTATTCCTCCTCAGCTTCTCTGGCTCTTCTCCTTGGCAAAGGTTCCTCTTGATTTACCAGAAGTGATCTAAAGTTCTGAGGTCTGGGCCCCAATATTTATACCGCAAAATCCTTTGTTCTCTGAAGGCAGAGAGTGTCTGTACCCAGTGAAAAACAGTTCTGTCTTTACTAGTGCAGCTTCCTGGCAGGAGGTAGAGACAGCACTGTTGTAGGCACACCAGGCCTATTAAGGTGAAAAGGAAATCCTCTGCCCTACTCTAAATGCAGTCCAGGTCTATTCAGCCGAGCCCTGACTCATCAGACATCTGGAGCCACTGCCCCTCTCCAGCCCCTGTTATCCAGAAGCCAGACAAGCAATACACAAACCTAGCAGAGGCACACTGGATGGTTAGGCAAAAAAAGACCTACTTTCTGAAAGTGGTATTTTTAAACACAGAATGTAAAAATCACCCTCACTAAAAGATGCACTTTAACATTCAGAGTTCAGGCATACTAAACTTTTCTTTTCTATCTTGTTCCCAGGGTTAGTTATGTTTATAAGATGTTGTAAACAAACTCTCCATTCTGCCCTATAAGAACGGATAGCTTTGCAATAGTGAAAATTGAAATTAGCAGTATTTAACTATCAGGACATGCCACACACATCAGGGCATGTCCTACCTTTCACATACAATGCACCCTGCCCACAGGGGTACCTTGGGCCTACCTTAGGGGTGACTAATATGTAGAAAAGGGAAGGTTCTGTCATATAGTTACTGCTTACCTATATACCGTGTTAAGTTAGCATGAGCTTATTAAATTTTTAAACGCCATTTTACCTTTTGCTGCTTCTGCACACGACACATAATTGTTGTTTTAGCTTTCAACTTAGAAGAGCGTTGTGATTTACATGAGAATAATATGTTATTGCTCTGATATCAGCTTTGCTTGGTAAACTATGTCTGTACAGTGAATGCTGAAGCCTTCAAGGATAACTCGACACAGTGTTGTTGTGAGGTCTGATCTTCGCACCTTCCTAGACATAACATAAATGCAGCTGCTGCCAAAATCTGGCTTTAGGCGCGTTTTATATTGCTTTGCTTAGAGCACACGTTAGACACTTGATGGTGCTTCGCATGCAGAGAGCTGGTGGAAGATGATGTGATCCTCTGCCACTGAGATCTTGAGGTATGGGCCCGCCCTGCTAAAACCCAAAGAGACCTTCTTAGATATAATATAATATGCTAGTTAGGGAGGGTGAGAATTAGGTGTTGTGAATCCTTATTCATTACAACATTTTAGCATGTTGTCACCTTTTGCCTTTTATGGATTAGTAACTATGATGATAACTTTGCTTCTTATAATATGTTTGCTTGTATTATCTAAGATACTGCGTTTGAGAACACTGCATTAGTAAATAAATATTTCAAATGTGCACGCGTCCTCATTTACTCCACGTTCTGGTTTGAAATGATTGTATAACGAAAGAATGTTCTTGTGTTCCACGTGACCTGAGGTATTCTATTTTTATTTTATTTTTTATTTTTATTTTTTATTTATTTTGAGAGTTTTATACAGCGCGAACAAGATCTTTGCAGATATCAGAGCGCTTTACAAGTAAAAAATACAAAGTAAAAATACAAAGTAAAGAAGCGAACATACAAAGTAATATATGAGGTAGTTAGGTTCAAGGTGCTAGTTACATAGGTAGGTCAAAGGACATGAGGTAGGTCACAGGTGTGGTAGTGTAGGTACACTGAGTATAGACAAACAGTTGTGTCAATAGCATAAAGTGCAATAGCAAGGAGCATATACTTGCTTAAGCGTGTTTAGAGTTTAAAGGTGGGCCTAGTTGAGGTGGGTGTGTGCAGGATGTATAGTCCCACAGGTGCGACAGTAGAAGGGAAGTAAGGATCGTTGAGGTGGAGAGGGTAAAGTGTGCAAAGTCAACCAGGTGCGTCAACAATATAACAATATACATAATCAACCAGGTGCATCAAACATTATAACAAAATACAAGGAGTGAGCGTATACAATTACGTAATTCGATAATACAGGGTACAATAGGCCATGGACGGGCAGGACTTACAGAGCAGATTCATGAGTGATACGTAGTAATAGGTCATGTGTATTTTGCCATGAGGATCGCTTTAACTTCATTCTTAAAGATAGTGTTGGAGGAGATGAGCCTTGTTTCAGGAGGGAGTGAGTTCCAGATCCTGGGTGCCATTCCTGAAAAGGAGCGTTTATACGTTTTTTCCTTCCGAAATCTTCGAGGTTTCAGCAAAAGATTGCTTGTGCTCCTAGTAGTTCGGGAGCCACCCGAAATTGTCAACTTTTGAGTGAGGTAGGCGGGTGAATTCAGATGCACAGCCTTATGTGTCATGCATGCGATTTTCAGTTGGATTCTGGCTTCAAAAGGTAGCCAGTTCAGTGATTTAAAGTCCGGGGAGATATGCGAGTGTTTTTTTGAGCCTGTGACGAGTCTCGCTGCGGCGTTAAGGGACGCTCTTAGGGGTGCCGTAGTAGTTAGGGGGAGCCCGCAGAGGTCGGTGCTACCGTATTCTATGTGCGGGATGACTATAGATTGTACTGCAGTTTGGAAGTCTTTGGCAGGAAGGAAGGGTTTAAGTTTTCTCAGGGTATTGATTTGGAAGTTCGCTCCTTTGGTTGCCTTGCTGATGTGCTGCTGCATGTTGAGATTGGTGTCAAGTGTTATGCCTAAAGATTTTGCTGAGTCTACTACGAGATTGGTGTCAAGTGTTATGCCTAAAGATTTTGCTGAGTCTACTACGATGGGCTGTACATTTAGAGCCGTTAATTGCTTAAGCCATGTTTGAGCCGTGGATATTTTAGCGGGAGGTGAGATCAGGAGGAACTCGGTCTTCAGAGCATTGAGTTTGAGGTGATTCTCTGCAAGCCAGGATTGGGTGTTTCTGATCGTGGTGTTCAGCAGCATGATGTCCTTGGGAGATTGTATTTTGAGATAAAGTTGGGTGTCGTCGGCATACATGTGAAAGTGCACATTAGAAGCCTGTAGCAACGTGGTGAGAGGTTCCATAACTAGGTTGAACAGTGTTGGGGAGAGGGAGGATCCTTGAGGGACGCCTAGCGATACCGGTACCGGAGAGGACAGCAGGTTGATGCTTTTGATTCTTTGTGTCCGGTTGTGTAGAAATGAGGTGAACCACTTTAGCACAGTCCCAGATATGCCCATTCTTGTGTTTAACAGTTCGAGTAAGTTCTCATGTTTAACTGTATCGAATGCTGAGGAGAGATCCAGAAGGATGAGGAGACAGGTATCGTTTTGGTCTAGGATTTGGAGGGCATCGTCCACTATGTGAGTCATGGCAGTTTCGGTACTGTGCCCTGCTCGGAAGCCTGACTGATGAGCGTTTAGGAGATCAAACTTATCTATGTGTTTAGTCAGTTGTAGTTGAACGCATTTTTCCAACAGTTTAGCGAGAGTGGGAATGTTTGTAATAGGGCGGTAATTGTTTAGATCAGTGGGGTCTGCTGTTGTTTTTTTTAGTAGCGGTGTGACTTGCCCTACTTTGAGGGCGCTGGGGATGGATCCTTGTTGAAGAGAGCTATTGATAATCTTAGACCAGAGTGGGAGAAGCCAAGGGGAAAAGTCTTTTACAGCGTTAGCAGGAAGGGGGTCAGAGAGGTGATTGGAAGGTTTCAGGGCGCTGAGCAGTCTGCCAATTTCTTCTACGGAGTAAGTGTCAAAGGATGACCAAGTAGCATTGTTCTTTGGTTGAGGTATTGCTGAGTGTCGGGGGTTGGAGTACAGGATAGCGTCATTGAGGAGATCGCTTCTTATTCTCTCAGTTTTTTGGATAAAGAAGGCAGAGAAGTCTTCGCAGGAAGGAGTAACGTCCATGGAGCTGATTGTCTGGGGATGCTCTTTGGATTGTGTTCTGACTAACTCAAACAGTTTTCTTGGACGGTTTTTAGCTTGGGCGAGCTGGAGGCTGAAGAAGTCTCTTTTTGAGCGTTTTATTTTCCTGAGGTAGGCGTTTCTCTGTTTCTTTAGACTTTTTAGGTGCACTGCAGAAGGGGCTGACCTCCAGGTGCGCTCTGCCATTCGCATCGCCCGTCTATCCTCATTGAGGCTTCCGTCATACCATGGGTTGGAAGTCTTCTTGGACGAGACTCTTTTCAGTTGCATGGGCGCCACCTCATCGATTATTGTGGACATAGTATTGAGATAGTAGTCAGTCAGAAGTTGAACGTCTGTATCGCCGGGAGGGGGAAGTAGCCGATTGCAGCTGTTAGGTGGTAGGGAGTTTGGGTTGAGTTTCTTCAAGTCTCTTTTCCACACTTTGTGCTTAGGGGGTTGAACTGAGTTAAGTCTGGTTTTTTCCTTGATGATGAAGGAGACAATATGGTGATCTGACCAGTCACAAGGTTGGATTGACTCCAGTTGAATAGCGCCATCTTTGGAGATGATAAGGTCAAGGGTAGAACCTCTCTTATGGGTCGGGCTGTTGCATATTTGGTTGAGATCAAGTGCGTTGAGAAAGCTTTTGAGGCTGTTTACCACTGTGTCACTGTTGTCATTCCAGTGGAGATTGAAGTCGCCAAGGAAAATTTGGGTGTGCTGTCGTCCTGAGTTGGCTGTAATTGTATCCATGAGTTGTTGGACGAAGGAGAGATTGTCCCCAGGTGGGTGGTATATAATGTGTAGTGAACATACCGGTTTGCTTTCGCTGATGATATCAAGGCAGAGGTATTCACAGGAAGTAAGAGAGGAGACGGTCACTTTGGAGACTGAGAGGTTGCTTCTGTAGATGCAGGCAATTCCACCGCCTATCTTTTTGTCCCTGTCAAGTCTAATGATACAGTAGTTGGGGGGGACTAGGATATCCAGTATAGGTGTGGAGGAATCAGACAGCCATGTTTCAGTCAGAATGGCTAGGTCCAGTTCCAGGGACATGATGAGGTCGGCGACCTCCGTGGGATGTCTTTGGGCCGATCTGCAGTTGAGAAGTATGCATTTAAGTCTAGGGGTGCAAAGGGTGGAGGATGATTCCAAAACGAGGGGTACATTAGTGAGGTTGTTGGGGACAGCGCCTCTGTTGTTATCCTTTTGGTGCCTGAGGTGGTTAGATATAATCGTTGGGATGGACATGTTGTTGGTAGCTAGTGGCTTTTGGGGAGCCGGGTCGTAAGAGTGGAGAAGGGTGTGTACGTCAAGGTCAGAGATCGTGTTGGTGGTGCGTCTGGGGCGATTGGTGGTATTGCAAGAGGGGGTAGAAGTCCAATGTGGGGAAAGATGTGTGATGAGGCGAGTAGGAGGTGTGGAGGAAGTGTTGTTAGGTGTAGAGGAAGGAGGAGTATTGCGCTTGGTAGTAATGAGATTGCAATTGTTATTGCGATTGTTGGTGTTGCGAGGGGGGATAGAAGTCCGGTGTGTGGAGAGTTGTGTGGTAGGGCGAGTAGGCGGTGAGGGGGACGTGGTGTTAGGTGTGGTAAGGGTGGTGATTGGGGGGGGTGTCTGATGGGGTGTGTGATGAGCAACTCTTTAATGGAGTGAAATTCTTCTTTCAATTGGAGGAGGGTGGACATAATAATGTCCAGGGTGATGATGGGCGCGGTGTTGGGGGAGGGAACTGGCGCTGAACCGGCGAATACGTTGACAGGGGGCAGTCCGGGTGGAGAGGCGGAGCTGATGTGGGTGTTGGGGGCGTTAGCGAGAGGATAGGTGTTATTGGGAAGCGCATCCGTGCTAGGGGGGGAAGGGAATAAGGGGGCGATGTGAAGGCTGGCTGTTGTGGAGGAGGAGGTGGAATATTGAGGAGTGAGCGAGGGGGGTGGTAGGTTGAGGGAGGGATGCAGGCTAGGCGTGGCGGGAGTGCTAAGTGTGGGGGGGCGGAAGTCGGAGAGAGAGTCATGTTGTATGGGGTGCCATTGGGGGAGGAGGGGTGCTCTGAGAAAAAATGTGCGGGGGAAGGTACGGGAGTGCAGAGTGTGGGGGGGGAGACAGGAGGATGAGCGGAGGTAGGGAGGTTAGTAGGGGGGCTGGGAAAGCGAGTGGTGAGTGGAGGGACCAGGTCTATGTCTGTGTATGAGGGGCGGGGAGGGGTAGCTGAGACGGGCAGGTGATTGATTGTGGAGCAGGGTGTGAAGGTGAGGTGCGTGTCTTCTTGCTGCTGAACTGGGTTAGGAGAGTTAAGGGTGGGAGCTGTGACGTTAGGAGAGGTAGGACAGGGGGTGATATGCGTGTAAGTCCGAGGATTGGAAAGGTGCTCTTTCAGAGAGGGGAACATGTTGTCAAGTAGTTCCAGGTTCCTGTCTGTCGCTTGAATTAAGACAATCCCGTTGTTGTATATAGTGACGGTGGTTCTGCCTGGGAGGAGTTGGGACGATGTGATGGAGAGTGTTAGGCCATGTGCGGATTTCCTGGAGGTGGAGACGGTGAATAGGGTGAGGAACACTTTTTTCCATTGCGCTCTGCGTGTGGTGTGGAAAATGATGTTGGTGTTCAAGGGTCCATTGACCGATGAGAAGTAGGTGTCGGCAAAGGGTGTTTCTGGGTGAGACCTAAGGAAGTCGTGTTTAAAGCGTTTAGTAGCTTTTTTGGTGAGCACGGGAGGGTAGGAGGGTAAGTTCATGTTCTGGTTTGTCTAAACATTGGGAGTTTGTTATAACCAATGAGACACTGTAGCTAGCTCGGTAAGGGGATTTTGGGTACTGAGGTGAGTTTAGGGCCACCCTTATACACTAAAGGTTCCAAATCTCTATGCACAGTTCTGTAGGAGAACGGAATCCCTGCTACATGGTGCCCTTACGTTGGTGGTCTTATCTTATGGCACTCGAGTAGTATATCATTCACTCCTTAATCCCTTCACTGTCGTTTCCGGAAAACTGTGGTGTCGGGAAAAACCTACCTATTTGTGAAATAGGTCTTTTCAAGCTTTATTCTTTCTAAACTGTTTCCTTGAATTACTACCCAGTTGTGCTACAAAGTTTACTTTGTCCTTTTTTCTCTTTGCTACGTCATGGCCGCTGTCGTGGACATTCCGCAGCATAGTCGCATTGCGGTGCGCAATCATTTGCAGATTTATACTGTCCCCGTGGATGGCATGGCCGTGATAATGGTGGTGAGTGCGGAAACTGCTTAGCCGTACAAAATATTTTATTCGTGGGTGACATTTCCGGCTGTGGACGGAACTTCGGGTGTGTTCCACAGGTACACTCCCTCCCCTGTGCTGAATGAATATACTCTAAATAGGGCACAGGAAGTACCTATAGATACTTGGCAGCATCGCGTTTGGTTTGGTGACGCCCTACCCCATTCTTTAACCGCTCCGAGGTTAGGTCCTTTGTCCATTACAGGCGCAAATTGGCCTGTTTTGGCTGGATTTACTCCTCATCCTCAACACGGCAATTGTACCGTTGTTGAACTTCGTAGACTACATGTAGTCTCAATTGCCGTAATTCGAGCTTTAGTGCAATACATAATCCGTAATCTTCCGGGTGGGGCCCCGGGTGGTGCGGCGCTTCCGGCCGGACAGGGCGGTTTGAAGCTCAGTCCCGTGATGGTCAATGCTGTGATGGGCAAGCGTCCCCAGGATAAGGATGACTTTCCTTTCTCGCTTGCCGAGAAGTTTGACCAGCTGGAAGCTGTATTTCCTAACACGACTCCTGGTGAAAACCACAGGATTCTCACAATTAGTTTGCCCAAAGACTTGGCCCCTAAAATCGGTGACTGTGAGACCTGGGGTAGAACATTCGCGGCGGTATATGCGAGGTGTTACGGCACTCCGTCTATGGCTGTCTTGCCTACGGTCCTTAAGCGTGTTCAAGATGAGCACGGACCTGAAGCTGCCGTTGAATTGGGTATGCGCCTGTGTGGCACCTTTGAAGTGGTTTGCGATCTCATTCTTGCTAATGTCAGTAAATTTTCAGGTAGCCAATGCTTTAGCGGCGCTTCCCGATGTCAAGAAACCGCGACAGTTAGCCAGGATTATTGTGGTGGCTTATAAAACCGTGGGTCGCAATAGTAGGGGTCCCAGCCTTTTTCTATTAAAGAGAAAACGCAACCCCAGGGTCAGAAGTCTGAAACAGACCTTCAGCCCAAGTCCAAAAAACAAAATTGGCTTAACAAACAAAAACAGGGACAGCAACAGCAACAGAAACAGGAGTCTCGTCCTGATTCTCCATTGCCTGCGCCCCCAGAACGTGTTTATGACTTGCGCGATCGCGCGAAGATTAAATCACCTGATCGATTTCAGGTTTCTGATCAACGCTCTCCTCGTTCCTTTCAGGATTCATCGGCCTCGGCGACCGGTGGTGGAGGAGGCGGAAGGGGTCCGGGTGGCCAGCAAGGACGTGACCAGCCCTGCCCGAAAGAAGGTGGAGGGAAGCAGGACGGTTCTACACCGAAAAGACCCCAGTCTCTAAAGAAGAAAGTCGCCACATTAACAGCGAGATATGCCACAGATAGTGAGAACGTGACTTCTGAATCTGACATGGGCTCTGACCTTGCTGGACAGCGCGGCGGAGATTTCCATAGTGCGAGAGGCCCACTACTGAAGGTGACAGCGACTGACCGTTATGTTGTAATAGAAACAGCTGACACTAGAGTTGCTCCCCCTGATAGACTTTATGAAATTGTCCTGTTAATCGAAGGTGACATACAAGGTACCATAAAAGGGGTATTTTGGGAAAATCTTTCGTCTACGTATGACATTTTGCTTTCGGAGGCTGACTGGCCCCCACCTTTCGCAGCTCCGCGAGGGGAGGAGGAAATCCTCCCAAGTTTTGTGCACACAGTCTCAAAAGAGCATGCGCTGAATTTTGCAGAAGAGTGGGCTAAGGCTCTAGCGCCGGCTCTGTACCGTACACATTGTGGTTGGTATAAATTTTCCCCGAACCATGAGATTCCTTTACGGTCTCAGCCACAGCCTCAACCTCAATATCCCATTCGACGTGAAGCCAAACCTTCCGTCGCGGCAATCCTTGAACAATTGGAATATCAAGGAGTGATTGAAACATGTGTTTCACCAATGAATAACCCTCTTTTTACTGTGACCAAGCCTGACGGTTCATATTGTTTGGTATTGGATTACCAGCATTTAAACTCGCATTGCCGTACCTGTGCAGTACAGAATACTCACGGCTCTGCCTCAGTGGATAGTCTTGTGCGTAAGCGTTTTACGACCACGCTTGCATTTCCAACAGTTTTTATGCCCATCGTTTGGATGGTCTGAGTTCCCAATGGACCTCCTTTACTTGCGGCGGTGTCCAAAAACAGTTTTGGCATTTGCCTATGGGATATAAGAATAGTCCTGGGATTTTTACTGCCCGCATAGTCTCTCTTCTGGAGAGAGTCGACCCGGATGCATGCTCGTATGTGGATGACATTTATCTCACAGACGACGAACTTTAGGAGCATCTGTGTCGCATTGACCGATTAATTTGTAGCTTTGCAGACATGGGTTACAAATTTAATTTTGCAAAATCGCACAGTGCAGAATATACAGTGTTGTTCTTGGGCTACAAGCTCAACAATGAATTTAGAGGTTTGGCTCCTCACTTCATGGAGAAATGCGCACAACTGCGCGCTCCGACAACTCTGAAAAAATTACAGTCTTTGCTGGGATTTTTGAATTTCGGGAGAACATACATTCCGGAATATGCCCAGCGTATCAAGCCTTTGTATGCTTTGATACAACCAAATTTTACCAAATCATGCTGGCTGCCTGAGCACTTGGCTATTTTGCAGTCTTTGCAAGCTGATCTGCTCGCTTCTAAATTCTTACTGACTCGTGACAACCACACCAACCTGGTGATAAGAATCATCCCTGGGACGGTTGGTTTCACGTACCTTACTTTTAATGAAGGAGACACAGTACCTATTGCTTACAAGTCACACTTGTACACTTCGGCTGAAATGCGATTTTCAACTGTGGAGAAAGTTTTAACGGCTGTGCAGATGGCAATTCTAAAGGAACGTGCTCTGTCACAGGGAAAACGCATGTTGGTTGTTATCCCGTGTCCTGCTTTAGAAGCAGTTACGAAAGCCAGTGTACCGAATTCTAAAGCTTTGCACCCTCGGTGGATTCAATGGGCGGCTTCACTGACGTCCTCGGATGTCACATTTGTGTTTGACGCCTCCTTATGGTCGCAGGAGTACTTACAGTATGAATTCGTTCATCCAGCTCCGTTAGCTATGCGACCTTTGGAGGATTTCCATTGCATCATTTACACTGATGGGTCGGCGCAGGTTGAGCATGGCTCTAAACATGCCTACGTTTCCGCATGCGCCATTGTGGTTGGTGCCATGGTGAACGATGAGTTCAAGTCAAGAGTCGTGCCCACGCAGACTCTAGGGGACTGCACCGCACAATTAGCGGAGCTTCGTGCTCTGATGCTTGCGTTGGAGTACGCAGATCCTAGTGTGACGACTCTTATTGTGAGTGATTCCTATTACTGTGTCCAATCTTACAATGAAAACTTGTTGTTTTGGATTCAAAATGACTTTCGTGATTCCAAGGGTAGCACAATAAAACATAAAATTATCTGGGTTCGAGTGGCTGAGCTTATAGAGCAGTTGCCACTTGTGTTTGTGATTCATACTCTCGGCCACCAGTGTGTTGGAATTCACGCTGTGGGTAACTCGCTTGCTGATGAGGCGGCGAAATCTGCAGTATCGACATATTTAGTTGCAGCAGTTACACGGTCCAAAAGTAAGGTTGATGATGACATCTTGGCGGCAGTTGCTGCCACTGAGAAGGGAGGTAAGCATCCTACGGGGTTTCCTTCGAAGTACACATACAACTTAAGTCCCGATAAGGTTCCTTATGTGAAAATTCCTGAAGTTGGTGGATGGTTGATTCCCAACTCGGATCGCAGGGCTACATTGATTACAGCAGCGCATGAAAGTGTGGCGTCTGGCAAGCGGGCGTCTCAGCCACTGTTTCTCAATTACCACAATGTTTCTGGTGGCGGGGAATGTACAAACAGACGCGCAATTATGTCCTTCAATGTGACATTTGCCAGCAGATTAAACCTTCAACTGCTGCACGTCCGCCACAGACACAGTTGTACATATCTAATAAACCACTAGGATGTGTTAATTTAGATCACTGCGGTCCTTTTTCTTCTGATACTGCGTATAAGTACATCTTAGTAGCAGTTGATTCATGCACACGCTTTGTGTGGGTATGGCCCCATCGCAGCGCTGATTCACGGACTGTCATAAGAGATTTGCGTGTCTTTGTAGGGATTTTTGCCTGTGGCACCTTCCATTCGGATCAGGGTCCTGCTTTCGCCTCTAAGGCGTATAAGGATGCTATGATGTCGTTGGGGGTCCAAGTCAAGTTTTCGTCTCCATACAGACCTGAGGGTAATAGTGTAGTGGAACGAATGAACCGTGACTTAAAGCAATCTTTGACAGCACGAGTTATAGGCTCTGGCAGAAACTGGTTGGCCCATCTCAATGGCGTGCAGCGTGCTCTTAATAATCTCCCTAGAAGATCTCTGGGTGGGCGGACCCCATACGAAATGTTCTTTGGCATCAAGATCTATGTCCCGTACCTTGACGGTCTAGACTACGTGGCCCAAGCCACAACCTTTGACGTAGATGAACATTGCAATGTTTTACAGGATCTACAAAAGACCAGAGACAGTCTTGCAAAGGAACATTTGCCCTCCACATCGGATACTGAGTTCCAGATCCCGGTAGTTGGCTGGCTACCCCAAGTTGGAGAACTGGTTCGAGAGAAGATTGATAACAAGAAAGAGTTTGGTCCTTCCTATCGATCTCCGGTTCCCGTGCTTGGAGTGAAGGGCACAAGAACGGTCATTTTACCACCACTTCCAGGTCATAAGGAAAACAGGTTTATCTCAATTGACAATGTCAAGATACACAGAGTGGCCGATTCTTCTTAGTATGACACCGGCGGTCTCCTGTCCTTCGATTGTGAGAAATTCTGTTTTGGCCACTACTTCTAATGCTGAGCCAGAAGTGGCCCTCGAGATGCCTGCTGTTTCCAGTCCTTTATTAAGTACTTTACCTGGTGATAACGTTGATGAACTTGATTACACTTACCCAACTGACTTATCTATGCCTGATTTGCAGACACGTTTGGCCACAGAATCAAGATTTTCTTTTGACACTGTGTCACATAATTCCAAAAAGACCTCACGTTTTGCAATTTATGTCACTTTATTTAAAAAACATTTTTTGATCCCCCCTTGGACATATATTTGTCTGGTACTTTTTTCAATTTACATTTTTATGTCAATTGGTTTTGTGTTTTTTTTTTCGAATAGTCAATGGACACTATGTCGAGGAGAGAACATGCATTCGACATCTAAATGGAACTTTGGCCCCACTTTCCTCATCACATTCAGCACACAGACTGAAGAGAGACTTGACTTTTGTTAACATCACTGCTTGGCCTGTCCTTGATGGGATTGTGAGGGATGCGGTTAAATTTCAAATCCATGGCCTTACCGAAGTTGTAAATTTACCTAATGTGCTTAGGGTAAACATGGGGGATGTAGTAAAACAAAACATACGTTCTGATGATTGGGATGTTCAGGCCGTGGAGGCATTGTTTTCTGATTTGAAATAGTATGCAGCCTTTGATGCTGAAGATTTGTACTTAGAATCTGCTAATTATGGTGAATTATTTTGCTTCCACCATTTTGGCAACCATTATCTGCATAAAACAAGTTCCAGAAGGATTACTGTAAATTACACACAGTGGGAGCATTGCCCGGCTCCTTTACAAGGCAGTTTGAGTACTTTTTTGAAAAAGTACACTTATTTTACCGACTTTAATCAGTCCAATCCCTAGTCTTTTTATTTTAAAATGACACAGAAGTCCATGCCCAAGGTTAGACTTACCGATATTACATTTTTGTATTCGAAGTCCTTTCTAGACAAGCTGGCTGTAGAAGGCTACGAGCTATGGAAGGAAACCATTGACCTTAAATCCGTTTGGGGTTCTAAAAGTTGGCAGGTACAAGGCACTGAGGCTTTGCACCGTGCATGTCTCATCCCAAATCATATGTTGTTTTTGAATTCTACCATTTTTCAAACCCCATGCTTTGGATTGGCTACTTCTAAAAAATTAAATACACCTACCGTCCCTGATTTAGAAGAATATTCTGGTTGGAGTAATATTACACAGTTTTCCATTAGGGAATTGCAATCTCTATTGCATAATTCGTCTTTTAACATATCCAGTTTGGATCCAAAAGGTTGGCTGATGTGGCACAGAAGTTCTGATTCATGCCAACGTCGTTTTCTGGGTTTAGCTGATGGATTTACACAAGTCAGGCCTGATCCCCGTTTTGAAACTGACCATTCTGTCACCACTTATTCAGTAGGCAAATTATGTCAGAATTGGTTGAAACATTCTACCTTGGCTGCTGTTAAACAGCATCTATCCAAGCTGACTGATGATGTAGATTTAAATGATTTCATAAAAGGCCCGGCTAGTGGTAGATCTAAAAGATAGATATATGTGATTTACAATGAAATCTGGAAGACATCACAAATTGAGGCTGCTACACGCCTTAGAGCTATTGATCAAGCTAATTTAGAAAAAGTGCTTGCAGTTGTAGATAATAGTATTAACATGCTTTGTTCCCGCATTTACACGTTAAATAATATTGTGTCTTCTGTTGTTGATATTGTGCAAGATGAAGTGTCTGTGTTATACCATGGTCAAAATCAATTGCGTTCCATTATGCAATTTGCGTGGACCCTGCAGACGCTTAAGGCTGGTAAGGTGCTTGGAATTACATGAACGTGTCATCTCTCTTTGCACCTTTTAATTTGATTGACAAGCAGCGCTTGCTTTCGATGCGAGATGCATCTTTTTCCATGTTACACGTTGAAAGATTGGAGTCCTTACCGTTCTCTGTGGCAGAGGCCACTGCTGCGACGTGGCTTATCCACGGGTTAATCACATTACCATTTGCTTTGTAAGAATTTACGAATTGTATGCGATATATTGCAATAGGGCGATATGAACCACTGGGTAGTTTGTTTCTCCATGAGGGGTGGTCGCTTCCATTCACTTACAGATGCCTAAAAGACGGGAAATAAGTTTATCTTAAAGGGGAGGAGTGCACAGAGACACCAGATCACTCATTAATGTGTAGACACATTCAATTGCACGGTTCTTGTAACCAGGAACGGCCAAATTTAGCCTGTGTTTTGAAAGGTACTCCGGTTCCCGCAATCGTCCCCACTTTCACATTACTGGCAAACGGCAGTTATTTACTTTTAAATAACGAAGATTGTTGTGGGTTAATTAGAGGTATCGCTTATGTGGTTACAGTATCGGAACGTGTGGTGTGTTGCAAAAACGTTCTGTATCCTCCTCCAAATGGGAATTCAGATGTTTCCATCTGGCCGCGAATCCCAACCTTGACGGTAGAGTTCAATGGAATGAGTAGAATAAGAGCCCCTTTGTCTCAAAAAGAAGTGGCCCTGAGTTCGGCTCGTGAAACATTTGTCCTTCACGTTGCCAACACCCGTACAGAGGTGCAGGCGCTATTGAATACTGACTTGCCATTGCATTTCAGCGAGCTGATTCATTCAATCTTTAATGCGTCCTCCACTTCTGGCCTCGCTCACTTTTTTAAAATAGTTAGCAGTGGTCTTGTGAAAAGATATTTGGAGTCATTCCTGCTTTCTTTCATTTGATATTTTCAAGCTTATTTGGTGGTTTTCCTGTTTTGCTGGCGCTGGCTGCAGGCGTTCTGGTGATTTTTTGCTTTATTAAAAATGGATGCCCTTCCTGTGTTACACGACGAGCAGCCCCTTGTTGCACTGTTTCGCAACAGGATGCTTGATTACTATGGCACAGTGCCGCTTGCCACTGTAAGTGCAGCATATGGATTATCGTTTCGATTTTCCTATTACACATGTGTCCAGCCTGTGTTTCATTGCCTGAGCTGCGATTTCGAGTGGGCCCTTGATTTGTGTCTCTGCAAGACGGTGTCTCCTAACGTGGATTTTAATCGACTGACGAGTCCCATAGTTACTCACGAGTTGGTTTGTTCTGGCGAAAGGATTATGGCCTTGGCAGCGATGCATGGACTAATGGGTCAGTGGAACATACTCGCAGCAGCACAAGATTTCTTGGGACTGAGTTTCATTGAGAACCCGCCGAGTTGTCCTCTGATGATGCTAGAGGCTCCGGTGCTGGAGGAACACGTATGTTCTTTCCCACTATTAAATTGGATGGCTGAACTGTTTTCAGATGATGACAGTGACTTCATGCTGGAGGCTGTTGCTGCATATTTTGCATAATCGGTCCTGTCCTGAAGGCTTTCGAAGCTTTTGATAACATACCGTTCTTACCTACAATTTTTTTTTTTTAATTATGCGTACATTTTTCACAACCCAGACCTATTGACTTGAGTAAAAGTGAACCATGGATTGGCAAGTTGGAATTTTTTTTAAATTGACTTACGAAAAGGTTTTTTCACCCGATTTTGAAATTTGACCTGGCTCATCATTCTTGAACTCTGCTTTCATAATGTGCCCCTTGCCTTATCTTATCTTATCTTATCTTATCCATGCTCGGATCAAGGGGGGATGTCATATAGTTACTGCTTACCTATATACCGTGGTAAGTTAGCATGAGCTTATTAAATGTTTAAACGCCATTTTACCTTTTGCTGCTTCTGCACACGACACATAATTGCTGTTTTAGCTTTCAACCTAGAAGAGCGTTGTGATTTACATGAGGATAATATGTTATTGCTCTGATATCAGCTTTGCTTGGTAAACTATGTCTGTACAGTGAGTGCTGAAGCCTTCAAGGATAACTCGACGCAGTGTTGTTGTGAGGTCTGATCTTTGCACCTTCCTAGACATAACATAAATGCAGCTGCTGCCAAAATCTGGCTTTAGGCGCGTTTTATATTGCTTTGCTTAGAGCACACGTTAGACACTTGATGGTGCTTCGCATGCAGAGAGCTGGTGGAAGATGATGTGATCCTCTGCCGCTGAGATCTTGAGGTATGGGCCCGCCCTGCTAAAACCCAGAGACCTTCTTAGATATAATATAATATGCTAGTTAGGGAGGGTGAGAATTAGGTGTTGTGAACCCTTATTCATTACAACATTTTAGCATGTTGTCACCTTTTGCCTTTTATGGATTAGTAACTATGCTGATAACTTTGCTTCTTATAATATGTTTGCTTGTATTATCTAAGATACTGCGTTTGAGAACACTGCATTAGTAAATAAATATTTCAAATGTGCACGCATCCTCATTTACTCCACGGTCTGGTTTGAAATGATTGTATAACGAAAGAGTGTTCATGTGTTCCACGTGACCTGAGGTATTCTAAGTTCATGTTCTGGTTTGTCTAAACATTGGGAGTTTGTTATGACCAATGAGACACTGTAGCTAGCTCGGTAAGGGGATTTTGGGTACTAAGGTGAGTTTTGGGCCACCCTAATTCACTGAGGTTCCAAATCTCTATGCACAGTTCTGTAGGAGAATGTTTGTCATGTTTTGTAGTTTGTATCATGAGCAGAGGAAAAAATATTTGCTCCCCATCCTGAAAGAAGCGGGATTTACACAGGTGCGTCCCGCACTGCTCTACCTACAGCTCCTGACAAATCCCCGCACAACTTTCTGTATTGCTAATTTTTTAGTGGCCGCTGCAAGGGTAAAAGCGGGTGGCCAAATTTCGCCTTAAAATAATTTTTCTTTTTCTTTTAAGTGTTGTTGTGTTTTTCTTTTGATATGAATTGTAATAGGTATCTTTTAATCTTGTATATAGTATTTATAATGCGCATCTAGATTGATGCTTTTTAGGAAAATGTAGGGTTATGTATGCATGTATTCCTTACCATGTTTTTATTGCTTTTGTTTCTTTGTATGACTTGGAATAAGTCGAATAAAGATATTCTGACTGACTGTAGGAGAATGGAATCCCTGCTGCAGTTCATGGAGAGGCAAGAGAGTGCATTTGCCAAGTCGATATGGCAGTCCCGACTGCACAAAGGCTCTGCAATGGCAGGCCGGAGTCACATTTCACAAGCTGCTTCTGTGGGTGACACAATCAGTGCTGCAAGCCTACCAGCAGCATTTGATTTACAGGCCCTGGGCACACATTGTGCACTGGAGTAGGGTATGACAGGTAAATCAAATAAGCCAATCATTGAATCACTAATCCATAACAATAATTCAAAAAGGGAGCACTTGCACTTTGGCACTGAACAGTGGCAAAGTGCCCCAAGCATCTAGACCAGCAAAAATGGAGTCTAACACACAGTAAAACAAAGGCAGTAAAGGCAAAAAATGGAAGGGAGACCCTGCCAATGGTGCCAGGTCTAACAGGGAGGAAGTGTGAGCGGAGCTCTTGCAATACTTTGCTACAAACGAAAAGTCAGTGGAATCCCCCCAAACTGTAGGAGGCCTTTAAGGCCGTCATGAGAGGAACCTGTATAGCAAAACAATGGGGGTGCTAAAATCAATCAGATCTACCCTAGAAAAGATAAAGAAAGATATACAGCAGGTGGAACTCCTATACTATAAGAGCGGCTTGCCCACTCATCTAGCAACTATCCGCGCGAAAATCTCAGAATATGACGAGGAGGCAGTCCGAGAGACACATTCCTTGGGGAAGGAAACCCAGGTCAGCAGATATGGATAAGGGGATCGCCCTGGCGGAGCCCTAGCTAACTCACTTAAACAATCCCAAACTTCATCATATATCAGCGAACTACCAGACAATGGTTCTAACCTTGTCCGTGGGCAGACCAAAACACTAGAAAGGTTAAAGGAGGGCTATGCCTCCCTCTACACTGCCACACCGGACAGCCCAAACCCTGAGCTGCAAGCCTACCTAGACTATCAAGTTGGTTTGGCTGAGTGAGCCCACCATAAATAACTTGATGTGCACTTTACGGCAGAAGACATCACCCAGGTTATAAAAGGTATGCCTGAGGATAAAACCCCAGGTCTGGACGGACTGCCAGCTTTTTTTTACAAAACGTATGCTGTCGAGCTTGCCCCTTACTTACTGACAGTATCCCAGTAATCACTCGAACTGAGCCATCTCCCACCGTCGATGCGTGAGGCCATGATTATAACAATTTTAAAGCCGGACAAACCAGCTAACAAATGTGACTCCTACCGCCCACTCTCTTATTAACATTGATGCCAAGATACTCGCCAAACTGATTGCTAGTAGATTGCAACCACTCTTCCCTGTTATCGCCAGGCCAGACCAATCCGGATTTATTCCAGGAAGATTTACTACGCACAATATACACACCTTTTTCTCAATACTCCATCATTTAGACCTGAATCTGCCAGCCCTCTCGGCCTTCCTGGACACAACCAAGGAGTTCAATTCTCTTGAATGGCCATATCTATTCACTATACATCCCAGAATAGGCATCAGCACAAATGTTTTGAAGCTTATTCGATTGCATTATACTCATCCCACGGTCAGACTCAGGGTCAATTACCTGGTATCCAACTTGCTCCACATATTGCACGGCACCAGACAGGGGTGTCCTCTCTAACCCCTGTTATTTGCAATAACGATGGAGCTCTTTGCCACCAAGCTGCGTCAGCATCCCACAGCTAGGGGGTTGGGCCTCTCAGACAGAGGGTTGATATTATCAATGTATTCCGATGACATTATGCTATATATAAGCGAGTCTGAGAGGAACCTTAACCCCGCACTGCGTGAAATCCTTGTTTGGAGGCATGCTGGGCATACAGGTCAACTGGGCCAAGTCGATGCTTCTGCCCACAAAGCCCTGATGGCACCCAGATACCGATCCTAGAGCTACTTTTATATTATTATCTCAGAGCTAACTGCAGACAAATCCACACTCCCTTCTCCTCTGCTCCACCGGTGCTGGCTGCACTGGACAACATACTGGTAAACCCATCGCCCAAGAACCTGATCACATGCATCTACAACAACACAGAAAACACCTTGCCAATCATGACGCCTAAAGTCCTGGAGTTTTGAATTAGACCCACCACCAACGGAGGAATAATGGGCCTTCTGCTGTTCTCAGCTTAAATACCTCTCCCCCAATTATAAGCGGAGACTTATCCATTTGAAATATCTTCACTGACTGTATTGTACGCCAACACATCTACACAAAAGGGGTTTGAGACCAAACGCAAAATGTTGGAGATGCGCCGACACACAGTCGTCTTTCCTTCACCTGGCATGGATCTGTCCACCCATCTCACAATTTTGGGACAAGGTGTTTGACATCATATACGAGGTGACAGGGTCCCGTTTGGAGCTTACCCCACTAATAGCCCTATTAAGATAAGTTGCTGACTCCCCTCCGGGCACAAGCCGTCTGTCGGCCATGATGCTCCCCCTGGCCAAACACGTATTGCGATGCCCTGGGGTTCATTTAGGGCTCCCATAGTAGACACTTGGATTCACGACATTACCTACTGTCAGGAGATGCTGTCGGCATATTGGGACCTAATGCCCACGGCATCCAGGTCCAAAGACACATGAGCCTCATTCGTGACATGGGCCAACACCCGCAAATAGAAGGTGGCTCCCGAGCCCTCAGTTGCAACATATGCATAATCTCTGACCATAGAATCGCCTTCCCCTAATGCTTTAACACACTCCTAAGTTAATTGGGGGGGATGTAACACACCCATATGGCACACCATACCTAGATGCGGGGACAGACCCAATATGTAGTTTAATCAATAAATACAACAGGCACGCATTCCTGTGAAATAATGCTTCTCGTTGGCTGTCTTATCAAGTTAGTATAATGATATGTACTGTGTAATTCCCATATTGGTAAAAGATGATATGTACAGTGTAGGAAGGTGGAATCTGACTACATGTTTGCCCCCACTTTTTTTCTGGTGTTTTGATGGTTTTTGACTTACTTTGGCTGGGATCCTGCTATTCAGGGCCATAGCCTATGTGCTTCCTCTCTAAAATGATTCCAAGTACTTTAGGTACACTCCAGTTTGGTTACTGGGGTACCCTTATAAGTCCTGAGTATATGGTACCCTCAGGTACCAAGGGCATAGGTATCCCAGAGGCCTAACAGGGGCTGCAGCATGTATTATGTCACCCCTGGGAAGCCTTCCAAAATGACACCACAGGACTGCTACTGCAGCCTGGGTAAGGTGGTGCATGCACCCCTTACTTAGATATAGGTTACCTATAGCTACCTTAAATCACTACACATACAAACCTACCAGTCACCCCTATGGCAGGCCTTATCAATCCTGAAGGCAGGGTGCTGGGTTTTGTGTGAGAGGGTGCCCATGCATGAGCAGGATCCCTCTGCAGCCTTCAGAATCTATTCTCTGGGGCTGTTCTGTGATGCAGCCAGACCATATACTCTTAAGTGCATTATAACCTCACTGTAAATGCTATCTTTGGAATGGCTGCAAGGAAACATGTCGTGTTTGGTGTCAAACACTTTGGAATCCTACGCCCCCCCCCCCACCAGTTCTGGCGGCGGGGCAGGATTCCACCCTTCTAGAGGGAGAGACATGTACACACCGGTATACCCGGTACCAGTTTAAAAGAGCCCTGGCATTAGAAAATGGATGCTGCAGTGACAGACACGAGTCTGGCCTCCTGCTGCTGCATGAAACTCTGGCAGGGGAGGCCTGGACAATAGGTTTACAGTCACAGGGAAGTGTCACCACCTCCTAGACAGGCTTTAGTGTATTGGGGCTGGGTGGGTGCACTCCAAAAGTGCTTTGAAGTCTGCACTGGGGACACATTTGGTGTCCCTGTGCATAGCCCAGTTCAAACCAGTTGCAGGGGCTACCAGTCACTGCTCTGGTGCGAAACTGAACAAAGTAAATGGGTGTGGAAACCCCTCTTTCCAGACCCTCCCATAGGTGGGTCCCCAGAGTAGGTCAAACCCCTTCCTTGGGTATAAGAAAGGAACCCCTGGCTTCAGAACTTTAGATTACACCTGGACGAAACTCTGATGCTGAATCCTGGCACTTCAATGATCTGCATGACGCTGGATGACTGACGAATGTCCCTTGGAGTAAAGGAGTTACTCCCCTGCGTGGCAGGCACCAAAGATGCATCTGACCGGTTTGCATCTCCAAAGCTCCCGCCAGACTCCAAAGTATTTGCAAGGTATGGGGTGGATTTCCAGACTTCCCCGAGGACGCCCTTAGTCCCCAGCAAAGTGGAAACCCGCAGCCCTCGTGGGTACCATGGAATTGGAACCTCTGGACAACGTGCACATTTGGAAATGCATCAGTTTCTCAATGTTCCTTGAGGCTGTGCATTAGGTTACTTGTAGCCCAGACCCCGAGCACCTTATCCAACAGAGATTGCAGGCCTCCACTCCACGAGTGTTCCGAGAGCAGGCCCTTGGTGTTTTCACTCGAGGTACCTTCTCGATCCCTGGCCCATTGACCGGTGGGTCCCTGAGAAGGCTACTTTGACTTTCCTTGGGCTTCCCTTGTTGCTCCGGACATGCCCTGACTCTCCACTACTTGGTGAGTCCCCTGGAACTTGGTGGTCCATACTGAAGCATCTTTTCTCTTTCTGCGTGGGCTGCTGTTGCCAAGGCTTGTTGGGTTCAATCCAGGCACCGATACTGCAGCACTCGAAATCCTTTGTGGGACAGCTCGAATCCAGCTCCTGGTCATCATCGACACCTCCTGGTCCTCGTGGCTGGAGAGTCAAGCTTCACCTCTTCAACCTGAAATCACCCGACATCGGTGGGCCTTCATCTATCGTGCCCCTGGTCACTGGCAAGTAATCCAGACTCTGTCCCCTCTGCTTTCAGGTTCTTCTCATCTTCGATCCAGGCTTGGATCATCCGGACACTTTCCACTTTGACTGCAGCAGCACTTTGCAGCAGATCGCCATTAAAATCAACAACGATTCCTGACACTAAAAGACACCTATGCACCCGGCTTCCCTGAGTGAGGTAACTCGAGTACTCCGGTGCTGGCCCTGGAACCCCTTAAGTTTAAAGGGGTTTGCTCAACATCCTCTCCTAAGTGTCCTTAATCTTTAAATTTTCAACTGCGACTTTCCCCATAGAAGCTAACAGCATCTCGCAGCTGTGTTCTCACACTGCACGCGTCCCCCTTAGGTCCCCTCTGTCACTTCCTTGGGTGGTTCCTTGTGTACCCAGCGATTCAACAGGCTCTAGGCCTGTGTCTAGTCAAGTCGTGGTTCTTATACCACTTACTTAATATATAGTTTGGTACGCCCCTAGGGTTCAACGTATATTGTGCTATTTTACTGAAGTTCTATTGCATTGAAATTGTGTACTTTGCTCTGCAATCTCATAAAGAAATTACTAGAGAGTGTTTAGTAATTACTACATATATTTTATATATATACCTTGTGTGGTTCTCCTTTAATTTAGACATTCAAGAGGTTATAATCTGGTAAACCAAGTTGCTTTACACTCCTTCAAGACTAAGCCTGAAGGCTGCTCTCCATAGCTACCACTAGGATAGCTTTCAATAAAGGTTGCCTTTAAACCTATCATAAGGGCTGTTTGGACCGGTGCAAGGTGCCCACTAGAATAGTGGACAGCATATGCTAGGCCAACTTCTCACATACAGTTATGCCTGTCCACGCGGTCTCTCTTCTCTTGCTATGGTTGTGATGTGCCCTGTGTCTGTTATGTACCACGATATGTTGCAAAACAATAAATAAAGTTTTTAAAAAATACAATAAAACAAAAATCACTCTAAAACCTGCGGACAAAGGTGGGGCAACAGTGATAATGGACACTAATACATACAGAATGGAATGTGCAAAACAACTGACTAAAAGGGGCTCCTACCGTCACCTTAAGATGGATCCCACCAAAAGGCTGAAGTTAGAAATTACTGACCTAGTTGAGAAAGCCAAGGAAAACGGATGGATCGCCGCCAAAGAAGCAGACTTTCTGGTCACTCTTTATCCTTTGACCCAGTATACACAAAGAACAATGACCCCCACCCGGGAGACCCATCATATCAGGGATCGGCGATATACTCGAGCCCTTGTCATAATTTGTGGGTTTATTTCCTTCGCCGATTGGTAAGTGAGATGTCCACGTATTTGCATGACATGAAAGATGTACTGACACATTTCTTTGATATGCCTTTTGATGTCACAACAGGCTATATGGTCTCATTTGATGTGGAGTCACTGTACACCTGTATACAACAAGATGAGACTCTACAGACCATTGAGACCTTACTCTCAAAAATAAAGAGCCTGTACAGCATCACTCCGGGTGGATTCAATATGTACTGTGCATGGATAGCAATGAAAGAGAACTTTTTTTCATTATGAAGACACTCTCTACCTCCATGTGGCAGGAACATCGATGGGCAGCGTTTTTGCACCCAATCTAGTCAACCTGGACATGCACACTTTTGAAGAAGGACAGGCTTTGTCCCAAAACAACCCCTTCAGAGCCCACATTCTCATGTGGAAACGATATATTGATGACATTTTGGTCATATCGGGAGGAGAGCAAGATACTATCATCGAGTTCCATCAGTGGCTGAACCCCCAGAATGTTTTTTTGAAGTTTACTTTGGAATACAGTAAGACAAGTTTACCTTCTTAGGATATTGGGATCTATCCACAAGGAGAAGGCCTAGCTTTACAAGAAACCAATGGCCCGTAATGTACTGCTACCATATGACAGTTACCATCTGAAGTCTCTATGAGATAACCTCCCCTTTGGCCAGTTCCTACGCACCAGGAGGAACGGCTCTGCTCGTCTGTAGAAAAATATGAGGAACACACAGACACTTTGATCTCTCAACTGAAAGAAAGAGATTACTCTTCTTGCCTGGTTTAAACTGTCAGCAAAGAGGGCTTGTAACAATAACAGAGAGACACTCATAGAAATAGCACACCTCAAGGAACAGATATCCAGGCTTACATGTGTCAACACTTTCTGCACCTTCTCTAATCAAATAAAGAAGTCAATCTGCAAGAATTGGAAACTCGTGAATACAGGCAAGACGATCATTGAAACACCTCCAATTGCATTTAAAAGGAGCGCCAACTTCAGGGACAGGCTGGTGCATATGAGGCCCGTGACAAAAAGACCATAGGGCAGGACACCTTATAGGGGCTACCAACCGTTAAGGGGCATTTTCTTTGTGGTTCCTGTGGACTTTGTTCTCAAACGAATCACATGATATCCATAAACATTGGCACTGACAGACCATGGGAACTGAAAAGACACACGAACTGCAACAGTAACCAACTAATTGATCTAGTCATAGTTCTTCCCGGTTACGCTATGTAGGGATTACCACTCGGAAAATCAAGATAAGGATCATGGAACATAAAAGCACGATGTGCTGTAAAAAACAAGCAACAAAACTGACCAATAATTTCTTAGAGAAGAACCACACAGCAGACAATCTCAAGTGGATGGTCTTAGATCAGCCCTACATCCCTTCACACATAACTGATGTCTTCAGCTTTCTATTCTCAAGAGAACAAAGATGGGTGTATAGGCTACTTAGCAACATTGACAGACTCAATGATGACACTCCATGGGTCTCAATCATGAAGAAATTATGAGAACATTGGTGACTGGCATGATGTGTCTAATTAACATTGACCAGATATTAAGGCGCCATCCATACACTGGTCTATGATGGTACTATGTATGAGCTAACACAGATAATTTCCCGAAGCAGTACGTATCTATGACCTACCCAACAGTGCTCTAGATAGCATGCACTCTCACATACAGATACAATGAACAGCAGTAATAAATAATATGTTCATATTTTAACATGAACACCTTCTTTTTATGAGTGGGGGTACCACTTTTAACACATGCATCTTTGATTGCCACTACTTCATAAATTCTAATTTCAGGGATGGCACATTACGCTGTCTCATGTTTCCTTTTTAGGTTGAGTCTAGGCAGCACATGCGCTGTCTCTCCGAGACCTGCAGTAATTAGTGTGTGGGTTGACAGTCCGCCTATTGGCTTTTCATTGGTTTCTTTGATTGTCTTGTAAAAACTCTTCATTTGTAGTGGTGAATCTGTGTTTCGGTCCCTCCTTTTAGTTGTTTGTTAACACCTACACAGCACCGCCCAACTGCCGTAAACTTTTGATCGGGGTTAAAGTATTTGATTTGGAACTATTTTCTTTTTGTTCGCTTATGTCGAACTTGCATACAGCTTATTTTTGCCTGAGTCTGTCATTTAATTGAATATAAGTGCAATGCCGATATTTTTTCGGTGGAAGGAACGTGTTTGTATTTTGATGAATTGGTGTGCGGCTCACATTGAAATTGTGCTTTTAAAGATGTGTTGGAAGGGTTGTTTAAGCGCGACTCTTTCCATTTTCAATATTTACATGTGCATGGTTTAACCTTTTTCTGCCTGCACATATTTAACTCGTGGTGATACTTACCCAGGCAGCACACATTAAAACTGTGTTTTTAAAGATGAGTTGGAAGGATTGTTTACACATGCCTTTAAATAACTTTTTACAATTTGGAGATTTACACACTTATTTTCTAGCATTACCCTACCTGCACACATTTAACCCGTGTTAAATTGTTCTTGTTGCAGTATGCACAGCAAAATTATTAGTATTTCAATGTGCATTTGTCATGCTTTCCTAGGCTGCACCTAATAAAACTGTGCCTTTAAAGATGTGTTGGAAGGATTGTACAAGCGAGCCTTTAGCTAACTTTTTTACATTTTCTATGTTTACACACACATTTGCTAATATTTCCCTGACTGCACGAATTTAAAGCATGCACAATTTTTCTCATCCCACCGTACACGGACTTTTATTATTTGCATACTCGTTTTCGAACATCGCCCTACCTGCTCATATTTAACACGTGCTGTATGGTGATTATTTCATCTCACATTTTGCTTCATTCCTAGCCCTACACGCATTGAAAACCTGCTTTTCCTGATGTATTTCAAGGATTGTTTAATTGCGTCTTTACCTAATCTCTTACACTTTCATTAGTTACATGCGTGTATTTTCAGACATTTCCCGACCTACACCTTTAACGTGAGCTATATTCTTCTCGAGGTAAAACACTCTGCTACATCATTATTTTATTGTGTACTTATTTTCGCCAAATATTCAGACTTAACCTAACATCTGTTTCTTTAGCCCAATTAGCTCAGGTGAATTACAAACGCCAGTCTAGTCTTTGAGCACTGATAAACCATATGATATCTCCAACCAGTCAGCCATACTGGTCTTGCTTGACCTGTCTGCGGCCTTCGACACCATCTCGCACCGCATTCTTTTAGATACATACATTACATTACATTACATTACATTAGAACGTCTGGTGGAGATTGGTGTCGAAGGCTCCGCACTCTGCTGGATAAAAAACTACCTGTCCAACAGACGGTCTATGGTCCAAATTGGTGTCCACTCCTCCAAACACTATGACAACGATAAGGGCGTCCCTCAAGGATCCATATTGAGCCCTACGCTCTTTAACCTGTATGTATCCCCTCTTGCTAAAGTCATCCGAGCACACGGCTTTGGAACCGTGTCCTACGCGGATGATACACAAATACTGATCACTATCAAACAGAATCCGGACGTAACCAAAATGAGTTTTAAAAACTGTATGCTAGACATCCAGGATTGGATGACCAGAAATTTCCTGATGATGAATGCAGGAAAGACGGAGGTCCTGCTGTTTGGAAAGGCAGCTAATTTCAGGTCCGATGACTGGTGGCCAACTTCCCTTGGCACTTGCCCCACACCTAAATCCTCAGTAAGAAATCTAGGGGTAATTATAGACAATAAACTATCCATGTCTGAGCATATTAATAAAGTCGTTGGCACCAGCTACGGCATCATGCGTAGTCTGAGAAAAATCTTTAAATGGCTCCCCCTCTCAGCTCGCATGCCTCTAGTTCAGGGACTCATTATGAGTAGAATTGACTACGGGAATGCACTCCTGGCCTCAACAAATACCACCCTGCTGACCCGATTACAGGTCCTACAAAACACCGCTGCCAGACTGGTGCTTGGCCTTCCCCCTCGCACCCCCTCATCACCCTGCCTAAGAACCTTGCACTGGCTCCCAATACTAAAACGTATTAAATTCAAACTATGCTGCCTGCTCCACAAATCCATAAATGGCCATGGCCCAGCCTACCTAGAACAAAAACTTAAGGCTTACCACCCAGTGAGAACACTTAGATCATCTACCAAGTACCTCCTAAGTGTCCCCAGAGTGCGTACCGCCAGAAATGGAGATAGAGCCTTCAGTATAACAGCTCCTGAAGCATGGAACTCTATGCCCCTCCAGATTAGGTTGGAACCTGACTATCTGAGATTCCGCAGACAGTTAAAAACATGGCTCTTCTAGCTCTTGTCTATGGCCTGCTCTGGTTTTTTGTAGGACTTTCTCTGCAAGCGCTCTGAGACCTTCGGGTGATTTATGCGCTATACAAATGAAATAAAAGTATAAAAAAAGTAAAAAGTATATGATAAGATCAGTTTCCATGGAAAAGCCTTCCAGCTTTTAACACTGTTTCTTTAATGATTGTTTACAACCTTGTTTACAGCCTTGTTCTGCTCCACAAATGCTTAGGACTTCAAACATCTATGCAAAGTACTCTACATGCTACAGAGAATTTAGAGCACACTTTACAGCTAACATTTGTTAACATCTAGAAAACTCCTTTCTTTACCCCATTTGTAAAATTATAACAAAAATACACAAACAATACGGAATTATATTCTATTTTACAATACATCAACAACACCATAAAATATCTCCCCCTCAAAACAAGTTTTTTTTTACAGCATGATTTTCAAAATAGTCAAACTTCCACCAATATTTGAATCCTGAAATATACAACAGTGTATTTTTAGGTCTCACCTAGCAGCGTGCATGTGAGAGAGGGACCAATTTTACCATATAATACCCTGGGGCATTTTTATCACTCAGACAGCATAAACCCCTGTGTAGGCCCTTCTGTTAAAAATATAGGCCTCTGGTTAGATTGGCCATAGTACTGCCATTTTCCTGTTTAGCAAGCTGAGGGCATGTCTGAACAAGATTGTATTCAGCTCCACTCTCTGTGAGGCCTCCTGCTCCTGACGAGGAGCCCCCACCCAACCAGTGCGCCAAGTTCACGAACGTTAAAGTTCAACATCCCCTCTGTTCTTTCGACATACAATAGACCACATCCTAGGTCTGTGCATGAGATTGGGGAAGTTTCCCACCTCAGCTACGTCAAGCTGGAGTGATGAATGTGGCGAAATAGGGCGTACAGATTTGTATATACATATAAATAAAATCCCTTTACAAGAACACATTTTTCTGCTGTCCGATGCAAACTTACGACAGGCCCCCAGTCTAAGAGGCATAAACTTTCACCTAGCGTATGTGCCACAGTTACAGAAAGGGGGGGCACAATGTATGGAGAAAGAAGTGCGAAGCAGGCCGTAAGTAACGCAGGTAGGAGAAGTGGCATAGGGTGGCGTGAGATGACGTTACCATAGACTTCTCACCGCCTTAAAGAATATAAAAAGGGTCCACAGAGACTTCATTGGACTACTCCTCGTCTGTATGTAGATGACAGGCAGTAAGTTTTCCCCAAGAGCTACTCGAGAGCTCTTGTTCATCTATTTTAAAATGTGCTGCTCTATATTATACTCTGCCTTATGAAATGTTATATTTGCTATGTTCCCTTTTAACCTTGTTTTCTTCTTTTTACATTTAAAATGTTTAGATTGAAATTGTAGGACTTCTTACTTTTAGGTAGACGTGAGTATTCCCAGATAAAGGTGTACTTTGCATTTTGAAATACATTTTACCTCAAAATATAAATGTGTCTTTAAGGTTTAGACTCTCTCTAACTGTTTAAAAGCTTTCATTCAGTAAATGCAATCTGATCCATGTGGCTATCTGAGAATGCGGAGCACTGGATTCAGAACTTCGTAATTTTTATGCCTTTATATTAAAGTTTCTTGAAATTGAATCTTCTTAATTAAACTGTTAAACTTTCAGCCTCAGTTTCCACGGCTCACATATCTGTTTTTTTCTATTTTTAGAGCAAGCGTTCCCAGACACCCCAGCACAAATTAAGGTGCCCTTTTGTCCCTAACTCACTCCCTCAATCATTCTGTGCAGGCTCTCAGAGCCCTATGCTCAGCTCCCTGCCCTCTTGCCCCTTAAACAATAAATCTCCCTCCAACACATGCGCTGATTAGGCAAAAGACCTTAAGCTATTGCTTTGGCCTTTCAGCCAAAAACGTACTCGCGTTCCATGCCTTCAATGGCAAAGCGTGCACGTTTGGCGATTCCCTTGCGGGAGCGAGCAGCTGGCGCCATATGTTATCAATTATCGCGCCTTTGCTCACTCCAGCAAAGGGAATCACCCAGGCCCCCTCATATCTCCCCTCCCCCTGCTGCTGGCTTTTATTGGCTAACATTTCCGAGCTGTCAAAAGTGTGACGCTCGGCTCTGTTGATTGGCTCTGCTGGAAGCTCCTGGAGAGTGGGGGCGGTAATAGGTCAGCAGTGAGTGCCGGTACCCGGCTCAGCTGATACTATCTACGACCTCCTGTCAGTACAGCGCCCCACTCGGGGCCGGCGAGTGCACCTGCTCTGGCTCCGGCGATCTGGCCTACAGAAGGGTGGGGGTGTCCTATGTGCTTCTTCTCTAAATCCGCATCCAGGCCTTGCATTGCGGCAGCGGCTAGGGCCCGAATGAGCTGCTACACAGCAGGCAGGTAGCGCTGTGCCTAAGCGCAGGTAAACGAGCGGAGGCTGCTCTCTTTTCTAGTACCTACTAGCATTCACAACGAGACCAGACAACTTCTTTGCATACGTTTGCGGCTGATTACGTAGCACCAGTCAGTTAAACGCATGTGCATTTCAATATGAACATACACAATGTACGATGCTTTTCTTATAAAAATAGGTTTCCGTTTTGTAGACTGATCATTTACAGCTGCCGCACGTTCAGTTATTATTTGGTTGTAAATTCATAGTTAATTTTTGTGGTTTTACGTTCACCTTCTCTGCTCATTGATCCTTGCAAGTAAACTCTTACTAAAAAAGTTTCTTCTTTAGGAATGGTGTTACGGTGTTGCGATTCTCGCGCGAGTGATCAGTGCCCATTTTGACGACGCCCGGCTCCAGCGTATTGAAGAAGCTCCGTGATTTTCTCATTCCGCACACGCGATCTAGTCTGCTTGTGCTGACGCTGCCACCCCCTGTTTACAGTCTAGAACCGACGGAAGCTTTTCTTTTTCGACTGCTTCCTAAAGTACCCAGAGTGGATAGAAGCTAGCAAGAAAACGTTGCCATACTTGGCTTCGATGTTCCCGTTCAGTCTATAAGACGACGCTCCCCCTCACGGATTTACTCGACTGCGGCATCCCTTTACTTTAAGATTGCCCACTTGGACACATTTTCTTCCGTGCCGCCTGTGTTGGTCACCTCTCACAGAGCGGCTTTGTACCATAGAGAAGTTTTCTCTATTCGGACCCACATTGGTTTTCTGGTTTAGCAATACTTGTGTTGCCCGAGGCCCTGATGAGAATCTCCGACGAATTAAAGGGGATTTGAAACGCGTAGGCCCAACTTTACTGGTCTGCTTTGGTGTATAGGAGTAAAACGTCTACTTGCTTACTCCGTACAAATTTCTTGTATATTACCATTAGTATCAAATTATAATGAATGTAAAAATGCAAAAAAATGTATGGTTTTGTACCACTTTCTAAATAATTACTTTTTTGAATTTTTGTCCAATTGATGCAGACCTAGTTTTGTATATTTCTCTTTTTGCACCAATAATATGTGGTATGCTAGAGTTAGTTTGAATGTGCTGAATGTGTTGTGAATGTGACATGATTGAAGTTCTGAATGTTTGATGTGTTCAACTGAATACAACTTGATGTGTCCCTCTTCCGTTTGATTGTCTTTAACGTTTTCTTCTCTAATGTAAAGATACATTTTATAATAATTTGTTGATTTTCTATAAAATAAAATTGCGATTAAACAGCAGTACCCTTTTTGGAATTAATTTTCTGTCTATGGAGGACTAGCCTTAGCCCTAAGTAAACATTATCAGCACTGGCCCTTTTCTTTGTTCATTGGTATATAGGCTCAGCCTTGCTGATTAGAGCCAACCCCATTTTGTTTTTGTTTTTTACTTTGCATGTTAGCTTTTTAAACCATCGTCTGTTGGCAGTCAGTAATCTTGCATTGCAGCTGTGACCGGAGTTGATTCCAATTACACCCAATGCGTCCTGGTACTAAGCAAATGGGGCTGATGCATGGTGTATTTCTCCTTATTTTGCCACATGGGTGCTCGCTGACTGCCAGTTTCCATTCGCCAGCTCGATGAGTAGTTATTTCTTCTTCTCTTCTGCTAAACCCCCTACGCTTCTTTCTGTAATATGAACAATTAGCAGTTACCAAGCAACTTTCCTCATCTCCACTGCAGAACTCCATCATGACTTGCAGGAAAACTGCCCAGCATACAAAAATCTTCTGGGCTGAGAGACAGTTTGCTGTTTACATTTGCTTTAATCTTTTCCTTTTTTCGTGTATACACAAAGTAGTTAGATCAAGTGTTTTAATATGCGCATAGTAAGAAATACAACAACAAGTTATCTACAGTGCCTCCTCGTCTCCGCTCAAAAATCTACTAAGGAACTGCTCATCTAATGACCCTTTTTACCTACCAGAAAGTGTATTCTTCCTCTGCATTGTTATATCGATCTAAGTGGGGAACATTGAACTGGAAGAGAGAGAATCTCTCTCGTATGTTTTGGTCCAAAAAACATATCTGTTATCTTGCCCTAAGAATGAATCGTTTACAAATGCTTCAAAAAGCCCTTCGTTACCAGAGTAATAGTATTCTAGTGTGGGTAGGTAGTCGGGTACACAAACCTAGGTTATTATTTGCGAGTGGCATAGGAAAGCCTGCCAGTGCTCTTTAATGAATAAGTGTCCTTTTTTTGTTAAACAAAAATAGGTGCCTTATGTAACCCATGTTATTGTGAAAAGCCCCTTTTTCCTTTTCCGCCTCTACTATGGATATGCAAATATGAAATCGACGGCATCTTTAAAAGAGGATGACCCGACTCAGATCGTAGAGCTACATGTTTCACAAAGTGCTGCTTCCATTCTTTATTGTGATGCACGTTAGACTTTCTGTGAATATTAGTTTGAAAGAGCCAAACGAGGCTTCGCCAAATGATCTTCACCTCGGAAGAGATTATATATGCCGTTTCTGTAATTCTTTAACCTTTGCAACTGCATTGATGACTTGTTTGGGTGAAGAGTTAGGGCTGAGCAACGGCTAAGGATCTTAAAGGAAAATGCTCCCTGAATTCATGGCTAGTTATATAGTTTAAAGTTGTGTTTCTTTATCTGTAAACGTATATTTCCCTCACCTCTGTATGTTTGCCCAGTTTATGCTTCCTCCTCTGCATAACTTCAGTGAGTGCTCTAATGATGATAATTTGTGGACCACTGAGTACAGTCTTTCTGTGTTAGTCAAGATGATGCTTCTCCTTTTTATGTTGGTGGAATACAGTATATTGAAAGAAGCCATCAGTGGAGTTACAGATGGTTAATAGATGCTGTCTTAAGTGATTCTTGCAGCCAGGGTTGTGGAAATGGTTTTAGAAGGTGCACTGGGGAACCGGATTTCTGTTTTAGTATTGGTCTCCCATTCCCTCAATGCTTCAACTGCCAAGTGAATCCCGACCGCACTGACAACCAGAACATGGTAGTGGTGATGGTACTGACAGAGCACGCAGGTCACCCGACTATAATTTTCTTTACCATATGCACATTTGGGCCCATAAATTTCAATTTACCATATTTATTAATCGGGTAACCTACACTCTACTACCAGTAACCCAGTTAATTCCTATTTATTTCCAATGTACCCGACTTACCAATCCTCGTCACGGGTACCTATGATCACAGTGGATCAAGGAGCTAGCTGCAAAAGATAGGCAGTCACCAAAATACCATAACATTTATAATATTTGCACTCCTTATAATAACCACAGACTCAGGAAGTTTTGAAAACCTTTATCTAGTTCTCATCGATGTCAGAAAGCATGAAATTCACAGTGAGTAAACTATCAATGACTAAAATCATGAATATCGTGTAACCATGCAGGAAATAGATTATCCCAACCATTTAGAACTCTAAAGGGAAGGTAAGAACAGGGAACATACTCTGAAAAATAAACGTATAGGAATCAGACTTAGAATGGGTATTTTCTTAAAGGACGGGAAAATAAGGAACATACTAGAATGTCACAATTTTATTGTTTCCATATGGGATGGGTAAGAAAAAGGAACATGAAACTATAATGACGAAACTGAATTCATCATCTAACTATAGGAAGGGTAAAACAATTGGAATACGCTAATAATTCAGAATGACCTTTGGTGTTAATAAAGGGTGGGTAAAGAGAAGGAACATCTATTTATTCAGAGACAGTACTTTATTCAACTATAAGGTAAGGGAAAATTGGAACATACTAGTAAAAGACTTTTACAACTTCAGTACTTTGTCACAGGGAAAGATAAAGAAAATAAATATATGTAATTATAAGTTTTAGCACGATTTCAGAAAGAAAGGTTAAAGAAAGATTACCCAAGTGTATTTCCCTCACAGATTTATATTTACCTAGAACGGTGTGGAGACCAACCCTGGCCATGGGTCAGTAAAGGACAGGAGAAACCCCAAAGAATGCAGTCGCCAGTAGGCCAGCAGCTGCAGAATGGAAACCCAGGACAGGAAAACCAGATCAGGATCAGGACAGGACTACCAAAGTTGAGACCAGCACCCCCAGTTCAGTTGCAACGCCTGCGCTACACCCTTTCTGCAGCTATCAGTCAAAACCCCGATTGGTTTTTCGAGTTCCCCAGCAAAGTGCTTCGCCAGCACTTAAGGTTCTCAAAACCCAGAATGGGTCTGTGAGTCTGTCTGACAGAGTGCTCCGCAGCACCTTTGTTTCTCGATCAGCAATTGAGTGCGTTGGGTCAGTGACAGGTCAGCTATTCGGACAAGTCGGACAATTTCTCTAGCTAACCTAGGCTAGTTATACTGTTTTTGGGTCAGTGTACCACCCCCCAAATGTTGCAAGTGTAAGGATCCCCAATTTCGATTGGACAAATGAAAGGACAGGTCATCACACTTCCTAGGATTTGACTTTCTCAAGCCCAATATTTGCATTTTCAAGTCCGCCCCTTGAATTTCAGGTTCCCATGACATGTTCTTTTACACATAACAATGGTGAATTTATCTTTTAATACATTGTATTTTGTTGGGTACAGTTCTGCTTCTTCGACTAGGTGAGAACAGTTCTTCCCAGGCGCATCTTGGCTGGGACTGCCTCTTGGTAGGATTCCAAAGGTCATTGATGTGGAGACTCGCAGATCTTGCGCAGACTCAGTTTCAAGCAAAATGGAGTACAGCAGGGGACATCAGGCCATATTTCGTAATGTACCATGAAATAGAAAAGCAACAGCCATAGAACACAGGAAAAAAAGTGAATGCACTGTATACCATGAATCACTATACTACTCCCCTTACTTAATAATAACTATAGCCTTAATAATTAGTGCAGAACAAACAATATAGCAAAGCATCGCTGCAAGCTTCAGGCATGGGAGAACACAAAGCAGCCATCTTAGTTTTACTGCGCAAGTGCAAAGGGTTTCCCACCAGAACTGCGAGTACGTCACGTCACATGGGTATGACCGACGCATGCGCAGAAGAAATTCCCGCGTAGCAGCAGCCATCTTAGTAGCAAATGTATTACTATTATTAAACACATAGCAAGCTTCTCTGGGACACCCCGATGTCATAATAAAGGGTAAATTAGTAAGACAAAACAAGTTGATTAATACTATTAGGGTTATTCGAGGTTCATGATTACAAGCAAGTCGCTGTACGTGCGAATCCTTGCTCCATCAATCCCCTCTTTGATGATATTTTATATCATCACAAATTAATGGAACCAGATGCCAACTTTTCACATTTTACCCAGTTCAATCTCTTCAAACATTCTGTTCAGCTTTTTCTCATTCTCTTTATTAGGGTGATAATTTTTCACCCTCTTGTAAATTTGATTATTTAATTCTTCTAATTCAAGCTCATCAACATTTCTTTTTACTCCTCTTTTGTTCACAGTGTACTTCTTTTTGTGTTTTCGACATTTGCAGCAAATTATTATGATGAAAACTAATAATCCTATTCCCGCTATTGGCATCAGTATTTTACTCACAAGACTTTTACCTAGGTTAGAAAACCATCTACCTACACCGGAGAGACCATCAGCAAGTCTCCTCCAGGCACTGTCAACCTCAAGTGGTTTGAGCTCTTTTTCCAAATTCGTAATGTTCCTTACATACCCTTTGATTTCCACACTTTTGTCAGGTATGTAAGTGCAACAATGTTGCGCTTTCAACATTCTGCAGACTCCGCCCTCTTTTGCCAATAACGTATCAAGAGCAAGTCTGTTTTGTAAACCCATTGATCTGATCGCAACCATTTCGGTATTGACCATCAGGAAACCTCCAGGAGTGTCAGTTGATAACCGATCTACTACTGTGGACAATTTGCAAATTCTCTGTGTATTCAGAGCCACTCCCACTGTAGGTATCAATGCACTAAAAATATCACCTACTATTTCTCCCACACTTTCTCTTTTAGTGCGTTCTAATTCATTAGTCATTTCAGTGCTTCCAGTGATTTCCCCCACATGGTATATCTTTGGAAAGACAATACCAAAGTAACAGCTTCGGAACCAATGGTCGGGCAATTTGAAATAAGCCTTGTTCCCACAGATATAATAGATTCCAGGAAATACAGGCTCTGACCCATCTTTGAAACCCCAACCCCCAATTACCTTGTAATTGTGTTCGCATTCACTGGAACCAATGAATATGTTATTATAATAACTGGTTGTTTCTCTTTGAAGACAAAGTTTCCCTTTCTTTTCGAAATCCAGCAACATAGCAGCATTAGCTCCACCATTTGAGGTGCTCCCTATGCTTTCAGCCCATTTAGGAATTTTCAGATTTTTGTCTTTGGCTTTCTTTTGGAAACTTTCTCTTCTTTTCTCTACCATGTTCAAAAACATTTTCTCTTTTTCGTGTAATGAACAGGTTAAGTTATCTTTATGTGCGTCATCTATATTTATTTTACCTACAGTTAGAACATAGTCACTCATGTATTTAGCTACATCTCTAGTTGTATGTACAGGGTTCAGGTTTCTTCGAACAGAAAGTTCAGAAAATATCATATCAAAGTTTGAGTAATAATACTGTAAAGGTCCTCTTCTATAAAATAAACTTGTTAAAATTCTACAGGAAATTCCATAGGTTAAGGGCAAGTGGTGGTATGTCACATCTTCAGCTACTGAAGTGGGCAGCTTCATGCAGACATAACAGTCGTCTATTTCCATAGCTTCTACATAATGTACTAACAGGTTGGCGAAAACATTTAAATGGGTTTTGTTCTTGATCTTACTGTAATGTAATCCTTCCTCATCTGGTGCTTTTAAATCTAACTTTGTTTGCTTAAGGCTAAGTGGCTTTTCTAGTGCATCTACTCTTTGTGGTGTATTTCTAGTGTGTGATTCTACAGTGTCTTCTGGTAAGTGATTATTCGGGTACAGGTTCGGGTCTTTACTCATCATAGAAGGGATAGCTATTGTTAGTCCTATCCAAAGTATCAGTACTATAGCTACACTGCATAAACATACTTGGCAGCATGTTTTTAAACAACTTCGTCTCGGTCTCCCATTCACAGAAGAATCAGACATTTTGGCTCAAAAGAAGCTTCAACCCCTCTTTGTAACTCTGACAGCTGGCTTACTCGAGCAACTTCTGAGGTTGGTTTCGCAATATTCTTCGGCATGGTCAGTAATAAATTCTTCATCACTTTCGTCACTTATTTCCAAATTTTCCAATTCTTCCAGAACAAATTAAGGCCACTCAGGACTCTGGTACTTGTTATTCAGTTTCCTTATACAAGCACTTCTTCTCTTAGGTTTTATTACAGCTGGGTCAGTTTGACTTGACACTTCATTTATTTGCTCTGGTTCTTCGTTTATTGTCTTTAGTCGCAATCTCAGTCTTTTCCCAAATTAGGTACTGAGTCACCTTTTCTGAGTCTTTTAACTGGCACTGTGTCTTGACCTTCTTCAAACGTTCTTTTGTTGTCGTTCAGTTGTGGCACATTTGTTTCAAATTCGTCTTCAGTATTTCTCCCTAACTGACTAGGTCCAGGTCTTTCTTCAGTTTCTTCTGCCTGGTCACTAAACTGGCCTTGTTCAGGGGTGTGCTGAATTTGGCTTTGATCTGTTTCGATTTCTTCTTCCTGAACACAATTATCTAATCCTATCTGATCCTGTTCAAGCTCTTCGAACTCTTGACTTTCTTCCGCTTGAACTTCCGCCCTAATTTCTGTCTGTCCCTCTTCTGGCTCAGGTGTTCTTGGTGGAGTGTCAGTTACCTGTTCTTTTCCTATCTGGTCCTCCTCAGAATCAGATTTGATTTGGATTTCGATGATCAGAGTACCTTCTTCTTCACCTGTCCCGTCCTCACTATCCCACAGTCTATCTAAATAGATTTGTCTTCTGGTTCGTATAGGGTCTATAGTCAGGTCGACTATTGGGACCCACCCTTCTTGACTGGAACTCGGTTGTTCTTCTTCAGCTACTTCAGGACCGATATCTTGGGACCCCTCTGCTGCACAACCTTCAGCCTCAGTTTCGTCAGGTTCAGTCACTTTCTTCGTGTGGCTGGCATGGATCCTGCGAGGTACTCCTGCACACTTCACAGCGGTGGTGGTTACTAGGATCACCTGTCGTGGCTTTCCCCACTTTGGTGCAAGGCAACTTGTCCGAGTATGTTTTTTTATTACGACTCAGTCACCTGGATGCAGGTCATGTGCTGGAGTCGTTGGCCTGGCGACAGCGTCTCCCCCAACCTGGTGAGAGATAGAACGCACTTGGTCAGCCAGTTCTTTACAGTATTCTAGTACCAAATCATCTGATATGCTTAATCAGTTTGTATCCTGTCACCCATGCTTGCCGCATTGCTCTTCCCATTAGTATTTCATGGGGGCTCAAGCCCGTGTTTCGGTCTGGAATACTTCTGAGTCCCATCAACACAAATGGCAAAGCATCAGGACATTCCAATTGAGTGTATTCACCCATTTTTCCCAATCTTGCTTTAATTGTGCCATTCAGTTGTTCTACCACTCCAGAAGCCTCTGGACGATATGCACAGTGCAGTTTTTGCGTGATTTTGAATGCTTCACAAATCTGTTTTCTTATTTCATTTTGGAAATTACTTCCTGTGTCTGATTCAATTGTGACTGGAAAACCGTACCTAGGTATTAGTTCCCTAAGTAATAGTTTGGCTACCGTGATGCTGTCATTTCTACGGGCAAGGTAAGCTTCCACCCATTTTGAAAACAGGCAATGACAAGTAAGTATTTCATTCCTCGACAAGGGGGTAACTGAATAAAGTCAAGTTGTAGTCTAATAAAAGGGCCCTATGCCTTTCCAATCTTTCCTGGCAACACTACAGTTTTCTTTCCTGGGTTAAATTGCTGACAAATCAAACACCTTTGGCAGAGTGCTTCTGCAACATTTCTGAATTTGGAATTGAACCATGTCTGGCGGAACATATGAATCATGGCGTCTCTGCCTAAATGTGTATCTCCATGTATCAACCTAGCCATAGGAGCAAGCAGACAGTCCGGCAACACAGGCATACCATCCAAGTAAATAATGACACCGTCTTCCACCCTCCTCTGGCAACCAAAGTTTATCCACCTTTGTTTTTCCTGTGGCTCTGCTGTTTCCTGTAAGTCTCTCACTTCCTCCCATGTACTCACTCCCTCCAGCATCAAAAGTTGGCAGCTGTTTCCGTTTCCCCCAACCTTTACATTGATTGCTATTCGGTATTTTGCACAATGTTGGGCTAACTGGTCAGCATATCGATTACCTGCTGTCACCTTGTCATCGCCAGATTTGTGAGTAGCACACTTGACCACAGCCAATTCTTTTGGTAACTGGATTGATTCCAGTAAATCCTGTACATATTTTCCATTTCTGATAGGGGTGCCTGAAGAAGTCAGGAACTCCCTTTGCATCCATAACTGGCCAAAATCATGCACAACCCCATAACCATACTGGCTATCAGTATATATGGTTATCTTCGAGTTGCTCCCAAATTTACAGGCTTTTGTCAATGCAACCAATTCAGCTATTTGTGCAGACTTGACTCCATGTAATAGGATGCTTCCACTGGACCTCCTAATGTACACACTGAGTAGGCAGCACTTAGGCCACCTTCCTCATGTCTCATGCATGAGCCGTCTACAAACAGCTCATAATCTTCATTAATTAAAGGGTTTTCTTTTATATCAGGGCGTGGTTTTGTGCTAAACTCGGTCAAATCAATGCAATCATGTTAAATTTCCTCCCTCACTTCTGCTGCGAATGAACTTGGCAGTAAGGTAGCTGGATTCAGAATATTACATTGGGAAATTGTCACGTTTCCTGCCCCTACAAGGATTCTCTCATACTTAGTCAGCCAACTTGGTGTGAGATACTGAGTTTTTGTTCATGTCAGCAAAATTACAACAGAATGTGAAACATATACAGTTACTGGATGTCCCATCACAATGGACTCACTCTGTTCTAGACTCGTGCATGTTGCAGCTACAGCTTTCAAACATCCAGGTAATCCAGCTGCGACTGGGTCCAATGTGGAAGAAAAATATGCCACTGGACGTCGAGTCAAACCATGAATTTGGGTCAAGACTGAAAGTGCGCAATTGTCTTGTGTGTCACAAAACAATGTAAAATCTTTTGAATAGTCAGGCATTCCTAATGCAGGAGCTGTACACAGACATTCTCTCAATTTAAAAAAAGCAGTCATGCTTTCGTCATCCCATTCCAGTGGATCTTTTGCTCCTTTCTTTGTCAATTTTATCAATGGTCTTGCTAGGACTGCAAATCCCACAATCCACTGCCTACAGTATCCTACAACTCCAAGGAACATTCTGATTTCTTTCTGGGTGTTTGGCAATTCCATGTTTCGAATTATTCTAATTCTTTCTGTGGTAACTTTCCTGATACCTCTCTCTAACTGGTGCCCCAGATACTTTACTGATGTGGTGCAAAACTGCAATTTGTCTGGTGATACTTTATGTCCTCCTTCACCTAAATGGTTCAGCAAAGCAATTGTGTCATTAACACAGTCTCTTCTGCTCTTAGACGCCACCAAGAGGTCATCTATATATTGCACCAGGACTGATTTTCCGGGCAATACCAGATTTTCAAGGCATTTTTTCAGAATCTGATTAAAAATCGAAGGACTCTCCGTGTACCCCTGAGGAACGCGATTCCAAACGTAGACATGGCTGTCAAATTTAAATGAGAAAAGAAATTTGCTGTCTAGATGCAATGGAATTGAAAAAAATGCATGACATAAGTTAATGACGGTAAACCATCCAGCATTCCATGGTATTTGGTATAGGATCACTGCAGGGTTTGGCACAACAGGACAGCAAGGAACCACAATTTTATTAACCTTGCGCAGGTCCTGTACGACCCTGTACTTACCACTAGGTTTCTTTATGCCAATTATCGGTGAGTTACAAGACTGCTCAACACTTCTTGCAATATACCTGCTTCTAGCAATCGTTTGATCTCAATAGCAACTACTGCTTTCACTTCTGCACTCATTTTATACTGTTTAGTATTTGGGTAGACTGCATCTTCTTTTATGGCTATTTTAATTGGGTCAACATTTGCCATTAATCCTACATCTTTCCCTGTAAAATCCCATACTTCTGGTTTCACTGTCTCTTGAAGTTCTTCAGGTAAGTCTTGTATTGTGAGTCTTTTAATTTCTGAGTCGGGTCTTGCTAACATCAATTTGTAAATTCCATCTTCATCTGGAGTCTGTATTTCGACGCCATTTGGAGTGCAAAAGATAGTGCAGTTCATTTTACACAACAAATCTCGTCATAGTAGGTTTACAGGACTGGAATCACACACAACAAATCTATGCATTTCTTTAAAATTTCCAATTTTAATCTCCATGGGTTCTGTAACTGGGGTACTAATTAACTGATTAGAAATGCCCACTACTTGGCTCGCTTCTCCCGAGAGGGGTAGGTTTGGAACGTCTGCTGTTTTCACAGTAGAACGGGTAGCACCAGTGTCCAACAGAAAAGTGACGTCATTTCCTTCAACCTTTCCTTCAATGTATGGCCCTGACTGGTCCACCGGCAAGGAGGCGCCAAGTACGCACTCCTCGTCCTCCCCCCTCAGGCACCGTCAGTAGGTGTCATCACAGAGAAATGTGTCATTTCATTGCTGCATTCTATCCTCCCTTCCTTCCCAACCTTCAATGTCTTCACTCTGTTGTGCTTTGCTCCTATAATTTGGCCTAGGTGCATGAGGCAAATGATTCTGTTTTACCTGCTGCTGGGTCTTCCGTGGTGTTTCATTCTGCGTCTGTGGAATTAAATCATTAATTTGCACATTACCTTACACTCGTCTCTCCAGTGACCTATCTTTCCGCATCCGTGACAGGGAAACCTTTTCCTTGCCTCTTCTCGGCTCATTTTTACTCTTGGTTTTCCCCCACCCCCACCCCCAGGGCCCTGACTCTGATTATTAGTCATTTTGCTTAACTGCTGTTCCTGGTGCTCTGCTAATTTTACTTGTGCCCACATGACCTTTCCCTTTAACTCTTTTCATTTATCTGCCAGCTCATCCTCGCAATATTTAGCATATTTCAGGACTTCATCAATTGGTTTAGCCTGCCAGCAAATTTTATTATCTTTGATCCACTGTGAAATCTCAGGCCTTAACCCTAACACAAATCGATAGATGAAGTGAGTCATGTCCTTCATCTCGATGTTATCCAGACCACTGTATGTCTAGAACACCTAAAACAGTTGTTCATAGTAAGAATGTACAGTTTCATCTCGATTCTGGGTAGTTCTATCTATTCGAGTCCAATCAGTTTCTTTTGCAGGTACCTTTCCTTTCATATATAACATTACCTGGTTGTACTTCTTCATGACATTCCCCGAAGGAGCCCCTGTCTTTGGGTCTCTAGGGAACTCTTCACTAGGCCAATCAACAGCTATTTTACATTCTGTCCATAAATCTACAGGAACTACAATGTCAAAGAAACCATCTAGATCTTTCAGGAGACATGTTTGAACTTTTACAAATCTCTCGACCTGTCTGTACCATTCTACAGGTTTTTCTCGCAATTTTGGAAAGTCATTTGTAAAGGACACAATATCCTGTCAGGACCATGGAACATGTACATATCCTCCACCTGGCTCTTCTCGCATAGGATATCATTTTTCCACCTTTTCTTTTCTGCTTCTTTTAAGACATACTTCTAATCAAGAGTAGGGGAGATGGAATATTGATCCATTCACTTTCCAAATAAGTATAATCTAATCACAGGAGAAAGGATCACTTGTCCTGCTCAACCTTAGGTATGCAGGATAGGGGGGATGTCCCAATAAAAAGACCCTCAGGCACGTGATGGGTATGGTGGTGTTTTAAGCGGTATATCTTGATTCTCCGCTTATGATTCACGTGTGTGCATAATCATTAGGTCTTATTAGGTTATGCAGCCTCCACCAGGAGGTTATTACCCAAGGTTGGTGCAGTAGTGAGCCAGAAATAAAGAATGTTTTTTAAAAAAAACAAAAAACCAAGAAAGCAAAAATTTTATTATGTCTGGTTTCGGGTCTGGTAAACTCTTTAATAGTGCATCTTGTTAACTGGGTAATGAGTTTTAGTTGCACTTAGAGCATCGAAAATTAGAACTAGTAAGAAAAGGTTAAAAATAGGTCGACATGTTTCTGCCTCAGTAGCCTGTGTTCTAGGACTTACGGGCATTCATCAGGACCGTTAGTGAAATAACGTGCAAAAAACATATAAATACAGTGTTCAGAAGTGAAAGAAAAAGGTTATTGACCTGTTCCTATGTCTTGGAGGTCTTATGGTACCTGTAATGAGTAAACACAAGGTTTTCAACACACACACGGGGTGGGGAATGTGGGAAGACACACACCTCTAGCAGAAATCTGCTACACATTTCTATCCATTGATAGATATTGAACAACTAAAAAATGGCAATACTTTAGTAGACCGTTCTCACTCATGGCAATGTCAACTCTCTCTTATCCTTACTTTACTCGCACAACGAACTATAGCATGCTTACTGGTGGAATGACATGCATATATCGGTATACTGTCGTGGGTGCGTGTTAAATTTAATTGTTTTGACTTGTTGTGCTACTCAGGCAGTGATAGTGCCTATTATCCGTTACTAGGCACTCTTGATGTTGTGTAACCGAGGTTGATTCGACGTATTGTGCCCATTCCTCTATTTTCGTCGTGACGTGCAAGTCTTTCTGATCAGTTGGTGAACTAAGATGTTCGGTTGCAGTGAGAGATAGTGGTAGTGACACACACGAAGACCGGTTAGTTACGAGTGCCTCTGAAGATTACCTCGCGCATTAGTTATGCATACTCCCTTCGGTTGGTGGAGCTTTCGGAGCGGGCTAGAGGGGGAGGGAAAGCAGGGGAGGGAAAATAAAATATGGAATTGTTAAGACGGGTGCTGCTGTATACTTGCGGTTTTTGGAAGGCGCGGTCGAGTCAATCGCCTCGCTACCTGTTGCGCCCAGTCCTCAGCTTTCTTGTGAGTGTGCTGCTCTGCTCTTACCGAACCGGAAGTAGTTGGTGGTCTTTCCGGGTCGTTTTTGAGGATCGTCTATGGGGCGGTGCTCACACTGTGGGCACTTTCTTATTGGTCTGTTTGCGTTATCTTAGGGACCATGAACGTTGTTATCATTAGTTAAAAGAGTAATAATAACAAAGTTTGTGACATATTGAGACTTGGTATATATTTTTTGGCAAAACGAATCGGTGATGGTAATCTCGCTCTGTTTAGACGATTTTGCATGTCTTTTGAACACAGTATGTAGTTATATATCTTGTTAGACGGATACAGTCATTGATAATTTTCGTTGGTATATTCATCTCGTCATACTCTTGGAAATGCTTAACCTCTCTGGTAGCATATCTCATTCAGTAATAAGGATGGTTCTTCTGATATGCTGTATCCACACTGTTTTATCTCTCTAGGGTTTGGGTTTGAGTCTACACCGTGCTGGGGGTACATGTAGGTGTCACTGTGGTTGGTCTTCACATAAGGGTGTTGCTTTTGAGGACCTTGCTTATTTTTGATGAAGGCCCCTGTGATTAGTCTCTATATGCCGCAGTGTTGGATCTGGGGTAGTAGTACCCGTAGTGAGTCTCATATCTCTAGTTTGGTGACTGGGTATAATTTGACGGGTCAAATGATAACATTTGGATGATTATTTCTTTGCCAGAGTGAGCCAGGGTATATTATCATTCAGCCCTTCGGTGTCCGTTCTGAGTCTGTGTACCCATCTTTGCTCCTTTTCAAAGAGGATTTTTTCAGCATTGTGGTCTTTGTTGGGTAACGTTTCTAAGATGACCCATTGTAAATCAAGTACAGTATGGCCTTTCTCTAAGTAATGGGTGGCCATCTTAGTGGTACTCTTCCTGCATCTTACATTACTCCTATGTTCGCATAGTCTTTGTTTTGCTCTTCTGTGTGTCATCCCGATGTAATTCATTTTGCATGGACACGTAATCATATAAACTACGTGGGTGGTGTTGCAGTTAGTATGACTGTTCAAAGTCCATTTGAAGTTCGGTAGGAGTTGTAGTTCTTTTGTCGGTTTCGTGAGGCTACAAACAGAGCATGAGCCACATGGGTAGTGACCTGTCACTTATGGATTGCCCCAAAGATTTGTATGTTCTCTTGGTTTTCTCGGGGCTGGCCTCGTATGGACTAGAATATCCTTTAAGTTCCTGCTCCTCTTATTGGCAAATCTTGGTTTTGGCCAAGTGAGGTTGCCTGATGTGAGTATACGCCAGTTTTTGTTGACAATCTTCTTTAAATTATTTGTCATCGAGCTGTACGTAGTGACACATGTGAGTATTTCTTCGGGAGGTGTTCTTGATGTATTCTCAAGGAGTGCTTCTCTATTTTGATTTCTAGCACGTTTTTTGCAATTGTTAATGATCTTCTTCGGGTAATCTCGGGCCTCTAGTTTTTTACAGAGGTCATTTGCTTGTGTTTTGTATTCTGGGGTATTACTGCAATTGCGCCGTAACCTGAGGAACTGGCTGTATGGTAAGTTCTCTCGTAGTGGTCGTGGGTGAAAGCTGTTAAAAGACAAAAGGCTGTTTTTAGCAGTGGTCTTGAAGAAGGTTTGTGTCTGGAGAGTGTTAGCCTCAGCGTAGATGGTTACGTCTAAGAAGTCAATGCTTCTGTTATTTGCACAGTAAGTGAACTGCATGCAATCGTCCTTCTGGTTGAGCCAAGTATGGAATTCTGATAGGTTTTGATGATCCCCTTTCCAGATGACAAAGATGTCATCAATGTATCGTTTCCAGAACAGTATACATTGATGATAAGGATTGTTTGTTTCATTGAGGATATGTGTCTCCTCAAAGGTGCTCACATACAATCCTGCCACGCTTGGGGCAAATGTGCTGCCCATCGAGGTCCCATGGCACTGTAGGTATAGTGTGTCTCTGTATTGAAAAAAATTCTCCATAAGTGCCAGCCGGCAACACTCCAGTACGAAATGTCTAGGGGTTTTGTAGGACCATGTAGTATTGAATAGTATATTTTCCAGAGTTTCCATGGTTTTCTCCTGCGGTAGACCGGGGTACAAACTTTCGACATCGAAACCCACCAGAAGCATAGTTTCTGGTGAGTACTCGATGTTCTGTAAATGGTTCAGGAGGTCCCTAGTATCCTTCAGGTATGTTGGGGTTCTTTGGACAAGTGGTCGCAGGTATTGATCAGCGAACTGGGAGAGGGGTTCAAGAATTGAACCGATTCCAGACACAATAGGGCGTCCTGGTGGTGGGGTCCGCTCTTTATGCGTCTTCGGTAGTGAGTAGAAGTAAGGGGTTCTTGGTGTGGTGGTTCTAAGGTAATCCCCTTCTTTTTTAGAGATCCAGTTGTTGGTCTCCCCTTCTTCTATCATCATTGCAATTGTCATCTGAAGTCTTGGTATGGGGTCTGTTGTTAAAATCTTGTAGAATTTGTCATTTGACAAAAGGTCCATACATTGTTGATTGTATCCTGTGCTAGTCAGGAGAACCACCCCTCCGCCTTTGTCGGCTGGCTTGATGACTATGTTGTTGTCACTCTTCAGTGCATTCAATGCCAGTTGTTCAGATCTCGTGATATTCTGGAATGGTTTTCGTGCGTCTTGAGCCAGTTCGTCAATGCCTTTGAAGATCGCCTGTTCGAAGGTTTGTATTTCAATTGGGACCTGAGAGTTTAGTGGGCAGAAGGACAATTTCTTTTTTAAGGTTGTGTCTCCTTCTTTGTTTGCTGGTTGATCTCCTTTAAAGTAGGCTTTCAATTTCAATTTCCGGCAGAACTCTGCCATTTCACATTTAGTTTTGAATATATCCAATTTGGGTGTAGGAACATATCCCAGACCTTTGTTGAGTACGCTCTCTTCATCCTTGGTCAGAATTCTGTCTGTGAGATTCACGATGAGGGATTCGTGGGTATTCCTGTTTGAGCTTTTGTTACACTCCTTGTTTGTACTCGTCTGGTTTGGTCGGACCAGGTCACTCCTCTTCTCCGTGTTCTCTCGGATGTGCGGCCATTCCCTAAAAAAGGAATGCGTTGTTGGAAATTCTGTCCACCGTGAGGTTGCATCTGATGATTCATCATCTGGGGTCCTTGGAAGTATGGATTCATCCAGCCTTGAAAATGGGGGTTGAATGGCTGAAAGGGCATCCCTTGGTTATCCATTTGGAAAAAAGGGGGGCGCCAAGGATTGCGTCCACGGCGATTACCTCTTTTATTCTGTTGATAGTGTTTGGGATTGTTGAAATTGTTGGTTCCCTGGTCAGAGCTGGTACTTGAAGCACTGCTGTTTGATCCATTGTTAGAGGCGTTGTCATCTGCCTTGTAGTCTTTACTGCTGTAGGGGTGTACTTTTTCTATATAGAATTTCTTGAGTTCCTTTGCTAGTTTCTGCAACTTGGTCTGTATCAGGTACTCATGAGAATCACTCATTTCTTTATTAATTTCATCCAATTTTGTTTTGTATATGGTGATATCAACCGTGTTATTTAGATTTGTTTCTAGGATTCGGATTTTTATTGTCAACTCATCTGCCAGTCTTGTAGCTGTTTTTATGATCAGGACTAAATAGTCCCTGGTACATTTCCATGAAATGGCAGACCAATCTTTTCTGAAGGCCAAATCTTTAAGGAAAATTCTTGGTGCTGTGGTAACCCAAAGTCCTCTGGGTGCCGCATTCACTCTCAAGTATTCCGTCATAATTATGCCATGCACGGCAGTTCTGACTCTTTCTTTTTTTACTTCGGTCAATTCATCCCATTCTGTAGAGTTGGAAAGGGTTTGGGAGAGGTCACTGTTCATAAATGGTGCCGGTCTAGCGAGTATTGCGTCGATCTCTTCTATGGAATAGCTTAATCCTAGATTTTCTGCCATTCTGAAATGTCTTTGGCAGTCGGTAGGATTCTTCTGATCCAATTTTGTAGAGACTCCCACAGCTGTGCGCTGCTGATAATCTTCTAATCAAGAGTAGGGGAGATGGAATATTGATCCATTCACTTTCCAAATAAGTATAATCTAATCACAGGAGAAAGGATCACTTGTCCTGCGCAACCTTAGGTATGCAGGATAGGGGGGATGTCCCAATAAAAAGACCCTCAGGCACGTGATGGGTATGGTGGTGTTTTAAGCGGTATATCTTGATTCTCCGCTTATGATTCACGTGTGTGCATAATCATTAGGTCTTATTAGGTTAGGCAGCCTCCACCAGGAGGTTATTACCCAAGGTTGGTGCAGTAGTGAGCCAGAAATAAAGAATGTTTTTTAAAAAAAAAAAAAACCAAGAAAGCAAAAATTTTATTATGTCTGGTTTCGGGTCTGGTAAACTCTTTAATAGTGTATCTTGTTAACTGGGTAATGAGTTTTAGTTGCACTTAGAGCATCGAAAATTAGAACTAGTAAGAAAAGGTTAAAAATAGGTCGACATGTTTCTGCCTCAGTAGCCTGTGTTCTAGGACTTACGGGCATTCATCAGGACCGTTAGTAAAATAACGTGCAAAAAAATATAAATACAGTGTTCAGAAGTGAAAGAAAAAGGTTATTGCCCTGTTCCTATGTCTTGGAGGTCTTATGGTACCTGTAATGAGTAAACACAAGGTTTTCAACACACACACGGGGTGGGGAATGTGGGAAGAAACACACCTCTAGCAGAAATCTGCTACACATTTCTATCCATTGATAGATATTGAACAACTAAAAAATGGCAATACTTTAGTAGACCGTTCTCACTCATGGCAATGTCAACTCTCTCTTATCCTTACTTTACTCGCACAACGAACTATAGCATGCTTACTGGTGGAATGACATGCATATATCGGTATACTGTCGTGGGTGCGTGTTAAATTTAATTGTTTTGACTTGTTGTGCTACTCAGGCAGTGATAGTGCCTATTATCCGTTACTAGGCACTCTTGATGTTGTGTAACCGAGGTTGATTCGACATATTGTGCCCATTCCTCTATTTTCGTCGTGACGTGCAAGTCTTTCTGATCACTTGGTGAACTAAGATGTTCGTGTGCAGTGAGAGATAGTGGTAGTGACACACACGAAGATCGGTTAGTTACGAGTGCCTCTGAAGATTACCTCGCGCATTAGTTATGCATACTCCCTTCGGTTGGTGGAGCTTTCGGAGCGGGCTAGAGGGGGAGGGAAAGCAGGGGAGGGAAAATAAAATATGGAATTGTTAAGACGGGTGCTGCTGTATACTTGCGTTTTTTGGAAGGCGCGGTCGAGTCAATCGCCTCGCTACCTGTTGCGCCCAGCCCTCAGCTTTCTTGTGAGTGCGCTGCTCTGCTCTTACCGAACCGGAAGTAGTTTGTGGTCTTTCCGGGTCGTTTTTGAGGATCGTCTATGGGGCGGTGCTCACACTGTGGGCACTTTCTTATTGGTCTGTTTGCGTTATCTTAGGGACCATGAAAGTTGTTATCATTAGTTAAAAGAGTAATAATAACAAAGTTTGTGACATATTGAGACTTGGTATTTATTTTTTGGCAAAACGAATCGGTGATGGTAATCTCGCTCTGTTTAGACGATTTTGCATGTCCTTTGAACACAGTATGTAGTTATATATCTTGTTAGACGGATACAGTCATTGATAATTTTCGTTGGTATATTCATCTCGTCATACTCTTGGAAATGCTTAACCTCTCTGGTAGCATATCTCATTCAGTAATAAGGATGGTTCTTCTGATATGCTGTATCCACACTGTTTTATCTCTCTAGGGTTTGGGTTTGAGTCTACACCGTGCTGGGGGTACATGTAGGTGTCACTGTGGTTGGTCTTCACATAAGGGTGTTGCTTTTGAGGACCTTGCCTATTTTTGATGAAGGCCCCTGTGATTAGTCTCTATATGCCGCAGTGTTGGATCTGGGGTAGTAGTACCCGTAGTGAGTCTCATATCTCTAGTTTGGTGACTGGGTATAATTTGACGGGTCAAATGATAACATCTGGATGATTATTTCTTTGCCAGAGTGAGCCAGGGTATATTATCATTCAGCCCTTCGGTGTCCGTTCTGAGTCTGTGTACCCATCTTTGCTCCTTTTCAAAGAGTATTTTTTCAGCATTGTGGTCTTTGTTGGGTAACGTTTCTAAGATGACCCATTGTAAATCAAGTACAGTATGGCCTTTCTCTAAGTAATGGGTGGCCATCTTAGTGGTACTCTTCCTGCATCTTACATTACTCCTATGTTCGCATAGTCTTTGTTTTGCTCTTCTGCATGTCATCCCGATGTAATTCATTTTGCATGGACACGTAATCATATAAACTACGTGGGTGGTGTTGCAGTTAGTATGACTGTTCAAAGTCCATTTGAAGTTCGGTAGGAGTTGTAGTTCTTTTGTCGGTTTCGTGAGGCTACAAACAGAGCATGAGCCACATGGGTAGTGACCTGTCACTTGTGGATTGCCCCAAAGATTTGTATGTTCTCTTGGTTTTCTCGGGGCTGGCCTCGTATGGACTAGAATATCCTTTAAGTTCCTGCTCCTCTTATTGGCAAATCTTGGTTTTGGCCAAGTGAGGTTGCCTGATGTGAGTATACGCCAGATTTTGTTGACAATCTTCTTTAAATTATTTGTCATCGAGCTGTACGTAGTGACACATGTGAGTATTTCTTCGGGAGGTGTTCTTGATGTATTCTCAAGGAGTGCTTCTCTATTTTGATTTCTAGCACGTTTTTTGCAATTGTTAATGATCTTCTTCGGGTAATCTCGGGCCTCTAGTTTTTTACAGAGGTCATTTGCTTGTGTTTTGTATTCTGGGGTATTACTGCAATTGCGCCGTAACCTGAGGAACTGGCTGTATGGTAAGTTCTCTCGTAGTGGTCGTGGGTGAAAGCTGTTAAAAGACAAAAGGCTGTTTTTAGCAGTGGTCTTGAAGAAGGTTTGTGTCTGGAGAGTGTTAGCCTCAGCGTAGATGGTTACGTCTAAGAAGTCAATGCTTCTGTTATTTGCACAGTAAGTGAACTGCATGCAATCGTCCTTCTGGTTGAGCCAAGTATGGAATTCTGATAGGTTTTGATGATCCCCTTTCCAGATGACAAAGATGTCATCAATGTATCGTTTCCAGAACAGTATACATTGATGATAAGGATTGTTTGTTTCATTGAGGATATGTGTCTCCTCAAAGGTGCTCACATACAATCCTGCCACGCTTGGGGCAAATGTGCTGCCCATCGAGGTCCCATGGCACTGTAGGTATAGTGTGTCTCTGTATTGAAAAAAATTCTCCATAAGTGCCAGCCGGCAACACTCCAGAACGAAATGTCTAGGGGTTTTGTAGGACCATGTAGTATTGAATAGTATATTTTCCAGAGTTTCCATGGTTTTCTCCTGCGGTAGACTGGTGTACAAACTTTCGACATCGAAACCCACCAGAAGCATAGTGTCTGGTGAGTACTCGATGTTCTGTAAATGGTTCAGGAGGTCCCTAGTATCCTTCAGGTATGTCGGGGTTCTTTGGACAAGTGGTCGCAGGTATTGATCAGCGAACTGGGAGAGGGGTTCAAGAATTGAACCGATTCCAGACACAATAGGGCGTCCTGGTGGTGGGGTCCGCTTTTATGTGTCTTCGGTAGTGAGTAGAAGTAAGGGGTTCTTGGTGTGGTGGTTCTAAGGTAATCCCCTTCTTTTTTAGAGATCCAGTTGTTGGTCTCCCCTTCTTCTATCATCATTGCAATTGTCATCTGAAGTCTTGGTGTGGGGTCTGTTGTTAAAATCTTGTAGAATTTGTCATTTGACAAAAGGTCCATACATTGTTGATTGTATCCTGTGCTAGTCAGGAGAACCACCCCTCCGCCTTTGTCGGCTGGCTTGATGACTATGTTGTTGTCACTCTTCAGTGCATCCAATGCCAGTTGTTCAGATCTCGTGATATTCTGGAATGGTTTTCGTGCGTCTTGAGCCAGTTTGTCAATGCCTTTGAAGATCGCCTGTTCGAAGGTTTGTATTTCAATTGGGACCTGAGAGTTTAGTGGGCAGAAGGACGATTTCTTTTTTAAGGTTGTGTCTCCTTCTTTGTTTGGTGGTTGATCTCCTTTAAAGTAGGCTTTCAATTTCAATTTCCGGCAGAACTCTGCCATTTCACATTTAGTTTTGAATATATCCAATTTGGGTGTAGGAACATATCCCAAACCTTTGTTGAGTACGCTCTCTTCATCTTTGGTCAGAATTCTGTCTGTGAGATTCACGATGAGGGATTCGTGGGTGTTCCTGTTTGAGCTTTTGTTACACTCCTTGTTTGTACTCGTCTGGTTTGGTCGGACCAGGTCACTCCTCTTCTCCGTGTTCTCTCGGATGTGCGGCCATTCCCTAAAAAAGGAATGCGTTGTTGGAAATTCTGTCCACCGTGAGGTTGCATCTGATGATTCATCATCTGGGGTCCTTGGAAGTATGGATTCATCCAGCCTTGAAAATGGGGGTTGAATGGCTGAAAGGGCATCCCTTGGTTATCCATTTGGAAAAAAGGGGGGCGCCAAGGATTGCGTCCACGGCGATTACCTCTTTTATTCTGTTGATAGTGTTTGGGATTGTTGAAATTGTTGGTTCCCTGGTCAGAGCTGGTACTTGAAGCACTGCTGTTTGATCCATTGTTAGAGGTGTTGTCATCTGCCTTGTAGTCTTTACTGCTGTAGGGGTGTACTTTTTCTATAGAGAATTTCTTGAGTTCCTTTGCTAGTTTCTGCAACTTGGTCTGTATCAGGTACTCATGAGAATCACTCATTTCTTTATTAATTTCATCTAATTTTGTTTTGTATATGGTGATATCAACCGTGTTATTTAGATTTGTTTCTAGGATTCGGATTTTTATTGTCAACTCATCCGCCAGTCTTGTAGCTGTTTTTATGATCAGGACTAAATAGTCCCTGGTACATTTCCATGAAATGGCAGACCAATCTTTTCCGAAGGCCAAATCTTTAAGGAAAATTCTTGGTGCTGTGGTAACCCAAAGTCCTCTGGGTGCCGCATTCACTCTCAAGTATTCCGTCATAATTATGCCATGCACGGCAGTTCTGACTCTTTCTTTTTTTACTTCGGTCAATTCATCCCATTCTGTAGAGTTGGAAAGGGTTTGGGAGAGGTCACTGTTCATAAATGGTGCCGGTCTAGCGAGTATTGCGTCGATCTCTTCTATGGAATAGCTTAATCCTAGATTTTCTGCCATTCTGAAATGTCTTTAGCAGTCGGTAGGATTCTTCTGATCCAATTTTGTAGAGACTCCCACAGCTGTGCGCTGCTGATAATCTTCTAATCAAGAGTAGGGGAGATGGAATATTGATCCATTCACTTTCCAAATAAGTATAATCTAATCACAGGAGAAAGGATCACTTGTCCTGCTCAACCATAGGTATGCAGGATAGGGGAGATGTCCCAATAAAAAGACCCTCAGGCACGTGATGGGTATGGTGGTGTTTTAAGCGGTATATCTTGATTCTCCGCTTATGATTCACGTGTGTGCATAATCATTAGGTCTTATTAGGTTATGCAGCCTCCACCAGGAGGTTATTACCCAAGGTTGGTGCAGTAGTGAGCCAGAAATAAAGAATGTTTTTTTAAAAGGCAACACCCTTTTGTGAAGACCAACCACAGTGACACCTACATGTACCCCCAGCACGGTGTAGACTCAAACCCAAACCCTAGAGAGATAAAACAGTGTGGATACAGCATATCAGAAGAACCATCCTTATTACTGAAGGAGATATGCTACCAGAGAGGTTAAGCATTTCCAAGAGTATGACGAGATGAATATACCAACGAAAATTATCAATGACAGTATCCGTCTAACAAGATATATAACTACATACTGTGTTCAAAAGACATGCAAAATCGTCTAAACAGAGCGAGATTACCATCACCGATTCGTTTTGCCAAAAAATAAATACCAAGTCTCAATATGTCACAAACTTTGTTATTATTACTCTTTTAACTAATGATAACAACTTTCATGGTCCCTAAGATAACGCAAACAGACCAATAAGAAAGTGCCCACAGTGTGAGCACCGCCCCATAGACGATCCTCAAAAACGACCCGGAAAGACCACAAACTACTTCCGGTTCGGTAAGAGCAGAGCAGCGCACTCACAAGAAAGCTGAGGACTGGGCGCAACAGGTAGCGAGGCGATTGACTCGACCGCGCCTTTCAAAAACCGCAAGTATACAGCAGCACCCGTCTTAACAATTCCATATTTTATTTTCCCTCCCCTGCTTTCCCTCCCCCTCTAGCCCGCTCCGAAAGCTCCACCAACCGAAGGGAGTATGCATAACTAATGCGCGAGGTAATCTTCAGAGGCACTCGTAACTAACCGGTCTTCGTGTGTGTCACTACCACTATCTTTCACTGCACACGAACATCTTAGTTCACCAAGTGATCAGAAAGACTTGCACGTCACGACGAAAATAGAGGAATGGGCACAATACGTCGAATCAACCTCGGTTACACAACATCAAGAGTGCCTAGTAACGGATAATAGGCACTATCACTGCCTGAGTAGCACAACAAGTCAAAACAATTAAATTTAACACGCACCCACGACAGTATACCGATATATGCATGTCATTCCACCAGTAAGCATGCTATAGTTCGTTGTGCGAGTAAAGTAAGGATAAGAGAGAGTTGACATTGCCATGAGTGAGAACGGTCTACTAAAGTATTGCCATTTTTTAGTTGTTCAATATCTATCAATGGATAGAAATGTGTAGCAGATTTCTGCTAGAGGTGTGTGTCTTCCCACATTCCCCACCCCGTGTGTGTGTTGAAAACCTTGTGTTTACTCATTACAGGTACCATAAGACCTCCAAGACATAGGAACAGGTCAATAACCTTTTTCTTTCACTTCTGAACACTGTATTTATATTTTTTTGCACGTTATTTCACTAACGGTCCTGATGAATGCCCGTAAGTCCTAGAACACAGGCTACTGAGGCAGAAACATGTCGACCTATTTTTAACCTTTTCTTACTAGTTCTAATTTTCGATGCTCTAAGTGCAACTAAAACTCATTACCCAGTTAACAAGATGCACTATTAAAGAGTTTACCAGACCCGAAACCAGACATAATAAAATTTTTGCTTTCTTGTTTTTTTTTTTTTTTTTTTAAAACATTCTTTATTTCTGGCTCACTACTGCACCAACCTTGGGTAATAACCTCCTGGTGGAGGCTGCATGACCTAATAAGACCTAATGATTATGCACACACGTGAATCATAAGCGGAGAATCAAGATATACCGCTTAAAACACCACCATACCCATCACGTGCCTGAGGGTCTTTTTATTGGGACATCCCCCCTATCCTGCATACCTAAGGTTGAGCAGGACAAGTGATCCTTTCTCCTGTGATTAGAATATTCTTTTAAGACATACTCAGAAGTCATTTGCTTTGATCTACTGTCTTCCTTTTTCTTAGCACACCTGGCTTTCCATTTTTCTAAATCTCCCCATTTTTGTAACAGGTTTAACAATTCTCTAACCTGTACCTTTTTTCCTGACACGTTCATGTTTTCCAAATCTTTGTCTGAAAATTCTGCTCTGTATGGTTTTTGCAACACTTTAGATCTGCTAATGTCTATTCCCATACTAGCTGCTGTGTCCATTAATTTCTCATGGTACACTCTGGTATTTCTGGTAAGGCTTTTACAAATGAATAACAACTCCTCTTAACTAAGGGTGTTCAGTCTGTCCAATCCCACATTTCCATTCATCAGTTCCTCCAATTCTATTATCAGTTTGTATATATCCAATGGTTTTGGCTGGTGATTTGGTTTCTCTAATTCTCGGGTCCATCTGTCGATTTCTTCAGGAGTCACAACCGTAGCACTTCTAGTACTAGACGATGACTCAACCTCACTTCTCTTGAACTAAAAGGAGTGTTCTTTCTCTTTGAACTCCCTTTTGGCTCCCTAATTGGTAAATCCATCAAAGAGATCACAGATTCACATTCACTTGCCTGGTCATCTACTATCAAGGGCTCTTTTCTCGGCTGTACTACAGATGGGGTTTTAATTGGAGTTTTCGGACTACTTTGCTTATCCCCGTACAGAGGAACAACTGGACCAATAGTTACAGGAATTGTCAGAGCTTCAGGACTGGTGTTTAATTGGAAAATATTCTGAATTAGTTCTGTTCTTTGCTTAACTAAAGCCTCTCGTTCTCTATCCTGAAGTACCTTTTCCATGGAGGTTTAATGAACTATCTGCGGAATCAAAGGAGGGTTATAACTTGGGGCACTGGGATGTGTCATACTCGGTCCCTCACCATAATTAGGTTTCAGGAACGGGTTTCTCGTACTTAGGGATCCTGGTTCCTCATTATAAGGTCGTGGATTCTTCATTAACAAATCCTCCAAATAATCATCGTCTGAATCACCACTGGTCATTAAATGCTTTGTCTTCTCTGTCCTTTTCCCTCCCATGGGCTCTTCTACAGTTATTACAGGGTACAGTCCTTCTACCATCATATTCTGTCTCCATTCTTTCATTCTCTTTTCTTGGGTCTTTTCCTGTACTTTCGGGTTAAAAGTTTGCTAACCCTTTGTCAATTCTGGGTCTGTCTCGCTGAAAAGCCTCTATTTCCCATTCTTCTAATGCCTCATATTGCAATAGTCTAGGTCTGGGATGTAAGTCATTCATTCGGGTTCTCAGGTTAAACAAAATCCTGCCATTAAATGTACCTTCTAAGGGAAATGCTAAAATTCTGTCATCTTTAGTATATTCCACCCAATTTTCTAACCATACACAAGCATGGTAGCCTCTGTCAAACATCATGAACGATGATGGAGTATTTGGTGTTGGAATAATAACTCCTTCTCTAGTTTTAATGGGTTTGTCTTTCTTGAAATAATTCTTTACTTTGTCTACAAGGGTCATTTTCCTCTTGCTTCCGTACATAGCGTTTAGTCTACGGCCTTTCCACTGATCTCTCACAAAACCTTGATATCTTGGATCAGGTCGAGTCGCGGGATGAGTCGGATACCACATATACTTTTTCGCAAACTACTCTGTTTACAAAATCACTTCCAATACAAGTGCGTCTTCTATTTTCTGCAACCAATCAAATGCGCGATTTCAAACAATTTTAACCAATGGGTGCGCGGCTTTTCTCGTGAGACAAGTTCCCACGCTCCTGTGCTCACCCCTCCTTTACAATGCTGTTTCAGCTACACGCCCGCTGTCTCAACCAATACCAACGCGGCACTGAGTGACGTCAGAGCAGCTCCGCTACTGACTCCCTCCTTCACAAGGTAACGGAAAACTCAATTTCTACCTTTTAAAGTGCAAGTGCTCGGTTTAATTTACAACGCAAAACATTCGCCACTGTACTCGAGTGTCTAGAAAGAAAAGATTTGTTTCACTGCAAGTAAATCTCTTCCGTTTACTTTTCATATACTGCGAGTAGATCACTTCTGCCTACTCTTCACACAAGCATTAGAGAACCTGCTACTCCTTCGACTCATCCACTTTGGGATATATACTAAGCCAAAAGTTTCACCAGTGAACCCCTTTGCTATCAATCAAGCTTAGACGAACCTGCTACTCCTTCCGTGTGACCCTTACTAGGTGATGTCACAATAGAAGTTTTGCCAGCGAACTCTTTGCTATCATTTATTCATACATTTATACAGAAACCCTAATTAGTGCTTCCAGTTCTGCCCAACCCGCACTAATTGTCCTCGACGTAAGTGACCTCACTGCGAAGTGGATTCTCCTCACCACCCGCTATTCTGCCCCCGGGGATTCCAGACAAACATATAACAATTACTAACGAGTTTATTAGTACATAAATCAATATAGCAGCATATCAGGGAAAAATGTAAAAGATTTCCTAACATTTCAAAGCAATTTCAAATAAACACAATTTTTCATTTGATCGATCAATACTTTTAGCAGCAATAACATTTTCACAGTTAGCAGCAGTTTACCTATCTACCTATCTTAACTAGTCCTACCTACCTTTAACTAGTCCCTAACCATAGCTCTGCTACCAGAAAATTACTGATAGAGCGCGCAGGTCACCTGACTATAATTTTCTTTACCATATGCACATTTGGGCCCATAAATTTCAATTTACCATATTTATTAATCGGGTAACCTACACTCTACTACCAGTACCCAGTTCATTCCTATTTATTACCAATGTAGCCGACTTACCAATCCTCGTCACGGGTACCTATGATCACAGTGGATCAGGGAGCTAGCTGCAAAAGATAGGCAGTCACCAAAATACCATAACATTTATAATATTTGCACTCCTTATAATAACCACAGACTCAGGAAGTTTTGAAAACCTTTATCTAGTTCTCATCGATGTCAGAAAGCATGAAATTCACAGTGAGTAAACTATCAATGACTACAATCATGAATATCGTGTAACCATGCAGGAAATAGATTATGCCAACCATATAGAACTCTAAAGGGAAGGGAAGAACAGGGAACATACTCTGAAAAATAAACGAATAGGAATCAGACTTAGAATGGGTATTTTCTAAAGGACAGGAAAATAAGGAACATACTAGAATGTCACAATGTTATTGTTTCCATATGGGATGGGTAAGAAAAAGGAACATGAAACTATAATGACGAAACTGAATTTATCATCTAACTATAGGAAGGGTAAAAAAATTGGAATACGCTAATAATTCAGAATGACCTTTGGTTTCAATAAAGGGTGGGTAAAGAGAAGGAACATCTATTTATTCAGAGACAGTACTTTATTCAACTATAAGGTAAGGGAAAATTGGAACATACTAGTAAAAGACTTTTACGACCTCAGTACTTTGTCACAGGGAAAGATAAAGAAAAGGAACATATGTAATTATAAGTTTTGGCACGATTTCAGAAAAAAGGGTAAAGAAAGATTACGCAAGTGTATTTCCCTCACAGATTTATATTTACCTAGAACGGTGTGGAGACCAACCCTGGCCACGGGTCAGTAAAGGACAGGAGAAACCCCAAAGAATGCAGTCCCCAGTAGGCCAGCAGGTGCAGAATGGAAACCCAGGACAGGAAAACCAGATTAGGATCAGGACAGGACCACCAAAGTTGAGACCACCACCCGCAGGTCAGTTGCAACGCCTGCGCTACACCCTCTCTACAGCTATCAGTCAAAACCCCCGATTGGTTTCTCGAATTCCCCAGCAAAGTGCTTCTACAGCACTTAAGGTTCTCAAAACCCCGAATGGGTCTGTGAGTCTGTCTCACAGAGTGCTCCACAGCACCTCTGTTTCTCGATCAGCTATTGAGTGCGTTGGGCAGTGACAGGTCAGCAATTTGGACAAGTCGGACAATTTCTCTAGCTAACCTAGGCTAGTTATACTGTTTTCGGGTCAGTGTACCACCCACCAAATGTTGCAAGTGTAAGGATCCCCAATTTCGATTAGACAAATGAAAGGACAGGTCCTCACACTTCCTATGATTTGACTTTCTCAAGCCCAATATTTGCATTTTCAAGTCCGCCCCTTGAATTTCAGGTTCACATGACATGTTCTTTTACACATAACAATGGTGAATTTATCTTTTAATACATTGTATTTTGTTGGGTACAGTTCTGCTTCTTCGACTAGGTGAGAACACTTCTTCCCAGACGCATCTTGGCTGGGACTGCCACTTGGTAGGATTCCAAAGGTCATTGCTGTGGAGACTCGCAGATCTTGCGCAGACTCAGTTTCAAGCAAAATGGAGTACAGCAGGGGACATCAGGCCATATTTCGTAATGTACCATGAAATAGAAAAGAAACAGTCTTAGAACACAGGATAAAATGAATGCACTGTATACCATGAATCACAATACTACTCCCCTTACTTTATAATAACTCGAGCCTTAATAATTAGTGCAGAACAAACAACATAGCAAAGCATCGCTGCAAGCTTCAGGCATGTGAGAACACAAAGCAGCCATCTTAGTTTTACTGCGCAAGTTCAAAGGGTTTCCCACCAGAACTGCGAGTACGTCACGTCACATGGGTATGACCGACGCATGCGCAGAAGAAATTCCCGCGTAGCAGCAGCCATCTTAGTAGCAAGCGTATTACTTTTAGTAAACACATAGGCAAGCTTCTCTGGGACACCCCGATGTCAGAATAAAGGGTAAATTAGTAAGACAAAACAAGTTGATTAATACTATTAGGGTTATTCGAGGTTCATGATTACAAGCAAGTCGCTGTACGTGCGAATCCTTGCTCCATCAGTACCAAGGTGGTACCTTATTTGAATCTGTCCTAGTAGCAACCGGACATGAGCTTCCTCCCCCTGCTGTGGCCAGAGCTGAATAAAGTGTTGACTTCAGTTGGCACTTGCTTGTCAAAGGTTGTTTTTTTTAGAGCTTACCTTTATTTAGATCAGATGTTAGCTGTTTGTTGTTAGAGTTTGACAACCATACCACTCCTTAAAGTAGGCTTAGATCAGCCCATTGCTTAGCATTGCTGACTTTCTTGTCAATCTAATTTGCTTGCTTTGTTGTTGATAGCTTATCTCCTGCTCTTGTGGTACCCCCGCCCCCTTTTAGCTTGTTTATGTTTTCCCCAGCCCCTTAATTAATTTCCCGCCTTTTTGTCTAGTCAATTAACCAAAATCGGGACGCCCTGCAGGTGTGTGCAATTTTATAAAATATTTCCTTGGCTAAGGGACAAATGCTTCAGAAATGTGTTGTCCTGTAGAGAATCCTCTTCTCCATTTTATTGACATGCAGTGAGGTGACCAGCTTACTATATCAGATGCCTGATAATAGCCTCTATGATTATTTCAGAGTTTATTTTATATTGAAGTTTGGATTTCAGCAAGGCTCTGATTTTGGCACATATCTGCATGCAGGGTCTAAAAGTGGAAAGGACGTGGTAGATATCCAGGGTTGGAATGCCCTAGGATTCTCTGTGCGCACACAAACTAGCATATTTTTAATGTGTTTCAGTACTCCTCTCAAGCTCTTAACAATCTAAAAGGTTGAAAATTGACTCCTGAAAAGTCAAAAAGTCAGGAGTAAAACTGTTCCAGGGTTGGGGGAAATGATGTGCAAGAAAAATTAATTTGCTATTGTTGCACACGTTTCACATGAGCAAGTATAAATATACAGTTGCTTATGCGAAAATGGAATTCCCTAAAGTTTACTAGGAGTAAGTTTTTCAAAAATTCACAGAAGTCCAAAATCTACACTTGTGCAAAAATAATATAACTGCAGCTTTTGTAACACTATTTAAGAATCGGACCAATTTATATCTATCTCTTTTCAAGTTGTCTATAATTGTGCTATATAAATGTATATCTCCAAGCCAATCTTGTTTTTGTTTATTGGCATATATTCTGGGAGCATTTTAGAGAGCTCCAAATTGTTAGTTGACTGCACGTTTTTATACAGAAGCCAATGTCAACAAGCATTGGTATAGCCAATAGGTCTCTCTTTTGGGACCTTATAAGTGTTTAGTTATCCAGCACAATATCCTTGGTGCAACAAGTGTTGTATGGCTAAACACTTATAAGGTCCCAAAGGCGAGACCTATTGGCTATGCCAATGCTTGTTTAATTGGCAACCATTCAGATCACTAGCTACCTTACTTTCTTTTGCTACATGGATGGTGCTGCCCTTCCAAGCCTACAAAGCAGTGTATAAAAAGATAACAAAACTAAAAATATATAAAAAAACGTAAACTTTTGCAGAGGTGCTCAAGCGTGGAGGAATGGACACTGGGGTCCCCTCCACATGCTACTTTTGTGGGGGCGAAGCTGCTCTCTTGTGATGTGCAAAAGACATTTACACCTTATTTCATCTATAACAACTCTTCCATCCTTCCACCCTGGTAGAAAGCCGGAAATATCCTTCACAAATTCTGCTATTGTTCAGCCAGTCACAGAGATGCCTTATTTCTATAGCGCTTAATAATAATTTGCGTGTCCCAATTCTAAAGAGAGATGGAGAATACAACGCATAAACTACCCCGAAGTATTATGGCCACCAGTTGCTTTAATTCCCTTCGTTAATTACCATCCCCCTGGAGCCCATTTACGAGGCTGTAACATAACCCTTAAGCAGCAATGATGTTACATGCACATGACAGATACATTTTTTTAAGGCACAGACAGTTGAGTGACTTTCCCAGAATTTTAGGATGTTGCATCAGCGACGCCATCTCTGCTTGTTAAGCATGAGACACTCATTCCCCTTGTGTGTCCCCACTGTGAAGCATGTGATGCTCTGTTTTATTGCTGCAAGAAACCTATTCCTCATCTAAGGGATGCATTTTTTGGGGAAGCAGTTTCTTTGAAGACTGGGGTATAGAACTCTGGGTCCCAACCCCAACAGAAATATCCCCATGTTCTTCTTCATGATGAACCAGTGAGGCTGTACACTAGCATTCTGAAAGGGTTACGGGGTGCAACCCATGTTTGGCTGCCAGATGCATCAAAAGTGGATAACCTCATAAACATTTTATATAACAACAAACAACACTTGGTGAGGTGTAAAGCAAGTCTCTCTGTCTCCCATAATACTTACAGCCGCCATGGGTACTCCCATCGAGAGCCTCCAGCCCCCTGCTCCTAGCAGTATCCTTCCTAACAGCTCAGTCAAACGGACAGATTCTAAACTGACAATCTCCTCTGGGAATGCTGCTGGATCAAAGTCAACTCTTTCATCCAAATCAGCAGTGGACTATCTGAGCAAAAGTGACATTATCTGTTTTCAAGAGACCTGGTCTCTATTTCCATCGGCTCTCCCTGGCTACTATGAACTCTTTCAACCAGCATCCCAGCCTAATTCCTATAGTAGACCTTCTGGGGGCCTCTCCATTTTCATTAAACATAGGTGCAAGATCGCAGCTACCCCCTCTATCGGACTCTACGGCAAGGCAAATTGTATTAATCACTTGTTTCAACTCCAACTAGGGCCTTCCCTTTGCTTTTAATCAACTGTTACCACAACACAGCAAAAACATTAAAGTCACTGGCAACAGCTCTTTTGGTCAAGCATCTGGTAGAGCTTTTACTTGAGTTTGCTTCTGCTTAAGTTTTGTTATTAGGCGATTTTAACACCAGGGATCTGGGATCTAACGCTCATTTAGTCACCAAAGCCAAAGAGCAAGAAGCCATGATCACTTTTGTAACCAATTACAATTTACGTTCGGCGAAGCAAATCGCATTGGAACAGGATCCCAGTGCCCATCTATCTCCAACATTTAAGAATTTCTCGACCATTGATTATATTTTCTTATCACCATCTCTGGCAAGTAAGTTAGTTAAAATGGAGATCTCCACTCGAACAGAGAGCGACTATAACCCTTTGACCGTAATAATGGACCTGCAAGTTTCTGTTGCAGCCGAAATAATTGAAGTGAGACATTCAATGCAGGTCGAACTCCACACTCTAGTCAGACGAATCAGATGGGACTCTTTAAGCGCCGATAAGGTGGGCACTTGGCTCATGGAAATAACTCCAAATTTCACTCAATACCTTCCCACAGACTATCATCATTGGTGGGACAATGCCATTGCTAAATTATGAGACCTTCTAATAGGCCCTGAAGTTCATCACAGACTCCCCAGGCCTTGCCCGCGGCGGATTTTCGATCCTGTCCTAGTCACCCAAATAGGAGCCCTAAGGAGGGTTGTGCGCCTGCATAAATTGAAAGGTACAGACCTTTCTGCTAATAATCTGGCCTTACTACGGAAAGTCTATAAAAAATTACCATGGGAAGCTAAGAAACAAAAAGAACAGAATTGTTGTAATTTGGCAGCGATTGGGTTAGCATTAGCAGAAGCCATCCTGTATTTAGAGGCTATCTTGTCCGTTTTGTGGAATCCATTTTGTATTTCTGGCAGCCATCTTGTTTGCCTTGTGCTACCACATGCGTGCCATGTGCTCTGTCCTACCTTGCTGTTGTCTGCTCTTCGAATCTGCCTAGAGACAGGATACATTTAGCTTCTTCTGCTTCGCACATGCTCAGTTAAGCTTGCAGCTGTCCCTAGTCTGTAACTGTCAGGATGTGTTCACCAGAATTAGCAACTGATAGCTCCTCCCACTTGTTGACTGTGCATTTTCTGTATGACCTTATATGTACCTAAAACCTACTTCTTGTACTTGTACCGCCTTCTTTTGAGCCCCTGTGCGGTTATAAAAGGACCAGGCTCCTTCCATTCAGTGTGCAACTTCATACACTACCGAAGGGTGTTGTGTGAATTGTTAGTTCCATCTCATGAGGTTAATAAATTACTTTGTATTTTCTATTCTAGTTTCTGTGCCAACTTCTATCCTATTGGTCTGAGGACTTGTGCAGAGATGGGCGAACCCCTAGCACTGGTAGGCCTTGCTGAGGCCCACCACCACAGAATGAATGGCTAAAAATATTTGCCCTGTTAAAGCAAAAAACCTGACCCACTTTTGGAACCATATAAACAAACTTTGCTCCTCCAACAAGAGCATGGGAACGCGGTTCGTGAAGAAGTCTGGTCTCAGTATGTGACTCAACAATACTGCTGTGATACCCTGGACGTCGCTGAGGTCGAAATCAGAGATCCTGCCAACACTACACGGACAGAAACCTGAAAGCTGACTACCTCGGCCCAGGTCTGTACGTTTCTGAAATCCATGAAAAATGATGGTGCCCCAGGGCCCAACAGCCTTTCATCTGCTGTAATAAAATGTGCGCTGGAAGATTGGGCTAAGTTTTTTGTTTTTTTTAATAACTTTATTTGTCATTTTCAGATGCAGTGCACATAAACCATCAGCAATGTAAAAAACACACACCATCTTACAGTACAAGACACCCAGTTTTACAGCCCTCAGCTCAAGAACAAATGTGAAGTCCAAAGGGAATGGGGTCGTCCACAGCAGCAGATCACAGCCATCAAATAGCCCCAGTCTCACTAACAATCACATCAGTATTCAGTAGCAGCGCAAAAGGTGTAACATCAGTACATGCTAGCCCACTCCTTCTGGGTACAGTTGATTGTCCAATTGTGCCTGGTGTTCTGCTGTGAGCTTGGCAATGTATGTGCGGTATGGCCCCCATATGTCCAAGGGTCTAGACGCTGCAGGGATGGTGGAGGAGTATTCGACACAGTTAACATTGCAGGAGGCCAAACTCTTTAACCGGGATTTCACCGTCGGGCTTCTCGCGGAGCACCAAAGCAAGGCCACCTCACGCTTAGCCAACAAGAAGCCCAGCGTTGCAAGTCTACGAACTGCTGGTGGAAAGTTCGTCACATAGCCTAACAAAGCAATTTCGGGGGTCGGAGTCAGGGGGACACCCAGTATGTTACCAAATGTGGTGTGTACTTGTAGTCAGTAGTCTCGCAGTCGGGGGCAGGTCCATGATAGATGAGCAAAATCAACATCTACAGTTTTACATTTTGGGCAATTAGGGGAGCGGGAGGGGTCTATTCTGTGAGCCAGAGCAGGGGTGTGGTACAAACGCCTCAGGAATTTAAAATGAATGAGCTTGTGCCGGTGGATTTATGACACTTTTTTGGTTACAGCGCAGCACTGAGCCCATTCTACATCTGAGAACTGCTTCCCCAGATCTTTTTCCCACGCCAGGCGGACCCTCGTATCCGCTGCTAGAGTGGCTGCGACGCTAAGTCTGTAAATTCTAGTAACCATGTGTGCCCTTGATGGATGTTGGATGACAGTAGTCAGAGGTTGCGCCTCCTCCGGAGCCAGCGGGAAGGTGGGGAACGTAGCCCGCAACAAGGATCGCAATCGGGACAGTACAAAGGAGTCCATAAAACTGCGGTCCTGAAAGCGGGGGTCCTCCATCAGACTAGAGGCATGTCCGTCTGGGAATAGGTCACCCACTGTGTTTAAGCCGAACTTGGAGAGTGTAGTAGGCACTACTGTTTCACCAGTGATTGGAAGCCAGTGCGCATTAGGGAGAGGGAGCAGTGGGGAGTAGAGTATATCAAGTTTAAGTAGCCTCCGGAGTTTCTCCCACGCCCAGCACGTGGAAGATACCGTTTGGATATCTTGGGGGTCACGTGGGAATCCTTTCGGGAGCAGTGTAGCCAAGGAATGTGGTAACACCAGGTCCGCCTCTGGTTTCAAGAACAATATGCGTGCATCTGGGTGGAACCATGGATATGCGAAGGAACATTGTGCTGCTAAAAAATACAGATAAAAGTCAGGTACCCCCAGGCCTCCCCTCTCATATGGCAGGGTCAAAATATGCCACGCAACTCGAGGGGTTTTGTTGCCCCATATCAACCGCAGTAGCAACGTTCGTAGGTGCGTGAAAAAAATCTTCGTCAGAGGTATCGGAATGTTATTAAATAAATACAGAAAGCGGGGCAGTACCACCATTTTCACTATGGCAATGCGTCCCACCATAGATAGCGGCAGCCGGAGCCATCTGTCAATGTTATCTTCTAAAAAATCTAGTGCTCTGCCATAGTTGAGTCTAATAATGTCCACAGTGTTAAGATGGACGTGTATACCCAAGTATTTCACCGATTCTTCACACCACTCCAGTGGGTACTCGCAGTCCCAGGGTGTAGTGGCGGCGGTCAGCGGGAAAATGAGGGATTTGTGCCAGTTCATGTGCAGCCCGGAGTAGGTGCCAAACCGCGTAATTTCCGCTAAAAGCGGTGCCAGATTTACGGCTGGTGCACGGACATAGAGTATTAAATCATCCGCATACAACGATGCAAGCAGAGGACCGGTGCGAAATTGTAGGCCCCGGAAGCTGTGGTTTTCCTGGAAGTGCCCAACCAGTGGGTCCATCGCCAATATGAATAACAAGGGGGACAATGGACACCCCTGTCTAGTGCCTCTGGACAGGGAGAACGCCTTTGTGATGGTGCCATTCAGGCGTATACGAGCCGTGGGCTTAGTATATAGCAACGCCACTGTGGAGACAAAACACTCCGGCATGCCCATTTGTCTCATAATTGATAGGAAAAAGGGCCATTCTAGGGAGTCGAACGCTTTTTCAGCGTCTAGTAGCACTGCGGCCGCCGGGGTGTTGGGGTCTACTCGGTGAAGCACTGCGAATAAGGTACGTAGGTTTAACGAGGTGGATCGATGTGGCAAAACCCCGACTGGACTGGGGAAATGATAAATTCCATTAACAGGGCCAGCCGTGTGGCCACTATTTTCGCCTAGATTTTATAGTCTGTGTTCAATAGCGAAAGGGGCCTATAGGAGCCACAGAGGGTCGGGTCTTTTCCAGGTTTCGGGAGCAATATGATTACCGCTTCCCTAAACGTGGGGGGTAAGATACCCGTCTCCAGAGCCTCAGCATAGACCTCTATTAACTCCGGCACCAGTTCCTCCTTATAGGCCTTGTAAAAATCGTCCGAGAAGCCGTCTAGTCCTGGAGCAGCTGAGCCTCGTAGGGCGTCTATGGCCTCCACTACCGAGTCGGTTGTTATCGGGTGTGCAAGGAACTCTTGCATGTGTCTTTCCAGAAAGACCAGTGCAATTTCGTCAAGGTAAGAGCCTTGGGCACGTAGGTCAGTGGCTATGGACGAGGAGTAGAGTGTAGTGTAGTAGGTTAAGAAGGTGTGGGATATTTCGGGGGTGGTGTGCAGTAGTGTTCCGTCAGGGGTTGCTATTCCCGTTATATATTGCGCCTGTCTCGGTGGGCGGAGTAGGTGTGCCAGCAGCCTCCCGGGCCTGTCTCCCTCCCCATACTGCCGTGCCGAGTGCTGTTAGGCTAGGAAGGGTAGTTCCCTATCGGCCGCCTCCCGAAACTCCAGCAGTAGGGAAAGGCGGCGCGTCTCGGGCGCCTCCGAGGGGTTTCGGAGCTGGTCATCTTCCACCGTTCGGATGTCGTCCTCAATGCGTGTAAGTGTGGATCTAATAGAGCGCAGGACTCCCACATGTGTAGCAATGCATACCCCCCTGATAGTGGCCTTAAACCCCTCCCACAAGGTTGCATGCGTGTCTACTGACCCCGCGTTTAGTTCAAAATAGTCAACGATGGCAGTGCGGATTGTTTCGGTGAACACCGTGTCAGCGAGGGCCTTACCGGGGAATCGCCATTGCCGTTCAAAGCCGCCAGGTTGTGGGATACCTAGTCGTAATGCCACTGGGGAGTGGTCCGACAGTGTGCGCAGCAGCGTAGTGTGTGACGTCACCCATTCAGCCACCCCAGGGGAGAGCAGCCAATAATCTAGTCTCGTCCAAGTGTCATGGAAGCTGGAATGGTGTGCGTACTCTGGGGACTCCCCGTGTAGTCGAGCTTCGATGTCTATGAGGGAGTAGTTATCACATATGTCAACCAGGACTGGTCTGGAGTGCTTCCTAGTGTCTGCAGCAACCGAAGTCCCGACATGCGTAGGATTAAGGAGTAAATTAAAATCCCCCCCGACAAGTACTTGGCCAGCGGCTAACGTGATTAGTTTCGTCTGTAGTTCTTGAAAGAAGGCAGGGGTGTCAGTATTAGGGCCATATAAATTTACCAGGGTAACCGTCTGATGAAACATTGAGCCCGTCACCATCAAGTAACGGCCCTCCGGGTCCCCTATCGTGGAGTGCAGTATGAAGGGTATTCGTTTATGTATCAAGATAGCTACCCCCCTTGAGTATCGGCTAAAGTCTGAGAAAACCATTAAAGTAATGGGGTAACCCTAAAGGTACTGGACCCGGGTAATAACTAATATAAACAAACAATGGTCCGAGACCAATCTATTTATGAAAGCAATAGGTCAAAACTTAAACAATTAGAGGCTTATGTTATATTAACGAACCTTACTCAATTAATGAAGAGCAGAAAATAGGCAACAGCAACAAGCTACAAATATATGCAATATTTTAATCTATTGTCATAATGAAAAGCCAATTCACAGTATTATGTACATTTTATATACAATATAATGCCCCGTATCAAGAGCGTGCAGTAAAGAAAAAAGAAGTGTCAAAAGAGCGTGATCGTGATAAGATGAAAGGAAAAGGAATCACACAGAGTATGTAAAAATTATTCTCAATGATTCAGAAAAACACCAGCCAATAAATGCCGGAACAATATATCCTGGCCACTTCAATAAGTCAATATGCAGTCCTTAATGCTATTCATAAGACATGAGATGTATAAATGTCTGCACTAATAGAGGGGGATAACATTAGTGGTCCAGGTTTTTTTAGTAGGTGTCGACGTTTCGACTCGTCTTGCGGCCTTGCGGTTGGTTATGCCTGGGCCATGCGAGTCTTCTTCAGGACAAATAGGACGGGGCAAGGGATCTCATTGATGACCCCTTCACGGGATGAAATGGACGTAATTTCCACTCCAAGGTAACTCAGTCCTTATGTATCCAATAAGAGTATTGTCCAGATGTTCTCTTCAGTGTGTATGGGGTTCCTATCCTACTCATAAGCACATGTACCACTACATGTCTTTTGCTTGAACTCCAATGTGAAATATCAGGCTGGTAACTCTTCACCAATACATTAGCCTGAGTTGATTATTTTCAGTAGCTTCGTAGAAAGGGCTAATTGTAAATCACTTGCCGATTCTAAGTAGTGCAAAACGGCAGCGGCAAGATAGGGAGCGTGGTTTTAATCAGACACGCGTCATGGTAGAACCCCAGGGCAACTACTCACGGAGGGAGCCGCGTTTCCCTCCGTGAGTAGTTGCCCTGGGGTTCTACCATGACGCGTGTCTGATTAAAACCACGCTCCCTATCTTGCCGCTGCCGTTTTGCACTACTTAGAATCGGCAAGTGATTTACAATTAGCCCTTTCTACGAAGCTACTGAAAATAATCAACTCAGGCTAATGTATTGGTGAAGAGTTACCAGCCTGATATTTCACATTGGAGTTCAAGCAAAAGACATGTAGTGGTACATGTGCTTATGAGTAGGATAGGAACCCCATACACACTGAAGAGAACATCTGGACAATACTCTTATTGGATACATAAGGACTGAGTTACCTTGGAGTGGAAATTACGTCCATTTCATCCCGTGAAGGGGTCATCAATGAGATCCCTTGCCCCGTCCTATTTGTCCTGAAGAAGACTCGCATGGCCCAGGCATAATCAACCGCAAGGCCGCAAGACGAGTCGAAACGTCGACACCTACTAAAAAAACCTGGACCACTAATGTTATCCCCCTCTATTAGTGCAGACATTTATACATCTCATGTCTTATGAATAGCATTAAGGACTGCATATTGACTTATTGAAGTGGCCAGGATATATTGTTCCGGCATTTATTGGCTGGTGTTTTTCTGAATCATTGAGAATAATTTTTACATACTCTGTGTGATTCCTTTTCCTTTCATCTTATCACGATCACGCTCTTTTGACACTTCTTTTTTCTTTACTGCACGCTCTTGATACGGGGCATTATATTGTATATAAAATGTACATAATACTGTGAATTGGCTTTTCATTATGACAATAGATTAAAATATTGCATATATTTGTAGCTTGTTGCTGTTGCCTATTTTCTGCTCTTCATTAATTGAGTAAGGTTCGTTAATATAACATAAGCCTCTAATTGTTTAAGTTTTGACCTATTGCTTTCATAAATAGATTGGTCTCGGACCATTGTTTGTTTATAAAAGTCTGAGAAAAAGCAGTGCGAACCCCAGCTTCTGGCCAGAAGCCGAGACCCTGCAGGACTCAGGTGCGTTTCTTGAAGAAACGCAATGTCGACTGTATGTCTGCCTAGATAGTTGAAGACCTGTCTGCATTTCCTCGTGTCATTCAGACCCCGTACATTCCATGACATCAGGGTAATCAGGGACGAGTCATCCCGCCCGGGTTGTCTAGCCATGAGTGGTCGTGCTTATATGTCCAGTCCAGGGTGTGTTAGGGTCCACTGTGACGTGCGATGTAATGTGGTGTGTGCTTGCGATCTGAGTGCAGAATGACATCAAACTAACCAAAAAACCGCCCCACCCCCTCCCCCCACCCAGCCTCCAAACATCCCAGGGAGGCATATCCCCATGAACCATGCAGCGAGGCAAACAAAACACAGGGTTGCAAAGTACATTGACAAATTATAGCTCAGCTGCAGTAAGAAAAAGAGTAGTAAGACAACAGTGGCATCCGCCATGGGGTGTGGCAACGCCACGCCGGTCGGGGAGTGAACTATATTGGAGAATCTGAACTAGCGGAACCGAACCAGTCAGTGCGCCCGTATGGCAGCAAGAGTGGATTTATCGCCCAAAATGTCTAGAGATGATGGTCAGCCATTGCCCGTCTCGGCAAATAAATCATCGCTGGCTCATTTCTGACCGGGGAGGCCGGTGGATGTGTCTCTGACCGGGACGGGCCTTCGTCTCGTCGCTTGTAATGTTGGCAAAATTCCTGGGCCTCCGTCGGCGTTTCGAAGATGCGGGGCCTGCCATCAATGTCCACTTAAAGTCTAGCTGGGTAAAGCATTCCGTAGCGCAGGCCAAGATTCCGGAGTGTGGATTTTGCGCGCCTCCTGGACCGTGAAGGTGAAATCAGGAAAAAAGGAGAGTGTGTTGCCCTGCCAAGTCACCACACCACGATCTCGCGCCGCCCGGGGGACAGTGTCCCGATCTCTGAAGTTCATGAGGCGAGCTATGATTGGGCGCGGCGGGAGACCCGTTCTGGGCCGGGGTCCTAGTGATCTGTGTGCACGTTCTACCACAAATCCCTGAGTGAAGGAGTCGCGGCCAAAGAGGTCAATAAGCAACTGTTCAACAAACGTGTCCATCCGGCCAGTTTGTGTCGTCTCCGCCATGCCAGTAATGCGCACGTTGTTTCTTCGTCCCCGGGCCTCGAGATCTTCGTTCTTGATGGCTACTTCCTTGAGGATCCTCTCCACCCTCTCCAGCCTTTTCAGGGATTCCGTAGCTCCGTCTTCCACATCAGAAATCCTGGATTCCACCAGGTCCAGTCTTCGGTCATGTGCCTGGATTTTGGAGCCCATGTCTGCCATGCGGCGCTCTAGAGTGTCAAACCGCCCGTCTAGCGCCTTGAAACCAGCCATCATCTCCGTCATCATGGCTGTCATGAGGGAAGTGGCATCCTCTCGGTCGTCACCCCCCGTCGCCTCCATTCGGGCCTCTAGTGGGGGGTCGGCGATGGGAATGGAGGCTCCAGCAAAGTTCAGTTTACGCTGATTCAGGTCGCGTTTTCCCATTGCGGCCGTGCTGTAGGGCCTGGGTACTCGTGCGATCAAGTGTCCCCTCGTACCAGCGTTTTCCAAAATGACCTTGTGGCTGTGCAGGGCAATGGATCATTCACCCTCGGTGGAGGCTGGTCAGGTCTCAGTCAGATCAAAGTCCCAGGTAGCAATGAGGGGCGCACTGTGTGCTGTGGGCCAGGCAAGCAGGCAACAATTTTCTCGAGCACCCTCGTAGTCCGTCAGGCCAGGCGGCGTGTCTTTTGTCCCCTCACAAGCGCTCCGGGGGGCAGGGGGAGGCGAGTAGCGCCGCAGACACGGGGCCAGGCAGCGTTGGCGTCAGCAGCACCCAGAGCGGCCCCACAGGCCCACCGCCAAGCAATCCGCCCCCGGCGCCGGGACTACGTCCCCGCCGCGGTCCTAATGGAGCTCCCGGCTTAAGCCCGCCCCCAAGGCCGAAAGGCCCGAAAGCGAGTCCGGCGCTCAGCGCCGCCCAAGGGAAGCCGGGTAGCAACCGGCCCGCCGCGGAGCCGAGCCCCTAGCCCTCAGAACGCGGATACCACCGCGGTCGGACCTCGCTGGCCCCCTAGGCGCCCCATGAGCAGCTCGCCCTACCTCCGCTCCTCGCCGCCGCGGCCGCTCGCGCCTCGCCCGGCCGCAGGCCGGGTCTCCGTAGCTCAGGATCCGCTGCCGCCTCTTTCACCAAATCCGCATACGTCGTGCTGTAGAGGATGATGTGAAGGATCGAGGGTTTGGATGCACTTCAGGATCAGCGGTTACCGCATTTTTCGGGCGTTAAGTCCCCGGACCGGCAGAGCTTCAGCAAGAGGCGGCCATCTTGGTCTCCTCCTCGGCCACGCCCTCCAAGATTGGGCTAAGTTATTAGTTCCCTTATACAACCATGCGTTTACTACCCATCGGATACCAGACTCATGGAAAGGCTTGATCTTATTCCCAATTTTCAAGAAAGGAGATCCCTCCCTTCCAGCTAATTACATACTCATTGCCCTTTTAGATCTTGAGGCTAAGTTACATGCTCGGTGTCTTCTCAGGTACCTAGAAAAATGGGTAGCGGAAAATAATATGTTACCATACTTTCAAACTGGGTTCCGATCTTCTGCCTCCACAATTGACAACATCACCGCCCTAGCCATCCTGAGCCAACAAGCAGCGCAAAAAAATCAACTACCCCTCTATTGCTGCTTTATAGACTACAGTGCCGCCTTGGATAAAGTGTCCTGTAACACTTTATGGAGGAAATTGGACAAGTGGGGGATCAACAGAGCCTGCTCAGAGCCCTTATCTACTTGCATAAAAACACATGGGTACGAGTCAGAACTGGCCCGACAGTCTCCCCAAAAATTCCAACTTAAGACGGCCTAAAGCAAGGGTGTGTTCTTGCTCTCCTCTTGTTCAACCTCTGCACCGATGACCTGGGGAGTTTCTTGGACAAAATTAGTCTCCTTCCGCCAAAACTAGGCCTCGCAAAAACGAACTTGCACATTCTGCAATATGCTAATGATATTGTTATAATGGACCAGGCAAAGTCTGGCCTCCAAAGAGCCTTGTGCACGCTCCACAAATACAACGCAGCTAATGCTCTTAAAATCAACCAGGATAAGACCAAGGTCTTGAATTTCGGATGTTGTAAAAAAAAAGAAAAATTTAATGTTGAACATTGGCCCGCAAAGATTAAAACAACATCAAAACACAACTACCTGGGGGGTCTTGTTTGGCGAGTCTTCCAGACCATCATTCCACTTGGCTGGAGCACCAATATGCAGCCTGACTCGACTTAATCAGTCCGTGAGTAGTCCTTCTGCCGAACCCATTCTGAAGGTGATTAAAGCTACCCTTCTTCCTGCCTTAAGTTCCAGGCGCCAGGTTTTTCCGGGCGCATGCTCGGCCAGTCTTGACCACGCCCAGGTTACCATCTATAAAAAAATCTTCTGTCTCCCGAATTACATCCACAGGGCAAGACTACGACTGGAGCTGGGCCTTCAAAGACAATAGATTTTCTGTGAGGCCGACACCCTGAGGTACTATATAAGGGCACAAAAAGCCGCAGATAACACGCTTAAAGCCCGGTTAAAAGAAACTCTTGCCAGCTCCTGGAATCCAAGGAACCGTCAAAATATGAAAGCCATAAGAACGCTACATATTGACGAAACATCATTATTAACTGCAGACTCTATTCCATACACAGTCTGGAAAAGGGTTATCAACAATCAGGTTAGACAAATTTCCTACCAGATGGACATTCGGGTCCTAAAAACATCAAGTATCCTGCTCCCCTTGAACTATTCATACCACCCTGGGGTACCTCACCCGTACCTTCTTGATAGTTTGAACGCAGTGGCCCACAAAAATATAATGTTCATGCGTCTCCTAGGTCTCCGCTCCACTTCCAGACTGTGTAATTACAGGTCTGAATCATGGCTGCATCTTTTGTGCTGTTGTCCCGCCCTTGACGCTCCCAGAAGACTTCTCTTAAAACCCTTATATCTAAAAAGGGGCATCAGTACATGTTGGGAGGCATCTGCTCTCTGCTTTACTTCCCCAGATATTCAAGTGCTTGCAAGGTCCGGAAAATATGTGAGACTCTTGGACAATCTGCTTTCTCCCTCTCAGGCCCCCGCCCTACCAGCTCCTCCTCCCCAAAAACTTATCAAAGACTATTTTTGTACTTTGCCCTAGTGTCCCTGTACCAAATCACTTTATCCTTGGTTTTTAAGCCTGTCACGTGAATACAACAGTAACTACAAGTCTGCCTCATCAATAATATGTGTATGAATTGAAATTTGATGGTTTGCTCTGCTTTTAACGTGGTAACAGTGATACAATGACATTTTATTTCAATGGTTTTAATGTACTGTGCTAATTTAATAAACTAAACTAAACTATTCCTCCTCTGTTTGTTGCCTGATGACAAAGGGAAACTTCTCTGATATTGCCCCTACTAGTTGAACATGCATGTATCTGCACAGAGTGGCTATTGTTCTTCAGGGGTCTTTTCTTGATGACAGTAAAACATTAAAGGTATCAGTGAGTTTCTGTCCTATCCATCGACACTGGACCTGCGTGTTTTGGTGCTCATTGAGAGAGGCGCTAGGTTCATGTTACTGTTACTCCCTGCTAAATTTGACTGAACTGCTGGGGTTCCCACTTCCCATGATTTATCTTTGCTCTGTTCCTTGTGTTTCTGTTTTTTTGCATGCATAATCGATCTACAGGTTCCATATGTGTTTTTTTCTGTGAAAGCATGAACTTTCTCGTTCCTTTTGCAACAACGTAGTTAGGTTGTTTTCCGTCTGTATGCCTGCAATTTTGGGAATACCTATTGTGTTAACTTCTCAGACGATGAGGAACTCCAGTTCCTTCATTGACTGCTTCATTTCAAAGTGCCCTTCTTATTCATAGTTTATACCGGTTTGCTTTAACGAGTCACACTGAACTTCTAGTTCCCTGAGTTTCTCTTTTTTTGTAACAATGATACGCTTGTCCTCTATCCATGTCTGCTCCCTAACAATGAGACTTACTGGTCCCTGTCGTCCTAATAAAGAGTAAACTTCTGGTGAAAGCTGCCCTCATGAGCCCCCACACCAGACAATTGCTAGCATTATTGTGACTCCTGTCCCCAGACAGAAGGCAGCCAAGCCTTGAACAGTCTCCTGTCCCAGACAGGAGTCTTTTTTACTCTACAGTCTGTTTTCCACTAACAGTTGAAGATTTTACAAGAGACGCTTTCACCACTGAAAAGGCAAATACGCTCCCTCAGTGCTTAATTTGAGTCGGTGGCTCCACCGGCCCATATTTTTCTGCATCAAACCTTTGCCAAGCGCAAAAGAGGGAAAACAAAGTGGCAAGACGAGGAAGAGAAAGACGGAAAACCTGTAACAAAGGATCTACATTACCCCCTCATGGGTCCTCCTCGTCCCAGTCCTTACTATCCAGCATTTATCCTGAGGCAAGCACCCCTTGGTGTTGGAATAGTAATTTTAATACCAGCACTATTTTCCCAGAAGCAAGAACATTTTGGAGTTGGAATAGTAATTTAAACCTCAACACTATCCAGTATTTTGTTTTAGGCAAGCACTCTTTGCAGTTGGAATAGTAATTTTAACAACACCACTATCCAGCTTTTTTCTCTGAGACAAACACCCTTTGGAGTAGTAATAGTTATTTAAACCCCACCTCTATCCAACACTTTTTAGAGGCAAGCACCCCTTGGAGTTGGAATAGTAATTTAAACCCCAACATTATTTAGTATTTTCTCTGGTGCAATCATCCCTTGCATTTGGAATACTTATTTAAACAACACCACTATCGAGCATTTTCCCTGAAGTAAACAATCTTTGGAGTTGGAATAGCAATTTAACCTCATATTATTTAGCATTTTTCCTGATGTAAGCACCCTTTGCATTTGGAACACTAATTTAAACACCACTACTATTGAGCATTTTCCCTGAGGTAAACAGTTTTCGCAGTATGAGTAGCAATTTTAATCACAGCACTATTCAGATTTTTCCCTGAGGCAAGTAAACCTTGGAGTTGGAATATTAATTTAAACTCGTACTATATAACATTTTTTATGAGGCAAACACCCTTTGTATTTCGAATAGTGTTTTTAAACTCATTACTATTTAGTATTTTACTTGAGGAAGCATCCTTTCTAGTTGGAATAGTTATTGTAAGCCCACCACTTAAAAACGATAAAAAATGTATATAGTTTTGTTCACTCACTTTATATATATTGTCGAAAACAGAGTTTAAAAAAAAATTGTAGAAGTTTTCAAACAAACTGAAAGAAAATGAAAATGCTTTATTTTAGTATATTTGTGTTTGGATTATTTTGTAAATATAAAACAATTGCTACAGTTTTTACTTACTTGGTGTTTTAGATGGCTCGCTTGAGGTTTATATTTCTCCGTATCAAAACACGTGTGTAGTCTCTGGTAATCAGGTAACCACTGTTTTTAAAATGGTGGACCGGTCTTTTTATACATTTTGTGGTGTTGAACATTATTTGTAATGAAAATATGTTCTGTGCATGTTTATTCGGTGTGTTTTTAATGCTGTGTGAGAATGTAAATAATAATTTTGTTATGTTAATGTTCATAACTTTTTTTGTGTATGTTATGACTTCCATTTTGGCTATCTCCGGGTCAAAGTAATTTTATTGGAAGAGTTGTAGGACTTTCGCTTTCATGCATTTTAAAAAGGTGGATAACTTGATTATATTTGTATTAGTTTTGTGTTATTGTTTATTATGTTAAATTTTTAAAAGCATTAATGGTAGATACTTTGGTAAAATCAAGTGTATTAATGTTCGTTTTTTGCTTTGTGTTTATATTGAAAAGATTTAAATTAATTGATACAATGTGTATTTTATTAAAATGTTCGTATTTCAATAGTTTTTTGTTGGTTTGGTTTTTAATACTTTTTTTCACATGTATTTATTATATTTGGTTTATATATAGTAACAGTAGATAAAAAAATATTGTATTGTTTAAAATAAATAAGAAATTGGAGTATTAATTTTAGTCCTCTAGTATTGATTTTAACGTGTATTTTGGTATTTTTATTAAATACCATATAATAAAACAGTAACTGTGATAGAAATTTTTATGGGCATAACAAAATAATTGTTAGTATAATTTTTATGATATAAATGTTAAATGTCAGTATTGTTTTTAGCACTCGCGTATTAATTATAATACTCATGCACTAATTTCAAATACCCATGTTTTAATACACTACCCCACCCAAAACCCCTATTTTTCCTGCAGCCCGCTCCAGGAGTTTATTATACAATTTTTTTTAAAGGGTAGTAAAAGTGTGCGTTGTAGTAGTATGCGTTGTAATGGATTATTCAATGTATTATCCTACTTTTGCGTTGTATTGGTATGCATTGTAAAAACATGAGATGTAATGTCACTTGCGTTGTAAAAACTGAATTGTAAGAGCATGCGTAGTAATGGTTTGCGTTGTAACATCAAATATTCCTCTAGAGAGCACTGGCCGAATTCAGGGTGCCTAGTGTTGGACTTAGATAAAGAGTTCAAAATGCTGGAGTGGGACTTTTTATTTGCCACCTTAGCCAAATCTGACCTAGGCGATAACTATGTAGGCCTAGTTAAATTGCTCTACACGTGTCCCAAGGCCAAGGTCAAGACAGGCCTGTATGTCTCCAAACCTATCCGAATTGGTGCAAGGTACGCTGAAAGGCTGCTCCCTTTCCCTGTTATTGTTCGCGCTGGCCATCGAACCACTGGCGGTAGCCCTGTGTAGTGCAATGGCAGACTAGGGAACCCCTCTGGATGACGGAGTACATGCGGTATCCCTATACACCAATGATCTTCTGATATATTTGCGTGATCTTCGGCAGCCGTGCGACACAGTAGCAATGGCAGATTTCGCCGCTCTGTCCGGGCTGCACGTCACCTGGGGCAAGTCATGCCTCTATCTCTTTAATGAAACCACCCCCAGACCCTGCACTAACAGTAAATGGCACGCTGGTACGCTGGCAGCAGATTGCATTTCTGTACCTGGGGATTCGGATATACCGAGAACCGCTGGATGTATTCGAGGGTAATTACACCAGAGCAGTAACAGCACTCAGATCGCAGATGGTGTTTTGGCGCACACTGCCTATTGCCACTATGGGTAAAGTGGCACTATTGAAAATGGTGGCACTTCCGCGGCTATCATACCACTTTGCAAATCTGCCAGTATACATTAAACCTGGATACGAGGCAATTCATTTGGCATGGCAGCCAAAATAGAGTGGTGTTAGCCAAGGTGTACCTGCCCGTGGATGGTGGTGGAGTGACACTCCCAAATATGGAGCATGATTATCTGGCAGCACAGCTGCAGTGGGTGGCCCGCTGACTTAGTGAGAGGCAGCTCGCTGACACTGCTACACAGCAACCGGGCTATACCCAAGTACAGATAGTGTCCCCGTTTCATTTGGGTAAGAGGGAATCGGGTCCCACCCAGCAAACGGTGAAAGTAGTGTACGCCTGCTTCCGACGAGTTCTGCAACTCACCAAGGAGGTCACCACATATATACCCTCTCTTCCGATACTAGGTTTGCAGAGACAGCAGCAAGTAATTATAGCAGCAGAACTGCACGCTTGGGATGATGCAGGACTCCAGACAGTAGGGGACTTATATCAAGACGGGCAGCTGCTCCCATTGGACACGCTTGTTAATGACCTACCACAGGGCCAGTTTTTACTGCACGCAGCACTCTTTAGAATGTTGAGGTCATTCTGGGGTGACATGATAGAAGAACCAAAAACACACTTAACACTCCAGTATCTGCATATAATGGGGGTGGGACGGCATCTCGTCAGGAGGTTGGCGGAGTCATTAAGGACACGTGCAGCAGCCCCACTAGAAAAACTAAAAAGGCACTGGGATGCAGATCTGCAGAGACAAAGCACAGACTGGGAATGGGCAACAATATTACACCTATATACAGAGGAATGCCAGGTTTAGGCTCAAACAATATTACATAATACAAAGTGCTTACATGACACTGTAAGATAAGATACTCACTCGTGTTTGGGCCAGCCAAAAGCCCACTTGTGTCGAGACCCCAAATGAATTCTTACCGCTGGAAACTTGCGCAGGAGCAGAAGTTGATAATTCCCAACTCCCTCTCAAAGCTCCCCCCGAGCCCGTTATAAAACTTGGCTCCTGGAAACCCTCAAGGGGGAAGGGGGAGTGGATAAAATAATAAACAGACAAAGAAGAGACTGCTCTGGTAATTCTTTCTGGCCTCTCTTGTGTAGTCCGTCCTGCAGACTCCGTATTCAGAGAAACCTAAATCACAATGACAAGAAATTAGTCAAGTTACCTACTCTACTCTACCTTCTATTTATTTTCTACTTCTGACTTCTTTTACCTAGCTGCCCAGAGGTCTTGCTTCTCTTCGTACTTGTTTAACTATTTTTTCTGTTTTTCAACTAATGAGGAAACCTGTTGGAATAGAGTATATTCTGTAATATTTTGTTTCTTCTCTACTTCTTGAGTTATTTTTTTATTAATGTATGTTCCTTACCATCTCTCATTAATTGTAGTCGTTGTATTCTTGAACACTCTTCTAGTCAGTTCGCCCTAGGCTAATAACTAAAGACTTAACCTAAATGTACCTATGAGTAAACTACGTAATATCTAATGACTCTGTTTATATGTCTTACTACATGTACAGTTTCTACTCCATATACATTTTTTATCTTATTATTATTATTAATGAAACTCTTCTTATATTTGTATCTTTTCTTCCTTTCAGAACTCTTTTGCTGTGAGAACTCAGGTAAGTGCGATTACTTATCATAAACCTTGGCAAATAGTCTCTCACATTTCATACTCATTTACTGTCCATAACGTTTCTATGCTGGGATCGCGGTGATTTCCATCTTAATGCTGAGACAACGTGACCCCTCTGATCTGGGGTTCTGACAGTACCCCCCAACAAAGCGGGTCCTTCCATTCAAGGTTTGGTTGGAAATTTTCAGTGAAAAGCCTTCACCAACCTGGGAGCGTGAACATCTAGACTACTTTCCCAAGAGCGTTCTTCTGGACCATAACCCTTCCAGTCCACTAAATAGTATAGCTGCCCTTTCATTCTTTTGGAATCCAAAATTTCTTTCACTTCATATTCAACTTCGGATTCAAATTGAATGGGTTTTGGAGGTACTTCTTTCCGCAAGTTTGGTGATGCCTTTTTTTAGCAAAGAGACGTGGAAAACTGGATGAATTTTCCAATTATCAGGCAATTGCAGTTTATAAGTCACTGGATTTATTTGTTTCTCTAGTGGATATGACCCTATGAACCTGGGTAGGAGTTTTCTATTTCCTTTTAACCTCAAATTCTTTGTGCTTAACCATACTTCATCTCCCATTTGTAAACTAGGACCCACTCTTCTCCTTCTGTCTGCATAGGTCTTATACTTCTTTTTAGCTTGCTCTAAATTTTGAACTGCTACTTGATGGACTCCTTTCAAGTGGGTCACTAACTCTTTTACAGCAGGAACGGAGATCTCAACCTCAGTTACTGTGGCATTGGGGTGCCTACCACAATTCAAGTAGAATGGTGAATAGCCAGTAGATACATTGATAGCTTTATTATGTGCAAACTCCACCGCCCACAGAAGATCAGACCAGTCCCCTCCCGGTTTTAAAAGGAATAGTCTCAGATACTGCTCCAGTTCCTGGTTTACTCTCTCAGTTTGACCATCTGTTTCGGGATGGTAACTGGTGGAGTATCGAGCCTCAATTCCTAGTCCCAATAAAAAGGCTTTCCAAAAATGAGAGAGAAACTGAGAGCCTCTATCTGAGATGATTATTCTTGGTATTCCATGAATCTTGACTACATGTGTACTGAAATGAAGGGCAAGTTGTTTGGCAGTTGGGACACCCTTCAAAGCTACGAAATGAGCCATTTTGGAAAATGTGTCTACTACTACTAGAATGGTAGTATACCCCTGACTTGAAGGCAAATCTACTATACGATCTAACATGATGGTATGCCAAGGACCAGGAGGGGTGGGTAGAGGCTGCAATAACCCTTTTGGGGCCTGTCTCTCCGAGTTTCCCTGTGCGCAGATTTCACATGTTTTCACATAGTTCTCGATGTCGGTAGTCATTTGTGGCCACCAATAATGTCTCTTAACTAACTCTTCAGTTTTGACTTCTCCTTTATGTCCTGCAAGAGGGTTGTCATGACATTCATACATTATCTGATGCTGTAACTCTTTTGTAGGTAAATACAGAGCTTCCTTTTGATATGGTAAGTGGTGTTGAATTTTTCTGTTTGGATCTTCTTTAGCCCACTCTTGCATTTCTTTCGGACTCATACCTTGGGCTATTTGTTCATTCAGGGCCACCGGCATAATGGCACCAACTATCCTTGCTTCTGGGATGAATATCTGAACTTCCTCCAGAGATTTATGTGCATCCGTTCCAATTCTAGATAGGGCATCTGCTTTGCCATTCTGCGCCCCAGGTCGGTACGTAATCACAAAGTCATATTCTGCAAAGTACAATGACCACTTTAACTGTCTAGGTGTTAAAGTTTTAGCTGATGTCAAAAACTTTAAATTCCGATGGTCGGTAAAAACAGTCACTTGTTGCTGCGCCCCCGTGAGGTAATGTCGCCATTCTTGGAATGCATCTTTTATTGCCAGCAATTCTTTGTCTGTGATGGTATAATTTGTCTCCGCTGGGGTTAGTTTCCTGGATCGATAAGCAACTGGATGCAACTGCCCTGTCACCTTATGTAGCTGTGAGAGTATTCCACCTACTGCCTGATCAGAAGGCGTCAGTCTCCACATAGAATGGTTCAGTTGGATCCGCATGTAGCAGTATAGGAGCGGTGGTAAAACTTCTCTTGAGCAGCTGAAAGGCTTCTTCTGCTGTCCATTCAAAATGTACCCCTTTCTTTAACAGCTTAGTGAGGGGTAAGATCTTTCGTGAGAACTCACAAATAAATTGTCTGTAGAAATTTGCGAACCCGACAAACCCCGGCACCTCCTTCACACTTGCTGGAGACTTCCAATCCACAACTGCCTGGATTTATGTTCATCCATTTTCATACCAGAGGGCGAGAGGACGAATCCTACAAATTCTACTTCAGAGAAACCGAAGGCACATTTCTCTAGTTTCACAAATAAATGATGCTCTCTGAGTTTTTGTAATACTCCTCTTACTTGTTCTGAGTGCTTGCTTTTGTCTTTAGAGTAAATAAGAATGTCATTGATATATACTATCGCACATTGGTCGATAAATTCTCTGAGAACATCGTTTATGAAGTGCTGAAAAGCAGCCGGGGCATTGCACAAACCGTATGGCATGACTTGGTACTCATACAATCCAAACTTCATTCTGAAGGCGGTCTTCCATTCATCGCCTTCCTTCATTCGAACCAGGTGGTAAGCGCCTCTCAAGTTCAACTTTGTGGAAATCTGTGCCCCTTTGACTTGGTCTAATAACACCGAAATAAGAGGGAGTGGGTAACGGTTTTTCTTAGTGATTTTATTGATGGCGCGGTAATCTATACAAGTTCTCAGATCTCCTTCCTTGTTTGGTATAAAGAACAAAGGGGACGACACCGGAGATTGAGATGGCCGTATGAAACCATTCGCCAAATACTTATCTAAGTATTCTCTCAAGTGTTGATGCTCCTTTTCTGTCAATGTGTACACTCTGCTGCATGGCAAGTTAACACCTGGTTCGAGATCAATTGAACAATCATACACTCGATGAGGTGGTAGTTGCTCAGCTTCTTTTTCATCAAAAACATCAGCATAGTCTTGATACTCAAGAGGTATTTCCTGGGAGTCAATAACACATATGGTCACATTAGCCATGCACAAGGAGAGAGCAGGGTTGACCTCACAATCTTTTTCGCAGCCATCAAAACATTTTTCCTTTCAATAAGTTGAATCCATGGTTATAGTTTGTGTACTCCAATTAATGGTGGGGTTATGTTCTGTTACGTTGTATAGCGTTATCCCAAACATGGGTGACGACCCCAAATGCACTCAAGAGGAAAAAATGTTCTGATACATTGTTATGAGATTGTATCAATAAAGTTTTTATTTACAAAATGTATTATCCTTGTTTCCGTTAATTTCTTAACGTTAAATTCACGTCATTCAGTTTTCAAACTTAGATATTCATCATAGTTTATCAATTGCCCAATGCATTTCGGGCCCCAGGCCCTTCATCAGGGGGTTGAGTGTGCTTAGGACTTGTCATAAAAATATGTAGTCAATTCACAGATGTCGAAATAACGGTGACTTTATTCTCCGGTGTCACGCAGAGTGTCGTTGGATAATGTTTGATGCGTCAAAACGGTTGTGTCCGACCCACTCGCGGGGACCCGCGGAGTTCTGTTAATGCGACGTAGGAAACTGCTACTGCCCTGTTAACCAGGGTAGACCCAAAATAAGTTGAAACTGTGGGGCGTTGATCAAATTAAATTGAATCATCTCTTCGTGTCCATCAATAGATATCATATGAAAAGGCTCGGTGTGACTTACTATGGGTCCAGATGAAAGGCTGGTGCCATTAACAGCTCGAACAGGTTCACTCCTGGTCTTCTGTATAGCTCTTAATCCAATCTTAGCGGCAAACTTCAGATCGCAGAAATTTCCGGTTGCTCCAGAATCCACCATCACTGAAACTTCTGTTACGATAGTGGTTCGAAATTTTATTGTTACTGATAGGATCAAATGGGAAGAAGATGACTGTAATGTATTTGCCAACTGATGTTCTTTTGGAGTTGCATTTAAACTCGCATCCACCCGTTCAACTCCCTCTACAGGTGGTGCTGCAAGTTTTCCTTTGGCTTGAATGGTGTCTTGGGTTTTCTTGGACAGTTCTTAACAAAATGACCATTGGAGCCACAGTACATGCATAGATTTCCTGCTCTCCTCTTTTCTTTTTCTTCTTTTGTCAACGGACCTCGGATAGTTCCAATTTGCATAGGTTCTGGGTTAGATAATCCTTCTGTAGTTCGATTATTTTCAATTCTTGCTCTATCGAATCTTGAGATGGCTGGCCGGAAATCTCTTCGTTTTTCTCCCTTTCTTTCTCGTTGACGAAAATCATTTTCTAATACTAAATTAATTCAGAGATTTCTGTAGGTCTATTTGGTATTTGAGCTAATACATCTTTAAGCTCATCTCGTAACCCATGGTAAAATACTGCGGCCCTCTTACTTTCTGGCCAGTTAGTCTCCACTACCAATTTATTAAATTGGGGTACATATGCCACTAGGTCACGATTGCCTTGTCGCAGTTCTAATAATTCATTATCCACTGCCTGTGATATTCTTCGTCGATAAAAAATTCGTAAAAATTCCTTTTTGAATTCATCATAGTTCTGTAATATCGGGTCATCTCTTGAAACCAATGGCATTGACCAAGACGCTGCATCTCCACTCAAGTAAGATAAAGCAAACGCCACTCTTGACTGCGCATCAGGGAAAATGGTAGGACGGCACATAAAATGGAGGGAACATTGGGTAAGGAATACTTGGACCTTTTGGGGATCCCCACTAAACCGCTCTGGAGGAGCCAAAGCAATGACTGGGGACAAAGAATGAATTACTTGGGTGGTCAATCTGTTCGAACCTTCTGCCAGTGTATTTTCTCTACCTGAACCTAAAGACTGTCCCATTCTCTGAGCCAATTCCGTGGTTTCTTTCCTCGCATTTAACATTTCTTGCCTAAGACTCTGATTATCCTCCCTAACAGCTACCAATTCTTTTTGAATTACCTCAAGGACTGTTACCAAGGTCTGTAAATGTATTCCCTCAGCCATTTTCTGCTTGGGCGCAAGTATAACAACGTGGGCACTTCACTCTGTTGAGACCCCAAAGGAATTCTTACCACTGGAAACTTGCGCAGGAGCAGGAGCAGAAGTTGATAATTCCCAACTCCCTCTCAAAGCTCCCCTCGAGCCAATTGTAAAACTTGGCTCCTGGAGACCCTCAAGGGGGGAAGGGGGAGTGGATAAAATAATAAACAGACAAAGAAGAGACTGCTCTGGGAATTCATTTTGTCCTCTCTTGTGTAGTCCGTCCTGCAGACTCCGTATTCAGAGAAACCTAAATCACAATGACAAGAAATTAATCAAGTTTCCTACTCTACTCTACCTTCTATTTATTTTCTACTTCTGACTTCCTTTACCTAGCTGCCCAGAGATCTTGCTTCTCTTCGTACTTGTTTAACTATTTTTCTGTTCTTCAACTAATGAGGAAACCTGTATTGGAATAGAGTATATTCTGTAATATTTTGTTTCTTCTCGAGTTATTTTTTTATTAATGTATGTTCCTTACCATCTCTCATTAATTGTAGTCGTTGTATTCTTGAACACTCTTCTAGTCAGTTCGCCGTAGGCTAATAACTAAAGACTTAACCTAAATGTGCCTATGAGTAAACTACATAATATCTAATGACTCTGTTTATATGTCTTACTACATGTACAGTTTCTACTCCATATGCGGTTTTTATCTTATTATTATTATTAATGTAACTCTTCTTATATTTGTATCTTTTCTTCCTTTCAGAACTCTTTTGCTGTGAGAACTCAGGTAAGTGCGATTACTTATCATAAACCTTGGCTTATAGTCTCTCACATTTCATACTCATTTACTGTCCATAACGTTTTGACTTATCTCTTTCTTTGCAGGTTTTCTTCCTTTCGCGATGTCTGCTGACTCAGCTGCCGGTGGAGGCCTCTTGAAGAACGCAGGACTTCTCTCACAGACAGGTGAGGGAAATGTATTCAGATATTTCTCCGGTCCGTTTTACTCCTCCTAAACGCGGGTGCATTTGAAACTCTAAACGCGCTAAAACTGCCCCAGAAAAGTCGGGCTAGAAATGCTTCCATCTCGAGCATCAGAATATTCAACCAGTCTCGGGAATACCTCAGGTAAAGTGTGCCGTCAGTTGGGCTCGCGCACTTCACCTCTACTCCAACACCTGTAGAATATGGAAAAGACTAGACCGCTAACCCGTAATAGGGAATGGCGTCCATCTTGGAATTTCGCATTCGAGATCACAATCCCCAATTGTTGCCAGCTGGGAGGTTTCTGTGCTGGGATCGCGGTGATTTCCATCTTAATGCTGAGACAACATGACCCCTCTGATCTGGGGTTCTGACAACTTGCCTGCTGCTGCACCAGGGATCTTCAGCGCGAGTGCCACCGGGAGAAGTGTGATGACTCCAACTCCCAGCAGCCTCGGTGCCACCGTCACCAGCATTGTGCCAGGAGGTGCATAAATTACCCACCGTGCTGGACGAGTGCAGGCCATGCCCAGGCCAAGGACAGGAGCGTCCTGCGACAGTAGGAGGCAAGGCGGGCCACCCCCTTAATCTTTGGTTTTCGGCAGTCCTCTCTCACCACACTGAAGCAAGCTGTGACATAAAGACGATTTTGATCAAGGTACTGGCAATGCCCCCTTTTCCCTTGAGACATTGACTCGGATATGACTCGGATATGACTGTTATCACAGAGACTATAGAGAGTGCTTAAAACTCAGAGGGTGGTTGGTAACCTTTTGGTACAGTGTAGTGAGTATTCAAAATGTATATCTCTGCCCAATTTAAGCATTAATTATTATTGAAGTATAGTCTATCGATACTTCCCCAGAGACTGCCCCTGAGACAGTGATACTTAGGAGGAATTGGAGATAGTTAATGATAATGTGGGCAAAAGAAAGCACTTAGTCACTGCCGGAAAAATCTCTCCCATGGACAAATCACAAACATCTTTATTGAAATATATCACTGGCGCAATGTGGGCGATAGAGAAGCAGATCTCTACTGTCGAGGAATCTTTATTATTAGGGGGGAAGCAGAACGGCTGAGGCAAGCAGATACCAGATACTTACGATTGAACCTAAGATCTGTGGCATTATGATACCAAGTGGGGGGGCATAGTAAGGAGACTGAGGGAGATCGTCTACTAAGACTACCAGCATGGTAGAAGGGAAACCCATTGATGGTACTATTGCGAAGTAAGATATAACAAAGCAGTGCTTAATTTGAGCAGGTGCTCAGCAACAGCACTTCTTTCACAGGGCCGGGGCTACAATTTCTGGACCTGCGTGTGGTGGTCTCAATATTAATTGCCCAACTTCAAATAAAAAGAACCACACACCTTGCATGGTGACGGGCTGGTATGTTTTCATAGACAGGCATACATCTGTTCAGGCAGGCATGATTTTGTATCATCACTTTAGTGATGATGTTGTCACGCCTGTCATGAATCCAAGAAGTCATCATTAACAAATGGCTTGCATTCTACTCCCCGAGTCTGCTGCACTCTGCCACTGCAGAGCATAAGCCTTCCATTGGATAATTGTAGTGGAGGCCTGCAGCCCTGCATTGCTACTATCCTCAACGTGCTTGATGTGGCTGTGAACCACACCAACTTTTGTCTACTATGGAGTCACCTGCAGTTTCCGTGTGCTGCCTCCAAGCATGCTAATTGCTGAGTGTGCTTGAGCCCAGTAGGTGCAACAGTCATTCTCACGTCTCACAGGCATTGCAGCAATGTGGCTGGGGACAGAGCTTGTGCTGTGGCAGGCAGGGTAACAGCAAGCGGAGCAGTGGATGCCTATGCTGTCGGCATAACTGGGCCAAACTAATTACAGGCAGCACTAGCAGTGACAGGACCTGCTGTGCTCAAGCAGCCTCCAGACCTGCAACAAACCCAGTCAGACAGCACTGATTAATATGTTCAAAAAAATCATTTTCATTTGGTGTACATTTTGTTGTCGCACTCATCTGCGGTGTAGGTAAAGAAGTAAAACACATATCTTAAGGGACAGTCAGCAGAGCATGGTTACAGGATAGAGACTGAGGCAGTGCAGGTGTTAAAAGTTGGGCACACCGGAGATAGAAGTGGGCTGTAGCCTCCTTGTCAGCATTTTCAGCCCCAGCACTTAATTTTTTACAAATTAAGCACTGAAGCGCAGTAAAGGAAATTAGAAGAGAGATTGAAGGGGGAGGGGATAACAAGACCAATGGGTGTATACAACACATCAACAATAGTATTTCCCCACCAAATCTAACTCTCCACCACTTAAACGGCTTAAAAGAAAACCCTGAGCCCACTGTGCAGGCTCGCTTCCTAGTAGCGACCCGATGAGGAATAAAAAGAGTAGCTCCCAGAAGCAGGATTTGATCCAAACAGAAACAAGACCAGCAGCTATCACTGCAGACCTAAACCCTAATACAACTGTGGGAAAATTAGATGCCCGGACTGAGGCCTTACAAACACTCAATCAGTATGTTAAAGATATGGTGGGTATAATACAAGCTAGATTAATGAAAGCTCAAGTAAGAACTAATTCCTGTTTGGAGCTTTTGACGATTATTTCTACAGGTCAAAAGTATAACGCATCTCATTGTGTAGATCCCCTTCCAAATACAGAAGCTGTAACTGGACATTCAGTTGAATGTACAAGTGATAAAATTATAGTAACAGGAACAACAACACACTTCTTGATTAAAAATATTGCTGTTCCGCCCACTCCACAAGTGAGCAAACCAAGATAAAAAGGTAGTTGAATACACAGCGGACCATTTCGATCTTCTGCCAGCAGCTGCCCCAAATGTGGCAGTTTTGACCAATGTGCCCCCTCTGCCTATTAATGAAAAGGAGAGCTGGATTTCCCTGCGAAATAAGTCCCTAAACTGGCTGGGTGTTAGATCAGGTTTAACTGACCACTTATTTAATGAATTCAAGATGGCAAGGAGAGTTAAGTGGGTTAGGAATGGGCGTAAAAGTCAGGATGGCGATTGTGTAGTATTGACGTTTAGATCGCCTCAGCTGGTCCACTCTTTCCTGGCTAGGACTGAGACCACCGACACCCAAGGAAATTGCATTTTTTCTCACCTGCTGGTTTTTTTTATCACTCCTTATATCCTAGAAATGATTTCTCCTCACATGCTAGGTATGACCAGAGACCAAGGCCCCAAAATCTGACAATCCCGACCCATACCAGATTTCAATGTCTATCCTCGCTGGATGGTACTGATTGACTTAAAGCGGGGGGGAAATAAATTAAGAGAAGTTACAGAAAACCCCCAACATCAAAACGTTGGGTGGCACTATTACTATACCTATATCAACAATATTTAGTGAGGACAACGTGGGGAGAAAACAAAAAAAAACCTATCTGGCCAACACTACCACACAGACCCCCATTGCAGATACTCAAATACAGAGTGTAGAATAAAATAAACCTGAGTTGTTGGGATGTTTGTTTTGGAATGTGGCGGGTTTGCGTGGTAAAATACAGACCACAGAATGGCTAGGATTTATACAAAAATATCAAATTGTTTGTATCCAGGAGACATGGGGCGGTACAGGACATACTTTACTCCGGCAATTCCATCAATTAATGGCAGAGCAAAGGGGGGCCTGTGTACTTATATAGCTAATACTCTACAATTTACTAATATTAATTTTATGACCAATAATCCATATTACCAAGTACTGGTATTCAACTCAAAAGGATATGCCAGTCTAGTAATTATTAACTTTTATAACAATGCCACTATAAGAGTGATAATGGAGATCCTACAGGAACTAAATGTCCACCTAGAGTGTATTAGTGCTGGCAGCACAAAGTATATACCAATTTTAGGGGGGTGATTTTAATAAATGACAGTGTAGTGATAAGGCGGGAAAAATGTGTGGAATGACACATTTAGACAAAATATGTCAACCACACTTTGTACACAGCATATATGGCAATAAGCTAAACGAATTAATATATAAATATGACTGGCCATTTGCAAATGAAACTTCAACTTCATATGCGTATCGTGAGAAAACGCATAAAGGGTCGACCGATAATAGTATCATAGACCATATTTTAATGCAAATCACGGTGCTGACTCAATTTTTTATTTTTGCACAAATTCAATAGCATTAAGTGATCATTTCCCATTGAGCCTACAATTATCGTTTGTACCCTTCTATAAACAAATATACAATAATGTCATACCGCAGGTAGAGGGCATTGAATTAGTACGACGCAATGGGTATACTCTGAGTTGGTCAAAGATCAACCTAAATTATCTCTTAAAACAGATAATATCTAAAAACAAGGGTGCTTTCGACTTGTGCCTAAATGAAGAAACAACCCCAAATGAAACCATTGGGGCTTTTCTGGCTATTTCAAAGTGTATAAAGGAGAATCTTTCTGTTGCTGGAGGGAATAAAAAAAAGAAGTCATAAAGGGTGGTTCGACTTTAACTGTAGCAAAGCCCACAAACGCCTGACGGAGGCACTACGTAAAAGACTGAGGTTTAAAAGCGAGGTTCATCAAGCTAGAGCAGAATATAAACAGGCAGTAAACATAAGAAAAATGCATTTAAGAGAGATGGCTTGGGAGACCCTACGGGAGGCTGGTGAAAGCAAGGATAAGTGAACATTTCGGAAGATCATCAATTCCTCCCCATGGAATATAGAGGTGTCCCCTAAAATCGAGACAGCTATCCTGGAGGAGGAATGGATTAAGCATTTTGCTGGTACTTACTCTGTACCCGTCACAGTAAACCAACAAGATCAGGGACAAACGGTCACTGAGAAAGCACCTATCTCCCAAAACCCCTCTATTCCTCAGTTCTCCTTGGAGGAAATTAATAAAGCGATTCAATCCAGTAAAAGTAGGAAAGCACCAGGGCCAGATGCAGTACCAGTGGATTTATATGAGGATAACATCAACCTTTGGGGACCACTGTTGACACAAGTATTGAGGGCGTGCTGCATATCAGGTTGTATACCCTCATGGGGAGAATCAATCATTGTACCAATTTATAAAAAGGGAGATTGTTTAAACCCAGCGTGTTACAAACAAATCTACCTGATTGACTCCCTAGCAAAAATAGCGGGCGTATTATCCTGGAGAGACTACAATTGTGGGTGGATACTCATAATAAATTGTCCGACCTCCAATATGGCTTTTGACCCGGGGTTGGGACAATAGAGCAAAGCCTCAACCCAAATATGCTCATTGGTAAAAACACCTGCATTAAAAAGGGGAAGATCTATTTAGCCTACGTTGATCTCCGTCAGCGTTTGATTGTGTAATTCACGCAAAGCTACGGATAATATTGAAAGACATGGGGGTAGAAAGCCCATTTATTAGCTTCCTAAGGGATTTATATATGGGATGTAGAGCTAAGGTCAGATAAGGTGCCGGGGGGGGGGGAGGCACTAGAGATTTCAGCGTAGAGAGAGGGGTGAGACAGGGTTGCGTGTTGGCCCTTTCTTGTTCTCCCTATACATAAACAGTGTGGTGGAGGAACTTGTGGCTGCCTGTAAAGATCTTCCACAAATAGGATTGCGCCCTGTTCCGGCCCTTCTCTACGCCGACGATGCAGTCCTTATGGCCCGTACCCCAATGGCCCTACAGACACTCCTGACTAACTTTGTCGACTACGTGAACAAATTGGGTCTTCGGGTGAATCAATCCAAAACCTTCATAATGAAGTGTGGTAAAAGTAGTGGAAAATGTAGAAACATAACAATAGATGGAATAAAGATCAGCTCCATCAACACTTTTTCTTACCTGGCAGTCCTATTCGACAAAGATGGGTCATGGAAGAGGGCAGTCGAGAACAGAAAAAAGCGATTTAGTAAGGCCTGCTGGGCTTCAGAGGCTTTGCAAGACGACTGGGTAGATATCATGATGAAGTTATACAAAGCAAAATGCATCAGCATAGCACTGTACGGGGCTTTTGGGGACGTAAGAACTGCGCAGAGATGCAAGTAATTGAGAATGATTTTTTTTTTAGAAAACTCTTAGCAGTCCTTAAAAGTACAGCAGTATATGTACTTCAGTCTGAACTTGGTGCACCTCTCCTTACAAATTTAATTAAGCTGGAACCAATTCTCTTCGGAATTCACAGTCCTTAATCGAGCAATAATAGCTGACTGCCTTAAATCAATCACATACATGAGCATTCCATGGCTTGCGTATGTACAGAGTTTTTTTGTTCATATGGCTCATCCTGATAATTTTGAGAAACCTGATACGTTATCTACCATCAGCAGAAAAGCTTCAAAAAGGGAGACAATGATTCATTTGGAAGATCTTAATTTGATAACCAAACTCCCCAAATCTTCTGTCTTACATAATCAACTGATATTAATCACTTTTAAGATGCAGCCCTATTTGATATCTGTTTCAAACTCAAGACACAGGTTCGTCCTCACATGCCTTAGATATAGTCCATAGACTCTGCACCTTTCCTAGTACAAACGATTGGTCAATCAATTTAATAAATCCTCCCTGTGATCATTAGATGCCCAGAACACAATGCACGTGGTCCTCTTTTGTAAATTTTACTCCCAATACAGGAAGCGGCACATTTTATCAATAATAAGACAGTTACATTTTACACATACTTGTATCTTCAATCGCTGCCATCCTTAGAAATTTGTTGCAGAATGACATCCTTCTCATGGGCCATCTTTTACGGATGAAAGAGGATGACTTTAGATACTTTCTGAGGACACGACACAGGAAATATAGGTTTACGGTGGCATGGTAATAAATGGCGTGGGGGAGTACTGAAACTGGAAGCGTATACGAAAAACACTTCCAGAACACTAAAAGCCCTTTAATTATTTTAGGAAGACATCATTTTCATTGGATCATCATTGGAGACATCATTTTCAAGCTATCCAGGGTGATGAAGGCTGATAGCCAGAAACCGATCCTTGGATGCTTGATTCCGGTCTGGGAAAGACATGGCTTGGGAGTTCGGACTGGACTGTTCCCATGAGGCACAGGGTCAGAGCTGATTTGCATATAGCCAGTGTCTAACCCAGGGTGGTGTGGAGTGCAAAAAAATGATGGATTTAGGCCCAGATCCTTGTACTGGGGTGAATGTATGACATTGTTCTACATTCTGTCCATCAACTGTGTTTTTTGAAATTTTCACCCCGAGTGGGCTGGGTATGCTCAGACGTGAGTCCCAGGCTCTTCACACCACTGGAGTCAGGCTATCCAGGGTGATGAAGGCTGATAGCCAGAAACCAATCCTTGGATGCTTGATTCCGGTCTGGGAAAGACATGGCTTGGGAGTTCGGACTGGACTGTTCCCATGAGGCACAGGGTCAGAGCTGATTTGCATATAGCCAGTGTCTAACCCAGGGTGGTGTGGAGTGCAAAAAAATGATGGATTTAGGCCCAGATCCTTGTACTGGGGTGAATGTATGACATTGTTCTACATTCTGTCCATCAACTGTGTTTTTTGAAATGTTCACCCCGAGTGGGCTGGGTATGCTCAGACGTGAGTCCCAGGCTCTCCACACCACTGGAGTCAAGCTATCCAGGCTGATGAAGGCTGATAGCCAGAAACCGGTCCTTGGATGCTTGATTCCGGTCTGGGAAAGACATGGCTTGGTAGTTCGGACTAGACTGTTCCCATGAGGCACAGGGTCAGAGCTGATTTGCATATAGCCAGTGTCTAAACCAGGGTGGTGTGGAGTGCAAAAAATGATGGATTTAGGCCCAGATCCTTGTACTGGGGTGAATGTATGACATTGTTCTACATTCTGTCCATCAACTGTGTTTTTTGAAATTTTCACCCCGAGTGGGCCGGGTATGCTCAGACGTGAGTCCCAGGCTCTCCACACCACTGGAGTCAAGCTATCCAGGCTGATAGCCAGAAACCGGTCCTTGGATGCTTGATTCCGGTCTGGGAAAGACATGGCTTGGTAGTTCGGACTGGACTGTTCCCATGAGGCACAGGGTCAGAGCTGATTTGCATATAGCCAGTGTCTAACCCAGGGTGCTGTGGAGTGCAAAAAAAATGATGGATTTAGGCCCAGATCCTTGTACTGGGGTGAATGTATGACATTGTTCTACATTCTGTCCATCAACTGTGTTTTTTGAAATTTTCACCCCGAGTGGGCTGGGTATGCTCAGACGTGAGTCCCAGGCTCTCCACACCACTGGAGTCAAGCTATCCAGGGTGATGAAGGCTGATAGCCAGAAACCGATCCTTGGATGCTTGATTCCGGTCTGGGAAAGACATGGCTTGGGAGTTCGGACTGGACTGTTCCCATGAGGCACAGGGTCAGAGCTGATTTGCATATAGCCAGTGTCTAACCCAGGGTGGTGTGGAGTGCAAAAAAATGATGGATTTAGGCCCAGATCCTTGTACCGGGGTGAATGTATGACATTGTTCTACATTCTGTCCATCAACTGTGTTTTTTGAAATGTTCACCCCGAGTGGGCTGGGTATGCTCAGACGTGAGTCCCAGGCTCTCCACACCACTGGAGTCAAGCTATCCAGGTTGATGAAGGCTGATAGCCAGAAACCGGTCCTTGGATGCTTGATTCCGGTCTGGGAAAGACATGGCTTGGTAGTTCGGACTGGACTGTTCCCATGAGGCACAGGGTCAGAGCTGATTTGCATATAGCCAGTGTCTAACCCAGGGTGGTGTGGAGTGCAAAAAAATGATGGATTTAGGCCCAGATCCTTGTACTGGGGTGAATGTATGACATTGTTGTACATTCTGTCCATCAACTGTGTTTTTTAAAATTTTCACCCCGAGTGGGCTGGGTATGCTCAGACGTGAGTCCCAGGCTCTCCACACCACTGGAGTCAAGCTATCCAGGCTGATGAAGGCTGATAGCCAGAAACCGGTCCTTGGATGCTTGATTCCGGTCTGGGAAAGACATGGCTTGGTAGTTCGGACTGGACTGTTCCCATGAGGCACAGGGTCAGAGCTGATTTGCATATAGCCAGTGTCTAACCCAGGGTGCTGTGGAGTGCAAAAAAAATGATGGATTTAGGCCCAGATCCTTGTACTGGGGTGAATGTATGACATTGTTCTACATTCTGTCCATCAACTGTGTTTTTTGAAATTTTCACCCCGAGTGGGCTGGGTATGCTCAGACGTGAGTCCCAGGCTCTCCACACCACTGGAGTCAAGCTATCCAGGGTGATGAAGGCTGATAGCCAGAAACCGATCCTTGGATGCTTGATTCCGGTCTGGGAAAGACATGGCTTGGGAGTTCGGACTGGACTGTTCCCATGAGGCACAGGGTCAGAGCTGATTTGCATATAGCCAGTGTCTAACCCAGGGTGGTGTGGAGTGCAAAAAAATGATGGATTTAGGCCCAGATCCTTGTACTGGGGTGAATGTATGACATTGTTCTACATTCTGTCCATCAACTGTGTTTTTTGAAATGTTCACCCCGAGTGGGCTGGGTATGCTCAGACGTGAGTCCCAGGCTCTCCACACCACTGGAGTCAAGCTATCCAGGCTGATGAAGGCTGATAGCCAGAAACCGGTCCTTGGATGCTTGATTCCGGTCTGGGAAAGACATGGCTTGGTAGTTCGGACTAGACTGTTCCCATGAGGCACAGGGTCAGAGCTGATTTGCATATAGCCAGTGTCTAAACCAGGGTGGTGTGGAGTGCAAAAAATGATGGATTTAGGCCCAGATCCTTGTACTGGGGTGAATGTATGACATTGTTCTACATTCTGTCCATCAACTGTGTTTTTAGAAATTTTCACCCCGAGTGGGCCGGGTATGCTCAGACGTGAGTCCCAGGCTCTCCACACCACTGGAGTCAAGCTATCCAGGCTGATGAAGGCTGATAGCCAGAAACCGGTCCTTGGATGCTTGATTCCGGTCTGGGAAAGACATGGCTTGGTAGTTCGGACTGGACTGTTCCCATGAGGCACAGGGTCAGAGCTGATTTGCATATAGCCAGTGTCTAACCCAGGGTGCTGTGGAGTGCAAAAAAAATGATGGATTTAGGCCCAGATCCTTGTACTGGGGTGAATGTATGACATTGTTCTACATTCTGTCCATCAACTGTGTTTTTTGAAATTTTCACCCCGAGTGGGCTGGGTATGCTCAGACGTGAGTCCCAGGCTCTCCACACCACTGGAGTCAAGCTATCCAGGGTGATGAAGGCTGATAGCCAGAAACCGATCCTTGGATGCTTGATTCCGGTCTGGGAAAGACATGGCTTGGGAGTTCGGACTGGACTGTTCCCATGAGGCACAGGGTCAGAGCTGATTTGCATATAGCCAGTGTCTAACCCAGGGTGGTGTGGAGTGCAAAAAAATGATGGATTTAGGCCCAGATCCTTGTACTGGGGTGAATGTATGACATTGTTCTACATTCTGTCCATCAACTGTGTTTTTTGAAATGTTCACCCCGAGTGGGCTGGGTATGCTCAGACGTGAGTCCCAGGCTCTCCACACCACTGGAGTCAAGCTATCCAGGTTGATGAAGGCTGATAGCCAGAAACCGGTCCTTGGATGCTTGATTCCGGTCTGGGAAAGACATGGCTTGGTAGTTCGGACTGGACTGTTCCCATGAGGCACAGGGTCAGAGCTGATTTGCATATAGCCAGTGTCTAACCCAGGGTGGTGTGGAGTGCAAAAAAATGATGGATTTAGGCCCAGATCCTTGTACTGGGGTGAATGTATGACATTGTTGTACATTCTGTCCATCAACTGTGTTTTTTAAAATTTTCACCCCGAGTGGGCTGGGTATGCTCAGACGTGAGTCCCAGGCTCTCCACACCACTGGAGTCAAGCTATCCAGGCTGATGAAGGCTGATAGCCAGAAACCGGTCCTTGGATGCTTGATTCCGGTCTGGGAAAGACATGGCTTGGTAGTTCGGACTGGACTGTTCCCATGAGGCACAGGGTCAGAGCTGATTTGCATATAGCCAGTGTCTAACCCAGGGTGCTGTGGAGTGCAAAAAAAATGATGGATTTAGGCCCAGATCCTTGTACTGGGGTGAATGTATGACATTGTTCTACATTCTGTCCATCAACTGTGTTTTTTGAAATTTTCACCCCGAGTGGGCTGGGTATGCTCAGACGTGAGTCCCAGGCTCTCCACACCACTGGAGTCAAGCTATCCAGGGTGATGAAGGCTGATAGCCAGAAACCGATCCTTGGATGCTTGATTCCGGTCTGGGAAAGACATGGCTTGGGAGTTCGGACTGGACTGTTCCCATGAGGCACAGGGTCAGAGCTGATTTGCATATAGCCAGTGTCTAACCCAGGGTGGTGTGGAGTGCAAAAAAATGATGGATTTAGGCCCAGATCCTTGTACTGGGGTGAATGTATGACATTGTTCTACATTCTGTCCATCAACTGTATTTTTTTAAATGTTCACCCCGAGTGGGCTGGGTATGCTCAGACGTGAGTCCCAGGCTCTCCACACCACTGGAGTCAAGCTATCCAGGTTGATGAAGGCTGATAGCCAGAAACAGGTCCTTGGATGCTTGATTCCGGTCTGGGAAAGACATGGCTTGGTAGTTCGGACTGGACTGTTCCCATGAGGCACAGGGTCAGAGCTGATTTGCATATAGCCAGTGTCTAACCCAGGGTGGTGTGGAGTGCAAAAAAATGATGGATTTAGGCCCAGATCCTTGTACTGGGGTGAATGTATGACATTGTTGTACATTCTGTCCATCAACTGTGTTTTTTGAAATTTTCACCCCGAGTGGGCCGGGTATGCTCAGACGTGAGTCCCAGGCTCTCCACACCACTGGAGTCAAGCTATCCAGGCTGATGAAGGCTGATAGCCAGAAACCGGTCCTTGGATGCTTGATTCCGGTCTGGGAAAGACATGGCTTGGTAGTTCGGACTGGACTGTTCCCATGAGGCACAGGGTCAGAGCTGATTTGCATATAGCCAGTGTCTAACCCAGGGTGCTGTGGAGTGCAAAAAAAATGATGGATTTAGGCCCAGATCCTTGTACTGGGGTGAATGTATGACATTGTTCTACATTCTGTCCATCAACTGTGTTTTTTGAAATTTTCACCCCGAGTGGGCTGGGTATGCTCAGACGTGAGTCCCAGGCTCTCCACACCACTGGAGTCAAGCTATCCAGGGTGATGAAGGCTGATAGCCAGAAACCGATCCTTGGATGCTTGATTCCGGTCTGGGAAAGACATGGCTTGGGAGTTCGGACTGGACTGTTCCCATGAGGCACAGGGTCAGAGCTGATTTGCATATAGCCAGTGTCTAACCCAGGGTGGTGTGGAGTGCAAACAAATGATGGATTTAGGCCCAGATCCTTGTACTGGGGTGAATGTATGACATTGTTCTACATTCTGTCCATCAACTGTGTTTTTTTAAATGTTCACCCCGAGTGGGCTGGGTATGCTCAGACGTGAGTCCCAGGCTCTCCACACCACTGGAGTCAAGCTATCCAGGTTGATGAAGGCTGATAGCCAGAAACAGGTCCTTGGATGCTTGATTCCGGTCTGGGAAAGACATGGCTTGGTAGTTCGGACTGGACTGTTCCCATGAGGCACAGGGTCAGAGCTGATTTGCATATAGCCAGTGTCTAACCCAGGGTGGTGTGGAGTGCAAAAAAATGATGGATTTAGGCCCAGATCCTTGTACTGGGGTGAATGTATGACATTGTTGTACATTCTGTCCATCAACTGTGTTTTTTGAAATTTTCACCCCGAATGGGCCGGGTATGCTCAGACGTGAGTCCCAGGCTCTCCACACCACTGGAGTCAAGCTATCCAGGCTGATGAAGGCTGATAGCCAGAAACCGGTCCTTGGATGCTTGATTCCGGTCTGGGAAAGACATGGCTTGGTAGTTCGGACTGGACTGTTCCCATGAGGCACAGGGTCAGAGCTGATTTGCATATAGCCAGTGTCTAACCCAGGGTGCTGTGGAGTGCAAAAAAAATGATGGATTTAGGCCCAGATCCTTGTACTGGGGTGAATGTATGACATTGTTCTACATTCTGTCCATCAACTGTGTTTTTTGAAATTTTCACCCCGAGTGGGCTGGGTATGCTCAGACGTGAGTCCCAGGCTCTCCACACCACTGGAGTCAAGCTATCCAGGGTGATGAAGGCTGATAGCCAGAAACCGATCCTTGGATGCTTGATTCCGGTCTGGGAAAGACATGGCTTGGGAGTTCGGACTGGACTGTTCCCATGAGGCACAGGGTCAGAGCTGATTTGCATATAGCCAGTGTCTAACCCAGGGTGGTGTGGAGTGCAAAAAAATGACGGATTTAGGCCCAGATCCTTGTACTGGGGTGAATGTATGACATTGTTCTACATTCTGTCCATCAACTGTGTTTTTTGAAATGTTCACCCCGAGTGGGCTGGGTATGCTCAGACGTGAGTCCCAGGCTCTCCACACCACTGGAGTCAAGCTATCCAGGTTGATGAAGGCTGATAGCCAGAAACCGGTCCTTGGATGCTTGATTCCGGTCTGGGAAAGACATGGCTTGGTAGTTCGGACTGGACTGTTCCCATGAGGCACAGGGTCAGAGCTGATTTGCATATAGCCAGTGTCTAACCCAGGGTGGTGTGGAGTGCAAAAAAATGATGGATTTAGGCCCAGATCCTTGTACTGGGGTGAATGTATGACATTGTTGTACATTCTGTCCATCAACTGTGTTTTTTTAAATTTTCACCCTGAGTGGGCTGGGTATGCTAAGACGTGAGTCCCAGGCTCTCCACACCATTGGAGTCAAGCTATCCAGGCTGATGAAGGCTGATAGCCAGAAACCGGTCCTTGGATGCTTGATTACGGTCTGGGAAAGACATGGCTTGGTAGTTCGGACTAGACTGTTCCCATGAGGCACAGGGTCAGAGCTGATTTGCATATAGCCAGTGTCTAACCCAGGGTGGTGTGGAGTGCAAAAAAATGATGGATTTAGGCCCAGATCCTTGTACTGGGGTGAATGTATGACATTGTTCTACATTCTGTCCATCAACTGTGTTTTTTGAAATTTTCAACCTGAGTGGGCTGGGTATGCTCAGACGTGAGTCCCAGGCTCTCCACACCACTGGAGTCAAGCTATCCAGGCTGATGAAGGCTGATAGCCAGAAACCGGTCCTTGGATGCTTGATTCCGGTCTGGGAAAGACATGGCTTGGTAGTTCGGACTGGACTGTTCCCATGAGGCACAGGGTCAGAGCTCATTTGCATATAGCCAGTGTCTAACCCAGGGTGGTGTGGAGTGCAAAAAAATGATGGATTTAGGCCCAGATCCTTGTACTGGGGTGAATGTATGACATTGTTCTACATTCTGTCCATCAACTGTGTTTTTTGAAATTTTCACCCCGAGTGGGCTGGGTATGCTCAGACGTGAGTCCCAGGCTCTCCACACCACTGGAGTCAAGCTATCCAGGCTGATGAAGGCTGATAGCCAGAAACCTGTCCTTGGATGCTTGATTCCGGTCTGGGAAAGACATGGCTTGGTAGTTCGGACTGGACTGTTCCCATGAGGCACAGGGTCAGAGCTGATTTGCATATAGCCAGTGTCTAACCCAGGGTGGTGTGGAGTGCAAAAAAAAAATGATGGATTTAGGCCCAGATCCTTGTACTGGGGTGAATGTATGACATTGTTCTACATTCTGTCCATCAACTGTGTTTTTTGAAATTTTCACCCCGAGTGGGCCGGGTATGCTCAGACGTGAGTCCCAGGCTCTCCACACCACTGGAGTCAAGCTATCCAGGCTGATGAAGGCTGATAGCCAGAAACCGGTCCTTGGATGCTTGATTCCGGTCCGGGAAAGACATGGCTTGGTAGTTCGGACTGGACTGTTCCCATGAGGCACAGGGTCAGAGCTGATTTGCAGATAGCCAGTGTCTAACCCAGGGTGGTGTGGAGTGCAAAAAAATGATGGATTTAGGCCCAGATCCTTGTACTGGGGTGAATGTATGACATTGTTCTACATTCTGTCCATCAACTGTGTTTTTTGAAATTTTCAACCCGAGTGGGCTGGGTATGCTCAGACGTGAGTCCCAGGCTCTCCACACCACTGGAATCAAGGTATCCAGGCTGATGAAGGCTGATAGCCAGAAACCGGTCCTTGGATGCTTGATTCCGATCTGGGAAAGACATGGCTTGGTAGTTCGGACTGGACTGTTCCCATGAGGCACAGGGTCAGAGCTCATTTGCATATAGCCAGTGTCTAACCCAGGGTGGTGTGGAGTGCAAAAAAATGATGGATTTAGGCCCAGATCCTTGTACTGGGGTGAATGTATGACATTGTTCTACATTCTGTCCATCAACTGTGTTTTTTGAAATTTTCACCCCGAGTGGCTGGGTATGCTCAGACGTGAGTCCCAGTCTCTCCACACCACTGGAGTCAAGCTATCCAGGCTGATGAAGGCTGATAGCCAGAAACCGGTCCTTGGATGCTTGATTCCGGTCTGGGAAAGACATTGCTTGGTAGTTCGGACTGGACTGTTCCCATGAGGCACAGGGTCAGAGCTGATTTGCATATAGCCACTGTCTAACCCAGGGTGGTGTGGAGTGCAAAAAAATGATGGATTTAGGCCCAGATCCTTGTACTGGGGTGAATGTATGACATTGTTCTACATTCTGTCCATCAACTGTGTTTTTTGAAATTTTCACCCAGAGTGGGCTGGGTATGCTCAGACGTGAGTCCCAGGCTCTCCACACCACTGGAGTCAAGCTATCCAGGCTGATGAAGGCTGATAGCCAGAAACCGGTCCTTGGATGCTTGATTCCGGTCTGGGAAAGACATGGCTTGGTAGTTCGGACTGGACTGTTCCCATGAGGCACAGGGTCAGAGCTGATTTGCATATAGCCAGTGTCTAACCCAGGGTGGTGTGGAGTGCAAAACAATGATGGATTTAGGCCCAGATCCTTGTACTGGGGTGAATGTATGATATTGTTCTACATTCTGTCCATCAACTGTGTTTTTTGAAATTTTCACCCCGAGTGGGCTGGGTATGCTCAGACGTGAGTCCCAGGCTCTCCACACCACTGGAGTCAAGCTATCCAGGGTGATGAAGGCTGATAGCCAGAAACCGATCCTTGGATGCTTGATTCCGGTCTGGGAAAGACATGGCTTGGGAGTTCGGACTGGACTGTTCCCATGAGGCACAGGGTCAGAGCTGATTTGCATATAGCCAGTGTCTAACCCAGGGTGGTGTGGAGTGCAAAGAAATGATGGATTTAGGCCCAGATCCTTGTACTGGGGTGAATGTATGACATTGTTCTACATTCTGTCCATCAACTGTGTTTTTTGAAATTTTCACCCCGAGTGGGCTGGGTATGCTCAGACGTGAGTCCCAGGCTCTCCACACCACTGGAGTCAAGCTATCCAGGCTGATGAAGGCTGATAGCCAGAAACCGGTCCTTGGATGCTTGATTCCGGTCTGGGAAAGACATGGCTTGGTAGTTCGGACTGGACTGTTCCCATGAGGCACAGGGTCAGAGCTGATTTGCATATAGCCAGTGTCTAACCCAGGGTGGTGTGGAGTGCAAACAAATGATGGATTTAGGCCCAGATCCTTGTACTGGGGTGAATGTATGACATTGTTCTACATTCTGTCCATCAACTGTGTTTTTTAAAATTTTCACCCCGAGTGGGCTGGGTATGCTCAGACGTGAGTCCCAGGCTCTCCACACCACTGGAGTCAAGCTATCCAGGCTGATGAAGGCTGATAGCCAGAAACCGGTCCTTGGATGCTTGATTCTGGTCTGGGAAAGACATGGCTTGGTAGTTCGGACTGGACTGTTCCCATGAGGCACAGGGTCAGAGCTGATTTGCATATAGCCAGTGTCTAACCCAGGGTGGTGTGGAGTGCAAAAAAATGATGGATTTAGGCCCAGATCCTTGTACTGGGGTGAATGTATGACATTGTTCTACATTCTGTCCATCAACTGTGTTTTTTGAAATTTTCAACCCGAGTGGGCTGGGTATGCTCAGACGTGAGTCCCAGGCTCTCCACACCACTGGAGTCAAGCTATCCAGGCTGATGAAGGCTGATAGCCACAAACCGGTCCTTGGATGCTTGATTCCGGTCTGGGAAAGACATGGCTTGGTAGTTCGGACTGGACTGTTCCCATGAGGCACAGGGTCAGAGCTCATTTGCATATAGCCAGTGTCTAACCCAGGGTGGTGTGGAGTGCAAAAAAATGATGGATTTAGGCCCAGATCCTTGTACTGGGGTGAATGTATGACATTGTTCTACATTCTGTCCATCAACTGTGTTTTTTTAAATTTTCACCCCGAGTGGGCTGGGTATGCTCAGACGTGAGTCCCAGGCTCTCCACACCACTGGAGTCAAGCTATCCAGGCTGATGAAGGCTGATAGCCAGAAACCGGTCCTTGGATGCTTGATTCCGGTCTGGGAAAGACATGGCTTGGTAGTTCGGACTGGACTGTTCCCATGAGGCACAGGGTCAGAGCTGATTTGCATATAGCCAGTGTCTAACCCAGGGTGGTGTGGAGTGCAAAAAAATGATGGATTTAGGCCCAGATCCTTGTACTGGGGTGAATGTATGACATTGTTCTACATTCTGTCCATCAACTGTGTTTTTTGAAATTTTCACCCCGAGTGGGCCGGGTATGCTCAGACGTGAGTCCCAGGCTCTCCACACCACTGGAGTCAAGCTATCCAGGCTGATGAAGGCTGATAGCCAGAAACCGGTCCTTGGATGCTTGATTCCGGTCTGGGAAAGACATGGCTTGGTAGTTCGGACTGGACTGTTCCCATGAGGCACAGGGTCAGAGCTGATTTGCAGATAGCCAGTGTCTAACCCAGGGTGGTGTGGAGTGCAAAACAATGATGGATTTAGGCCCAGATCCTTGTACTGGGGTGAATGTATGACATTGTTCTACATTCTGTCCATCAACTGTGTTTTTTGAAATTTTCACCCCGAGTGGGCTGGGTATGCTCAGACGTGAGTCCCAGGCTCTCCACACCACTGGAGTCAAGCTATCCAGGGTGATGAAGGCTGATAGCCAGAAACCGGTCCTTGGATGCTTGATTCCGGTCTGGGAAAGACATGGCTTCGTAGTTCGGACTGGACTGTTCCCATGAGGCACAGGGTCAGAGCTGATTTGCATATAGCCAGTGTCTAACCCAGGGTGGTGTGGAGTGCAAAAAAATGATGGATTTAGGCCCAGATCCTTGTACTGGGGTGAATGTATGACATTGTTCTACATTTTGTCCATCAACTGTGTTTTTTAAAATTTTCACCCCGAGTGGGCTGGGTATGCTCAGACGTGAGTCCCAGGCTCTCCACACCACTGGAGTCAAGCTATCCAGGCTGATGAAGGCTGATAGCCAGAAACCGGTCCTTGGATGCTTGATTCTGGTCTGGGAAAGACATGGCTTGGTAGTTCGGACTGGACTATTCCCATGAGGCACAGGGTCAGAGCTGATTTGCATATAGCCAGTGTCTAACCCAGGGTGGTGTGGAGTGCAAAAAAATGATGGATTTAGGCCCAGATCCTTGTACTGGGGTGAATGTATGACATTGTTCTACATTCTGTCCATCAACTGTGTTTTTTGAAATTTTCAACCCGAGTGGGCTGGGTATGCTCAGACGTGAGTCCCAGGCTCTCCACACCACTGGAGTCAAGCTATCCAGGCTGATGAAGGCTGATAGCCAGAAACCGGTCCTTGGATGCTTGATTCCGGTCTGGGAAAGACATGGCTTGGTAGTTCGGACTGGACTGTTCCCATGAGGCACAGGGTCAGAGCTCATTTGCATATAGCCAGTGTCTAACCCAGGGTGGTGTGGAGTGCAAAAAAATGATGGATTTAGGCCCAGATCCTTGTACTGGGGTGAATGTATGACATTGTTCTACATTCTGTCCATCAACTGTGTTTTTTTAAATTTTCACCCCGAGTCGGCTGGGTATGCTCAGACGTGAGTCCCAGGCTCTCCACACCACTGGAGTCAAGCTATCCAGGCTGATGAAGGCTGATAGCCAGAAACCGGTCCTTGGATGCTTGATTCCGGTCTGGGAAAGACATGGCTAGGTAGTTCGGACTGGACTGTTCCCATGAGGCACAGGGTCAGAGCTGATTTGCATATAGCCAGTGTCTAACCCAGGGTGGTGTGGAGTGCAAAAAAATGATGGATTTAGGCCCAGATCCTTGTACTGGGGTGAATGTATGACATTGTTCTACATTCTGTCCATCAACTGTGTTTTTTGAAATTTTCACCCCGAGTGGGCCGGGTATGCTCAGACGTGAGTCCCAGGCTCTCCACACCACTGGAGTCAAGCTATCCAGGCTGATGAAGGCTGATAGCCATAAACCGGTCCTTGGATGCTTGATTCCGGTCTGGGAAAGACATGGCTTGGTAGTTCGGACTGGACTGTTCCCATGAGGCACAGGGTCAGAGCTGATTTGCAGATAGCCAGTGTCTAACCCAGGGTGGTGTGGAGTGCAAAAAAATGATGGATTTAGGCCCAGATCCTTGTACTGGGGTGAATGTATGACATTGTTCTACATTCTGTCCATCAACTGTGTTTTTTGAAATTTTCACCCCGAGTGGGCCGGGTATGCTCAGACGTGAGTCCCAGGCTCTCCACACCACTGGAGTCAAGCTATCCAGTCTGATGAAGGCTGATAGCCAGAAACCAGTCCTTGGATGCTTGATTCCGGTCTGGGAAAGACATGGCTTGGTAGTTCGGACTGGACTGTTCCCATGAGGCACAGGGTCAGAGCTGATTTGCATATAGCCAGTGTCTAACCCAGGGTGCTGTGGAGTGCAAAAAAAATGATGGATTTAGGCCCAGATCCTTGTACTGGGGTGAATGTATGACATTGTTCTACATTCTGTCCATCAACTGTGTTTTTTGAAATTTTCACCCCGAGTGGGCTGGGTATGCTCAGACGTGAGTCCCAGGCTCTCCACACCACTGGAGTGAAGCTATCCAGGGTGATGAAGGCTGATAGCCAGAAACCGATCCTTGGATGCTTGATTCCGGTCTGGGAAAGACATGGCTTGGGAGTTCGGACTGGACTGTTCCCATGAGGCACAGGGTCAGAGCTGATTTGCATATAGCCAGTGTCTAACCCAGGGTGGTGTGGAGTGCAAAAAAATGATGGATTTAGGCCCAGATCCTTGTACTGGGGTGAATGTATGACATTGTTCTACATTCTGTCCATCAACTGTGTTTTTTGAAATTTTCACCCCGAGTGGGCTGGGTATGCTCAGACGTGAGTCCCAGGCTCTCCACACCACTGGAGTCAAGCTATCCAGGCTGATGAAGGCTGATAGCCAGAAACCGGTCCTTGGATGCTTGATTCCGGTCTGGGAAAGACATGGCTTGGTAGTTCGGACTGGACTGTTCCCATGAGGCACAGGGTCAGAGCTGATTTGCATATAGCCAGTGTCTAACCCAGGGTGGTGTGGAGTGCAAAAAAATGATGGATTTAGGCCCAGATCCTTGTACTGGGGTGAATGTATGACATTGTTCTACATTCTGTCCATCAACTGTGTTTTTTAAAATTTTCACCCCGAGTGGGCTGGGTATGCTCAGACGTGAGTCCCAGGCTCTCCACACCACTGGAGTCAAGCTATCCAGGCTGATGAAGGCTGATAGCCAGAAACCGGTCCTTGGATGCTTGATTCCGGTCTGGGAAAGACATGGCTTGGTAGTTCGGACTAGACTGTTCCCATGAGGCACAGGGTCAGAGCTGATTTGCATATAGCCAGTGTCTAACCCAGGGTGGTGTGGAGTGCAAAAAAATGATGGATTTAGGCCCAGATCCTTGTACTGGGGTGAATGTATGACATTGTTCTACATTCTGTCCATCAACTGTGTTTTTTGAAATTTTCAACCTGAGTGGGCTGGGTATGCTCAGACGTGAGTCCCAGGCTCTCCACACCACTGGAGTCAAGCTATCCAGGCTGACGAAGGCTGATAGCCAGAAACCGGTCCTTGGATGCTTGATTCCGGTCTGGGAAAGACATGGCTTGGTAGTTCGGACTGGACTGTTCCCATGAGGCACAGGGTCAGAGCTCATTTGCATATAGCCAGTGTCTAACCCAGGGTGGTGTGGAGTGCAAAAAAATGATGGATTTAGGCCCAGATCCTTGTACTGGGGTGAATGTATGACATTGTTCTACATTCTGTCCATCAACTGTCTTTTTTGAAATTTTTACCCCGAGTGGGCTGGGTATACTCAGACGTGAGTCCCAGGCTCTCCACACCACTGGAGTCAAGCTATCCAGGCTGATGAAGGCTGATAGCCAGAAACCTGTCCTTGGATGCTTGATTCCGGTCTGGGAAAGACATGGCTTGGTAGTTCGGACTGGACTGTTCCCATGAGGCACAGGGTCAGAGCTGATTTGCATATAGCCAGTGTCTAACCCAGGGTGGTGTGGAGTGCAAAAAAATGATGGATTTAGGCCCAGATCCGTGTACTGGGGTGAATGTATGACATTGTTCTACATTCTGTCCATCAACTGTGTTTTTTGAAATTTTCACCCCGAGTGGGCTGGGTATGCTCAGACGTGAGTCCCAGGCTCTCCACACCACTGGAGTCAAGCTATCCAGGCTGATGAAGGCTGATAGCCAGAAACCGGTCCTTGGATGCTTGATTCCGGTCTGGGAAAGACATGGCTTGGTAGTTCGGACTGGACTGTTCCCATGAGGCACAGGGTCAGAGCTGATTTGCAGATAGCCAGTGTCTAACCCAGGGTGGTGTGGAGTGCAAAAAAATGATGGATTTAGGCCCAGATCCTTGTACTGGGGTGAATGTATGACATTGTTCTACATTCTGTCCATCAACTGTGTTTTTTGAAATTTTCACCCCGAGTGGGCCGGGTATGCTCAGACGTGAGTCCCAGGCTCTCCACACCACTGGAGTCAAGCTATCCAGGCTGATGAAGGCTGATAACCAGAAACCGGTCCTTGGATGCTTGATTCCGGTCTGGGAAAGACATGGCTTGGTAGTTCGGACTGGACTGTTCCCATGAGGCACAGGGTCAGAGCTTATTTGCATATAGCCAGTGTCTAACCCAGGGTGGTGTGGAGTGCAAAAAAATGATGGATTTATGCCCAGATCCTTGTACTGGGGTGAATGTATGACATTGTTCTACATTCTATCCATCAACTGTGTTTTTTTAAATTTTCACCCCGAGTGGGCCGGGTATGCTCAGACGTGAGTCCCAGGCTCTCCACACCACTGGAGTCAAGCTATCCAGGCTGATGAAGGCTGATAGCCAGAAACCGGTCCTTGGATGCTTGATTCCGGTCTGGGAAAGACATGGCTTGGTAGTTCGGACTGGACTGTTCCCATGAGGCACAGGGTCAGAGCTGATTTGCATATAGCCAGTGTCTAACCCAGGGTGGTGTGGAGTGCAAAAAAATGATGGATTTAGGCCCAGATCCTTGTACTGGGGTGAATGTATGACATTGTTCTACATTCTGTCCATCAACTGTGTTTTTTGAAATTTTCACCCCGAGTGGGCCGGGTATGCTCAGACGTGAGTCCCAGGCTCTCCACACCACTGGAGTCAAGCTATCCAGGCTGATGAAGGCTGATAGCCAGAAACCGGTCCTTGGATGCTTGATTCCGGTCTGGGAAAGACATGGCTTGGTAGTTCGGACTGGACTGTTCCCATGAGGCACAGGGTCAGAGCTGATTTGCAGATAGCCAGTGTCTAACCCAGGGTGGTGTGGAGTGCAAAAAAATGATGGATTTAGGCCCAGATCCTTGTACTGGGGTGAATGTATGACATTGTTCTACATTCTGTCCATCAACTGTGTTTTTTGAAATTTTCAACCCGAGTGGGCTGGGTATGCTCAGACGTGAGTCCCAGGCTCTCCACACCACTGGAGTCAAGGTATCCAGGCTGATGAAGGCTGATAGCCAGAACCCGGTCCTTGGATGCTTGATTCCGATCTGGGAAAGACATGGCTTGGTAGTTCGGACTGGACTGTTCCCATGAGGCACAGGGTCAGAGCTCATTTGCATATAGCCAGTGTCTAACCCAGGGTGGTGTGGAGTGCAAAAAAATGATGGATTTAGGCCTAGATCCTTGTACTGGGGTGAATGTATGACATTGTTCTACATTCTGTCCATCAACTGTGTTTTTTGAAATTTTCACCCCGAGTGGGCTGGGTATGCTCAGACGTGAGTCCCAGGCTCTCCACACCACTGGAGTCAAGCTATCCAGGCTGATGAAGGCTGATAGCCAGAAACCGGTCCTTGGATGCTTGATTCCGGTCTGGGAAAGACATGGCTTGGTAGTTCGGACTGGACTGTTCCCATGAGGCACAGGGTCAGAGCTGATTTGCATATAGCCAGTGTCTAACCCAGGGTGGTGTGGAGTGCAAAAAAATGATGGATTTAGGCCCAGATCCTTGTACTGGTGTGAATGTATGACATTGTTCTACATTCTGTCCATCAACTGTGTTTTTTAAAATTTTCACCCCGAGTGGGCTGGGTATGCTCATACGTGAGTCCCAGGCTCTCCACACCACTGGAGTCAAGCTATCCAGGCTGATGAAGGCTGATAGCCAGAAACCGGTCCTTGGATGCTTGATTCCGGTCTGGGAAAGACATGGCTTGGTAGTTCGGACTGGACTGTTCCCATGAGGCACAGGGTCAGAGCTGATTTGCATATAGCCAGTGTCTAACCCAGGGTGGTGTGGAGTGCAAAAAAATGATGGATTTAGGCCCAGATCCTTGTACTTGGGTGAATGTATGACATTGTTCTACATTCTGTCCATCAACTGTGTTTTTTTAAATTTTCACCCCGAGTGGGCTGGGTATGCTCAGACGTGAGTCCCAGGCTCTCCACACCACTGGAGTCAAGCTATCCAGGCTGATGAAGGCTGATAGCCAGAAACCGGTCCTTGGATGCTTGATTCCGGTCTGGGAAAGACATGGCTTGGTAGTTCGGACTGGACTGTTCCCATGAGGCACAGGGTCAGAGCTGATTTGCAGATAGCCAGTGTCTAACCCAGGGTGGTGTGGAGTGCAAAAAAATGATGGATTTAGGCCCAGATCCTTGTACTGGGGTGAATGTATGACATTGTTCTACATTCTGTCCATCAACTGTGTTTTTTGAAATTTTCACCCCGAGTGGGCCGGGTATGCTCAGACGTGAGTCCCAGGCTCTCCACACCACTGGAGTCAAGCTATCCAGGCTGATGAAGGCTGATAGCCAGAAACCGGTCCTTGGATGCTTGATTCCGGTCTGGGAAAGACATGGCTTGGTATTTCGGACTGGACTGTTCCCATGAGGCACAGGGTCAGAGCTGATTTGCATATAGCCAGTGTCTAACCCAGGGTGCTGTGGAGTGCAACAAAAATGATGGATTTAGGCCCAGATCCTTGTACTGGGGTGAATGTATGACATTGTTCTACATTCTGTCCATCAACTGTGTTTTTTGAAATTTTCACCCGAGTGGGCTGGGTATGCTCAGACGTGAGTCCCAGGCTCTCCACACCACTGGAGTCAAGCTATCCAGGGTGATGAAGGCTGATAGCCAGAAACCGATCCTTGGATGCTTGTTTCCAGTCTGGGAAAGACATGGCTTGGGAGTTCGGACTGGACTGTTCCCATGAGGCACAGGGTCAGAGCTGATTTGCATATAGCCAGTGTCTAACCCAGGGTGGTGTGGAGTGCAAAAAAATGATGGATTTAGGCCCAGATCCTTGTACTGGGGTGAATGTATGACATTGTTCTACATTCTGTCCATCAACTGTGTTTTTTGAAATTTTCACCCCGAGTGGGCTGGGTATGCTCAGACGTGAGTCCCAGGCTCTCCACACCACTGGAGTCAAGCTATCCAGGCTGATGAAGGCTGATAGCCAGAAACCGGTCCTTGGATGCTTGATTCCGGTCTGGGAAAGAGATGGCTTGGTAGTTCGGACTGGACTGTTCCCATGAGGCACAGGGTCAGAGCTGATTTGCATATAGCCAGTGTCTAACCCAGGGTGGTGTGGAGTGCAAAAAAATGATGGATTTAGGCCCAGATCCTTGTACTGGGGTGAATGTATGACATTGTTCTACATACTGTCCATCAACTGTGTTTTTTAAAATTTTCACCCCGAGTGGGCTGGGTATGCTCAGACGTGAGTCCCAGGCTCTCCACACCACTGGAGTCAAGCTAACCAGGCTGATGAAGGCTGATAGCCCGAAACCGGTCCTTGGATGCTTGATTCCGGTCTGGGAAAGACATGGCTTGGTAGTTCGGACTAGACTGTTCCCATGAGGCACAGGGTCAGAGCTGATTTGCATATAGCCAGTGTCTAACCCAGGGTGGTGTGGAGTGCAAAAAAATGATGGATTTAGGCCCAGATCCTTGTACTGGGGTGAATGTATGACATTGTTCTACATTCTGTCCATCAACTGTGTTTTTTTGAAATTTTCACCCCGAGTGGGCTGGGTATGCTCAGACGTGAGTCCCAGACTCTCCACACCACTGGAGTCAAGCTATCCAGGGTGATGAAGGCTGATAGCCAGAACCCGATCCTTGGATGCTTGATTCCGGTCTGGGAAAGACATGGCTTGGGAGTTCGGACTGGACTGTTCCCATGAGGCACAGGGTCAGAGCTGATTTGCATATAGCCAGTGTCTAACCCAGGGTGGTGTGGAGTGCAAAAAAATGATGGATTTAGGCCCAGATCCTTGTACTGGGGTGAATGTATGACATTGTTCTACATTCTGTCCATCAACTGTGTTTTTTTGAAATTTTCACCCCGAGTGGGCTGGGTATGCTCAGACGTGAGTCCCAGGCTCTCCACACCACTGGAGTCAAGCTATCCAGGCTGATGAAGGCTGATAGCCAGAAACCGGTCCTTGGATGCTTGATTCCGGTCTGGGAAAGACATGGCTTGGTAGTTCGGACTGGACTGTTCCCATGAGGCACAGGGTCAGAGCTGATTTGCATATAGCCAGTGTCTAACCCAGGGTGGTGTGGAGTGCAAAAAAATGATGGATTTAGGCCCAGATCCTTGTACTGGGGTGAATGTATGACATTGTTCTACATTCTGTCCATCAACTGTGTTTTTTGCAATTTTCACCCCGAGTGGGCTGGGTATGCTCAGACGTGAGTCCCAGGCTCTCCACACCACTGGAGTCAAGCTATCCAAGCTGATGAAGGCTGATAGCCAGAAACCGGTCCTTGGATGCTTGATTCTGGTCTGGGAAAGACATGGCTTGGTAGTTCGGACTGGACTATTCCCATGAGGCACAGGGTCAGAGCTGATTTGCATATAGCCAGTGTCTAACCCAGGGTGGTGTGGAGTGCAAAAAAATGATGGATTTAGGCCCAGATCCTTGTACTGGGGTGAATGTATGACATTGTTCTACATTCTGTCCATCAACTGTGTTTTTTGAAATTTTCAACCCGAGTGGGCTGGGTATGCTCAGACGTGAGTCCCAGGCTCTCCACACCACTGGAGTCAAGCTATCCAGGCTGATGAAGGCTGATAGCCAGAAACCGGTCCTTGGATGCTTGATTCCGGTCTGGGAAAGACATGGCTTGGTAGTTCGGACTGGACTGTTCCCATGAGGCACAGGGTCAGAGCTCATTTGCATATAGCCAGTGTCTAACCCAGGGTGGTGTGGAGTGCAAAAAAATGATGGATTTAGGCCCAGATCCTTGTACTGGGGTGAATGTATGACATTGTTCTACATTCTGTCCATCAACTGTGTTTTTTTAAATTTTCACCCCGAGTCGGCTGGGTATGCTCAGACGTGAGTCCCAGGCTCTCCACACCACTGGAGTCAAGCTATCCAGGCTGATGAAGGCTGATAGCCAGAAACCGGTCCTTGGATGCTTGATTCCGGTCTGGGAAAGACATGGCTAGGTAGTTCGGACTGGACTGTTCCCATGAGGCACAGGGTCAGAGCTGATTTGCATATAGCCAGTGTCTAACCCAGGGTGGTGTGGAGTGCAAAAAAATGATGGATTTAGGCCCAGATCCTTGTACTGGGGTGAATGTATGACATTGTTCTACATTCTGTCCATCAACTGTGTTTTTTGAAATTTTCACCCCGAGTGGGCCGGGTATGCTCAGACGTGAGTCCCAGGCTCTCCACACCACTGGAGTCAAGCTATCCAGGCTGATGAAGGCTGATAGCCATAAACCGGTCCTTGGATGCTTGATTCCGGTCTGGGAAAGACATGGCTTGGTAGTTCGGACTGGACTGTTCCCATGAGGCACAGGGTCAGAGCTGATTTGCAGATAGCCAGTGTCTAACCCAGGGTGGTGTGGAGTGCAAAAAAATGATGGATTTAGGCCCAGATCCTTGTACTGGGGTGAATGTATGACATTGTTCTACATTCTGTCCATCAACTGTGTTTTTTGAAATTTTCACCCCGAGTGGGCCGGGTATGCTCAGACGTGAGTCCCAGGCTCTCCACACCACTGGAGTCAAGCTATCCAGTCTGATGAAGGCTGATAGCCAGAAACCAGTCCTTGGATGCTTGATTCCGGTCTGGGAAAGACATGGCTTGGTAGTTCGGACTGGACTGTTCCCATGAGGCACAGGGTCAGAGCTGATTTGCATATAGCCAGTGTCTAACCCAGGGTGCTGTGGAGTGCAAAAAAAATGATGGATTTAGGCCCAGATCCTTGTACTGGGGTGAATGTATGACATTGTTCTACATTCTGTCCATCAACTGTGTTTTTTGAAATTTTCACCCCGAGTGGGCTGGGTATGCTCAGACGTGAGTCCCAGGCTCTCCACACCACTGGAGTGAAGCTATCCAGGGTGATGAAGGCTGATAGCCAGAAACCGATCCTTGGATGCTTGATTCCGGTCTGGGAAAGACATGGCTTGGGAGTTCGGACTGGACTGTTCCCATGAGGCACAGGGTCAGAGCTGATTTGCATATAGCCAGTGTCTAACCCAGGGTGGTGTGGAGTGCAAAAAAATGATGGATTTAGGCCCAGATCCTTGTACTGGGGTGAATGTATGACATTGTTCTACATTCTGTCCATCAACTGTGTTTTTTGAAATTTTCACCCCGAGTGGGCTGGGTATGCTCAGACGTGAGTCCCAGGCTCTCCACACCACTGGAGTCAAGCTATCCAGGCTGATGAAGGCTGATAGCCAGAAACCGGTCCTTGGATGCTTGATTCCGGTCTGGGAAAGACATGGCTTGGTAGTTCGGACTGGACTGTTCCCATGAGGCACAGGGTCAGAGCTGATTTGCATATAGCCAGTGTCTAACCCAGGGTGGTGTGGAGTGCAAAAAAATGATGGATTTAGGCCCAGATCCTTGTACTGGGGTGAATGTATGACATTGTTCTACATTCTGTCCATCAACTGTGTTTTTTAAAATTTTCACCCCGAGTGGGCTGGGTATGCTCAGACGTGAGTCCCAGGCTCTCCACACCACTGGAGTCAAGCTATCCAGGCTGATGAAGGCTGATAGCCAGAAACCGGTCCTTGGATGCTTGATTCCGGTCTGGGAAAGACATGGCTTGGTAGTTCGGACTAGACTGTTCCCATGAGGCACAGGGTCAGAGCTGATTTGCATATAGCCAGTGTCTAACCCAGGGTGGTGTGGAGTGCAAAAAAATGATGGATTTAGGCCCAGATCCTTGTACTGGGGTGAATGTATGACATTGTTCTACATTCTGTCCATCAACTGTGTTTTTTGAAATTTTCAACCTGAGTGGGCTGGGTATGCTCAGACGTGAGTCCCAGGCTCTCCACACCACTGGAGTCAAGCTATCCAGGCTGACGAAGGCTGATAGCCAGAAACCGGTCCTTGGATGCTTGATTCCGGTCTGGGAAAGACATGGCTTGGTAGTTCGGACTGGACTGTTCCCATGAGGCACAGGGTCAGAGCTCATTTGCATATAGCCAGTGTCTAACCCAGGGTGGTGTGGAGTGCAAAAAAATGATGGATTTAGGCCCAGATCCTTGTACTGGGGTGAATGTATGACATTGTTCTACATTCTGTCCATCAACTGTCTTTTTTGAAATTTTTACCCCGAGTGGGCTGGGTATACTCAGACGTGAGTCCCAGGCTCTCCACACCACTGGAGTCAAGCTATCCAGGCTGATGAAGGCTGATAGCCAGAAACCTGTCCTTGGATGCTTGATTCCGGTCTGGGAAAGACATGGCTTGGTAGTTCGGACTGGACTGTTCCCATGAGGCACAGGGTCAGAGCTGATTTGCATATAGCCAGTGTCTAACCCAGGGTGGTGTGGAGTGCAAAAAAATGATGGATTTAGGCCCAGATCCGTGTACTGGGGTGAATGTATGACATTGTTCTACATTCTGTCCATCAACTGTGTTTTTTGAAATTTTCACCCCGAGTGGGCTGGGTATGCTCAGACGTGAGTCCCAGGCTCTCCACACCACTGGAGTCAAGCTATCCAGGCTGATGAAGGCTGATAGCCAGAAACCGGTCCTTGGATGCTTGATTCCGGTCTGGGAAAGACATGGCTTGGTAGTTCGGACTGGACTGTTCCCATGAGGCACAGGGTCAGAGCTGATTTGCAGATAGCCAGTGTCTAACCCAGGGTGGTGTGGAGTGCAAAAAAATGATGGATTTAGGCCCAGATCCTTGTACTGGGGTGAATGTATGACATTGTTCTACATTCTGTCCATCAACTGTGTTTTTTGAAATTTTCACCCCGAGTGGGCCGGGTATGCTCAGACGTGAGTCCCAGGCTCTCCACACCACTGGAGTCAAGCTATCCAGGCTGATGAAGGCTGATAACCAGAAACCGGTCCTTGGATGCTTGATTCCGGTCTGGGAAAGATATGGCTTGGTAGTTCGGACTGGACTGTTCCCATGAGGCACAGGGTCAGAGCTTATTTGCATATAGCCAGTGTCTAACCCAGGGTGGTGTGGAGTGCAAAAAAATGATGGATTTATGCCCAGATCCTTGTACTGGGGTGAATGTATGACATTGTTCTACATTCTATCCATCAACTGTGTTTTTTTAAATTTTCACCCCGAGTGGGCCGGGTATGCTCAGACGTGAGTCCCAGGCTCTCCACACCACTGGAGTCAAGCTATCCAGGCTGATGAAGGCTGATAGCCAGAAACCGGTCCTTGGATGCTTGATTCCGGTCTGGGAAAGACATGGCTTGGTAGTTCGGACTGGACTGTTCCCATGAGGCACAGGGTCAGAGCTGATTTGCATATAGCCAGTGTCTAACCCAGGGTGGTGTGGAGTGCAAAAAAATGATGGATTTAGGCCCAGATCCTTGTACTGGGGTGAATGTATGACATTGTTCTACATTCTGTCCATCAACTGTGTTTTTTGAAATTTTCACCCCGAGTGGGCCGGGTATGCTCAGACGTGAGTCCCAGGCTCTCCACACCACTGGAGTCAAGCTATCCAGGCTGATGAAGGCTGATAGCCAGAAACCGGTCCTTGGATGCTTGATTCCGGTCTGGGAAAGACATGGCTTGGTAGTTCGGACTGGACTGTTCCCATGAGGCACAGGGTCAGAGCTGATTTGCAGATAGCCAGTGTCTAACCCAGGGTGGTGTGGAGTGCAAAAAAATGATGGATTTAGGCCCAGATCCTTGTACTGGGGTGAATGTATGACATTGTTCTACATTCTGTCCATCAACTGTGTTTTTTGAAATTTTCAACCCGAGTGGGCTGGGTATGCTCAGACGTGAGTCCCAGGCTCTCCACACCACTGGAGTCAAGGTATCCAGGCTGATGAAGGCTGATAGCCAGAACCCGGTCCTTGGATGCTTGATTCCGATCTGGGAAAGACATGGCTTGGTAGTTCGGACTGGACTGTTCCCATGAGGCACAGGGTCAGAGCTCATTTGCATATAGCCAGTGTCTAACCCAGGGTGGTGTGGAGTGCAAAAAAATGATGGATTTAGGCCTAGATCCTTGTACTGGGGTGAATGTATGACATTGTTCTACATTCTGTCCATCAACTGTGTTTTTTGAAATTTTCACCCCGAGTGGGCTGGGTATGCTCAGACGTGAGTCCCAGGCTCTCCACACCACTGGAGTCAAGCTATCCAGGCTGATGAAGGCTGATAGCCAGAAACCGGTCCTTGGATGCTTGATTCCGGTCTGGGAAAGACATGGCTTGGTAGTTCGGACTGGACTGTTCCCATGAGGCACAGGGTCAGAGCTGATTTGCATATAGCCAGTGTCTAACCCAGGGTGGTGTGGAGTGCAAAAAAATGATGGATTTAGGCCCAGATCCTTGTACTGGTGTGAATGTATGACATTGTTCTACATTCTGTCCATCAACTGTGTTTTTTAAAATTTTCACCCCGAGTGGGCTGGGTATGCTCATACGTGAGTCCCAGGCTCTCCACACCACTGGAGTCAAGCTATCCAGGCTGATGAAGGCTGATAGCCAGAAACCGGTCCTTGGATGCTTGATTCCGGTCTGGGAAAGACATGGCTTGGTAGTTCGGACTGGACTGTTCCCATGAGGCACAGGGTCAGAGCTGATTTGCATATAGCCAGTGTCTAACCCAGGGTGGTGTGGAGTGCAAAAAAATGATGGATTTAGGCCCAGATCCTTGTACTTGGGTGAATGTATGACATTGTTCTACATTCTGTCCATCAACTGTGTTTTTTTAAATTTTCACCCCGAGTGGGCTGGGTATGCTCAGACGTGAGTCCCAGGCTCTCCACACCACTGGAGTCAAGCTATCCAGGCTGATGAAGGCTGATAGCCAGAAACCGGTCCTTGGATGCTTGATTCCGGTCTGGGAAAGACATGGCTTGGTAGTTCGGACTGGACTGTTCCCATGAGGCACAGGGTCAGAGCTGATTTGCAGATAGCCAGTGTCTAACCCAGGGTGGTGTGGAGTGCAAAAAAATGATGGATTTAGGCCCAGATCCTTGTACTGGGGTGAATGTATGACATTGTTCTACATTCTGTCCATCAACTGTGTTTTTTGAAATTTTCACCCCGAGTGGGCCGGGTATGCTCAGACGTGAGTCCCAGGCTCTCCACACCACTGGAGTCAAGCTATCCAGGCTGATGAAGGCTGATAGCCAGAAACCGGTCCTTGGATGCTTGATTCCGGTCTGGGAAAGACATGGCTTGGTATTTCGGACTGGACTGTTCCCATGAGGCACAGGGTCAGAGCTGATTTGCATATAGCCAGTGTCTAACCCAGGGTGCTGTGGAGTGCAACAAAAATGATGGATTTAGGCCCAGATCCTTGTACTGGGGTGAATGTATGACATTGTTCTACATTCTGTCCATCAACTGTGTTTTTTGAAATTTTCACCCGAGTGGGCTGGGTATGCTCAGACGTGAGTCCCAGGCTCTCCACACCACTGGAGTCAAGCTATCCAGGGTGATGAAGGCTGATAGCCAGAAACCGATCCTTGGATGCTTGTTTCCAGTCTGGGAAAGACATGGCTTGGGAGTTCGGACTGGACTGTTCCCATGAGGCACAGGGTCAGAGCTGATTTGCATATAGCCAGTGTCTAACCCAGGGTGGTGTGGAGTGCAAAAAAATGATGGATTTAGGCCCAGATCCTTGTACTGGGGTGAATGTATGACATTGTTCTACATTCTGTCCATCAACTGTGTTTTTTGAAATTTTCACCCCGAGTGGGCTGGGTATGCTCAGACGTGAGTCCCAGGCTCTCCACACCACTGGAGTCAAGCTATCCAGGCTGATGAAGGCTGATAGCCAGAAACCGGTCCTTGGATGCTTGATTCCGGTCTGGGAAAGAGATGGCTTGGTAGTTCGGACTGGACTGTTCCCATGAGGCACAGGGTCAGAGCTGATTTGCATATAGCCAGTGTCTAACCCAGGGTGGTGTGGAGTGCAAAAAAATGATGGATTTAGGCCCAGATCCTTGTACTGGGGTGAATGTATGACATTGTTCTACATACTGTCCATCAACTGTGTTTTTTAAAATTTTCACCCCGAGTGGGCTGGGTATGCTCAGACGTGAGTCCCAGGCTCTCCACACCACTGGAGTCAAGCTAACCAGGCTGATGAAGGCTGATAGCCCGAAACCGGTCCTTGGATGCTTGATTCCGGTCTGGGAAAGACATGGCTTGGTAGTTCGGACTAGACTGTTCCCATGAGGCACAGGGTCAGAGCTGATTTGCATATAGCCAGTGTCTAACCCAGGGTGGTGTGGAGTGCAAAAAAATGATGGATTTAGGCCCAGATCCTTGTACTGGGGTGAATGTATGACATTGTTCTACATTCTGTCCATCAACTGTGTTTTTTTGAAATTTTCACCCCGAGTGGGCTGGGTATGCTCAGACGTGAGTCCCAGACTCTCCACACCACTGGAGTCAAGCTATCCAGGGTGATGAAGGCTGATAGCCAGAACCCGATCCTTGGATGCTTGATTCCGGTCTGGGAAAGACATGGCTTGGGAGTTCGGACTGGACTGTTCCCATGAGGCACAGGGTCAGAGCTGATTTGCATATAGCCAGTGTCTAACCCAGGGTGGTGTGGAGTGCAAAAAAATGATGGATTTAGGCCCAGATCCTTGTACTGGGGTGAATGTATGACATTGTTCTACATTCTGTCCATCAACTGTGTTTTTTTGAAATTTTCACCCCGAGTGGGCTGGGTATGCTCAGACGTGAGTCCCAGGCTCTCCACACCACTGGAGTCAAGCTATCCAGGCTGATGAAGGCTGATAGCCAGAAACCGGTCCTTGGATGCTTGATTCCGGTCTGGGAAAGACATGGCTTGGTAGTTCGGACTGGACTGTTCCCATGAGGCACAGGGTCAGAGCTGATTTGCATATAGCCAGTGTCTAACCCAGGGTGGTGTGGAGTGCAAAAAAATGATGGATTTAGGCCCAGATCCTTGTACTGGGGTGAATGTATGACATTGTTCTACATTCTGTCCATCAACTGTGTTTTTTAAAATTTTCACCACGAGTGGGCTGGGTATGCTCAGACGTGAGTCCCAGGCTCTCCACACCACTGGAGTCAAGCTATCCAGGCTGATGAAGGCTGATAGCCAGAAACCGGTCCTTGGATGCTTGATTCTGGTCTGGGAAAGACATGGCTTGGGAGTTCGGACTGGACTGTTCCCATGAGGCACAGGGTCAGAGCTGATTTGCATATAGCCAGTGTCTAACCCAGGGTGGTGTGGAGTGCAAAAAAATGATGGATTTAGGCCCAGATCCTTGTACTGGGGTGAATGTATGACATTGTTCTACATTCTGTCCATCAACTGTGTTTTTTGAAATTTTCAACCCGAGTGGGCTGGGTATGCTCAGACGTGAGTCCCAGGCTCTCCACACCACTGGAGTCAAGCTATCCAGGCTGATGAAGGCTGATAGCCAGAAACCGGTCCTTGGATGCTTGATTCCGGTCTGGGAAAGACATGGCTTGGTAGTTCGGACTGGACTGTTCCCATGAGGCACAGGGTCAGAGCTCATTTGCATATAGCCAGTGTCTAACCCAGGGTGGTGTGGAGTGCAAAAAAATGATGGATTTAGGCCCAGATCCTTGTACTGGGGTGAATGTATGACATTGTTCTACATTCTGTCCATCAACTGTGTTTTTTTAAATTTTCACCCCGAGTGGGCTGGGTATGCTCAGACGTGAGTCCCAGGCTCTCCACACCACTGGAGTCAAGCTATCCAGGCTGATGAAGGCTGATAGCCAGAAACCGGTCCTTGGATGCTTGATTCCGGTCTGGGAAAGACATGGCTTGGTAGTTCGGACTGGACTGTTCCCATGAGGCACAGGGTCAGAGCTGATTTGCATATAGCCAGTGTCTAACCCAAGGTGGTGTGGAGTGCAAAAAAATGATGGATTTAGGCCCAGATGCTTGTACTGGGGTGAATGTATGACATTGTTCTACATTCTGTCCATCAACTGTGTTTTTTGAAATTTTCACCCCGAGTGGGCCGGGTATGCTCAGACGTGAGTCCCAGGCTCTCCACACCACTGGAGTCAAGCTATCCAGGCTGATGAAGGCTGATAGCCAGAAACCGGTCCTTGGATGCTTGATTCCGGTCTGGGAAAGACATGGCTTGGTAGTTCGGACTGGACTGTTCCCATGAGGCACAGGGTCAGAGCTCATTTGCATATAGCCAGTGTCTAACCCAGGGTGGTGTGGAGTGCAAAAAAATGATGGATTTAGGCCCAGATCCTTGTACTGGGGTGAATGTATGACATTGTTCTACATTCTGTCCATCAACTGTGTTTTTTTAAATTTTCACCCCGAGTGGGCTGGGTATGCTCAGACGTGAGTCCCAGGCTCTCCACACCACTGGAGTCAAGCTATCCAGGCTGATGAAGGCTGATAGCCAGAAACCGGTCCTTGGATGCTTGATTCCGGTCTGGGAAAGACATGGCTTGGTAGTTCGGACTGGACTGTTCCCATGAGGCACAGGGTCAGAGCTGATTTGCATATAGCCAGTGTCTAACCCAAGGTGGTGTGGAGTGCAAAAAAATGATGGATTTAGGCCCAGATGCTTGTACTGGGGTGAATGTATGACATTGTTCTACATTCTGTCCATCAACTGTGTTTTTTGAAATTTTCACCCCGAGTGGGCCGGGTATGCTCAGACGTGAGTCCCAGGCTCTCCACACCACTGGAGTCAAGCTATCCAGGCTGATGAAGGCTGATAGCCAGAAACCGGTCCTTGGATGCTTGATTCCGGTCTGGGAAAGACATGGCTTGGTAGTTCGGACTGGACTGTTCCCATGAGGCACAGGGTCAGAGCTCATTTGCATATAGCCAGTGTCTAACCCAGGGTGGTGTGGAGTGCAAAAAAATGATGGATTTAGGCCCAGATCCTTGTACTGGGGTGAATGTATGACATTGTTCTACATTCTGTCCATCAACTGTGTTTTTTGAAATTTTCACCCCGAGTGGCTGGGTATGCTCAGACGTGAGTCCCAGTCTCTCCACACCACTGGAGTCAAGCTATCCAGGCTGATGAAGGCTGATAGCCAGAAACCGGTCCTTGGATGCTTGATTCCGGTCTGGGAAAGACATTGCTTGGTAGTTCGGACTGGACTGTTCCCATGAGGCACAGGGTCAGAGCTGATTTGCATATAGCCAGTGTCTAACCCAGGGTGGTGTGGAGTGCAAAAAAATGATGGATTTAGGCCCAGATCCTTGTACTGGGGTGAATGTATGACATTGTTCTACATTCTGTCCATCAACTGTGTTTTTTGAAATTTTCACCCAGAGTGGGCTGGGTATGCTCAGACGTGAGTCCCAGGCTCTCCACACCACTGGAGTCAAGCTATCCAGGCTGATGAAGGCTGATAGCCAGAAACCGGTCCTTGGATGCTTGATTCCGGTCTGGGAAAGACATGGCTTGGTAGTTCGGACTGGACTGTTCCCATGAGGCACAGGGTCAGAGCTGATTTGCATATAGCCAGTGTCTAACCCAGGGTGGTGTGGAGTGCAAAACAATGATGGATTTAGGCCCAGATCCTTGTACTGGGGTGAATGTATGATATTGTTCTACATTCTGTCCATCAACTGTGTTTTTTGAAATTTTCACCCCGAGTGGGCTGGGTATGCTCAGACGTGAGTCCCAGGCTCTCCACACCACTGGAGTCAAGCTATCCAGGGTGATGAAGGCTGATAGCCAGAAACCGATCCTTGGATGCTTGATTCCGGTCTGGGAAAGACATGGCTTGGGAGTTCGGACTGGACTGTTCCCATGAGGCACAGGGTCAGAGCTGATTTGCATATAGCCAGTGTCTAACCCAGGGTGGTGTGGAGTGCAAAGAAATGATGGATGGATTTAGGCCCAGATCCTTGTACTGGGGTGAATGTATGACATTGTTCTACATTCTGTCCATCAACTGTGTTTTTTTAAATTTTCACCCCGAGTGGGCTGGGTATGCTCAGACGTGAGTCCCAGGCTCTCCACACCACTGGAGTCAAGCTATCCAGGCTGATGAAGGCTGATAGCCAGAAACCGGTCCTTGGATGCTTGATTCCGGTCTGGGAAAGACATGGCTTGGTAGTTCGGACTGGACTGTTCCCATGAGGCACAGGGTCAGAGCTGATTTGCATATAGCCAGTGTCTAACCCAGGGTGGTGTGGAGTGCAAACAAATGATGGATTTAGGCCCAGATCCTTGTACTGGGGTGAATGTATGACATTGTTCTACATTCTGTCCATCAACTGTGTTTTTTAAAATTTTCACCCCGAGTGGGCTGGGTATGCTCAGACGTGAGTCCCAGGCTCTCCACACCACTGGAGTCAAGCTATCCAGGCTGATGAAGGCTGATAGCCAGAAACCGGTCCTTGGATGCTTGATTCTGGTCTGGGAAAGACATGGCTTGGTAGTTCGGACTGGACTGTTCCCATGAGGCACAGGGTCAGAGCTGATTTGCATATAGCCAGTGTCTAACCCAGGGTGGTGTGGAGTGCAAAAAAATGATGGATTTAGGCCCAGATCCTTGTACTGGGGTGAATGTATGACATTGTTCTACATTCTGTCCATCAACTGTGTTTTTTGAAATTTTCAACCCGAGTGGGCTGGGTATGCTCAGACGTGAGTCCCAGGCTCTCCACACCACTGGAGTCAAGCTATCCAGGCTGATGAAGGCTGATAGCCACAAACCGGTCCTTGGATGCTTGATTCCGGTCTGGGAAAGACATGGCTTGGTAGTTCGGACTGGACTGTTCCCATGAGGCACAGGGTCAGAGCTCATTTGCATATAGCCAGTGTCTAACCCAGGGTGGTGTGGAGTGCAAAAAAATGATGGATTTAGGCCCAGATCCTTGTACTGGGGTGAATGTATGACATTGTTCTACATTCTGTCCATCAACTGTGTTTTTTTAAATTTTCACCCCGAGTGGGCTGGGTATGCTCAGACGTGAGTCCCAGGCTCTCCACACCACTGGAGTCAAGCTATCCAGGCTGATGAAGGCTGATAGCCAGAAACCGGTCCTTGGATGCTTGATTCCGGTCTGGGAAAGACATGGCTTGGTAGTTCGGACTGGACTGTTCCCATGAGGCACAGGGTCAGAGCTGATTTGCATATAGCCAGTGTCTAACCCAGGGTGGTGTGGAGTGCAAAAAAATGATGGATTTAGGCCCAGATCCTTGTACTGGGGTGAATGTATGACATTGTTCTACATTCTGTCCATCAACTGTGTTTTTTGAAATTTTCACCCCGAGTGGGCCGGGTATGCTCAGACGTGAGTCCCAGGCTCTCCACACCACTGGAGTCAAGCTATCCAGGCTGATGAAGGCTGATAGCCAGAAACCGGTCCTTGGATGCTTGATTCCGGTCTGGGAAAGACATGGCTTGGTAGTTCGGACTGGACTGTTCCCATGAGGCACAGGGTCAGAGCTGATTTGCAGATAGCCAGTGTCTAACCCAGGGTGGTGTGGAGTGCAAAACAATGATGGATTTAGGCCCAGATCCTTGTACTGGGGTGAATGTATGACATTGTTCTACATTCTGTCCATCAACTGTGTTTTTTGAAATTTTCACCCCGAGTGGGCTGGGTATGCTCAGACGTGAGTCCCAGGCTCTCCACACCACTGGAGTCAAGCTATCCAGGGTGATGAAGGCTGATAGCCAGAAACCGGTCCTTGGATGCTTGATTCCGGTCTGGGAAAGACATGGCTTCGTAGTTCGGACTGGACTGTTCCCATGAGGCACAGGGTCAGAGCTGATTTGCATATAGCCAGTGTCTAACCCAGGGTGGTGTGGAGTGCAAAAAAATGATGGATTTAGGCCCAGATCCTTGTACTGGGGTGAATGTATGACATTGTTCTACATTCTGTCCATCAACTGTGTTTTTTAAAATTTTCACCCCGAGTGGGCTGGGTATGCTCAGACGTGAGTCCCAGGCTCTCCACACCACTGGAGTCAAGCTATCCAGGCTGATGAAGGCTGATAGCCAGAAACCGGTCCTTGGATGCTTGATTCTGGTCTGGGAAAGACATGGCTTGGTAGTTCGGACTGGACTATTCCCATGAGGCACAGGGTCAGAGCTGATTTGCATATAGCCAGTGTCTAACCCAGGGTGGTGTGGAGTGCAAAAAAATGATGGATTTAGGCCCAGATCCTTGTACTGGGGTGAATGTATGACATTGTTCTACATTCTGTCCATCAACTGTGTTTTTTGAAATTTTCAACCCGAGTGGGCTGGGTATGCTCAGACGTGAGTCCCAGGCTCTCCACACCACTGGAGTCAAGCTATCCAGGCTGATGAAGGCTGATAGCCAGAAACCGGTCCTTGGATGCTTGATTCCGGTCTGGGAAAGACATGGCTTGGTAGTTCGGACTGGACTGTTCCCATGAGGCACAGGGTCAGAGCTCATTTGCATATAGCCAGTGTCTAACCCAGGGTGGTGTGGAGTGCAAAAAAATGATGGATTTAGGCCCAGATCCTTGTACTGGGGTGAATGTATGACATTGTTCTACATTCTGTCCATCAACTGTGTTTTTTTAAATTTTCACCCCGAGTCGGCTGGGTATGCTCAGACGTGAGTCCCAGGCTCTCCACACCACTGGAGTCAAGCTATCCAGGCTGATGAAGGCTGATAGCCAGAAACCGGTCCTTGGATGCTTGATTCCGGTCTGGGAAAGACATGGCTAGGTAGTTCGGACTGGACTGTTCCCATGAGGCACAGGGTCAGAGCTGATTTGCATATAGCCAGTGTCTAACCCAGGGTGGTGTGGAGTGCAAAAAAATGATGGATTTAGGCCCAGATCCTTGTACTGGGGTGAATGTATGACATTGTTCTACATTCTGTCCATCAACTGTGTTTTTTGAAATTTTCACCCCGAGTGGGCCGGGTATGCTCAGACGTGAGTCCCAGGCTCTCCACACCACTGGAGTCAAGCTATCCAGGCTGATGAAGGCTGATAGCCAGAAACCGGTCCTTGGATGCTTGATTCCGGTCTGGGAAAGACATGGATTGGTAGTTCGGACTGGACTGTTCCCATGAGGCACAGGGTCAGAGCTGATTTGCAGATAGCCAGTGTCTAACCCAGGGTGGTGTGGAGTGCAAAAAAATGATGGATTTAGGCCCAGATCCTTGTACTGGGGTGAATGTATGACATTGTTCTACATTCTGTCCATCAACTGTGTTTTTTGAAATTTTCACCCCGAGTGGGCCGGGTATGCTCAGACGTGAGTCCCAGGCTCTCCACACCACTGGAGTCAAGCTATCCAGTCTGATGAAGGCTGATAGCCAGAAACCAGTCCTTGGATGCTTGATTCCGGTCTGGGAAAGACATGGCTTGGTAGTTCGGACTGGACTGTTCCCATGAGGCACAGGGTCAGAACTGATTTGCATATAGCCAGTGTCTAACCCAGGGTGCTGTGGAGTGCAAAAAAAATGATGGATTTAGGCCCAGATCCTTGTACTGGGGTGAATGTATGACATTGTTCTACATTCTGTCCATCAACTGTGTTTTTTGAAATTTTCACCCCGAGTGGGCTGGGTATGCTCAGACGTGAGTCCCAGGCTCTCCACACCACTGGAGTGAAGCTATCCAGGGTGATGAAGGCTGATAGCCAGAAACCGATCCTTGGATGCTTGATTCCGGTCTGGGAAAGACATGGCTTGGGAGTTCGGACTGGACTGTTCCCATGAGGCACAGGGTCAGAGCTGATTTGCATATAGCCAGTGTCTAACCCAGGGTGGTGTGGAGTGCAAAAAAATGATGGATTTAGGCCCAGATCCTTGTACTGGGGTGAATGTATGACATTGTTCTACATTCTGTCCATCAACTGTGTTTTTTGAAATTTTCACCCCGAGTGGGCTGGGTATGCTCAGACGTGAGTCCCAGGCTCTCCACACCACTGGAGTCAAGCTATCCAGGCTGATGAAGGCTGATAGCCAGAAACCGGTCCTTGGATGCTTGATTCCGGTCTGGGAAAGACATGGCTTGGTAGTTCGGACTGGACTGTTCCCATGAGGCACAGGGTCAGAGCTGATTTGCATATAGCCAGTGTCTAACCCAGGGTGGTGTGGAGTGCAAAAAAATGATGGATTTAGGCCCAGATCCTTGTACTGGGGTGAATGTATGACATTGTTCTACATTCTGTCCATCAACTGTGTTTTTTGAAATTTTCACCCCGAGTGGGCCGGGTATGCTCAGACGTGAGTCCCAGGCTCTCCACACCACTGGAGTCAAGCTATCCAGGCTGATGAAGGCTGATAGCCAGAAACCGGTCCTTGGATGCTTGATTCCGGTCTGGGAAAGACATGGCTTGGTAGTTCGGACTGGACTGTTCCCATGAGGCACAGGGTCAGAGCTGATTTGCAGATAGCCAGTGTCTAACCCAGGGTGGTGTGGAGTGCAAAAAAATGATGGATTTAGGCCCAGATCCTTGTACTGGGGTGAATGTATGACATTGTTCTACATTCTGTCCATCAACTGTGTTTTTTGAAATTTTCAACCCGAGTGGGCTGGGTATGCTCAGACGTGAGTCCCAGGCTCTCCACACCACTGGAGTCAAGGTATCCAGGCTGATGAAGGCTGATAGCCAGAACCCGGTCCTTGGATGCTTGATTCCGATCTGGGAAAGACATGGCTTGGTAGTTCGGACTGGACTGTTCCCATGAGGCACAGGGTCAGAGCTCATTTGCATATAGCCAGTGTCTAACCCAGGGTGGTGTGGAGTGCAAAAAAATGATGGATTTAGGCCTAGATCCTTGTACTGGGGTGAATGTATGACATTGTTCTACATTCTGTCCATCAACTGTGTTTTTTGAAATTTTCACCCCGAGTGGGCTGGGTATGCTCAGACGTGAGTCCCAGGCTCTCCACACCACTGGAGTCAAGCTATCCAGGCTGATGAAGGCTGATAGCCAGAAACCGGTCCTTGGATGCTTGATTCCGGTCTGGGAAAGACATGGCTTGGTAGTTCGGACTGGACTGTTCCCATGAGGCACAGGGTCAGAGCTGATTTGCATATAGCCAGTGTCTAACCCAGGGTGGTGTGGAGTGCAAAAAAATGATGGATTTAGGCCCAGATCCTTGTACTGGTGTGAATGTATGACATTGTTCTACATTCTGTCCATCAACTGTGTTTTTTAAAATTTTCACCCCGAGTGGGCTGGGTATGCTCATACGTGAGTCCCAGGCTCTCCACACCACTGGAGTCAAGCTATCCAGGCTGATGAAGGCTGATAGCCAGAAACCGGTCCTTGGATGCTTGATTCCGGTCTGGGAAAGACATGGCTTGGTAGTTCGGACTGGACTGTTCCCATGAGGCACAGGGTCAGAGCTGATTTGCATATAGCCAGTGTCTAACCCAGGGTGGTGTGGAGTGCAAAAAAATGATGGATTTAGGCCCAGATCCTTGTACTTGGGTGAATGTATGACATTGTTCTACATTCTGTCCATCAACTGTGTTTTTTTAAATTTTCACCCCGAGTGGGCTGGGTATGCTCAGACGTGAGTCCCAGGCTCTCCACACCACTGGAGTCAAGCTATCCAGGCTGATGAAGGCTGATAGCCAGAAACCGGTCCTTGGATGCTTGATTCCGGTCTGGGAAAGACATGGCTTGGTAGTTCGGACTGGACTGTTCCCATGAGGCACAGGGTCAGAGCTGATTTGCAGATAGCCAGTGTCTAACCCAGGGTGGTGTGGAGTGCAAAAAAATGATGGATTTAGGCCCAGATCCTTGTACTGGGGTGAATGTATGACATTGTTCTACATTCTGTCCATCAACTGTGTTTTTTGAAATTTTCACCCCGAGTGGGCCGGGTATGCTCAGACGTGAGTCCCAGGCTCTCCACACCACTGGAGTCAAGCTATCCAGGCTGATGAAGGCTGATAGCCAGAAACCGGTCCTTGGATGCTTGATTCCGGTCTGGGAAAGACATGGCTTGGTATTTCGGACTGGACTGTTCCCATGAGGCACAGGGTCAGAGCTGATTTGCATATAGCCAGTGTCTAACCCAGGGTGCTGTGGAGTGCAACAAAAATGATGGATTTAGGCCCAGATCCTTGTACTGGGGTGAATGTATGACATTGTTCTACATTCTGTCCATCAACTGTGTTTTTTGAAATTTTCACCCGAGTGGGCTGGGTATGCTCAGACGTGAGTCCCAGGCTCTCCACACCACTGGAGTCAAGCTATCCAGGGTGATGAAGGCTGATAGCCAGAAACCGATCCTTGGATGCTTGTTTCCAGTCTGGGAAAGACATGGCTTGGGAGTTCGGACTGGACTGTTCCCATGAGGCACAGGGTCAGAGCTGATTTGCATATAGCCAGTGTCTAACCCAGGGTGGTGTGGAGTGCAAAAAAATGATGGATTTAGGCCCAGATCCTTGTACTGGGGTGAATGTATGACATTGTTCTACATTCTGTCCATCAACTGTGTTTTTTGAAATTTTCACCCCGAGTGGGCTGGGTATGCTCAGACGTGAGTCCCAGGCTCTCCACACCACTGGAGTCAAGCTATCCAGGCTGATGAAGGCTGATAGCCAGAAACCGGTCCTTGGATGCTTGATTCCGGTCTGGGAAAGAGATGGCTTGGTAGTTCGGACTGGACTGTTCCCATGAGGCACAGGGTCAGAGCTGATTTGCATATAGCCAGTGTCTAACCCAGGGTGGTGTGGAGTGCAAAAAAATGATGGATTTAGGCCCAGATCCTTGTACTGGGGTGAATGTATGACATTGTTCTACATACTGTCCATCAACTGTGTTTTTTAAAATTTTCACCCCGAGTGGGCTGGGTATGCTCAGACGTGAGTCCCAGGCTCTCCACACCACTGGAGTCAAGCTAACCAGGCTGATGAAGGCTGATAGCCCGAAACCGGTCCTTGGATGCTTGATTCCGGTCTGGGAAAGACATGGCTTGGTAGTTCGGACTAGACTGTTCCCATGAGGCACAGGGTCAGAGCTGATTTGCATATAGCCAGTGTCTAACCCAGGGTGGTGTGGAGTGCAAAAAAATGATGGATTTAGGCCCAGATCCTTGTACTGGGGTGAATGTATGACATTGTTCTACATTCTGTCCATCAACTGTGTTTTTTTGAAATTTTCACCCCGAGTGGGCTGGGTATGCTCAGACGTGAGTCCCAGACTCTCCACACCACTGGAGTCAAGCTATCCAGGGTGATGAAGGCTGATAGCCAGAACCCGATCCTTGGATGCTTGATTCCGGTATGGGAAAGACATGGCTTGGGAGTTCGGACTGGACTGTTCCCATGAGGCACAGGGTCAGAGCTGATTTGCATATAGCCAGTGTCTAACCCAGGGTGGTGTGGAGTGCAAAAAAATGATGGATTTAGGCCCAGATCCTTGTACTGGGGTGAATGTATGACATTGTTCTACATTCTGTCCATCAACTGTGTTTTTTTGAAATTTTCACCCCGAGTGGGCTGGGTATGCTCAGACGTGAGTCCCAGGCTCTCCACACCACTGGAGTCAAGCTATCCAGGCTGATGAAGGCTGATAGCCAGAAACCGGTCCTTGGATGCTTGATTCCGGTCTGGGAAAGACATGGCTTGGTAGTTCGGACTGGACTGTTCCCATGAGGCACAGGGTCAGAGCTGATTTGCATATAGCCAGTGTCTAACCCAGGGTGGTGTGGAGTGCAAAAAAATGATGGATTTAGGCCCAGATCCTTGTACTGGGGTGAATGTATGACATTGTTCTACATTCTGTCCATCAACTGTGTTTTTTAAAATTTTCACCACGAGTGGGCTGGGTATGCTCAGACGTGAGTCCCAGGCTCTCCACACCACTGGAGTCAAGCTATCCAGGCTGATGAAGGCTGATAGCCAGAAACCGGTCCTTGGATGCTTGATTCTGGTCTGGGAAAGACATGGCTTGGGAGTTCGGACTGGACTGTTCCCATGAGGCACAGGGTCAGAGCTGATTTGCATATAGCCAGTGTCTAACCCAGGGTGGTGTGGAGTGCAAAAAAATGATGGATTTAGGCCCAGATCCTTGTACTGGGGTGAATGTATGACATTGTTCTACATTCTGTCCATCAACTGTGTTTTTTGAAATTTTCAACCCGAGTGGGCTGGGTATGCTCAGACGTGAGTCCCAGGCTCTCCACACCACTGGAGTCAAGCTATCCAGGCTGATGAAGGCTGATAGCCAGAAACCGGTCCTTGGATGCTTGATTCCGGTCTGGGAAAGACATGGCTTGGTAGTTCGGTTTGGACTGTTCCCATGAGGCACAGGGTCAGAGCTCATTTGCATATAGCCAGTGTCTAACCCAGGGTGGTGTGGAGTGCAAAAAAATGATGGATTTAGGCCCAGATCCTTGTACTGGGGTGAATGTATGACATTGTTCTACATTCTGTCCATCAACTGTGTTTTTTTAAATTTTCACCCCGAGTGGGCTGGGTATGCTCAGACGTGAGTCCCAAGCTCTCCACACCACTGGAGTCAAGCTATCCAGGCTGATGAAGGCTGATAGCCAGAAACCGGTCCTTGGATGCTTGATTCCGGTCTGGGAAAGACATGGCTTGGTAGTTCGGACTGGACTGTTCCCATGAGGCACAGGGTCAGAGCTGATTTGCATATAGCCAGTGTCTAACCCAAGGTGGTGTGGAGTGCAAAAAAATGATGGATTTAGGCCCAGATGCTTGTACTGGGGTGAATGTATGACATTGTTCTACATTCTGTCCATCAACTGTGTTTTTTGAAATTTTCACCCCGAGTGGGCCGGGTATGCTCAGACGTGAGTCCCAGGCTCTCCACACCACTGGAGTCAAGCTATCCAGGCTGATGAAGGCTGATAGCCAGAAACCGGTCCTTGGATGCTTGATTCCGGTCTGGGAAAGACATGGCTTGGTAGTTCGGACTGGACTGTTCCCATGAGGCACAGGGTCAGAGCTGATTTGCAGATAGCCAGTGTCTAACCCAGGGTGGTGTGGAGTGCAAAAAAATGATGGATTTAGGCCCAGATCCTTGTACTGGGGTGAATGTATGACATTGTTCTACATTCTGTCCATCAACTGTGTTTTTTGAAATTTTCACCCCGAGTGGGCCGGGTATGCTCAGACGTGAGTCCCAGGCTCTCCACACCACTGGAGTCAAGCTATCCAGGCTGATGAAGGCTGATAGCCAGAAACCGGTCCTTGGATGCTTGATTCCGGTCTGGGAAAGACATGGCTTGGTAGTTCGGACTGGACAGTTCCCATGAGGCACAGGGTCAGAGCTGATTTGCATATAGCCAGTGTCTAACCCAGGGTGCTGTGGAGTGCAAAAAAAATGATGGATTTAGGCCCAGATCCTTGTACTGGGGTGAATGTATGACATTGTTCTACAGTCTGTCCATCAACTGTGTTTTTTGAAATTTTCACCCCGAGTGGGCTGGGTATGCTCAGACGTGAGTCCCAGGCTCTCCACACCACTGGAGTCAAGCTATCCAGGGTGATGAAGGCTGATAGCCAGAAACCGATCCTTGGATGCTTGATTCCGGTCTGGGAAAGACATGGCTTGGGAGTTCGGACTGGACTGTTCCCATGAGGCACAGGGTCAGAGCTGATTTGCATATAGCCAGTGTCTAACCCAGGGTGGTGTGGAGTGCAAAAAAATGATGGATTTAGGCCCAGATCCTTGTACTGGGGTGAATGTATGACATTGTTCTACATTCTGTCCATCAACTGTGTTTTTTGAAATTTTCACCCCGAGTGGGCTGGGTATGCTCAGACGTGAGTCCCAGGCTCTCCACACCACTGGAGTCAAGCTATCCAGGCTGATGAAGGCTGATAGCCAGAAACCGGTCCTTGAATGCTTGATTCCGGTCTGGGAAAGAGATGGCTTGGTAGTTCGGACTGGACTGTTCCCATGAGGCACAGGGTCAGAGCTGATTTGCATATAGCCAGTGTCTAACCCAGGGTGGTGTGGAGTGCAAAAAAATGATGGATTTAGGCCCAGATCCTTGTACTGAGGTGAATGTATGACATTGTTCTACATTCTGTCCATCAACTGTGTTTTTTGAAATTTTCACCCCGAGTGGGCTGGGTATTTTCAGACGTGAGTCCCAGGCTCTCCACACCACTGGAGTCAAGCTATCCAGGCTGATGAAGGCTGATAGCCAGAAACCGGTACTTGGATGCTTGATTCCGGTCTGGGAAAGACATGGCTTGGTAGTTCGGACTGGACTGTTCCCATGAGGCACAGGGTCAGAGCTGATTTGCATATAGCCAGTGTCTAACCCAGGGTGGTGTGGAGTGCAGAAAAATGATGGATTTAGACCCAGATCCTTGTACTGGGGTGAATGTATGACATTGTTCTACATTCTGTCCATTAACTGTGTTTTTTGAAATTTTCACCCCCAGTGGGCCGGGTATGCTCAGACGTGAGTCCCAGGCTCTCCACACCACTGGAGTCAAGCTATCCAGGCTGATGAAGGCTGATAGCCAGAAACCGGTCCTTGGATGCTTGTTTCCGGTCTGGGAAAGACATGGCTTGGTAGTTCGGACTGGACTGTTCCCATGAGGCACAGGGTCAGAGCTGATTTGCATATAGCCAGTGTCTAACCCAGGGTGGTGTGGAGTGCAAAAAAATGATGGATTTAGGCCCAGATCCTTGTACTGAGGTGAATGTATGACATTGTTCTACATTCTGTCCATCAACTGTGTTTTTTGAAATTTTCACCCCGAGTGGGCTGGGTATTTTCAGACGTGAGTCCCAGGCTCTCCACACCACTGGAGTCAAGCTATCCAGGCTGATGAAGGCTGATAGCCAGAAACCGGTCCTTGGATGCTTGATTCCGGTCTGGGAAAGACATGGCTTGGTAGTTCGGACTGGACTGTTCCCATGAGGCACAGGGTCAGAGCTGATTTGCATATAGCCAGTGTCTAACCCAGGGTGGTGTGGAGTGCAGAAAAATGATGGATTTAGGCCCAGATCCTTGTACTGGGGTGAATGTATGACATTGTTCTACATTCTGTCCATCAACTGTGTTTTTTGAAATTTTCACCCTGAGTGGGCTGGGTATGCTCAGACGTGAGTCCCAGGCTCTCCACACCACTGGAGTCAAGCTATCCAGGCTGATGAAGGCTGATAGCCAGAAACCGGTCCTGGGATGCTTGATTCCGGTCTGGGAAAGACATGGCTTGGTAGTTCGGACTGGACTGTTCCCATGAGGCACAGGGTCAGAGCTGATTTGCATATAGCCAGTGTCTAACCCAGGGTGGTGTGGAGTGCAAAAAAATGATGGATTTAGGCCCAGATCCTTGTACTGGGGTGAATGTATGACATTGTTCTACATTCTGTCCATCAACTGTGTTTTTTTAAATTTTCACCCCGAGTGGGCTGGGTATGCTCAGATGCGAGTCCCAGGCTCTCCACACCACTGGAGTCAAGCTATCCAGGCTGATGAAGGCTGATAGCCAGAAACCGGTCCTTGGATGCTTGATTCCGGTCTGGGAAAGACATGGCTTGGTAGTTCAGACTGGACTGTTCCAATGAGGCACAGGGTCAGAGCTGATTTGCATATAGCCAGTGTCTAACCCAGGGTGGTGTGGAGTGCAAAACAATGATGGATTTAGGCCCAGATCCTTGTACTGGGGTGAATGTATGACATTGTTCTACATTGTGTCCATCAAATGTGTTTTTTGAAATTTTCACCCCGAGTGGGCTGGGTATGCTCAGACGTGAGTCCCAGGCTCTCCACACCACTGGAGTCAAGCTATCCAGGCTGATGAAGGCTGAGAGCCAGAAACCAGTCATTGGATGCTTGATTCCGGTCTGGGAAAGACATGGCTTGGTAGTTCGGACTGGACTGTTCCCATGAGGCACAGGGTCAGAGCTGATCTGCATATAGCCAGTGTCTAACCCAGGGTGGTGTGGAGTGCAAAAAAATGATGGATTTAGGCCCAGATCCTTGTACTGGGGTGAATGTATGACATTGTTCTACATTCTGTCCATCAACTGTGTTTTTTGAAATTTTCACCCCGAGTGGGCTGGGTATGCTCAGACGTGAGTCCCAGGCTCTCCACACCACTGGAGTCAAGCTATCCAGGCTGATGAAGGCTGATAGCCAGAAACCGGTCCTTGGATGCTTGATTCCAGTCTGGGAAAGACATGGCTTGGTATTTCGGACTGGACTGTTCCCATGAGGCACAGGGTCAGAGCTTATTTGCATATAGCCAGTGTCTAACCCAGGGTGGTGTGAAGTGCAAAAAAATTATGGATTTAGGCCCAGATCCTTGTACTGGGGTGAATGTATGACATTGTTCTACATTCTGTCCATCAACTGTGTTTTTTAAAATTTTCACCCCGAGTGGGTTGGGTATGCTCAGACGTGAGTCCCAGGCTCTCCACACCACTGGAGTCAAGCTATCCAGGCTGATGAAGGCTGATAGCCAAAAACCGGTCCTTGGATGCTTGATTCCGGTCTGGGAAAGACATGGCTTGGTAGTTCGGACTGGACTGTTCCCATGAGGCACAGGGTCAGAGCTGATTTACATATAGCCAGTGTCTAACCCAGGGTGGTGTGGAGTGCAAATAAATGATGGATTAAGGCCCAGATTCTTGTACTGGGGTGAATGTATGACATTGTTATACATTCTGTCCATCAACTGTGTTTTTTTAAATTTTCACCCCGAGTGGGCTGGGTATGCTCAGACGTGAGTCCCAGGCTCTCCACACCACTGGAGTCAAGCTATCCAGGCTGATGAAGGCTGATAGCCAGAAACCGGTCCTTGGATGCTTGATTCCGGTCTGGGAAAGACATGGCTTGGTAGTTCGGACTGGACTGTTCCCATGAGGCACAGGGTCAGAGCTGATTTGCATATAGCCAGTGTCTAACCCAGGGTGGTGTGGAGTGCAAAAAAATGATGGATTTAGGCCCAGATCCTTGTACTGGGGTGAATGTATGACATTGTTCTACATTCTGTCCATCAACTGTGTTTTTTTAAATTTTCACCCCGAGTGGGCTGTGTATGCTCAGACGTGAGTCCCAGGCTCTCCACACCACTGGAGTCAAGCTATCCAGGCTGATGAAGGCTGATAGCCAGAAACCGGTCCTTGGATGCTTGATTCCGGTCTGGGAAAGACATGGCTTGGTAGTTCGGACTGGACTGTTCCCATGAGGCACAGGGTCAGAGCTGATTTGCATATAGCCAGTGTCTAACCCAGGGTGGTGTGGAGTGCAAAAAATGATGGATTTAGGCCCAGATCCTTGTACTGGGGTGAATGTATGACATTGTTCTACATTCTGTCCATCAACTGTGTTTTTTTTAATTTTCACCCCGAGTGGGCTGGGTATACTCAGACGTGAGTCCCAGGCTCTCCACACCACTGGAGTCAAGCTATCCAGGCTGATGAAGGCTGATAGCCAGAAACCGGTCCTTGGATGCTTGATTCCGGTCTGGGAAAGACATGGCTTGGTAGTTCGTACTGGACTGTTCCCATGAGGCACAGGGTCAGAGCTGATTTGCATATAGCCAGTGTCTAACCCAGGGTGGTGTGGAGTGCAAAAGAATGATGGATTTAGGCCCAGATCCTTGTACTGGGGTGAATGTATGACATTGTTCTACATTCTGTCCATCAACTGTGTTTTTTGAAATTTTCACCCTGAGTGGGCTGGGTATGCTCAGACGTGAGTCCCAGGCTCTCCACACCACTGGAGTCAAGCTATCCAGGCTGATGAAGGCTGATAGCCAGAAACCGGTCCTTGGATGCTTGATTCCGGTCTGGGAAAGACATGGCTTGGTAGTTCGGACTGGACTGTTCCCATGAGGCACAGGGTCAGAGCTGATTTGCATATAGCCAGTGTCTAACCCGGGGTGGTGTGGTGTGCAAAAAAATGATGGATTTAGGCCCAGATCCTTGTACTGGGGTGAATGTATGACATTGTTCTACATTCTGTCCATCAACTGTGTTTTTTGAAATTTTCACCCCGAGTGGGCCGGGTATTCTCAGACGTGAGTCCCAGGCTCTCCACACCACTGGAGTCAAGCAATCCAGGCTGATGAAGGCTGATAGCCAGAAACCGGTCCTTGGATGCTTGATTCCGGTCTGGGAAAGACATGGCTTGGTAGTTCGGACTGGACTGTTCCCATGAGGCACAGGGTCAGAGCTGATTTGCATATAGCCAGTGTCTAACCCAGGGTGGTGTGGAGTGCAAAAAAATGATGGATTTAGGCCCAGATCCTTGTACTGGGGTGAATGTATGACATTGTTCTACATTCTGTCCATCTACTGTGTTTTTTGAATTTTTCACCTCGAGTGGGCTGGGTATGCTCAGACGTGAGTCTCGGGCTCTCCACACCACTGGAGTCAAGCTATCCAGGCTGATGAAGGCTGATAGCCAGAAACCGGTCCTTGGATGCTTGATTCTGGTCTGGGAAAAACATGGCTTGGTAGTTCGGACTGGACTGTTCCCATGAGGCACAGGGTCAGAGCTGATTTGCATATAGCCAGTGTCTAACCCAGGGTGGTGTGGAGTGCAAATAAATGATGGATTTAGGCCCAGATCCTTGTACTGGGGTGAATGTATGACATTGTTTTACATTCTGTCCATCAACTGTGTTTTTTAAAATTTTCACCCCGAGTGGGCTGGGTATGCTCAGACGTGAGTCCCAGGCTCTCCACACCACTGGAGTCAAGCTATCCAGGCTGATGAAGGCTGATAGCCAGAAACCGGTCCTTGGATGCTTGATTCCGGTCTGGGAAAGACATGGCTTGGTAGTTCGGACTGGACTGTTCCCATGAGGCACAGGGTCAGAGCTGATTTGCATATAGCCAGTGTCTAACCCAGGGTGGTGTGGAGTGCAAAAAAATGATGGATTTAGGCCCAGATCCTTGTACTGGGGTGAATGTATGACATTGTTCTACATTCTGTCCATCAACTGTGTTTTTTTAAATTTTCACCCCGAGTGGGCTGTGTATGCTCAGACGTGAGTCCCAGGCTCTCCACACCACTGGAGTCAAGCTATCCAGGCTGATGAAGGCTGATAGCCAGAAACCGGTCCTTGGATGCTTGATTCCGGTCTGGGAAAGACATGGCTTGGTAGTTCGGACTGGACTGTTCCCATGAGGCACAGGGTCAGAGCTGATTTGCATATAGCTAGTGTCTAACCCAGGGTGGTGTGGAGTGCAAAAAATGATGGATTTAGGCCCAGATCCTTGTACTGGGGTGAATGTATGACATTGTTCTACATTCTGTCCATTAACTGTGTTTTTTTTAATTTTCACCCCGAGTGGGCTGGGTATGCTCAGACGTGAGTCCCAGGCTCTCCACACCACTGGAGTCAAGCTATCCAGGCTGATGAAGGCTGATAGCCAGAAACCGGTCCTTGGATGCTTGATTTCGGTCTGGGAAAGACATGGCTTGGTAGTTCGGACTGGACTGTTCCCATGAGGCACAGGGTCAGAGCTGATTTGCATATAGCCAGTGTCTAACCCGGGGTGGTGTGGTGTGCAAAAAAATGATGGATTGAGGCCCAGATCCTTGTACTGGGGTGAATGTATGACATTGTTCTACATTCTGTCCATCAACTGTGTTTTTTGAAATTTTCACCCCGAGTGGGCTGGGTATTCTCAGACGTGAGTCCCAGGCTCTCCACACCACTGGAGTCAAGCTATCCAGGCTGATGAAGGCTGATAGCCAGAAACCGGTCCTTGGATGCTTGATTCCGGTCTGGGAAAGACATGGCTTGGTAGTTCGGACTGGACTGTTCCCATGAGGCACAGGGTCAGAGCTGATTTGCATATAGCCAGTGTCTAACCCAGGGTGGTGTGGAGTGCAAAGAAATGATGGATTTAGGCCCAGATCCTTGTACTGGGGTGAATGTATGACATTGTTCTACATTCTGTCCATCTACTGTGTTTTTTGAATTTTTCACCTCGAGTGGGCTGGGTATGCTCAGACGTGAGTCTCGGGCTCTCCACACCACTGGAGTCAAGCTATCCAGGCTGATGAAGGCTGATAGCCAGAAACCGGTCCTTGGATGCTTGATTCTGGTCTGGGAAAGACATGGCTTGGTAGTTCGGACTGGACTGTTCCCATGAGGCACAGGGTCAGAGCTGATTTGCATATAGCCAGTGTCTAACCCAGGGTGGTGTGGAGTGCAAAAAAATGATGGATTTAGGCCCGATCCTTGTACTGGGGTGGATGTATGACATTGTTCTACATTCTGTCCATCAACTGTGTTTTTTGAAATTTTCACCCGAGTGGGCTGGGTATGCTCAGACGTGAGTCCCAGGCTCTCCACACCACTGGAGTCAAGCTATCCAGGCTGATGAAGGCTGATAGCCAGAAACCGGTCCTTGGATGCTTGATTCCGGTCTGGGAAAGACATGGCTTGGTAGTTCGGACTGGACTGTTCCCATGAGGCACAGGGTCAGAGCTGATTTGCATATAGCCAGTGTCTAACCCAAGGTGGTGTGGAGTGCAAAAAAATGATGGATTTAGGCCCAGATCCTTGTACTGGGGTGAATGTATGACATTGTTCTACATTCTGTCCATCAACTGTGTTTTTTGAAATTTTCACCCCGAGTGGGCCGGGTATGCTCAGACGTGAGTCCCAGGCTCTCCACACCACTGGAGTCAAGCTATCCAGGCTGATGAAGGCTGATAGCCAGAAACCGGTCCTTGGATGCTTGATTCCGGTCTGGGAAAGACATGGCTTGGTAGTTCGGACTGGACTGTTCCCATGAGGCACAGGGTCAGAGCTGATTTGCAGATAGCCAGTGTCTAACCCAGGGTGGTGTGGAGTGCAAAAAAATGATGGATTTAGGCCCAGATCCTTGTACTGGGGTGAATGTATGACATTGTTCTACATTCTGTCCATCAACTGTGTTTTTTGAAATTTTCACCCCGAGTGGGCCGGGTATGCTCAGACGTGAGTCCCAGGCTCTCCACACCACTGGAGTCAAGCTATCCAGGCTGATGAAGGCTGATAGCCAGAAACCGGTCCTTGGATGCTTGATTCCGGTCTGGGAAAGACATGGCTTGGTAGTTCGGACTGGACTGTTCCCATGAGGCACAGGGTCAGAGCTGATTTGCATATAGCCAGTGTCTAACCCAGGGTGCTGTGGAGTGCAAAAAAAATGATGGATTTAGGCCCAGATCCTTGTACTGGGGTGAATGTATGACATTGTTCTACATTCTGTCCATCAACTGTGTTTTTTGAAATTTTCACCCCGAGTGGGCTGGGTATTTTCAGACGTGAGTCCCAGGCTCTCCACACCACTGGAGTCAAGCTATCCAGGCTGATGAAGGCTGATAGCCAGAAACCGGTCCTTGGATGCTTGATTCCGGTCTGGGAAAGACATGGCTTGGTAGTTCGGACTGGACTGTTCCCATGAGGCACAGGGTCAGAGCTGATTTGCATATAGCCAGTGTCTAACCCAGGGTGGTGTGGAGTGCAGAAAAATGATGGATTTAGGCCCAGATCCTTGTACTGGGGTGAATGTATGACATTGTTCTACATTCTGTCCATCAACTGTGTTTTTTGAAATTTTCACCCTGAGTGGGCTGGGTATGCTCAGACGTGAGTCCCAGGCTCTCCACACCACTGGAGTCAAGCTATCCAGGCTGATGAAGGCTGATAGCCAGAAACCGGTCCTGGGATGCTTGATTCCGGTCTGGGAAAGACATGGCTTGGTAGTTCGGACTGGACTGTTCCCATGAGGCACAGGGTCAGAGCTGATTTGCATATAGCCAGTGTCTAACCCAGGGTGGTGTGGAGTGCAAAAAAATGATGGATTTAGGCCCAGATCCTTGTACTGGGGTGAATGTATGACATTGTTCTACATTCTGTCCATCAACTGTGTTTTTTTAAATTTTCACCCCGAGTGGGCTGGGTATGCTCAGATGCGAGTCCCAGGCTCTCCACACCACTGGAGTCAAGCTATCCAGGCTGATGAAGGCTGATAGCCAGAAACCGGTCCTTGGATGCTTGATTCCGGTCTGGGAAAGACATGGCTTGGTAGTTCAGACTGGACTGTTCCCATGAGGCACAGGGTCAGAGCTGATTTGCATATAGCCAGTGTCTAACCCAGGGTGGTGTGGAGTGCAAAACAATGATGGATTTAGGCCCAGATCCTTGTACTGGGGTGAATGTATGACATTGTTCTACATTGTGTCCATCAAATGTGTTTTTTGAAATTTTCACCCCGAGTGGGCTGGGTATGCTCAGACGTGAGTCCCAGGCTCTCCACACCACTGGAGTCAAGCTATCCAGGCTGATGAAGGCTGAGAGCCAGAAACCAGTCATTGGATGCTTGATTCCGGTCTGGGAAAGACATGGCTTGGTAGTTCGGACTGGACTGTTCCCATGAGGCACAGGGTCAGAGCTGATCTGCATATAGCCAGTGTCTAACCCAGGGTGGTGTGGAGTGCAAAAAAATGATGGATTTAGGCCCAGATCCTTGTACTGGGGTGAATGTATGACATTGTTCTACATTCTGTCCATCAACTGTGTTTTTTGAAATTTTCACCCCGAGTGGGCTGGGTATGCTCAGACGTGAGTCCCAGGCTCTCCACACCACTGGAGTCAAGCTATCCAGGCTGATGAAGGCTGATAGCCAGAAACCGGTCCTTGGATGCTTGATTCCAGTCTGGGAAAGACATGGCTTGGTATTTCGGACTGGACTGTTCCCATGAGGCACAGGGTCAGAGCTTATTTGCATATAGCCAGTGTCTAACCCAGGGTGGTGTGAAGTGCAAAAAAATTATGGATTTAGGCCCAGATCCTTGTACTGGGGTGAATGTATGACATTGTTCTACATTCTGTCCATCAACTGTGTTTTTTAAAATTTTCACCCCGAGTGGGTTGGGTATGCTCAGACGTGAGTCCCAGGCTCTCCACACCACTGGAGTCAAGCTATCCAGGCTGATGAAGGCTGATAGCCAAAAACCGGTCCTTGGATGCTTGATTCCGGTCTGGGAAAGACATGGCTTGGTAGTTCGGACTGGACTGTTCCCATGAGGCACAGGGTCAGAGCTGATTTACATATAGCCAGTGTCTAACCCAGGGTGGTGTGGAGTGCAAATAAATGATGGATTAAGGCCCAGATTCTTGTACTGGGGTGAATGTATGACATTGTTATACATTCTGTCCATCAACTGTGTTTTTTTAAATTTTCACCCCGAGTGGGCTGGGTATGCTCAGACGTGAGTCCCAGGCTCTCCACACCACTGGAGTCAAGCTATCCAGGCTGATGAAGGCTGATAGCCAGAAACCGGTCCTTGGATGCTTGATTCCGGTCTGGGAAAGACATGGCTTGGTAGTTCGGACTGGACTGTTCCCATGAGGCACAGGGTCAGAGCTGATTTGCATATAGCCAGTGTCTAACCCAGGGTGGTGTGGAGTGCAAAAAAATGATGGATTTAGGCCCAGATCCTTGTACTGGGGTGAATGTATGACATTGTTCTACATTCTGTCCATCAACTGTGTTTTTTTAAATTTTCACCCCGAGTGGGCTGTGTATGCTCAGACGTGAGTCCCAGGCTCTCCACACCACTGGAGTCAAGCTATCCAGGCTGATGAAGGCTGATAGCCAGAAACCGGTCCTTGGATGCTTGATTCCGGTCTGGGAAAGACATGGCTTGGTAGTTCGGACTGGACTGTTCCCATGAGGCACAGGGTCAGAGCTGATTTGCATATAGCCAGTGTCTAACCCAGGGTGGTGTGGAGTGCAAAAAATGATGGATTTAGGCCCAGATCCTTGTACTGGGGTGAATGTATGACATTGTTCTACATTCTGTCCATCAACTGTGTTTTTTTTAATTTTCACCCCGAGTGGGCTGGGTATACTCAGACGTGAGTCCCAGGCTCTCCACACCACTGGAGTCAAGCTATCCAGGCTGATGAAGGCTGATAGCCAGAAACCGGTCCTTGGATGCTTGATTCCGGTCTGGGAAAGACATGGCTTGGTAGTTCGTACTGGACTGTTCCCATGAGGCACAGGGTCAGAGCTGATTTGCATATAGCCAGTGTCTAACCCAGGGTGGTGTGGAGTGCAAAAGAATGATGGATTTAGGCCCAGATCCTTGTACTGGGGTGAATGTATGACATTGTTCTACATTCTGTCCATCAACTGTGTTTTTTGAAATTTTCACCCTGAGTGGGCTGGGTATGCTCAGACGTGAGTCCCAGGCTCTCCACACCACTGGAGTCAAGCTATCCAGGCTGATGAAGGCTGATAGCCAGAAACCGGTCCTTGGATGCTTGATTCCGGTCTGGGAAAGACATGGCTTGGTAGTTCGGACTGGACTGTTCCCATGAGGCACAGGGTCAGAGCTGATTTGCATATAGCCAGTGTCTAACCCGGGGTGGTGTGGTGTGCAAAAAAATGATGGATTTAGGCCCAGATCCTTGTACTGGGGTGAATGTATGACATTGTTCTACATTCTGTCCATCAACTGTGTTTTTTGAAATTTTCACCCCGAGTGGGCCGGGTATTCTCAGACGTGAGTCCCAGGCTCTCCACACCACTGGAGTCAAGCAATCCAGGCTGATGAAGGCTGATAGCCAGAAACCGGTCCTTGGATGCTTGATTCCGGTCTGGGAAAGACATGGCTTGGTAGTTCGGACTGGACTGTTCCCATGAGGCACAGGGTCAGAGCTGATTTGCATATAGCCAGTGTCTAACCCAGGGTGGTGTGGAGTGCAAAAAAATGATGGATTTAGGCCCAGATCCTTGTACTGGGGTGAATGTATGACATTGTTCTACATTCTGTCCATCTACTGTGTTTTTTGAATTTTTCACCTCGAGTGGGCTGGGTATGCTCAGACGTGAGTCTCGGGCTCTCCACACCACTGGAGTCAAGCTATCCAGGCTGATGAAGGCTGATAGCCAGAAACCGGTCCTTGGATGCTTGATTCTGGTCTGGGAAAAACATGGCTTGGTAGTTCGGACTGGACTGTTCCCATGAGGCACAGGGTCAGAGCTGATTTGCATATAGCCAGTGTCTAACCCAGGGTGGTGTGGAGTGCAAATAAATGATGGATTTAGGCCCAGATCCTTGTACTGGGGTGAATGTATGACATTGTTTTACATTCTGTCCATCAACTGTGTTTTTTAAAATTTTCACCCCGAGTGGGCTGGGTATGCTCAGACGTGAGTCCCAGGCTCTCCACACCACTGGAGTCAAGCTATCCAGGCTGATGAAGGCTGATAGCCAGAAACCGGTCCTTGGATGCTTGATTCCGGTCTGGGAAAGACATGGCTTGGTAGTTCGGACTGGACTGTTCCCATGAGGCACAGGGTCAGAGCTGATTTGCATATAGCCAGTGTCTAACCCAGGGTGGTGTGGAGTGCAAAAAAATGATGGATTTAGGCCCAGATCCTTGTACTGGGGTGAATGTATGACATTGTTCTACATTCTGTCCATCAACTGTGTTTTTTTAAATTTTCACCCCGAGTGGGCTGTGTATGCTCAGACGTGAGTCCCAGGCTCTCCACACCACTGGAGTCAAGCTATCCAGGCTGATGAAGGCTGATAGCCAGAAACCGGTCCTTGGATGCTTGATTCCGGTCTGGGAAAGACATGGCTTGGTAGTTCGGACTGGACTGTTCCCATGAGGCACAGGGTCAGAGCTGATTTGCATATAGCTAGTGTCTAACCCAGGGTGGTGTGGAGTGCAAAAAATGATGGATTTAGGCCCAGATCCTTGTACTGGGGTGAATGTATGACATTGTTCTACATTCTGTCCATTAACTGTGTTTTTTTTAATTTTCACCCCGAGTGGGCTGGGTATGCTCAGACGTGAGTCCCAGGCTCTCCACACCACTGGAGTCAAGCTATCCAGGCTGATGAAGGCTGATAGCCAGAAACCGGTCCTTGGATGCTTGATTTCGGTCTGGGAAAGACATGGCTTGGTAGTTCGGACTGGACTGTTCCCATGAGGCACAGGGTCAGAGCTGATTTGCATATAGCCAGTGTCTAACCCGGGGTGGTGTGGTGTGCAAAAAAATGATGGATTTAGGCCCAGATCCTTGTACTGGGGTGAATGTATGACATTGTTCTACATTCTGTCCATCAACTGTGTTTTTTGAAATTTTCACCCCGAGTGGGCTGGGTATTCTCAGACGTGAGTCCCAGGCTCTCCACACCACTGGAGTCAAGCTATCCAGGCTGATGAAGGCTGATAGCCAGAAACCGGTCCTTGGATGCTTGATTCCGGTCTGGGAAAGACATGGCTTGGTAGTTCGGACTGGACTGTTCCCATGAGGCACAGGGTCAGAGCTGATTTGCATATAGCCAGTGTCTAACCCAGGGTGGTGTGGAGTGCAAAGAAATGATGGATTTAGGCCCAGATCCTTGTACTGGGGTGAATGTATGACATTGTTCTACATTCTGTCCATCTACTGTGTTTTTTGAATTTTTCACCTCGAGTGGGCTGGGTATGCTCAGACGTGAGTCTCGGGCTCTCCACACCACTGGAGTCAAGCTATCCAGGCTGATGAAGGCTGATAGCCAGAAACCGGTCCTTGGATGCTTGATTCTGGTCTGGGAAAGACATGGCTTGGTAGTTCGGACTGGACTGTTCCCATGAGGCACAGGGTCAGAGCTGATTTGCATATAGCCAGTGTCTAACCCAGGGTGGTGTGGAGTGCAAAAAAATGATGGATTTAGGCCCGATCCTTGTACTGGGGTGGATGTATGACATTGTTCTACATTCTGTCCATCAACTGTGTTTTTTGAAATTTTCACCCGAGTGGGCTGGGTATGCTCAGACGTGAGTCCCAGGCTCTCCACACCACTGGAGTCAAGCTATCCAGGCTGATGAAGGCTGATAGCCAGAAACCGGTCCTTGGATGCTTGATTCCGGTCTGGGAAAGACATGGCTTGGTAGTTCGGACTGGACTGTTCCCATGAGGCACAGGGTCAGAGCTGATTTGCATATAGCCAGTGTCTAACCCAAGGTGGTGTGGAGTGCAAAAAAATGATGGATTTAGGCCCAGATCCTTGTACTGGGGTGAATGTATGACATTGTTCTACATTCTGTCCATCAACTGTGTTTTTTGAAATTTTCACCCCGAGTGGGCCGGGTATGCTCAGACGTGAGTCCCAGGCTCTCCACACCACTGGAGTCAAGCTATCCAGGCTGATGAAGGCTGATAGCCAGAAACCGGTCCTTGGATGCTTGATTCCGGTCTGGGAAAGACATGGCTTGGTAGTTCGGACTGGACTGTTCCCATGAGGCACAGGGTCAGAGCTGATTTGCAGATAGCCAGTGTCTAACCCAGGGTGGTGTGGAGTGCAAAAAAATGATGGATTTAGGCCCAGATCCTTGTACTGGGGTGAATGTATGACATTGTTCTACATTGTGTCCATCAACTGTGTTTTTTGAAATTTTCACCCCGAGTGGGCCGGGTATGCTCAGACGTGAGTCCCAGGCTCTCCACACCACTGGAGTCAAGCTATCCAGGCTGATGAAGGCTGATAGCCAGAAACCGGTCCTTGGATGCTTGATTCCGGTCTGGGAAAGACATGGCTTGGTAGTTCGGACTGGACTGTTCCCATGAGGCACAGGGTCAGAGCTGATTTGCATATAGCCAGTGTCTAACCCAGGGTGCTGTGGAGTGCAAAAAAAATGATGGATTTAGGCCCAGATCCTTGTACTGGGGTGAATGTATGACATTGTTCTACATTCTGTCCATCAACTGTGTTTTTTGAAATTTTCACCCCGAGTGGGCTGGGTATGCTCAGACGTGAGTCCCAGGCTCTCCACACCACTGGAGTCAAGCTATCCAGGGTGATGAAGGCTGATAGCCAGAAACCGATCCTTGGATGCTTGATTCCGGTCTGGGAAAGACATGGCTTGGGAGTTCGGACTGGACTGTTCCCATGAGGCACAGGGTCAGAGCTGATTTTCATATAGCCAGTGTCTAACCCGGGGTGGTGTGGTGTGCAAAAAAATGATGGATTTAGGCCCAGATCCTTGTACTGGGGTGAATGTATGACATTGTTCTACATTCTGTCCATCAACTGTGTTTTTTGAAATTTTCACCCCGAGTGGGCTGGGTATTCTCAGACGTGAGTCCCAGGCTCTCCACACCACTGGAGTCAAGCTATCCAGGCTGATGAAGGCTGATAGCCAGAAACCGGTCCTTGGATGCTTGATTCCGGTCTGGGAAAGACATGGCTTGGTAGTTCGGACTGGACTGTTCCCATGAGGCACAGGGTCAGAGCTGATTTGCATATAGCCAGTGTCTAACCCAGGGTGGTGTGGAGTGCAAAAAATGATGGATTTAGGCCCAGATCCTTGTACTGGGGTGAATGTATGACATTGTTCTACATTCTGTCCATCTACTGTGTTTTTTGAATTTTTCACCTCGAGTGGGCTGTGTATGCTCAGACGTGAGTCTCGGGCTCTCCACACCACTGGAGTCAAGCTATCCAGGCTGATGAAGGCTGATAGCCAGAAACCGGTCCTTGGATGCTTGATTCTGGTCTGGGAAAGACATGGCTTGGTAGTTCGGACTGGACTGTTCCCATGAGGCACAGGGTCAGAGCTGATTTGCATATAGCCAGTGTCTAACCCAGGGTGGTGTGGAGTGCAAAAAAATGATGGATTTAGGCCCGATCCTTGTACTGGGGTGGATGTATGACATTGTTCTACATTCTGTCCATCAACTGTGTTTTTTGAAATTTTCACCCGAGTGGGCTGGGTATGCTCAGACGTGAGTCCCAGGCTCTCCACACCACTGGAGTCAAGCTATCCAGGCTGATGAAGGCTGATAGCCAGAAACCGGTCCTTGGATGCTTGATTCCGGTCTGGGAAAGACATGGCTTGGTAGTTCGGACTGGACTGTTCCCATGAGGCACAGGGTCAGAGCTGATTTGCATATAGCCAGTGTCTAACCCAAGGTGGTGTGGAGTGCAAAAAAATGATGGATTTAGGCCCAGATCCTTGTACTGGGGTGAATGTATGACATTGTTCTACATTCTGTCCATCAACTGTGTTTTTTGAAATTTTCACCCCGAGTGGGCCGGGTATGCTCAGACGTGAGTCCCAGGCTCTCCACACCACTGGAGTCAAGCTATCCAGGCTGATGAAGGCTGATAGCCAGAAACCGGTCCTTGGATGCTTGATTCCGGTCTGGGAAAGACATGGCTTGGTAGTTCGGACTGGACTGTTCCCATGAGGCACAGGGTCAGAGCTGATTTGCAGATAGCCAGTGTCTAACCCAGGGTGGTGTGGAGTGCAAAAAAATGATGGATTTAGGCCCAGATCCTTGTACTGGGGTGAATGTATGACATTGTTCTACATTCTGTCCATCAACTGTGTTTTTTGAAATTTTCACCCCGAGTGGGCCGGGTATGCTCAGACGTGAGTCCCAGGCTCTCCACACCACTGGAGTCAAGCTATCCAGGCTGATGAAGGCTGATAGCCAGAAACCGGTCCTTGGATGCTTGATTCCGGTCTGGGAAAGACATGGCTTGGTAGTTCGGACTGGACTGTTCCCATGAGGCACAGGGTCAGAGCTGATTTGCATATAGCCAGTGTCTAACCCAGGGTGCTGTGGAGTGCAAAAAAAATGATGGATTTAGGCCCAGATCCTTGTACTGGGGTGAATGTATGACATTGTTCTACATTCTGTCCATCAACTGTGTTTTTTGAAATTTTCACCCCGAGTGGGCTGGGTATGCTCAGACGTGAGTCCCAGGCTCTCCACACCACTGGAGTCAAGCTATCCAGGGTGATGAAGGCTGATAGCCAGAAACTGATCCTTGGATGCTTGATTCCGGTCTGGGAAAGACATGGCTTGGGAGTTCGGACTGGACTGTTCCCATGAGGCACAGGGTCAGAGCTGATTTGCATATAGCCAGTGTCTAACCCAGGGTGGTGTGGAGTGCAAAAAAATGATGGATTTAGGCCCAGATCCTTGTACTGGGGTGAATGTATGACATTGTTCTACATTCTGTCCATCAACTGTGTTTTTTGAAATTTTCACCCCGAGTGGGCTGGGTATGCTCAGACGTGAGTCCCAGGCTCTCCACACCACTGGAGTCAAGCTATCCAGGCTGATGAAGGCTGATAGCCAGAAACCGGTCCTTGGATGCTTGATTCCGGTCTGGGAAAGAGATGGCTTGGTAGTTCGGACTGGACTGTTCCCATGAGGCACAGGGTCAGAGCTGATTTGCATATAGCCAGTGTCTAACCCAGGGTGGTGTGGATTGCAAAAAAATGATGGATTTAGGCCCAGATCCTTGTACTGGGGTGAATGTATGACATTGTTCTACATACTGTCCATCAACTGTGTTTTTTAAAATTTTCACCCCGAGTGGGCTGGGTATGCTCAGACGTGAGTCCCAGGCTCTCCACACCACTGGAGTCAAGCTATCCAGGCTGATGAAGGCTGATAGCCAGAAACCGGTCCTTGGATGCTTGATTCCGGTCTGGGAAAGACATGGCTTGGTAGTTCGGACTAGACTGTTCCCATGAGGCACAGGGTCAGAGCTGATTTGCATATAGCCAGTGTCTAACCCAGGGTGGTGTGGAGTGCAAAAAAATGATGGATTTAGGCCCAGATCCTTGTACTGGGGTGAATGTATGACATTGTTCTACATTCTGTCCATCAACTGTGTTTTTTGAAATTTTCAACCTGAGTGGGCTGGGTATGCTCAGACGTGAGTCCCAGGCTCTCCACACAACTGGAGTCAAGCTATCCAGGCTGATGAAGGCTGATAGCCAGAAACCGGTCCTTGGATGCTTGATTCCGGTCTGGGAAAGACATGGCTTGGTAGTTCGGACTGGACTGTTCCATGAGGCACAGGGTCAGAGCTCATTTGCATATAGCCAGTGTCTAACCCAGGGTGGTGTGGAGTGCAAAAAAATGATGGATTTAGGCCCAGATCCTTGCACTGGGGTGAATGTATGACATTGTTCTACATTCTGTCCATCAACTGTGTTTTTTGAAATTTTCACCCCGAGTGGGCTGGGTATGCTCAGACGTGAGTCCCAGGCTCTCCACACCACTGGAGTCAAGCTATCCAGGCTGATGAAGGCTGATAGCCAGAAACCTGTCCTTGGATGCTTGATTCCGGTCTGGGAAAGACATGGCTTGGTAGTTCGGACTGGACTGTTCCCATGAGGCACAGGGTCAGAGCTGATTTGCATATAGCCAGTGTCTAACCCAGGGTGGTGTGGAGTGCAAAAAAATGATGGATTTAGGCCCAGATCCTTGTACTGGGGTGAATGTATGACATTGTTCTACATTCTGTCCATCAACTGTGTTTTTTGAAATTTTCCCCCCGAGTGGGCCGGGTATGCTCAGACGTGAGTCCCAGGCTCTCCACACCACTGGAGTCAAGCTATCCAGGCTGATGAAGGCTGATAGCCAGAAACCGGTCCTTGGATGCTTGATTCCGGTCTGGGAAAGACATGGCTTGGTAGTTCGGACTGGACTGTTCCCATGAGGCACAGGGTCAGAGCTGATTTGCAGATAGCCAGTGTCTAACCCAGGGTGGTGTGGAGTGCAAAAAAATACTGGATTTAGGCCCAGATCCTTGTACTGGGGTGAATGTATGACATTGTTCTACATTCTGTCCATCAACTGTGTTTTTTGAAATTTTCACCCCGAGTGGGCCGGGTATGCTCAGACGTGAGTCCCAGGCTCTCCACACCACTGGAGTCAAGCTATCCAGGCTGATGAAGGCTGATAGCCAGAAACCGGTCCTTGGATGCTTGATTCCGGTCTGGGAAAGACATGGCTTGGTAGTTCGGACTGGACTGTTCCCATGAGGCACAGGGTCAGAGCTGATTTGCATATAGCCAGTGTCTAACCCAGGGTGGTGTGGAGTGCAAAAAAATGATGGATTTAGGCCCAGATCCTTGTACTGAGGTGAATGTATGACATTGTTCTACATTCTGTCCATCAACTGTGTTTTTTGAAATTTTCACCCCGAGTGGGCTGGGTATTTTCAGACGTGAGTCCCAGGCTCTCCACACCACTGGAGTCAAGCTATCCAGGCTGATGAAGGCTGATAGCCAGAAACCGGTACTTGGATGCTTGATTCCGGTCTGGGAAAGACATGGCTTGGTAGTTCGGACTGGACTGTTCCCATGAGGCACAGGGTCAGAGCTGATTTGCATATAGCCAGTGTCTAACCCAGGGTGGTGTGGAGTGCAGACAAATGATGGATTTAGACCCAGATCCTTGTACTGGGGTGAATGTATGACATTGTTCTACATTCTGTCCATCAACTGTGTTTTTTGAAATTTTCACCCCGAGTGGGCCGGGTATGCTCAGACGTGAGTCCCAGGCTCTCCACACCACTGGAGTCAAGCTATCCAGGCTGATGAAGGCTGATAGCCAGAAACCGGTCCTTGGATGCTTGTTTCCGGTCTGGGAAAGACATGGCTTGGTAGTTCGGACTGGACTGTTCCCATGAGGCACAGGGTCAGAGCTGATTTGCATATAGCCAGTGTCTAACCCAGGGTGGTGTGGAGTGCAAAAAAATGATGGATTTAGGCCCAGATCCTTGTACTGAGGTGAATGTATGACATTGTTCTACATTCTGTCCATCAACTGTGTTTTTTGAAATTTTCACCCCGAGTGGGCTGGGTATTTTCAGACGTGAGTCCCAGGCTCTCCACACCACTGGAGTCAAGCTATCCAGGCTGATGAAGGCTGATAGCCAGAAACCGGTCCTTGGATGCTTGATTCCGGTCTGGGAAAGACATGGCTTGGTAGTTCGGACTGGACTGTTCCCATGAGGCACAGGGTCAGAGCTGATTTGCATATAGCCAGTGTCTAACCCAGGGTGGTGTGGAGTGCAGAAAAATGATGGATTTAGGCCCAGATCCTTGTACTGGGGTGAATGTATGACATTGTTCTACATTCTGTCCATCAACTGTGTTTTTTGAAATTTTCTCCCTGAGTGGGCTGGGTATGCTCAGACGTGAGTCCCAGGCTCTCCACACCACTGGAGTCAAGCTATCCAGGCTGATGAAGGCTGATAGCCAGAAACCGGTCCTTGGATGCTTGATTCCGGTCTGGGAAAGACATGGCTTGGTAGTTCGGACTGGACTGTTCCCATGAGTCACAGGGTCAGAGCTGATTTGCATATAGCCAGTGTCTAACCCAGGGTGGTGTGGAGTGCAAAAAAATGATGGATTTAGGCCCAGATCCTTGTACTGGGGTGAATGTATGACATTGTTCTACATTCTGTCCATCGACTGTGTTTTTTTAAATTTTCACCCCGAGTGGGCTGGGTATGCTCAGATGCGAGTCCCAGGCTCTCCACACCACTGGAGTCAAGCTATCCAGGCTGATGAAGGCTGATAGCCAGAAACCGGTCCTTGGATGCTTGATTCCGGTCTGGGAAAGACATGGCTTGGTAGTTCAGACTGGACTGTTCCCATGAGGCACAGGGTCAGAGCTGATTTGCATATAGCCAGTGTCTAACCCAGGGTGGTGTGGAGTGCAAAACAATGATGGATTTAGGCCCAGATCCTTGTACTGGGGTGAATGTATGACATTGTTCTACATTGTGTCCATCAAATGTGTTTTTTGAAATTTTCACCCCGAGTGGGCTGGGTATGCTCAGACGTGAGTCCCAGGCTCTCCACACCACTGGAGTCAAGCTATCCAGGCTGATGAAGGCTGAGAGCCAGAAACCAGTCATTGGATGCTTGATTCCGGTCTGGGAAAGACATGGCTTGGTAGTTCGGACTGGACTGTTCCCATGAGGCACAGGGTCAGAGCTGATCTGCATATAGCCAGTGTCTAACCCAGGGTGGTGTGGAGTGCAAAAAAATGATGGATTTAGGCCCAGATCCTTGTACTGGGGTGAATGTATGACATTGTTCTACATTCTGTCCATCAACTGTGTTTTTTGAAATTTTCACCCCGAGTGGGCTGGGTATGCTCAGACGTGAGTCCCAGGCTCTCCACACCACTGGAGTCAAGCTATCCAGGCTGATGAAGGCTGATAGCCAGAAACCGGTCCTTGGATGCTTGATTCCAGTCTGGGAAAGACATGGCTTGGTATTTCGGACTGGACTGTTCCCATGAGGCACAGGGTCAGAGCTTATTTGCATATAGCCAGTGTCTAACCCAGGGTGGTGTGAAGTGCAAAAAAATTATGGATTTAGGCCCAGATCCTTGTACTGGGGTGAATGTATGACATTGTTCTACATTCTGTCCATCAACTGTGTTTTTTAAAATGTTCACCCCGAGTGGGTTGGGTATGCTCAGGCGTGAGTCCCAGGCTCTCCACACCACTGGAGTCAAGCTATCCAGGCTGATGAAGGCTGATAGCCAAAAACCGGTCCTTGGATGCTTGATTCCGGTCTGGGAAAGACATGGCTTGGTAGTTCGGACTGGACTGTTCCCATGAGGCACAGGGTCAGAGCTGATTTACATATAGCCAGTGTCTAACCCAGGGTGGTGTGGAGTGCAAATAAATGATGGATTAAGGCCCAGATCCTTGTACTGGGGTGAATGTATGACATTGTTCTACATTCTGTCCATCAACTGTGTTTTTTTAAATTTTCACCCCGAGTGGGCTGGGTATGCTCAGACGTGAGTCCCAGGCTCTCCACACCACTGGAGTCAAGCTATCCAGGCTGATGAAGGCTGATAGCCAGAAACCGGTCCTTGGATGCTTGATTCCGGTCTGGGAAAGACATGGCTTGGTAGTTCGGACTGGACTGTTCCCATGAGGCACAGGGTCAGAGCTGATTTGCATATAGCCAGTGTCTAACCCAGGGTGGTGTGGAGTGCAAAAAAATGATGGATTTAGGCCCAGATCCTTGTACTGGGGTGAATGTATGACATTGTTCTACATTCTGTCCATCAACTGTGTTTTTTTAAATTTTCACCCCGAGTGGGCTGTGTATGCTCAGACGTGAGTCCCAGGCTCTCCACACCACTGGAGTCAAGCTATCCAGGCTGATGAAGGCTGATAGCCAGAAACCGGTCCTTGGATGCTTGATTCCGGTCTGGGAAAGACATGGCTTGGTAGTTCGGACTGGACTGTTCCCATGAGGCACAGGGTCAGAGCTGATTTGCAGATAGCCAGTGTCTAACCCAGGGTGGTGTGGAGTGCAAAAAATGATGGATTTAGGCCCAGATCCTTGTACTGGGGTGAATGTATGACATTGTTCTACATTCTGTCCATTAACTGTGTTTTTTTTAATTTTCACCCCGAGTGGGCTGGGTATGCTCAGACGTGAGTCCCAGGCTCTCCACACCACTGGAGTCAAGCCATCCAGGCTGATGAAGGCTGATAGCCAGAAACCGGTCCTTGGATGCTTGATTCCGGTCTGGGAAAGACATGGCTTGGTAGTTCGTACTGGACTGTTCCCATGAGGCACAGGGTCAGAGCTGATTTGCATATAGCCAGTGTCTAACCCAGGGTGGTGTGGAGTGCAAAAGAATGATGGATTTAGGCCCAGATCCTTGTACTGGGGTGAATGTATGACATTGTTCTACATTCTGTCCATCAACTGTGTTTTTTGAAATTTTCACCCTGAGTGGGCTGGGTATGCTCAGACGTGAGTCCCAGGCTCTCCACACCACTGGAGTCAAGCTATCCAGGCTGATGAAGGCTGATAGCCAGAAACCGGTCCTTGGATGCTTGATTCCGGTCTGGGAAAGACATGGCTTGGTAGTTCAGACTGGACTGTTCCCATGAGGCACAGGGTCAGAGCTGATTTGCATATAGCCAGTGTCTAACCCAGGGTGGTGTGGAGTGCAAAAAAATGATGGATTTAGGCCCAGATCCTTGTACTGGGGTGAATGTATGACATTGTTCTACATTCTGTCCATCTACTGTGTTTTTTGAATTTTTCACCTCGAGTGGGCTGGGTATGCTCAGACGTGAGTCTCGGGCTCTCCACACCACTGGAGTCAAGCTATCCAGGCTGATGAAGGCTGATAGCCAGAAACCGGTCCTTGGATGCTTGATTCTGGTCTGGGAAAGACATGGCTTGGTAGTTCGGACTGGACTGTTCCCATGAGGCACAGGGTCAGAGCTGATTTGCATATAGCCAGTGTCTAACCCAGGGAGGTGTGGAGTGCAAAAAAATGATGGATTTAGGCCCGATCCTTGTACTGGGGTGGATGTATGACATTGTTCTACATTCTGTCCATCAACTGTGTTTTTTGAAATTTTCACCCGAGTGGGCTGGGTATGCTCAGACGTGAGTCCCAGGCTTTCCACACCACTGGAGTCAAGCTATCCAGGCTGATGAAGGCTGATAGCCTGAAACGGGTCCTTGGATGCTTGATTCCGGTCTGGGAAAGACATGGCTTGGTAGTTCGGACTGGACTGTTCCCATGAGGCACAGGGTCAGAGCTGATTTGCATATAGCCAGTGTCTAACCCAGGGTGGTGTGGAGTGCAAAAAAATGATGGATTTAGGCCCAGATCCTTGTACTGGGGTGAATGTATGACATTGTACTACATTCTGTCCATCAACTGTGTTTTTTGAAATTTTCACCCCGAGTGGGCTGGGTATGCTCAGACGTGAGTCCCAGGCTCTCCACACCACTGGAGTCAAGCTATCCAGGCTGATGAAGGCTGATAGCCAGAAACCGGTCCTTGGATGCTTGATTCCGGTCTGTGAAAGACATGGCTTGATAGTTCGGAATGGACTGTTCCCATGAGGCACAGGGTCAGAGCTGATTTGCATATAGCCAGTGTCTAACCCAGGGTGGTGTGGAGTGCAAAAAAATGATGGATTTAGGCCCAGATCCTTGTACTGGGGTGAATGTATGACATTGTTCTACATTCTGTCCATCAACTGTGTTTTTTGAAATTTTCACCCCGAGTGGGCTGGGTATTCTCAGACGTGAGTCCCAGGCTCTCCACACCACTGGAGTCAAGCTATCCAGGCTGATGAAGGCTGATAGCCAGAAACCGGTCCTTGGATGCTTGATTCCGGTCTGGGAAAGACATGGCTTGGTAGTTCGGACTGGACTGTTCCCATGAGGCACAGGGTCAGAGCTGATTTGCATATAGCCAGTGTCTAACCCAGGGTGGTGTGGAGTGCAAAAAAATGATGGATTTAGGCCCAGATCCTTGTACTGGGGTGAATGTATGACATTGTTCTACATTCTGTCCATCAACTGTGTTTTTTTAAATTTTCACCCCGAGTGGGCTGTGTATGCTCAGACTTGAGTCCCAGGCTCTCCACACCACTGGAGTCAAGCTATCCAGGCTGATGAAGGCTGATAGCCAGAAACCGGTCCTTGGATGCTTGATTCCGGTCTGGGAAAGACATGGCTTGGTAGTTCGGACTGGACTGTTCCCATGAGGCACAGGGTCAGAGCTGATTTGCATATAGCCAGTGTCTAACCCAGGGTGCAAAAAATGATGGATTTAGGCCCAGATCCTTGTACTGGGGTGAATGTATGACATTGTTCTACATTCTGTCCATTAACTGTGTTTTTTTTAATTTTCACCCCGAGTGGGCTGGGTATGCTCAGACGTGAGTCCCAGGCTCTCCACACCACTGGAGTCAAGCTATCCAGGCTGATGAAGGCTGATAGCCAGAAACCGGTCCTTGGATGCTTGATTCCGGTCTGGGAAAGACATGGCTTGGTAGTTCGTACTGGACTGTTCCCATGAGGCACAGGGTCAGAGCTGATTTGCATATAGCCAGTGTCTAACCCAGGGTGGTGTGGAGTGCAAAAGAATGATGGATTTAGGCCCAGATCCTTGTACTGGGGTGAATGTATGACATTGTTCTACATTCTGTCCATCAACTGTGTTTTTTGAAATTTTCACCCTGAGTGGGCTGGGTATGCTCAGACGTGAGTCCCAGGCTCTCCACACCACTGGAGTCAAGCTATCCAGGCTGATGAAGGCTGATAGCCAGAAACCGGTCCTTGGATGCTTGATTCCGGTCTGGGAAAGACATGGCTTGGTAGTTCGGACTGGACTGTTCCCATGAGGCACAGGGTCAGAGCTGATTTGCATATAGCCAGTGTCTAACCCGGGGTGGTGTGGTGTGCAAAAAAATGATGGATTTAGGCCCAGATCCTTGTACTGGGGTGAATGTATGACATTGTTCTACATTCTGTCCATCAACTGTGTTTTTTGAAATTTTCACCCCGAGTGGGCTGGGTATTCTCAGACCTGAGTCCCAGGCTCTCCACACCACTGGAGTCAAGCTATCCAGGCTGATGAAGGCTGATAGCCAGAAACCGGTCCTTGGATGCTTGATTCCGGTCTGGGAAAGACATGGCTTGGTAGTTCGGACTGGACTGTTCCCATGAGGCACAGGGTCAGAGCTGATTTGCATATAGCCAGTGTCTAACCCAGGGTGGTGTGGAGTGCAAAAAAATGATGGATTTAGGCCCAGATCCTTGTACTGGGGTGAATGTATGACATTGTTCTACATTCTGTCCATCTACTGTGTTTTTTGAATTTTTCACCTCGAGTGGGCTGGGTATGCTCAGACGTGAGTCTCGGGCTCTCCACACCACTGGAGTCAAGCTATCCAGGCTGATGAAGGCTGATAGCCAGAAACCGGTCCTTGGATGCTTGATTCTGGTCTGGGAAAGACATGGCTTGGTAGTTCGGACTGGACTGTTCCCATGAGGCACAGGGTCAGAGCTGATTTGCATATAGCCAGTGTCTAACCCAGGGTGGTGTGGAGTGCAAAAAAATGATGGATTTAGGCCCGATCCTTGTACTGGGGTGGATGTATGACATTGTTCTACATTCTGTCCATCAACTGTGTTTTTTGAAATTTTCACCCGAGTGGGCTGGGTATGCTCAGACGTGAGTCCCAGGCTTTCCACACCACTGGAGTCAAGCTATCCAGGCTGATGAAGGCTGATAGCCTGAAACGGGTCCTTGGATGCTTGATTCCGGTCTGGGAAAGACATGGCTTGGTAGTTCGGACTGGACTGTTCCCATGAGGCACAGGGTCAGAGCTGATTTGCATATAGCCAGTGTCTAACCCAGGGTGGTGTGGAGTGCAAAAAAATTATGGATTTAGGCCCAGATCCTTGTACTGGGGTGAATGTATGACATTGTACTACATTCTGTCCATCAACTGTGTTTTTTGAAATTTTCACCCCGAGTGGGCTGGGTATGCTCAGACGTGAGTCCCAGGCTCTCCACACCACTGGAGTCAAGCTATCCAGGCTGATGAAGGCTGATAGCCAGAAACCGGTCCTTGGATGCTTGATTCCGGTCTGTGAAAGACATGGCTTGGTAGTTCGGATTGGACTGTTCCCATGAGGCACAGGGTCAGAGCTGATTTGCATATAGCCAGTGTCTAACCCAGGGTGGTGTGGAGTGCAAAAAAATGATGGATTTAGGCCCAGATCCTTGTACTGGGGTGAATGTATGACATTGTTCTACATTCTGTCCATCAACTGTGTTTTTTGAAATTTTCACCCCGAGTGGGCTGGGTATGCTCAGACGTGAGTCCCAGGCTCTCCACACCACTGGAGTCAAGCTATCCAGGCTGATGGAGGCTGATAGCCAGAAACCGGTCCTTGGATGCTTGATTCCGGTCTGGGAAAGACATGGCTTGGTAGTTCAGACTGGACTGTTCCCATGAGGCACAGGGTCAGAGCTGATTTGCATATAGCCAGTGTCTAACTCAGGGTGGTGTGGAGTTCAAAAAAATGATGGATTTAGGCCCAGATCCTTGTACTGGGGTGCATGTATGACATTGTTCTACATTCTGTCCATCAACTGTGTTTTTTGAAATTTTCACCCGAGTGGGCTGGGTATGCTCAGACGTGAGTCCCAGGCTTTCCACACCACTGGAGTCAAGCTATCCAGGCTGATGAAGGCTGATAGCCAGAAACCGGTCCTTGGATGCTTGATTCCGGTCTGGGAAAGACATGGCTTGGTAGTTCGGACTGGACTGTCCCCATGAGGCACAGGGTCAGAGCTGATTTGCATATAGCCAGTGTCTAACCCAGGGTGGTGTGGAGTGCAAAAAAATGATGGATTTAGGCCCAGATCCTTGTACTGGGGTGAATGTATGACATTGTTCTACATTCTGTCCATCAACTGTGTTTTTTGAAATTTTCACCCGAGTGGGCTGGGTATGCTCAGACGTGAGTCCCAGGCTCTCCACACCACTGGAGTCAAGCTATCCAGGCTGATGAAGGCTGATAGCCAGAAACCGGTCCTTGGATGCTTGATTCCGGTCTGGGAAAGACATGGCTTGGTAGTTCGGACTGGACTGTTCCCATGAGGCACAGGGTCAGAGCTGATTTGCATATAGCCAGTGTCTAACCCAGGGTGGTGTGGAGTGCAAAAAAATGATGGATTTAGGCCCAGATCCTTGTACTGGGGTGAATGTATGACATTGTTCTACATTCTGTCCATCAACTGTGTTTTTTGAAATTTTCACCCCGAGTGGGCTGGGTATGCTCAAACGTGAGTCCCAGGCTCTCCACACCACTGGAGTCAAGCTATCCAGGCTGATGAAGGCTGATAGCCAGAAACCGGTCCTTGGATGCTTGATTCCGGTCTGGGAAAGACATGGCTTGGTAGTTCGGACTGGACTGTTCCCATGAGGCACAGGGTCAGAGCTGATTTGCATATAGCCAGTGTCTAACCCAGGGTGGTGTGGAGTGCAAAAAAATGATGGATTTAGGCCCGATCCTTGTACTGGGGTGAATGTATGACATTGTTCTACATTCTGTCCATCAACTGTGTTTTTTGAAATTTTCACCCCGAGTGGGCTGGGTATGCTCAGACGTGAGTCCCAGGCTCTCCACACCACTGGAGTCAAGCTATCCAGGCTGATGAAGGCTGATAGCCAGAAACCGGTCCTTGGATGCTTGATTCCGGTCTGGGAAAGACATGGCTTGGTAGTTCGGACTGGACTGTTCCCATGAGGCACAGGGTCAGAGCTGATTTGCATATAGCCAGTGTCTAACCCAGGGTGGTGTGGAGTGCAAAAAAATGATGGATTTAGGCCCAGATCCTTGTACTGGGGTGAATGTATGACATTGTTCTACATTCTGTCCATCAACTGTGTTTTTTTAAATTTTCACCCCGAGTGGGCTGGGTATGCTCAGACGTGAGTCCCAGGCTCTCCACACCACTGGAGTCAAGCTATCCAGGCTGATGAAGGCTGATAGCCAGAAACCGGTCCTTGGATGCTTGATTCCGGTCTGGGAAAGACATGGCTTGGTAGTTCGGACTGGACTGTTCCCATGAGGCACAGGGTCAGAGCTGATTTGCATATAGCCAGTGTCTAACCCAGGGTGGTGTGGAGTGCAAAAAAATGATGGATTTAGGCCCAGATCCTTGTACTGGGGTGAATGTATGACATTGTTCTACATTCTGTCCATCAACTGTGTTTTTTGAAATTTTCACCCCGAGTGGGCTGGGTATGCTCAGACGTGAGTCCCAGGCTCTCCACACCACTGGAGTCAAGCTATCCAGGCTGATGAAGGCTGATAGCCAGAAACCGGTCCTTGGATGCTTGATTCCGGTCTGGGAAAGACATGGCTTGGTAGTTCGGACTGGACTGTTCCCATGAGGCACAGGGTCAGAGCTGATTTGCATATAGCCAGTGTCTAACCCAGGGTGGTGCGGAGTGCAAAAAAATGATGGATTTAGGCCCAGATCCTTGTACTGGGGTGAATGTATGACATTGTTCTACATTCTGTCCATCAACTGTGTTTTTTGAAATTTTCACCCGAGTGGGCTGGGTATGCTCAGACGTGAGTCCCAGGCTCTCCACACCACTGTAGTCAAGCTATCCAGGCTGATGAAGGCTGATAGCCAGAAACGGGTCCTTGGATGCTTGATTCCGGTCTGGGAAAGACATGGCTTGGTAGTTCGGACTGGACTGTTCCCATGAGGCACAGGGTCAGAGCTGATTTGCATATAGCCAGTGTCTAACCCAGGGTGGTGTGGAGTGCAAAAAAATGATGGATTTAGGCCCAGATCCTTGTACTGGGGTGAATGTATGACATTGTTCTACATTCTGTCCATCAACTGCGTTTTTTGAAATTTTCACCCCGAGTGGGCTTGGTATGCTCAGACGCGAGTCCCAGGCTCTCCACAACACTGGAGTCAAGCTATCCAGGCTGATGAAGGCTGATAGCCAGAAACCGGTCCTTGGATGCTTGATTCAGGTCTGGGAAAGACATGGCTTGGTAGTTCGGACTGGACTGTTCCCATGAGGCACAGGGTCAGAGCTGATTTGCATATAGCCAGTGTCTAACCCAGGGTGGTGTGGAGTGCAAAACAATGATGGATTTAAGCCCAGATCCTTGTACTGGGGTGAATGTATGACATTGTTCTACATTCTGTCCATCAACTGTGTTTTTTGAAATTTACACCCCGAGTGGGCTGGGTATGCTCAGACGTGAGTCCCAGGCTCTCCACACCACTGGAGTCAAGCTATCCAGGCTGATGAAGGCTGATAGCCAGAAACCGGTCCTTGGATGCTTGATTCCGGTCTGGGAAAGACATGGCTTGGTAGTTCGGACTGGACTGTTCCCATGAGGCACAGGGTCAGAGCTGATTTGCATATAGCCAGTGTCTAACCCAGGGTGGTGTGGAGTGCAAAAAAATGATGGATTTAGGCCCAGATCCTTGTACTGGGGTGAATGTATGACATTGTTCTACATTCTGTCCATCAACTGTGTTTTTTTAAATTTTCACCCCGAGTGGGCTGGGTATGCTCAGACGTGAGTCCCAGGCTCTCCACACCACTGGAGTCAAGCTATCCAGGCTGATGAAGGCTGATAGCCATAAACCGGTCCTTGGATGCTTGATTCCGGTCTGGGAAAGACATGGCTTGGTAGTTCGGACTGGACTGTTCCCATGAGGCACAGGGTCAGAGCTGATTTGCATATAGCCAGTGTCTAACCCAGGGTGGTGTGGAGTGCAAACAAATGATGGATTTAGGCCCAGATCCTTGTACTGGGGTGGATGTATGACATTGTTCTACATTCTGTCCATCAACTGTGTTTTTTGAAATTTTCACCCGAGTGGGCTGGGTATGCTCAGACGTGAGTCCCAGGCTTTCCACACCACTGGAGTCAAGCTATCCAGGCTGATGAAGGCTGATAGCCTGAAACGGGTCCTTGGATGCTTGATTCCGGTCTGGGAAAGACATGGCTTGGTAGTTCGGACTGGACTGTTCCCATGAGGCACAGGGTCAGAGCTGATTTGCATATAGCCAGTGTCTAACCCAGGGTGGTGTGGAGTGCAAAAAAATTATGGATTTAGGCCCAGATCCTTGTACTGGGGTGAATGTATGACATTGTACTACATTCTGTCCATCAACTGTGTTTTTTGAAATTTTCACCCCGAGTGGGCTGGGTATGCTCAGACGTGAGTCCCAGGCTCTCCACACCACTGGAGTCAAGCTATCCAGGCTGATGAAGGCTGATAGCCAGAAACCGGTCCTTGGATGCTTGATTCCGGTCTGTGAAAGACATGGCTTGGTAGTTCGGATTGGACTGTTCCCATGAGGCACAGGGTCAGAGCTGATTTGCATATAGCCAGTGTCTAACCCAGGGTGGTGTGGAGTGCAAAAAAATGATGGATTTAGGCCCAGATCCTTGTACTGGGGTGAATGTATGACATTGTTCTACATTCTGTCCATCAACTGTGTTTTTTGAAATTTTCACCCCGAGTGGGCTGGGTATGCTCAGACGTGAGTCCCAGGCTCTCCACACCACTGGAGTCAAGCTATCCAGGCTGATGGAGGCTGATAGCCAGAAACCGGTCCTTGGATGCTTGATTCCGGTCTGGGAAAGACATGGCTTGGTAGTTCAGACTGGACTGTTCCCATGAGGCACAGGGTCAGAGCTGATTTGCATATAGCCAGTGTCTAACTCAGGGTGGTGTGGAGTGCAAAAAAATGATGGATTTAGGCCCAGATCCTTGTACTGGGGTGCATGTATGACATTGTTCTACATTCTGTCCATCAACTGTGTTTTTTGAAATTTTCACCCGAGTGGGCTGGGTATGCTCAGACGTGAGTCCCAGGCTTTCCACACCACTGGAGTCAAGCTATCCAGGCTGATGAAGGCTGATAGCCAGAAACCGGTCCTTGGATGCTTGATTCCGGTCTGGGAAAGACATGGCTTGGTAGTTCGGACTGGACTGTCCCCATGAGGCACAGGGTCAGAGCTGATTTGCATATAGCCAGTGTCTAACCCAGGGTGGTGTGGAGTGCAAAAAAATGATGGATTTAGGCCCAGATCCTTGTACTGGGGTGAATGTATGACATTGTTCTACATTCTGTCCATCAACTGTGTTTTTTGAAATTTTCACCCGAGTGGGCTGGGTATGCTCAGACGTGAGTCCCAGGCTCTCCACACCACTGGAGTCAAGCTATCCAGGCTGATGAAGGCTGATAGCCAGAAACCGGTCCTTGGATGCTTGATTCCGGTCTGGGAAAGACATGGCTTGGTAGTTCGGACTGGACTGTTCCCATGAGGCACAGGGTCAGAGCTGATTTGCATATAGCCAGTGTCTAACCCAGGGTGGTGTGGAGTGCAAAAAAATGATGGATTTAGGCCCAGATCCTTGTACTGGGGTGAATGTATGACATTGTTCTACATTCTGTCCATCAACTGTGTTTTTTGAAATTTTCACCCCGAGTGGGCTGGGTATGCTCAAACGTGAGTCCCAGGCTCTCCACACCACTGGAGTCAAGCTATCCAGGCTGATGAAGGCTGATAGCCAGAAACCGGTCCTTGGATGCTTGATTCCGGTCTGGGAAAGACATGGCTTGGTAGTTCGGACTGGACTGTTCCCATGAGGCACAGGGTCAGAGCTGATTTGCATATAGCCAGTGTCTAACCCAGGGTGGTGTGGAGTGCAAAAAAATGATGGATTTAGGCCCGATCCTTGTACTGGGGTGAATGTATGACATTGTTCTACATTCTGTCCATCAACTGTGTTTTTTGAAATTTTCACCCCGAGTGGGCTGGGTATGCTCAGACGTGAGTCCCAGGCTCTCCACACCACTGGAGTCAAGCTATCCAGGCTGATGAAGGCTGATAGCCAGAAACCGGTCCTTGGATGCTTGATTCCGGTCTGGGAAAGACATGGCTTGGTAGTTCGGACTGGACTGTTCCCATGAGGCACAGGGTCAGAGCTGATTTGCATATAGCCAGTGTCTAACCCAGGGTGGTGTGGAGTGCAAAAAAATGATGGATTTAGGCCCAGATCCTTGTACTGGGGTGAATGTATGACATTGTTCTACATTCTGTCCATCAACTGTGTTTTTTTAAATTTTCACCCCGAGTGGGCTGGGTATGCTCAGACGTGAGTCCCAGGCTCTCCACACCACTGGAGTCAAGCTATCCAGGCTGATGAAGGCTGATAGCCAGAAACCGGTCCTTGGATGCTTGATTCCGGTCTGGGAAAGACATGGCTTGGTAGTTCGGACTGGACTGTTCCCATGAGGCACAGGGTCAGAGCTGATTTGCATATAGCCAGTGTCTAACCCAGGGTGGTGTGGAGTGCAAAACAATGATGGATTTAAGCCCAGATCCTTGTACTGGGGTGAATGTATGACATTGTTCTACATTCTGTCCATCAACTGTGTTTTTTGAAATTTACACCCCGAGTGGGTTGGGTATGCTCAGACGTGAGTCCCAGGCTCTCCACACCACTGGAGTCAAGCTATCCAGGCTGATGAAGGCTGATAGCCAGAAACCGGTCCTTGGATGCTTGATTCCGGTCTGGGAAAGACATGGCTTGGTAGTTCGGACTGGACTGTTCCCATGAGGCACAGGGTCAGAGCTGATTTGCATATAGCCAGTGTCTAACCCAGGGTGGTGTGGAGTGCAAAAAAATGATGGATTTAGGCCCAGATCCTTGTACTGGGGTGAATGTATGACATTGTTCTACATTCTGTCCATCAACTGTGTTTTTTTAAATTTTCACCCCGAGTGGGCTGGGTATGCTCAGACGTGAGTCCCAGGCTCTCCACACCACTGGAGTCAAGCTATCCAGGCTGATGAAGGCTGATAGCCATAAACCGGTCCTTGGATGCTTGATTCCGGTCTGGGAAAGACATGGCTTGGTAGTTCGGACTGGACTGTTCCCATGAGGCACAGGGTCAGAGCTGATTTGCATATAGCCAGTGTCTAACCCAGGGTGGTGTGGAGTGCAAACAAATGATGGATTTAGGCCCAGATCCTTGTACTGGGGTGCATGTATGACATTGTTCTACATCCTGTCCATCAACTGTGTTTTTTTTAATTTTCACCCCGAATGGGCTGGGTATGCTCAGACGTGAGTCCCAGGCTCTCCACACCACTGGAGTCAAGCTATCCAGGCTGATGAAGGCTGATAGCCAGAAACCGGTCCTTGGATGCTTGATTCCGGTCTGGGAAAGACATGGCGTGGTAGTTCGGACTGGACTGTTCCCATGAGGCGCAGGGTCAGAGCTGATTTGCATATAGCCAGTGTCTAACCCAGGGTGGTGTGGAGTGCAAAAAAATGATGGATTTAGGCCCAGATCCTTGTACTGGGGTGAATGTATGACATTGTTCTACATTCTGTCCATCAACTGTGTTTTTTGAAATTTTCACCCGAGTGGGCTGGGTATGCTCAGACGTGAGTCCCAGGCTCTCCACACCACTGGAGTCAAGCTATCCAGGCTGATGAAGGCTGATAGCCAGAAACCGGTCCTTGGATGCTTGATTCCGGTTTGGGAAAGACATGGCTTGGTAGTTCGGACTGGACTGTCCCCATGAGGCACAGGGTAGGGGGTGATTTGCATATAGCCAGTGTCTAACCCAGGGTGGTGTGGAGTGCAAAACAATGATGGATTTAGGCCCAGATCCTTGTACTGGGGTGAATGTATGACATTGTTCTACATTCTGTCCATCAACTGTGTTTTTTTAAATTTTCACCCCGAGTGGGCTGGGTATGCTCAGACGTGAGTCCCAGGCTCTCCACACCACTGGAGTCAAGCTATCCAGGCTGATGAAGGCTGATAGCCATAAACCGGTCCTTGGATGCTTGATTCCGGTCTGGGAAAGACATGGCTTGGTAGTTCGGACTGGACTGTTCCCATGAGGCACAGGGTCAGAGCTGATTTGCATATAGCCAGTGTCTAACCCAGGGTGGTGTGGAGTGCAAACAAATGATGGATTTAGGCCCAGATCCTTGTACTGGGGTGCATGTATGACATTGTTCTACATCCTGTCCATCAACTGTGTTTTTTTTAATTTTCACCCCGAATGGGCTGGGTATGCTCAGACGTGAGTCCCAGGCTCTCCACACCACTGGAGTCAAGCTATCCAGGCTGATGAAGGCTGATAGCCAGAAACCGGTCCTTGGATGCTTGATTCCGGTCTGGGAAAGACATGGCTTGGTAGTTCGGACTGGACTGTTCCCATGAGGCGCAGGGTCAGAGCTGATTTGCATATAGCCAGTGTCTAACCCAGGGTGGTGTGGAGTGCAAAAAAATGATGGATTTAGGCCCAGATCCTTGTACTGGGGTGAATGTATGACATTGTTCTACATTCTGTCCATCAACTGTGTTTTTTGAAATTTTCACCCGAGTGGGCTGGGTATGCTCAGACGTGAGTCCCAGGCTCTCCACACCACTGGAGTCAAGCTATCCAGGCTGATGAAGGCTGATAGCCAGAAACCGGTCCTTGGATGCTTGATTCCGGTTTGGGAAAGACATGGCTTGGTAGTTCGGACTGGACTGTCCCCATGAGGCACAGGGTCAGAGCTGATTTGCATATAGCCAGTGTCTAACCCAGGGTGGTGTGGAGTGCAAAAAAATGATGGATTTAGGCCCAGATCCTTGTACTGGGGTGAATGTATGACATTGTTCTACATTCTGTCCATCAACTGTGTTTTTTGAAATTTTCACCCGAGTGGGCTGGGTATGCTCAGACGTGAGTCCCAGGCTCTCCACACCACTGGAGTCAAGCTATCCAGGCTGATGAAGGCTGATAGCCAGAAACCGGTCCTTGGATGCTTGATTCCGGTCTGGGAAAGACATGGCTTGGTAGTTCGGACTGGACTGTTCCCATGAGGCACAGGGTCAGAGCTGATTTGCATATAGCCAGTGTCTAACCCAGGGTGGTGTGGAGTGCAAAAAAATGATGGATTTAGGCCCAGATCCTTGTACTGGGGTGAATGTATGACATTGTTCTACATTCTGTCCATCAACTGTGTTTTTTGAAATTTTCACCCCGAGTGGGCTGGGTATGCTCAAACGTGAGTCCCAGGCTCTCCACACCACTGGAGTCAAGCTATCCAGGCTGATGAAGGCTGATAGCCAGAAACCGGTCCTTGGATGCTTGATTCCGGTCTGGGAAAGACATGGCTTGGTAGTTCGGACTGGACTGTTCCCATGAGGCACAGGGTCAGAGCTGATTTGCATATAGCCAGTGTCTAACCCAGGGTGGTGTGGAGTGCAAAAAAATGATGGATTTAGGCCCGATCCTTGTACTGGGGTGAATGTATGACATTGTTCTACATTCTGTCCATCAACTGTGTTTTTTGAAATTTTCACCCCGAGTGGGCTGGGTATGCTCAGACGTGAGTCCCAGGCTCTCCACACCACTGGAGTCAAGCTATCCAGGCTGATGAAGGCTGATAGCCAGAAACCGGTCCTTGGATGCTTGATTCCGGTCTGGGAAAGACATGGCTTGGTAGTTCGGACTGGACTGTTCCCATGAGGCACAGGGTCAGAGCTGATTTGCATATAGCCAGTGTCTAACCCAGGGTGGTGTGGAGTGCAAAAAAATGATGGATTTAGGCCCAGATCCTTGTACTGGGGTGAATGTATGACATTGTTCTACATTCTGTCCATCAACTGTGTTTTTTGAAATTTTCACCCCGAGTGGGCTGGGTATGCTCAGACGTGAGTCCCAGGCTCTCCACACCACTGGAGTCAAGCTATCCAGGCTGATGAAGGCTGATAGCCAGGAACCGGTCCTTGGATGCTTGATTCCGGTCTGGGAAAGAGATGGCTTGGTAGTTCGGACTGGACTGTTCCCATGAGGCACAGGGTCAGAGCTGATTTGCATATAGCCAGTGTCTAACCCAGGGTGGTGCGGAGTGCAAAAAAATGATGGATTTAGGCCCAGATCCTTGTACTGGGGTGAATGTATGACATTGTTCTACATTCTGTCCATCAACTGTGTTTTTTGAAATTTTCACCCGAGTGGGCTGGGTATGCTCAGACGTGAGTCCCAGGCTCTCCACACCACTGTAGTCAATCTATCCAGGCTGATGAAGGCTGATAGCCAGAAACGGGTCCTTGGATGCTTGATTCCGGTCTGGGAAAGACATGGCTTGGTAGTTCGGACTGGACTGTTCCCATGAGGCACAGGGTCAGAGTTGATTTGCATATAGCCAGTGTCTAACCCAGGGTGGTGTGGAGTGCAAAAAAATGATGGATTTAGGCCCAGATCCTTGTACTGGGGTGAATGTATGACATTGTTCTACATTCTGTCCATCAACTGCGTTTTTTGAAATTTTCACCCCGAGTGGGCTTGGTATGCTCAGACGCGAGTCCCAGGCTCTCCACAACACTGGAGTCAAGCTATCCAGGCTGATGAAGGCTGATAGCCAGAAACCGGTCCTTGGATGCTTGATTCAGGTCTGGGAAAGACATGGCTTGGTAGTTCGGACTGGACTGTTCCCATGAGGCACAGGGTCAGAGCTGATTTGTATATAGCCAGTGTCTAACAGAGGGTGGTGTGGAGTGCAAAACAATGATGGATTTAAGCCCAGATCCTTGTACTGGGGTGAATGTATGACATTGTTCTACATTCTGTCCATCAACTGTGTTTTTTGAAATTTACACCCCGAGTGGGCTGGGTATGCTCAGACGTGAGTCCCAGGCTCTCCACACCACTGGAGTCAAGCTATCCAGGCTGATGAAGGCTGATAGCCAGAAACCGGTCCTTGGATGCTTGATTCCGGTCTGGGAAAGACATGGCTTGGTAGTTCGGACTGGACTGTTCCCATGAGGCACAGGGTCAGAGCTGATTTGCATATAGCCAGTGTCTAACCCAGGGTGGTGTGGAGTGCAAAAATGATGGATTTAGGCCCAGATCCTTGTACTGGGGTGAATGTATGACATTGTTCTACATTCTGTCCATCAACTGTGTTTTTTTAAATTTTCACCCCGAGTGGGCTGGGTATGCTCAGACGTGAGTCCCAGGCTCTCCACACCACTGGAGTCAAGCTATCCAGGCTGATGAAGGCTGATAGCCATAAACCGGTCCTTGGATGCTTGATTCCGGTCTGGGAAAGACATGGCTTGGTAGTTCGGACTGGACTGTTCCCATGAGGCACAGGGTCAGAGCTGATTTGCATATAGCCAGTGTCTAACCCAGGGTGGTGTGGAGTGCAAACAAATGATGGATTTAGGCCCAGATCCTTGTACTGGGGTGCATGTATGACATTGTTCTACATCCTGTCCATCAACTGTGTTTTTTTTAATTTTCACCCCGAATGGGCTGGGTATGCTCAGACGTGAGTCCCAGGCTCTCCACACCACTGGAGTCAAGCTATCCAGGCTGATGAAGGCTGATAGCCAGAAACCGGTCCTTGGATGCTTGATTCCGGTCTGGGAAAGACATGGCTTGGTAGTTCGGACTGGACTGTTCCCATGAGGCGCAGGGTCAGAGCTGATTTGCATATAGCCAGTGTCTAACCCAGGGTGGTGTGGAGTGCAAAAAAATGATGGATTTAGGCCCAGATCCTTGTACTGGGGTGAATGTATGACATTGTTCTACATTCTGTCCATCAACTGTGTTTTTTGAAATTTTCACCCGAGTGGGCTGGGTATGCTCAGACGTGAGTCCCAGGCTCTCCACACCACTGGAGTCAAGCTATCCAGGCTGATGAAGGCTGATAGCCAGAAACCGGTCCTTGGATGCTTGATTCCGGTTTGGGAAAGACATGGCTTGGTAGTTCGGACTGGACTGTCCCCATGAGGCACAGGGTCAGAGCTGATTTGCATATAGCCAGTGTCTAACCCAGGGTGGTGTGGAGTGCAAAAAAATGATGGATTTAGGCCCAGATCCTTGTACTGGGGTGAATGTATGACATTGTTCTACATTCTGTCCATCAACTGTGTTTTTTGAAATTTTCACCCGAGTGGGCTGGGTATGCTCAGACGTGAGTCCCAGGCTCTCCACACCACTGGAGTCAAGCTATCCAGGCTGATGAAGGCTGATAGCCAGAAACCGGTCCTTGGATGCTTGATTCCGGTCTGGGAAAGACATGGCTTGGTAGTTCGGACTGGACTGTTCCCATGAGGCACAGGGTCAGAGCTGATTTGCATATAGCCAGTGTCTAACCCAGGGTGGTGTGGAGTGCAAAAAAATGATGGATTTAGGCCCAGATCCTTGTACTGGGGTGAATGTATGACATTGTTCTACATTCTGTCCATCAACTGTGTTTTTTGAAATTTTCACCCCGAGTGGGCTGGGTATGCTCAAACGTGAGTCCCAGGCTCTCCACACCACTGGAGTCAAGCTATCCAGGCTGATGAAGGCTGATAGCCAGAAACCGGTCCTTGGATGCTTGATTCCGGTCTGGGAAAGACATGGCTTGGTAGTTCGGACTGGACTGTTCCCATGAGGCACAGGGTCAGAGCTGATTTGCATATAGCCAGTGTCTAACCCAGGGTGGTGTGGAGTGCAAAAAAATGATGGATTTAGGCCCGATCCTTGTACTGGGGTGAATGTATGACATTGTTCTACATTCTGTCCATCAACTGTGTTTTTTGAAATTTTCACCCCGAGTGGGCTGGGTATGCTCAGACGTGAGTCCCAGGCTCTCCACACCACTGGAGTCAAGCTATCCAGGCTGATGAAGGCTGATAGCCAGAAACCGGTCCTTGGATGCTTGATTCCGGTCTGGGAAAGACATGGCTTGGTAGTTCGGACTGGACTGTTCCCATGAGGCACAGGGTCAGAGCTGATTTGCATATAGCCAGTGTCTAACCCAGGGTGGTGTGGAGTGCAAAAAAATGATGGATTTAGGCCCAGATCCTTGTACTGGGGTGAATGTATGACATTGTTCTACATTCTGTCCATCAACTGTGTTTTTTGAAATTTTCACCCCGAGTGGGCTGGGTATGCTCAGACGTGAGTCCCAGGCTCTCCACACCACTGGAGTCAAGCTATCCAGGCTGATGAAGGCTGATAGCCAGAAACCGGTCCTTGGATGCTTGATTCCGGTCTGGGAAAGAGATGGCTTGGTAGTTCGGACTGGACTGTTCCCATGAGGCACAGGGTCAGAGCTGATTTGCATATAGCCAGTGTCTAACCCAGGGTGGTGCGGAGTGCAAAAAAATGATGGATTTAGGCCCAGATCCTTGTACTGGGGTGAATGTATGACATTGTTCTACATTCTGTCCATCAACTGTGTTTTTTGAAATTTTCACCCGAGTGGGCTGGGTATGCTCAGACGTGAGTCCCAGGCTCTCCACACCACTGTAGTCAAGCTATCCAGGCTGATGAAGGCTGATAGCCAGAAACGGGTCCTTGGATGCTTGATTCCGGTCTGGGAAAGACATGGCTTGGTAGTTCGGACTGGACTGTTCCCATGAGGCACAGGGTCAGAGTTGATTTGCATATAGCCAGTGTCTAACCCAGGGTGGTGTGGAGTGCAAAAAAATGATGGATTTAGGCCCAGATCCTTGTACTGGGGTGAATGTATGACATTGTTCTACATTCTGTCCATCAACTGCGTTTTTTGAAATTTTCACCCCGAGTGGGCTTGGTATGCTCAGACGCGAGTCCCAGGCTCTCCACAACACTGGAGTCAAGCTATCCAGGCTGATGAAGGCTGATAGCCAGAAACCGGTCCTTGGATGCTTGATTCAGGTCTGGGAAAGACATGGCTTGGTAGTTCGGACTGGACTGTTCCCATGAGGCACAGGGTCAGAGCTGATTTGTATATAGCCAGTGTCTAACAGAGGGTGGTGTGGAGTGCAAAACAATGATGGATTTAAGCCCAGATCCTTGTACTGGGGTGAATGTATGACATTGTTCTACATTCTGTCCATCAACTGTGTTTTTTGAAATTTACACCCCGAGTGGGCTGGGTATGCTCAGACGTGAGTCCCAGGCTCTCCACACCACTGGAGTCAAGCTATCCAGGCTGATGAAGGCTGATAGCCAGAAACCGGTCCTTGGATGCTTGATTCCGGTCTGGGAAAGACATGGCTTGGTAGTTCGGACTGGACTGTTCCCATGAGGCACAGGGTCAGAGCTGATTTGCATATAGCCAGTGTCTAACCCAGGGTGGTGTGGAGTGCAAAAAATGATGGATTTAGGCCCAGATCCTTGTACTGGGGTGAATGTATGACATTGTTCTACATTCTGTCCATCAACTGTGTTTTTTGAAATGTTCACCCCGAGTGGGCTGGGTATGCTCAGACGTGAGTCCCAGGCTCTCCACACCACTGGAGTCAAGCTATCCAGGCTGATGAAGGCTGATAGCCAGAAACCGGTCCTTGGATGCTTGATTCCGGTCTGGGAAAGAGATGGCTTGGTAGTTCGGACTGGACTGTTCCCATGAGGCACAGGGTCAGAGCTGATTTGCATATAGCCAGTGTCTAACCCAGGGTGGTGCGGAGTGCAAAAAAATGATGGATTTAGGCCCAGATCCTTGTACTGGGGTGAATGTATGACATTGTTCTACATTCTGTCCATCAACTGTGTTTTTTGAAATTTTCACCCGAGTGGGCTGGGTATGCTCAGACGTGAGTCCCAGGCTCTCCACACCACTGTAGTCAAGCTATCCAGGCTGATGAAGGCTGATAGCCAGAAACGGGTCCTTGGATGCTTGATTCCGGTCTGGGAAAGACATGGCTTGGTAGTTCGGACTGGACTGTTCCCATGAGGCACAGGGTCAGAGTTGATTTGCATATAGCCAGTGTCTAACCCAGGGTGGTGTGGAGTGCAAAAAAATGATGGATTTAGGCCCAGATCCTTGTACTGGGGTGAATGTATGACATTGTTCTACATTCTGTCCATCAACTGCGTTTTTTGAAATTTTCACCCCGAGTGGGCTTGGTATGCTCAGACGCGAGTCCCAGGCTCTCCACAACACTGGAGTCAAGCTATCCAGGCTGATGAAGGCTGATAGCCAGAAACCGGTCCTTGGATGCTTGATTCAGGTCTGGGAAAGACATGGCTTGGTAGTTCGGACTGGACTGTTCCCATGAGGCACAGGGTCAGAGCTGATTTGTATATAGCCAGTGTCTAACAGAGGGTGGTGTGGAGTGCAAAACAATGATGGATTTAAGCCCAGATCCTTGTACTGGGGTGAATGTATGACATTGTTCTACATTCTGTCCATCAACTGTGTTTTTTGAAATTTACACCCCGAGTGGGCTGGGTATGCTCAGACGTGAGTCCCAGGCTCTCCACACCACTGGAGTCAAGCTATCCAGGCTGATGAAGGCTGATAGCCAGAAACCGGTCCTTGGATGCTTGATTCCGGTCTGGGAAAGACATGGCTTGGTAGTTCGGACTGGACTGTTCCCATGAGGCACAGGGTCAGAGCTGATTTGCATATAGCCAGTGTCTAACCCAGGGTGGTGTGGAGTGCAAAAAATGATGGATTTAGGCCCAGATCCTTGTACTGGGGTGAATGTATGACATTGTTCTACATTCTGTCCATCAACTGTGTTTTTTTAAATTTTCACCCCGAGTGGGCTGGGTATGCTCAGACGTGAGTCCCAGGCTCTCCACACCACTGGAGTCAAGCTATCCAGGCTGATGAAGGCTGATAGCCATAAACCGGTCCTTGGATGCTTGATTCCGGTCTGGGAAAGACATGGCTTGGTAGTTCGGACTGGACTGTTCCCATGAGGCACAGGGTCAGAGCTGATTTGCATATAGCCAGTGTCTAACCCAGGGTGGTGTGGAGTGCAAACAAATGATGGATTTAGGCCCAGATCCTTGTACTGGGGTGCATGTATGACATTGTTCTACATCCTGTCCATCAACTGTGTTTTTTTTAATTTTCACCCCGAATGGGCTGGGTATGCTCAGACGTGAGTCCCAGGCTCTCCACACCACTGGAGTCAAGCTATCCAGGCTGATGAAGGCTGATAGCCAGAAACCGGTCCTTGGATGCTTGATTCCGGTCTGGGAAAGACATGGCTTGGTAGTTCGGACTGGACTGTTCCCATGAGGCGCAGGGTCAGAGCTGATTTGCATATAGCCAGTGTCTAACCCAGGGTGGTGTGGAGTGCAAAAAAATGATGGATTTAGGCCCAGATCCTTGTACTGGGGTGAATGTATGACATTGTTCTACATTCTGTCCATCAACTGTGTTTTTTGAAATTTTCACCCGAGTGGGCTGGGTATGCTCAGACGTGAGTCCCAGGCTCTCCACACCACTGGAGTCAAGCTATCCAGGCTGATGAAGGCTGATAGCCAGAAACCGGTCCTTGGATGCTTGATTCCGGTTTGGGAAAGACATGGCTTGGTAGTTCGGACTGGACTGTCCCCATGAGGCACAGGGTCAGAGCTGATTTGCATATAGCCAGTGTCTAACCCAGGGTGGTGTGGAGTGCAAAAAAATGATGGATTTAGGCCCAGATCCTTGTACTGGGGTGAATGTATGACATTGTTCTACATTCTGTCCATCAACTGTGTTTTTTGAAATTTTCACCCGAGTGGGCTGGGTATGCTCAGACCTGAGTCCCAGGCTCTCCACACCACTGGAGTCAAGCTATCCAGGCTGATGAAGGCTGATAGCCAGAAACCGGTCCTTGGATGCTTGATTCCGGTCTGGGAAAGACATGGCTTGGTAGTTCGGACTGGACTGTTCCCATGAAGCACAGGGTCAGAGCTGATTTGCATATAGCCAGTGTCTAACCCAGGGTGGTGTGGAGTGCAAAAAAATGATGGATTTAGGCCCAGATCCTTGTACTGGGGTGAATGTATGACATTGTTCTACATTCTGTCCATCAACTGTGTTTTTTGAAATTTTCACCCCGAGTGGGCTGGGTATGCTCAAACGTGAGTCCCAGGCTCTCCACACCACTGGAGTCAAGCTATCCAGGCTGATGAAGGCTGATAGCCAGAAACCGGTCCTTGGATGCTTGATTCCGGTCTGGGAAAGACATGGCTTGGTAGTTCGGACTGGACTGTTCCCATGAGGCACAGGGTCAGAGCTGATTTGCATATAGCCAGTGTCTAACCCAGGGTGGTGTGGAGTGCAAAAAAATGATGGATTTAGGCCCGATCCTTGTACTGGGGTGAATGTATGACATTGTTCTACATTCTGTCCATCAACTGTGTTTTTTGAAATTTTCACCCCGAGTGGGCTGGGTATGCTCAGACGTGAGTCCCAGGCTCTCCACACCACTGGAGTCAAGCTATCCAGGCTAATGAAGGCTGATAGCCAGAAACCGGTCCTTGGATACTTGATTCCGGTCTGGGAAAGACATGGCTTGGTAGTTCGGACTGGACTGTTCCCATGAGGCACAGGGTCAGAGCTGATTTGCATATAGCCAGTGTCTAACCCAGGGTGGTGTGGAGTGCAAAAAAATGATGGATTTAGGCCCAGATCCTTGTACTGGGGTGAATGTATGACATTGTTCTACATTCTGTCCATCAACTGTGTTTTTTGAAATTTTCACCCCGAGTGGGCTGGGTATGCTCAGACGTGAGTCCCAGGCTCTCCACACCACTGGAGTCAAGCTATCCAGGCTGATGAAGGCTGATAGCCAGAAACCGGTCCTTGGATGCTTGATTCCGGTCTGGGAAAGAGATGGCTTGGTAGTTCGGACTGGACTGTTCCCATGAGGCACAGGGTCAGAGCTGATTTGCATATAGCCAGTGTCTAACCCAGGGTGGTGCGGAGTGCAAAAAAATGATGGATTTAGGCCCAGATCCTTGTACTGGGGTGAATGTATGACATTGTTCTACATTCTGTCCATCAACTGTGTTTTTTTAAATTTTCACCCCGAGTGGGCTGGGTATGCTCAGACGTGAGTCCCAGGCTCTCCACACCACTGTAGTCAAGCTATCCAGGCTGATGAAGGCTGATAGCCAGAAACGGGTCCTTGGATGCTTGATTCCGGTCTGGGAAAGACATGGCTTGGTAGTTCGGACTGGACTGTTCCCATGAGGCACAGGGTCAGAGTTGATTTGCATATAGCCAGTGTCTAACCCAGGGTGGTGTGGAGTGCAAAAAAATGATGGATTTAGGCCCAGATCCTTGTACTGGGGTGAATGTATGACATTGTTCTACATTCTGTCCATCAACTGCGTTTTTTGAAATTTTCACCCCGAGTGGGCTTGGTATGCTCAGACGCGAGTCCCAGGCTCTCCACAACACTGGAGTCAAGCTATCCAGGCTGATGAAGGCTGATAGCCAGAAACCGGTCCTTGGATGCTTGATTCAGGTCTGGGAAAGACATGGCTTGGTAGTTCGGACTGGACTGTTCCCATGAGGCACAGGGTCAGAGCTGATTTGTATATAGCCAGTGTCTAACAGAGGGTGGTGTGGAGTGCAAAACAATGATGGATTTAAGCCCAGATCCTTGTACTGGGGTGAATGTATGACATTGTTCTACATTCTGTCCATCAACTGTGTTTTTTGAAATTTACACCCCGAGTGGGCTGGGTATGCTCAGACGTGAGTCCCAGGCTCTCCACACCACTGGAGTCAAGCTATCCAGGCTGATGAAGGCTGATAGCCAGAAACCGGTCCTTGGATGCTTGATTCCGGTCTGGGAAAGACATGGCTTGGTAGTTCGGACTGGACTGTTCCCATGAGGCACAGGGTCAGAGCTGATTTGCATATAGCCAGTGTCTAACCCAGGGTGGTGTGGAGTGCAAAAAATGATGGATTTAGGCCCAGATCCTTGTACTGGGGTGAATGTATGACATTGTTCTACATTCTGTCCATCAACTGTGTTTTTTTAAATTTTCACCCCGAGTGGGCTGGGTATGCTCAGACGTGAGTCCCAGGCTCTCCACACCACTGGAGTCAAGCTATCCAGGCTGATGAAGGCTGATAGCCATAAACCGGTCCTTGGATGCTTGATTCCGGTCTGGGAAAGACATGGCTTGGTAGTTCGGACTGGACTGTTCCCATGAGGCACAGGGTCAGAGCTGATTTGCATATAGCCAGTGTCTAACCCAGGGTGGTGTGGAGTGCAAACAAATGATGGATTTAGGCCCAGATCCTTGTACTGGGGTGCATGTATGACATTGTTCTACATCCTGTCCATCAACTGTGTTTTTTTTAATTTTCACCCCGAATGGGCTGGGTATGCTCAGACGTGAGTCCCAGGCTCTCCACACCACTGGAGTCAAGCTATCCAGGCTGATGAAGGCTGATAGCCAGAAACCGGTCCTTGGATGCTTGATTCCGGTCTGGGAAAGACATGGCTTGGTAGTTCGGACTGGACTGTTCCCATGAGGCGCAGGGTCAGAGCTGATTTGCATATAGCCAGTGTCTAACCCAGGGTGGTGTGGAGTGCAAAAAAATGATGGATTTAGGCCCAGATCCTTGTACTGGGGTGAATGTATGACATTGTTCTACATTCTGTCCATCAACTGTGTTTTTTGAAATTTTCACCCGAGTGGGCTGGGTATGCTCAGACGTGAGTCCCAGGCTCTCCACACCACTGGAGTCAAGCTATCCAGGCTGATGAAGGCTGATAGCCAGAAACCGGTCCTTGGATGCTTGATTCCGGTTTGGGAAAGACATGGCTTGGTAGTTCGGACTGGACTGTTCCCATGAGGCACAGGGTCAGAGCTGATTTGCATATAGCCAGTGTCTAACCCAGGGTGGTGTGGAGTGCAAACAAATGATGGATTTAGGCCCAGATCCTTGTACTGGGGTGAATGTATGACATTGTTCTACATTCTGTCCATCAACTGTGTTTTTTGCAATTTTCACCCCGAGTGGGCTGGGTATGCTCAGACGTGAATCCCAGGCTCTCCACACCACTGGAGTCAAGCTATCCAAGCTGATGAAGGCTGATAGCCAGAAACCGGTCCTTGGATGCTTGATTCCGGTCTGGGAAAGACATGGCTTGGTAGTTCGGACTGGACTGTTCCCATGAGGCACAGGGTCAGAGCTGATTTGCATATAGCCAGTGTCTAACCCAGGGTGGTGTGGAGTGCAAACAAATGATGGATTTAGGCCCAGATCCTTGTACTGGGGTGCATGTATGACATTGTTCTACATCCTGTCCATCAACTGTGTTTTTTTTAATTTTCACCCCGAATGGGCTGGGTATGCTCAGACGTGAGTCCCAGGCTCTCCACACCACTGGAGTCAAGCTATCCAGGCTGATGAAGGCTGATAGCCAGAAACCGGTCCTTGGATGCTTGATTCCGGTCTGGGAAAGACATGGCTTGGTAGTTCGGACTGGACTGTTCCCATGAGGCGCAGGGTCAGAGCTGATTTGCATATAGCCAGTGTCTAACCCAGGGTGGTGTGGAGTGCAAAAAAATGATGGATTTAGGCCCAGATCCTTGTACTGGGGTGAATGTATGACATTGTTCTACATTCTGTCCATCAACTGTGTTTTTTGAAATTTTCACCCGAGTGGGCTGGGTATGCTCAGACGTGAGTCCCAGGCTCTCCACACCACTGGAGTCAAGCTATCCAGGCTGATGAAGGCTGATAGCCAGAAACCGGTCCTTGGATGCTTGATTCCGGTTTGGGAAAGACATGGCTTGGTAGTTCGGACTGGACTGTCCCCATGAGGCACAGGGTCAGAGCTGATTTGCATATAGTCAGTGTCTAACCCAGGGTGGTGTGGAGTGCAAAACAATGATGGACTTAGGCCCAGATCCTTGTACTGGGGTGAATGTATGACATTGTTCTACATTCTGTCCATCAACTGTGTTTTTTGAAATTTTCACCCGAGTGGGCTGGGTATGCTCAGACGTGAGTCCCAGGCTCTCCACACAACTGGAGTCAAGCTATCCAGGCTGATGAAGGCTGATAGCCAGAAACCGGTCCTTGGATGCTTGATTCCGGTCTGGGAAAGACATGGCTTGGTAGTTCGGACTGGACTGTTCCCATGAGGCACAGGGTCAGAGCTGATTTGCATATAGCCAGTGTCTAACCCAGGGTGGTGTGGAGTGCAAAAAAATGATGGATTTAGGCCCAGATCCTTGTACTGGGGTGAATGTATGACATTGTTCTACATTCTGTCCATCAACTGTGTTTTTTGAAATTTTCACCCCGAGTGGGCTGGGTATGCTCAAACGTGAGTCCCAGGCTCTCCACACCACTGGAGTCAAGCTATCCAGGCTGATGAAGGCTGATAGCCAGAAACCGGTCCTTGGATGCTTGATTCCGGTCTGGGAAAGACATGGCTTGGTAGTTCGGACTGGACTGTTCCCATGAGGCACAGGGTCAGAGCTGATTTGCATATAGCCAGTGTCTAACCCAGGGTGGTGTGGAGTGCAAAAAAATGATGGATTTAGGCCCGATCCTTGTACTGGGGTGAATGTATGACATTGTTCTACATTCTGTCCATCAACTGTGTTTTTTGAAATTTTCACCCCGAGTGGGCTGGGTATGCTCAGACGTGAGTCCCAGGCTCTCCACACCACTGGAGTCAAGCTATCCAGGCTGATGAAGGCTGATAGCCAGAAACCGGTCCTTGGATGCTTGATTCCGGTCTGGGAAAGACATGGCTTGGTAGTTCGGACTGGACTGTTCCCATGAGGCACAGGGTCAGAGCTGATTTGCATATAGCCAGTGTCTAACCCAGGGTGGTGTGGAGTGCAAAAAAATGATGGATTTAGGCCCAGATCCTTGTACTGGGGTGAATGTATGACATTGTTCTACATTCTGTCCATCAACTGTGTTTTTTGAAATTTTCACCCCGAGTGGGCTGGGTATGCTCAGACGTGAGTCCCAGGCTCTCCACACCACTGGAGTCAAGCTATCCAGGCTGATGAAGGCTGATAGCCAGAAACCGGTCCTTGGATGCTTGATTCCGGTCTGGGAAAGAGATGGCTTGGTAGTTCGGACTGGACTGTTCCCATGAGGCACAGGGTCAGAGCTGATTTGCATATAGCCAGTGTCTAACCCAGGGTGGTGCGGAGTGCAAAAAAATGATGGATTTAGGCCCAGATCCTTGTACTGGGGTGAATGTATGACATTGTTCTACATTCTGTCCATCAACTGTGTTTTTTGAAATTTTCACCCGAGTGGGCTGGGTATGCTCAGACGTGAGTCCCAGGCTCTCCACACCACTGTAGTCAAGCTATCCAGGCTGATGAAGGCTGATAGCCAGAAACGGGTCCTTGGATGCTTGATTCCGGTCTGGGAAAGACATGGCTTGGTAGTTCGGACTGGACTGTTCCCATGAGGCACAGGGTCAGAGTTGATTTGCATATAGCCAGTGTCTAACCCAGGGTGGTGTGGAGTGCAAAAAAATGATGGATTTAGGCCCAGATCCTTGTACTGGGGTGAATGTATGACATTGTTCTACATTCTGTCCATCAACTGCGTTTTTTGAAATTTTCACCCCGAGTGGGCTTGGTATGCTCAGACGCGAGTCCCAGGCTCTCCACAACACTGGAGTCAAGCTATCCAGGCTGATGAAGGCTGATAGCCAGAAACCGGTCCTTGGATGCTTGATTCAGGTCTGGGAAAGACATGGCTTGGTAGTTCGGACTGGACTGTTCCCATGAGGCACAGGGTCAGAGCTGATTTGTATATAGCCAGTGTCTAACAGAGGGTGGTGTGGAGTGCAAAACAATGATGGATTTAAGCCCAGATCCTTGTACTGGGGTGAATGTATGACATTGTTCTACATTCTGTCCATCAACTGTGTTTTTTGAAATTTACACCCCGAGTGGGCTGGGTATGCTCAGACGTGAGTCCCAGGCTCTCCACACCACTGGAGTCAAGCTATCCAGGCTGATGAAGGCTGATAGCCAGAAACCGGTCCTTGGATGCTTGATTCCGGTCTGGGAAAGACATGGCTTGGTAGTTCGGACTGGACTGTTCCCATGAGGCACAGGGTCAGAGCTGATTTGCATATAGCCAGTGTCTAACCCAGGGTGGTGTGGAGTGCAAAAAATGATGGATTTAGGCCCAGATCCTTGTACTGGGGTGAATGTATGACATTGTTCTACATTCTGTCCATCAACTGTGTTTTTTGAAATTTTCACCCCGAGTGGGCTGGGTATGCTCAGACGTGAGTCCCAGGCTCTCCACACCACTGGAGTCAAGCTATCCAGGCTGATGAAGGCTGATAGCCAGAAACCGGTCCTTGGATGCTTGATTCCGGTCTGGGAAAGAGATGGCTTGGTAGTTCGGACTGGACTGTTCCCATGAGGCACAGGGTCAGAGCTGATTTGCATATAGCCAGTGTCTAACCCAGGGTGGTGCGGAGTGCAAAAAAATGATGGATTTAGGCCCAGATCCTTGTACTGGGGTGAATGTATGACATTGTTCTACATTCTGTCCATCAACTGTGTTTTTTGAAATGTTCACCCGAGTGGGCTGGGTATGCTCAGACGTGAGTCCCAGGCTCTCCACACCACTGTAGTCAAGCTATCCAGGCTGATGAAGGCTGATAGCCAGAAACGGGTCCTTGGATGCTTGATTCCGGTCTGGGAAAGACATGGCTTGGTAGTTCGGACTGGACTGTTCCCATGAGGCACAGGGTCAGAGTTGATTTGCATATAGCCAGTGTCTAACCCAGGGTGGTGTGGAGTGCAAAAAAATGATGGATTTAGGCCCAGATCCTTGTACTGGGGTGAATGTATGACATTGTTCTACATTCTGTCCATCAACTGCGTTTTTTGAAATTTTCACCCCGAGTGGGCTTGGTATGCTCAGACGCGAGTCCCAGGCTCTCCACAACACTGGAGTCAAGCTATCCAGGCTGATGAAGGCTGATAGCCAGAAACCGGTCCTTGGATGCTTGATTCAGGTCTGGGAAAGACATGGCTTGGTAGTTCGGACTGGACTGTTCCCATGAGGCACAGGGTCAGAGCTGATTTGTATATAGCCAGTGTCTAACAGAGGGTGGTGTGGAGTGCAAAACAATGATGGATTTAAGCCCAGATCCTTGTACTGGGGTGAATGTATGACATTGTTCTACATTCTGTCCATCAACTGTGTTTTTTGAAATTTACACCCCGAGTGGGCTGGGTATGCTCAGACGTGAGTCCCAGGCTCTCCACACCACTGGAGTCAAGCTATCCAGGCTGATGAAGGCTGATAGCCAGAAACCGGTCCTTGGATGCTTGATTCCGGTCTGGGAAAGACATGGCTTGGTAGTTCGGACTGGACTGTTCCCATGAGGCACAGGGTCAGAGCTGATTTGCATATAGCCAGTGTCTAACCCAGGGTGGTGTGGAGTGCAAAAAATGATGGATTTAGGCCCAGATCCTTGTACTGGGGTGAATGTATGACATTGTTCTACATTCTGTCCATCAACTGTGTTTTTTTAAATTTTCACCCCGAGTGGGCTGGGTATGCTCAGACGTGAGTCCCAGGCTCTCCACACCACTGGAGTCAAGCTATCCAGGCTGATGAAGGCTGATAGCCATAAACCGGTCCTTGGATGCTTGATTCCGGTCTGGGAAAGACATGGCTTGGTAGTTCGGACTGGACTGTTCCCATGAGGCACAGGGTCAGAGCTGATTTGCATATAGCCAGTGTCTAACCCAGGGTGGTGTGGAGTGCAAACAAATGATGGATTTAGGCCCAGATCCTTGTACTGGGGTGCATGTATGACATTGTTCTACATCCTGTCCATCAACTGTGTTTTTTTTAATTTTCACCCCGAATGGGCTGGGTATGCTCAGACGTGAGTCCCAGGCTCTCCACACCACTGGAGTCAAGCTATCCAGGCTGATGAAGGCTGATAGCCAGAAACCGGTCCTTGGATGCTTGATTCCGGTCTGGGAAAGACATGGCTTGGTAGTTCGGACTGGACTGTTCCCATGAGGCGCAGGGTCAGAGCTGATTTGCATATAGCCAGTGTCTAACCCAGGGTGGTGTGGAGTGCAAAAAAATGATGGATTTAGGCCCAGATCCTTGTACTGGGGTGAATGTATGACATTGTTCTACATTCTGTCCATCAACTGTGTTTTTTGAAATTTTCACCCGAGTGGGCTGGGTATGCTCAGACGTGAGTCCCAGGCTCTCCACACCACTGGAGTCAAGCTATCCAGGCTGATGAAGGCTGATAGCCAGAAACCGGTCCTTGGATGCTTGATTCCGGTTTGGGAAAGACATGGCTTGGTAGTTCGGACTGGACTGTCCCCATGAGGCACAGGGTCAGAGCTGATTTGCATATAGCCAGTGTCTAACCCAGGGTGGTGTGGAGTGCAAAAAAATGATGGATTTAGGCCCAGATCCTTGTACTGGGGTGAATGTATGACATTGTTCTACATTCTGTCCATCAACTGTGTTTTTTGAAATTTTCACCCGAGTGGGCTGGGTATGCTCAGACGTGAGTCCCAGGCTCTCCACACCACTGGAGTCAAGCTATCCAGGCTGATGAAGGCTGATAGCCAGAAACCGGTCCTTGGATGCTTGATTCCGGTCTGGGAAAGACATGGCTTGGTAGTTCGGACTGGACTGTTCCCATGAGGCACAGGGTCAGAGCTGATTTGCATATAGCCAGTGTCTAACCCAGGGTGGTGTGGAGTGCAAAAAAATGATGGATTTAGGCCCAGATCCTTGTACTGGGGTGAATGTATGACATTGTTCTACATTCTGTCCATCAACTGTGTTTTTTGAAATTTTCACCCCGAGTGGGCTGGGTATGCTCAAACGTGAGTCCCAGGCTCTCCACACCACTGGAGTCAAGCTATCCAGGCTGATGAAGGCTGATAGCCAGAAACCGGTCCTTGGATGCTTGATTCCGGTCTGGGAAAGACATGGCTTGGTAGTTCGGACTGGACTGTTCCCATGAGGCACAGGGTCAGAGCTGATTTGCATATAGCCAGTGTCTAACCCAGGGTGGTGTGGAGTGCAAAAAAATGATGGATTTAGGCCCGATCCTTGTACTGGGGTGAATGTATGACATTGTTCTACATTCTGTCCATCAACTGTGTTTTTTGAAATTTTCACCCCGAGTGGGCTGGGTATGCTCAGACGTGAGTCCCAGGCTCTCCACACCACTGGAGTCAAGCTATCCAGGCTGATGAAGGCTGATAGCCAGAAACCGGTCCTTGGATGCTTGATTCCGGTCTGGGAAAGACATGGCTTGGTAGTTCGGACTGGACTGTTCCCATGAGGCACAGGGTCAGAGCTGATTTGCATATAGCCAGTGTCTAACCCAGGGTGGTGTGGAGTGCAAAAAAATGATGGATTTAGGCCCAGATCCTTGTACTGGGGTGAATGTATGACATTGTTCTACATTCTGTCCATCAACTGTGTTTTTTGAAATTTTCACCCCGAGTGGGCTGGGTATGCTCAGACGTGAGTCCCAGGCTCTCCACACCACTGGAGTCAAGCTATCCAGGCTGATGAAGGCTGATAGCCAGAAACCGGTCCTTGGATGCTTGATTCCGGTCTGGGAAAGAGATGGCTTGGTAGTTCGGACTGGACTGTTCCCATGAGGCACAGGGTCAGAGCTGATTTGCATATAGCCAGTGTCTAACCCAGGGTGGTGCGGAGTGCAAAAAAATGATGGATTTAGGCCCAGATCCTTGTACTGGGGTGAATGTATGACATTGTTCTACATTCTGTCCATCAACTGTGTTTTTTGAAATTTTCACCCGAGTGGGCTGGGTATGCTCAGACGTGAGTCCCAGGCTCTCCACACCACTGTAGTCAAGCTATCCAGGCTGATGAAGGCTGATAGCCAGAAACGGGTCCTTGGATGCTTGATTCCGGTCTGGGAAAGACATGGCTTGGTAGTTCGGACTGGACTGTTCCCATGAGGCACAGGGTCAGAGTTGATTTGCATATAGCCAGTGTCTAACCCAGGGTGGTGTGGAGTGCAAAAAAATGATGGATTTAGGCCCAGATCCTTGTACTGGGGTGAATGTATGACATTGTTCTACATTCTGTCCATCAACTGCGTTTTTTGAAATTTTCACCCCGAGTGGGCTTGGTATGCTCAGACGCGAGTCCCAGGCTCTCCACAACACTGGAGTCAAGCTATCCAGGCTGATGAAGGCTGATAGCCAGAAACCGGTCCTTGGATGCTTGATTCAGGTCTGGGAAAGACATGGCTTGGTAGTTCGGACTGGACTGTTCCCATGAGGCACAGGGTCAGAGCTGATTTGTATATAGCCAGTGTCTAACAGAGGGTGGTGTGGAGTGCAAAACAATGATGGATTTAAGCCCAGATCCTTGTACTGGGGTGAATGTATGACATTGTTCTACATTCTGTCCATCAACTGTGTTTTTTGAAATTTACACCCCGAGTGGGCTGGGTATGCTCAGACGTGAGTCCCAGGCTCTCCACACCACTGGAGTCAAGCTATCCAGGCTGATGAAGGCTGATAGCCAGAAACCGGTCCTTGGATGCTTGATTCCGGTCTGGGAAAGACATGGCTTGGTAGTTCGGACTGGACTGTTCCCATGAGGCACAGGGTCAGAGCTGATTTGCATATAGCCAGTGTCTAACCCAGGGTGGTGTGGAGTGCAAAAAATGATGGATTTAGGCCCAGATCCTTGTACTGGGGTGAATGTATGACATTGTTCTACATTCTGTCCATCAACTGTGTTTTTTGAAATTTTCACCCCGAGTGGGCTGGGTATGCTCAGACGTGAGTCCCAGGCTCTCCACACCACTGGAGTCAAGCTATCCAGGCTGATGAAGGCTGATAGCCAGAAACCGGTCCTTGGATGCTTGATTCCGGTCTGGGAAAGAGATGGCTTGGTAGTTCGGACTGGACTGTTCCCATGAGGCACAGGGTCAGAGCTGATTTGCATATAGCCAGTGTCTAACCCAGGGTGGTGCGGAGTGCAAAAAAATGATGGATTTAGGCCCAGATCCTTGTACTGGGGTGAATGTATGACATTGTTCTACATTCTGTCCATCAACTGTGTTTTTTGAAATTTTCACCCGAGTGGGCTGGGTATGCTCAGACGTGAGTCCCAGGCTCTCCACACCACTGTAGTCAAGCTATCCAGGCTGATGAAGGCTGATAGCCAGAAACGGGTCCTTGGATGCTTGATTCCGGTCTGGGAAAGACATGGCTTGGTAGTTCGGACTGGACTGTTCCCATGAGGCACAGGGTCAGAGTTGATTTGCACATAGCCAGTGTCTAACCCAGGGTGGTGTGGAGTGCAAAAAAATGATGGATTTAGGCCCAGATCCTTGTACTGGGGTGAATGTATGACATTGTTCTACATTCTGTCCATCAACTGCGTTTTTTGAAATTTTCACCCCGAGTGGGCTTGGTATGCTCAGACGCGAGTCCCAGGCTCTCCACAACACTGGAGTCAAGCTATCCAGGCTGATGAAGGCTGATAGCCAGAAACCGGTCCTTGGATGCTTGATTCAGGTCTGGGAAAGACATGGCTTGGTAGTTCGGACTGGACTGTTCCCATGAGGCACAGGGTCAGAGCTGATTTGTATATAGCCAGTGTCTAACAGAGGGTGGTGTGGAGTGCAAAACAATGATGGATTTAAGCCCAGATCCTTGTACTGGGGTGAATGTATGACATTGTTCTACATTCTGTCCATCAACTGTGTTTTTTGAAATTTACACCCCGAGTGGGCTGGGTATGCTCAGACGTGAGTCCCAGGCTCTCCACACCACTGGAGTCAAGCTATCCAGGCTGATGAAGGCTGATAGCCAGAAACCGGTCCTTGGATGCTTGATTCCGGTCTGGGAAAGACATGGCTTGGTAGTTCGGACTGGACTGTTCCCATGAGGCACAGGGTCAGAGCTGATTTGCATATAGCCAGTGTCTAACCCAGGGTGGTGTGGAGTGCAAAAAATGATGGATTTAGGCCCAGATCCTTGTACTGGGGTGAATGTATGACATTGTTCTACATTCTGTCCATCAACTGTGTTTTTTTAAATTTTCACCCCGAGTGGGCTGGGTATGCTCAGACGTGAGTCCCAGGCTCTCCACACCACTGGAGTCAAGCTATCCAGGCTGATGAAGGCTGATAGCCATAAACCGGTCCTTGGATGCTTGATTCCGGTCTGGGAAAGACATGGCTTGGTAGTTCGGACTGGACTGTTCCCATGAGGCACAGGGTCAGAGCTGATTTGCATATAGCCAGTGTCTAACCCAGGGTGGTGTGGAGTGCAAACAAATGATGGATTTAGGCCCAGATCCTTGTACTGGGGTGCATGTATGACATTGTTCTACATCCTGTCCATCAACTGTGTTTTTTTTAATTTTCACCCCGAATGGGCTGGGTATGCTCAGACGTGAGTCCCAGGCTCTCCACACCACTGGAGTCAAGCTATCCAGGCTGATGAAGGCTGATAGCCAGAAACCGGTCCTTGGATGCTTGATTCCGGTCTGGGAAAGACATGGCTTGGTAGTTCGGACTGGACTGTTCCCATGAGGCACAGGGTCAGAGCTGATTTGCATATAGCCAGTGTCTAACCCAGGGTGGTGTGGAGTGCAAAAAAATGATGGATTTAGGCCCAGATCCTTGTACTGGGGTGAATGTATGACATTGTTCTACATTCTGTCCATCAACTGTGTTTTTTGAAATTTTCACCCCGAGTGGGCTGGGTATGCTCAAACGTGAGTCCCAGGCTCTCCACACCACTGGAGTCAAGCTATCCAGGCTGATGAAGGCTGATAGCCAGAAACCGGTCCTTGGATGCTTGATTCCGGTCTGGGAAAGACATGGCTTGGTAGTTCGGACTGGACTGTTCCCATGAGGCACAGGGTCAGAGCTGATTTGCATATAGCCAGTGTCTAACCCAGGGTGGTGTGGAGTGCAAAAAAATGATGGATTTAGGCCCGATCCTTGTACTGGGGTGAATGTATGACATTGTTCTACATTCTGTCCATCAACTGTGTTTTTTGAAATTTTCACCCCGAGTGGGCTGGGTATGCTCAGACGTGAGTCCCAGGCTCTCCACACCACTGGAGTCAAGCTATCCAGGCTGATGAAGGCTGATAGCCAGAAACCGGTCCTTGGATGCTTGATTCCGGTCTGGGAAAGACATGGCTTGGTAGTTCGGACTGGACTGTTCCCATGAGGCACAGGGTCAGAGCTGATTTGCATATAGCCAGTGTCTAACCCAGGGTGGTGTGGAGTGCAAAAAAATGATGGATTTAGGCCCAGATCCTTGTACTGGGGTGAATGTATGACATTGTTCTACATTCTGTCCATCAACTGTGTTTTTTGAAATTTTCACCCCGAGTGGGCTGGGTATGCTCAGACGTGAGTCCCAGGCTCTCCACACCACTGGAGTCAAGCTATCCAGGCTGATGAAGGCTGATAGCCAGAAACCGGTCCTTGGATGCTTGATTCCGGTCTGGGAAAGAGATGGCTTGGTAGTTCGGACTGGACTGTTCCCATGAGGCACAGGGTCAGAGCTGATTTGCATATAGCCAGTGTCTAACCCAGGGTGGTGCGGAGTGCAAAAAAATGATGGATTTAGGCCCAGATCCTTGTACTGGGGTGAATGTATGACATTGTTCTACATTCTGTCCATCAACTGTGTTTTTTGAAATTTTCACCCGAGTGGGCTGGGTATGCTCAGACGTGAGTCCCAGGCTCTCCACACCACTGTAGTCAAGCTATCCAGGCTGATGAAGGCTGATGAAGGCTGATAGCCAGAAACGGGTCCTTGGATGCTTGATTCCGGTCTGGGAAAGACATGGCTTGGTAGTTCGGACTGGACTGTTCCCATGAGGCACAGGATCAGAGTTGATTTGCATATAGCCAGTGTCTAACCCAGGGTGGTGTGGAGTGCAAAAAAATGATGGATTTAGGCCCAGATCCTTGTACTGGGGTGAATGTATGACATTGTTCTACATTCTGTCCATCAACTGCGTTTTTTGAAATTTTCACCCCGAGTGGGCTTGGTATGCTCAGACGCGAGTCCCAGGCTCTCCACAACACTGGAGTCAAGCTATCCAGGCTGATGAAGGCTGATAGCCAGAAACCGGTCCTTGGATGCTTGATTCAGGTCTGGGAAAGACATGGCTTGGTAGTTCGGACTGGACTGTTCCCATGAGGCACAGGGTCAGAGCTGATTTGTATATAGCCAGTGTCTAACAGAGGGTGGTGTGGAGTGCAAAACAATGATGGATTTAAGCCCAGATCCTTGTACTGGGGTGAATGTATGACATTGTTCTACATTCTGTCCATCAACTGTGTTTTTTGAAATTTACACCCCGAGTGGGCTGGGTATGCTCAGACGTGAGTCCCAGGCTCTCCACACCACTGGAGTCAAGCTATCCAGGCTGATGAAGGCTGATAGCCAGAAACCGGTCCTTGGATGCTTGATTCCGGTCTGGGAAAGACATGGCTTGGTAGTTCGGACTGGACTGTTCCCATGAGGCACAGGGTCAGAGCTGATTTGCATATAGCCAGTGTCTAACCCAGGGTGGTGTGGAGTGCAAAAAATGATGGATTTAGGCCCAGATCCTTGTACTGGGGTGAATGTATGACATTGTTCTACATTCTGTCCATCAACTGTGTTTTTTGAAATTTTCACCCCGAGTGGGCTGGGTATGCTCAGACGTGAGTCCCAGGCTCTCCACACCACTGGAGTCAAGCTATCCAGGCTGATGAAGGCTGATAGCCAGAAACCGGTCCTTGGATGCTTGATTCCGGTCTGGGAAAGAGATGGCTTGGTAGTTCGGACTGGACTGTTCCCATGAGGCACAGGGTCAGAGCTGATTTGCATATAGCCAGTGTCTAACCCAGGGTGGTGCGGAGTGCAAAAAAATGATGGATTTAGGCCCAGATCCTTGTACTGGGGTGAATGTATGACATTGTTCTACATTCTGTCCATCAACTGTGTTTTTTGAAATTTTCACCCGAGTGGGCTGGGTATGCTCAGACGTGAGTCCCAGGCTCTCCACACCACTGTAGTCAAGCTATCCAGGCTGATGAAGGCTGATAGCCAGAAACGGGTCCTTGGATGCTTGATTCCGGTCTGGGAAAGACATGGCTTGGTAGTTCGGACTGGACTGTTCCCATGAGGCACAGGGTCAGAGTTGATTTGCACATAGCCAGTGTCTAACCCAGGGTGGTGTGGAGTGCAAAAAAATGATGGATTTAGGCCCAGATCCTTGTACTGGGGTGAATGTATGACATTGTTCTACATTCTGTCCATCAACTGCGTTTTTTGAAATTTTCACCCCGAGTGGGCTTGGTATGCTCAGACGCGAGTCCCAGGCTCTCCACAACACTGGAGTCAAGCTATCCAGGCTGATGAAGGCTGATAGCCAGAAACCGGTCCTTGGATGCTTGATTCAGGTCTGGGAAAGACATGGCTTGGTAGTTCGGACTGGACTGTTCCCATGAGGCACAGGGTCAGAGCTGATTTGTATATAGCCAGTGTCTAACAGAGGGTGGTGTGGAGTGCAAAACAATGATGGATTTAAGCCCAGATCCTTGTACTGGGGTGAATGTATGACATTGTTCTACATTCTGTCCATCAACTGTGTTTTTTGAAATTTACACCCCGAGTGGGCTGGGTATGCTCAGACGTGAGTCCCAGGCTCTCCACACCACTGGAGTCAAGCTATCCAGGCTGATGAAGGCTGATAGCCAGAAACCGGTCCTTGGATGCTTGATTCCGGTCTGGGAAAGACATGGCTTGGTAGTTCGGACTGGACTGTTCCCATGAGGCACAGGGTCAGAGCTGATTTGCATATAGCCAGTGTCTAACCCAGGGTGGTGTGGAGTGCAAAAAATGATGGATTTAGGCCCAGATCCTTGTACTGGGGTGAATGTATGACATTGTTCTACATTCTGTCCATCAACTGTGTTTTTTTAAATTTTCACCCCGAGTGGGCTGGGTATGCTCAGACGTGAGTCCCAGGCTCTCCACACCACTGGAGTCAAGCTATCCAGGCTGATGAAGGCTGATAGCCATAAACCGGTCCTTGGATGCTTGATTCCGGTCTGGGAAAGACATGGCTTGGTAGTTCGGACTGGACTGTTCCCATGAGGCACAGGGTCAGAGCTGATTTGCATATAGCCAGTGTCTAACCCAGGGTGGTGTGGAGTGCAAACAAATGATGGATTTAGGCCCAGATCCTTGTACTGGGGTGCATGTATGACATTGTTCTACATCCTGTCCATCAACTGTGTTTTTTTTAATTTTCACCCCGAATGGGCTGGGTATGCTCAGACGTGAGTCCCAGGCTCTCCACACCACTGGAGTCAAGCTATCCAGGCTGATGAAGGCTGATAGCCAGAAACCGGTCCTTGGATGCTTGATTCCGGTCTGGGAAAGACATGGCTTGGTAGTTCGGACTGGACTGTTCCCATGAGGCGCAGGGTCAGAGCTGATTTGCATATAGCCAGTGTCTAACCCAGGGTGGTGTGGAGTGCAAAAAAATGATGGATTTAGGCCCAGATCCTTGTACTGGGGTGAATGTATGACATTGTTCTACATTCTGTCCATCAACTGTGTTTTTTGAAATTTTCACCCGAGTGGGCTGGGTATGCTCAGACGTGAGTCCCAGGCTCTCCACACCACTGGAGTCAAGCTATCCAGGCTGATGAAGGCTGATAGCCAGAAACCGGTCCTTGGATGCTTGATTCCGGTTTGGGAAAGACATGGCTTGGTAGTTCGGACTGGACTGTCCCCATGAGGCACAGGGTCAGAGCTGATTTGCATATAGCCAGTGTCTAACCCAGGGTGGTGTGGAGTGCAAAAAAATGATGGATTTAGGCCCAGATCCTTGTACTGGGGTGAATGTATGACATTGTTCTACATTCTGTCCATCAACTGTGTTTTTTGAAATTTTCACCCGAGTGGGCTGGGTATGCTCAGACGTGAGTCCCAGGCTCTCCACACCACTGGAGTCAAGCTATCCAGGCTGATGAAGGCTGATAGCCAGAAACCGGTCCTTGGATGCTTGATTCCGGTCTGGGAAAGACATGGCTTGGTAGTTCGGACTGGACTGTTCCCATGAGGCACAGGGTCAGAGCTGATTTGCATATAGCCAGTGTCTAACCCAGGGTGGTGTGGAGTGCAAAAAAATGATGGATTTAGGCCCAGATCCTTGTACTGGGGTGAATGTATGACATTGTTCTACATTCTGTCCATCAACTGTGTTTTTTGAAATTTTCACCCCGAGTGGGCTGGGTATGCTCAAACGTGAGTCCCAGGCTCTCCACACCACTGGAGTCAAGCTATCCAGGCTGATGAAGGCTGATAGCCAGAAACCGGTCCTTGGATGCTTGATTCCGGTCTGGGAAAGACATGGCTTGGTAGTTCGGACTGGACTGTTCCCATGAGGCACAGGGTCAGAGCTGATTTGCATATAGCCAGTGTCTAACCCAGGGTGGTGTGGAGTGCAAAAAAATGATGGATTTAGGCCCGATCCTTGTACTGGGGTGAATGTATGACATTGTTCTACATTCTGTCCATCAACTGTGTTTTTTGAAATTTTCACCCCGAGTGGGCTGGGTATGCTCAGACGTGAGTCCCAGGCTCTCCACACCACTGGAGTCAAGCTATCCAGGCTGATGAAGGCTGATAGCCAGAAACCGGTCCTTGGATGCTTGATTCCGGTCTGGGAAAGACATGGCTTGGTAGTTCGGACTGGACTGTTCCCATGAGGCACAGGGTCAGAGCTGATTTGCATATAGCCAGTGTCTAACCCAGGGTGGTGTGGAGTGCAAAAAAATGATGGATTTAGGCCCAGATCCTTGTACTGGGGTGAATGTATGACATTGTTCTACATTCTGTCCATCAACTGTGTTTTTTGAAATTTTCACCCCGAGTGGGCTGGGTATGCTCAGACGTGAGTCCCAGGCTCTCCACACCACTGGAGTCAAGCTATCCAGGCTGATGAAGGCTGATAGCCAGAAACCGGTCCTTGGATGCTTGATTCCGGTCTGGGAAAGAGATGGCTTGGTAGTTCGGACTGGACTGTTCCCATGAGGCACAGGGTCAGAGCTGATTTGCATATAGCCAGTGTCTAACCCAGGGTGGTGCGGAGTGCAAAAAAATGATGGATTTAGGCCCAGATCCTTGTACTGGGGTGAATGTATGACATTGTTCTACATTCTGTCCATCAACTGTGTTTTTTGAAATTTTCACCCGAGTGGGCTGGGTATGCTCAGACGTGAGTCCCAGGCTCTCCACACCACTGTAGTCAAGCTATCCAGGCTGATGAAGGCTGATGAAGGCTGATAGCCAGAAACGGGTCCTTGGATGCTTGATTCCGGTCTGGGAAAGACATGGCTTGGTAGTTCGGACTGGACTGTTCCCATGAGGCACAGGATCAGAGTTGATTTGCATATAGCCAGTGTCTAAACCAGGGTGGTGTGGAGTGCAAAAAAATGATGGATTTAGGCCCAGATCCTTGTACTGGGGTGAATGTATGACATTGTTCTACATTCTGTCCATCAACTGCGTTTTTTGAAATTTTCACCCCGAGTGGGCTTGGTATGCTCAGACGCGAGTCCCAGGCTCTCCACAACACTGGAGTCAAGCTATCCAGGCTGATGAAGGCTGATAGCCAGAAACCGGTCCTTGGATGCTTGATTCAGGTCTGGGAAAGACATGGCTTGGTAGTTCGGACTGGACTGTTCCCATGAGGCACAGGGTCAGAGCTGATTTGTATATAGCCAGTGTCTAACAGAGGGTGGTGTGGAGTGCAAAACAATGATGGATTTAAGCCCAGATCCTTGTACTGGGGTGAATGTATGACATTGTTCTACATTCTGTCCATCAACTGTGTTTTTTGAAATTTACACCCCGAGTGGGCTGGGTATGCTCAGACGTGAGTCCCAGGCTCTCCACACCACTGGAGTCAAGCTATCCAGGCTGATGAAGGCTGATAGCCAGAAACCGGTCCTTGGATGCTTGATTCCGGTCTGGGAAAGACATGGCTTGGTAGTTCGGACTGGACTGTTCCCATGAGGCACAGGGTCAGAGCTGATTTGCATATAGCCAGTGTCTAACCCAGGGTGGTGTGGAGTGCAAAAAATGATGGATTTAGGCCCAGATCCTTGTACTGGGGTGAATGTATGACATTGTTCTACATTCTGTCCATCAACTGTGTTTTTTTAAATTTTCACCCCGAGTGGGCTGGGTATGCTCAGACGTGAGTCCCAGGCTCTCCACACCACTGGAGTCAAGCTATCCAGGCTGATGAAGGCTGATAGCCATAAACCGGTCCTTGGATGCTTGATTCCGGTCTGGGAAAGACATGGCTTGGTAGTTCGGACTGGACTGTTCCCATGAGGCACAGGGTCAGAGCTGATTTGCATATAGCCAGTGTCTAACCCAGGGTGGTGTGGAGTGCAAACAAATGATGGATTTAGGCCCAGATCCTTGTACTGGGGTGCATGTATGACATTGTTCTACATCCTGTCCATCAACTGTGTTTTTTTTAATTTTCACCCCGAATGGGCTGGGTATGCTCAGACGTGAGTCCCAGGCTCTCCACACCACTGGAGTCAAGCTATCCAGGCTGATGAAGGCTGATAGCCAGAAACCGGTCCTTGGATGCTTGATTCCGGTCTGGGAAAGACATGGCTTGGTAGTTCGGACTGGACTGTTCCCATGAGGCGCAGGGTCAGAGCTGATTTGCATATAGCCAGTGTCTAACCCAGGGTGGTGTGGAGTGCAAAAAAATGATGGATTTAGGCCCAGATCCTTGTACTGGGGTGAATGTATGACATTGTTCTACATTCTGTCCATCAACTGTGTTTTTTGAAATTTTCACCCGAGTGGGCTGGGTATGCTCAGACGTGAGTCCCAGGCTCTCCACACCACTGGAGTCAAGCTATCCAGGCTGATGAAGGCTGATAGCCAGAAACCGGTCCTTGGATGCTTGATTCCGGTTTGGGAAAGACATGGCTTGGTAGTTCGGACTGGACTGTTCCCATGAGGCACAGGGTCAGAGCTGATTTGCATATAGCCAGTGTCTAACCCAGGGTGGTGCGGAGTGCAAAAAAATGATGGATTTAGGCCCAGAACCTTGTACTGGGGTGAATGTATGACATTGTTCTACATTCTGTCCATCAACTGTGTTTTTTGAAATTTTCACCCGAGTGGGCTGGGTATGCTCAGACGTGAGTCCCAGGCTCTCCACACCACTGTAGTCAAGCTATCCAGGCTGATGAAGGCTGATAGCCAGAAACGGGTCCTTGGATGCTTGATTCCGGTCTGGGAAAGACATGGCTTGGTAGTTCGGACTGGACTGTTCCCATGAGGCACAGGGTCAGAGCTGATTTGCATATAGCCAGTGTCTAACCCAGGGTGGTGTGGAGTGCAAAAAAATGATGGATTTAGGCCCAGATCCTTGTACTGGGGTGAATGTATGACATTGTTCTACATTCTGTCCATCAACTGTGTTTTTTTAAATTTTCACCCCGAGTGGGCTGGGTATGCTCAGACGTGAGTCCCAGGCTCTCCACACCACTGGAGTCAAGCTATCCAGGCTGATGAAGGCTGATAGCCAGAAACCGGTCCTTGGATGCTTAATTCCGGTCTGGGAAAGAGATGGCTTGGTAGTTCGGACTGGACTGTTCCCATGAGGCACAGGGTCAGAGCTGATTTACATATAGCCAGTGTCTAACCCAGGGTGGTGTGGAGTGCAAACAAATGATGGATTTAGGCCCAGATCCTTGTACTGGGGTGCATGTATGACATTGTTCTACATCCTGTCCATCAACTGTGTTTTTTTTAATTTTCACCCCGAATGGGCTGGGTATGCTCAGACGTGAGTCCCAGGCTCTCCACACCACTGGAGTCAAGCTATCCAGGCTGATGAAGGCTGATAGCCAGAAACCGGTCCTTGGATGCTTGATTCCGGTCTGGGAAAGACATGGCTTGGTAGTTCGGACTGGACTGTTCCCATGAGGCGCAGGGTCAGAGCTGATTTGCATATAGCCAGTGTCTAACCCAGGGTGGTGTGGAGTGCAAAAAAATGATGGATTTAGGCCCAGATCCTTGTACTGGGGTGAATGTATGACATTGTTCTACATTCTGTCCATCAACTGTGTTTTTTGAAATTTTCACCCGAGTGGGCTGGGTATGCTCAGACGTGAGTCCCAGGCTCTCCACACCACTGGAGTCAAGCTATCCAGGCTGATGAAGGCTGATAGCCAGAAACCGGTCCTTGGATGCTTGATTCCGGTTTGGGAAAGACATGGCTTGGTAGTTCGGACTGGACTGTTCCCATGAGGCACAGGGTCAGAGCTGATTTGCATATAGCCAGTGTCTAACCCAGGGTGGTGCGGAGTGCAAAAAAATGATGGATTTAGGCCCAGAACCTTGTACTGGGGTGAATGTATGACATTGTTCTACATTCTGTCCATCAACTGTGTTTTTTGAAATTTTCACCCGAGTGGGCTGGGTATGCTCAGACGTGAGTCCCAGGCTCTCCACACCACTGTAGTCAAGCTATCCAGGCTGATGAAGGCTGATAGCCAGAAACGGGTCCTTGGATGCTTGATTCCGGTCTGGGAAAGACATGGCTTGGTAGTTCGGACTGGACTGTTCCCATGAGGCACAGGGTCAGAGCTGATTTGCATATAGCCAGTGTCTAACCCAGGGTGGTGTGGAGTGCAAAAAAATGATGGATTTAGGCCCAGATCCTTGTACTGGGGTGAATGTATGACATTGTTCTACATTCTGTCCATCAACTGTGTTTTTTTAAATTTTCACCCCGAGTGGGCTGGGTATGCTCAGACGTGAGTCCCAGGCTCTCCACACCACTGGAGTCAAGCTATCCAGGCTGATGAAGGCTGATAGCCAGAAACCGGTCCTTGGATGCTTAATTCCGGTCTGGGAAAGAGATGGCTTGGTAGTTCGGACTGGACTGTTCCCATGAGGCACAGGGTCAGAGCTGATTTACATATAGCCAGTGTCTAACCCAGGGTGGTGTGGAGTGCAAACAAATGATGGATTTAGGCCCAGATCCTTGTACTGGGGTGAATGTATGACATTGTTCTACATTCTGTCCATCAACTGTGTTTTTTGACATTTTCACCCGAGTGGGCTGGGTATGCTCATACGTGAGTCCCAGGCTCTCCACACCACTGGAGTCAAGCTATCCAGGCTGATGAAGGCTGATAGTCAGAAACCGGTCCTTGGATGCTTGATTCCGGTCTGGGAAAGACATGGCTTGGTAGTTCGGACTGGACTGTTCCCATGAGGCACAGGGTCAGAGCTGATTTGCATATAGCCAGTGTCTAACCCAGGGTGGTGTGGAGTGCAAAAAAATGATGGATTTAGGCCCAGATCCTTGTACTGGGGTGAATGTATGACATTGTTCTACATTCTGTCCATCAACTGTGTTTTTTGCAATTTTCACCCCGAGTGGGCTGGGTATGCTCAGACGTGAATCCCAGGCTCTCCACACCACTGGAGTCAAGCTATCCAAGCTGATGAAGGCTGATAGCCAGAAACCGGTCCTTGGATGCTTGATTCCGGTCTGGGAAAGACATGGCTTGGTAGTTCGGACTGGACTGTTCCCATGAGGCACAGGGTCAGAGCTCGTTTGCATATAGCCAGTGTCTAACCCAGGGTGGTGTGGAGTGCAAAAAAATGATGGATTTAGGCCCAGATCCTTGTACTGGGGTGAATGTATGACATTGTTCTACATTCTGTCCATCAACTGTGTTTTTTGAAATTTTCACCCCGAGTGGGCTGGGTATGCTCAGACGCGAGTCCCAGGCTCTCCACACCACTGGAGTCAAGCTATCCAGTCTGATGAAGGCTGATAGCCAGAAACTGGTCCTTGGATGCTTGATTCCGGTCTGGGAAAGACATGGCTTGGTAGTTCGGACTGGACTGTTCCCAAGAGGCACAGGGTCAGAGCTGATTTGCATATAGCCAGTGTCTAACCCAGGGTGGTGTGGAGTCCAAAAAAATGATGGATTTAGGCCCAAATCCTTGTACTCGGGTGAATGTATGACATTGTTCTACATTCTGTCCATCAACTGTGTTTTTTGAAATTTTCACCCCGAGTGGGCTGGGTATGCTCAGACGTGAGTCCCAGGCTCTCCACACCACTGGAGTCAAGCTTTCTAGGCTGATGAAGGCTGATAGCCAGAAACCGGTCCTTGGATGCTTGATTCCGGTCTGGGAAAGACATGGCTTGGTAGTTCGGACTGGACTGTTCCCATGAGGCACAGGGTCAGAGCTGATTTGCATATAGCCAGTGTCTAACCCAGGGTGCTGTGGAGTGCAAAAAAATGATGGATTTAGGCCCAGATCCTTGTACTGGGGTGAATGTATGACATTGTTCTACATTCTGTCCATCAACTGTGTTTTTTGAAATTTTCACCCCGAGTGGGCTGGGTATGCTCAGACGTGAGTCCCAGGCTCTCCACACCACTGGAGTCAAGCTATCCAGGCTGATGAAGGCTGATAGCCAGAAACCGGTCCTTGGATGCTTGATTCCGGTCTGGGAAAGACATGGCTTGGTAGTTCGGACTGGACAGTTCCCATGAGGCACAGGGTCAGAGCTGATTTGCTTATAGCCAGTGTCTAACCCAGGGTGGTGTGGAGTGCAAAAAAATGATGGATTTAGGCCCAGATCCTTGTACTGGGGTGAATGTATGACATTGTTCTACATTCTGTCCATCAACTGTGTTTTTTTAAATTTTCACCCCGAGTGGGCTGGGTATGCTCAGACGTGAGTCCCAGGCTCTCCACACCACTGGAGTCAAGCTATCCAGGCTGATGAAGGCTGATAGCCATAAACCGGTCCTTGGATGCTTGATTCCGGTCTGGGAAAGACATGGCTTGGTAGTTCGGACTGGACTGTTCCCATGAGGCACAGGGTCAGAGCTGATTTGCATATAGCCAGTGTCTAACCCAGGGTGGTGTGGAGTGCAAAAAAATGATGGATTTAGGCCCAGATCCTTGTACTGGGGTGAATCTATGACATTGTTCTACATTCTGTCCATCAACTGTGTTTTTTGAAATTTTCACCCCGAGTGGGCTGGGTATGCTCAGACGTGAGTCCCAGGCTCTCCACACCACTGGAGTCAAGCTATCCAGGCTGATGAAGGCTGATAGCCAGAAACCGGTCCTTGGATGCTTGATTCCGGTCTGGGAAAGACATGGCTTGGTAGTTCGGACTGGACTGTTCCCATGAGGCACAGGGTCAGAGCTGATTTGCATATAGCCAGTGTCTAACCCAGGGTGAGGTGGAGTGCAAAAAAATGATGGATTTAGGCCCAGATCCTTGTACTGGGGTGAATGTATGACAATGTTCTACATTCTGTCCATCAACTGTGTTTTTTTAAATTTTCACCCCGAGTGGGCTGGGTATGCTCAGACGTGAGTCCCAGGCTCTCCACACCACTGGAGTCAAGCTATCCAGGCTGATGAAGGCTGATAGCCAGAAACCGGTCCTTGGATGCTTGATTCCGGTCTGGGAAAGACATGGCTTGGTAGTTCGGACTGGACTGTTCCCATGAGGCACAGGGTCAGAGCTCATTTGCATATAGCCAGTGTCTAACCCAGAGTGGTGTGGAGTGCCAAAAAATGATGGATTTAGGCCCGATCCTTGTACTGGGGTGAATGTATGACATTGTTCTACATTCTGTCCATCAACTGTGTTTTTTGAAATATTCACCCTTAGTGGGCTGGGTATGCTCATACGTGAGTCCCAGGCTCTCCACACCACTGGAGTCAAGCTATCCAGGCTGATGAAGACTGATAGCCAGAAACCGGTCCTTGGATGCTTGATTCCGGTCTGGGAAAGACATGGCTTGGTAGTTCGGACTGGACTGTTCCCATGAGGCACAGGGTCAGAGCTGATTTGCATATAGCCAGTGTCTAGCCCAGGGTGGTGTGGAGTGCAAAAAAATGATGGATTTAGGCCCAGATCCTTGTACTGGGGTGAATGTATGACATTGTTCTACATTCTGTCCATCAACTGTGTTTTTTTAAATTTTCACCCCGAGTGGGCTGGGTATGCTCAGACGTGAGTCCCAGGCTCTCCACACCACTGGAGTCAAGCTATCCAGGCTGATGAAGGCTGATAGCCATAAACCGGTCCTTGGATGCTTGATTCCGGTCTGGGAAAGACATGGCTTGGTAGTTCGGACTGGACTGTTCCCATGAGGCACAGGGTCAGAGCTGATTTGCATATAGCCAGTGTCTAACCCAGGGTGGTGTGGAGTGCAAACAAATGATGGATTTAGGCCCAGATCCTTGTACTGGGGTGCATGTATGACATTGTTCTACATCCTGTCCATCAACTGTGTTTTTTTTAATTTTCACCCCGAATGGGCTGGGTATGCTCAGACGTGAGTCCCAGGCTCTCCACACCACTGGAGTCAAGCTATCCAGGCTGATGAAGGCTGATAGCCAGAAACCGGTCCTTGGATGCTTGATTCCGGTCTGGGAAAGACATGGCTTGGTAGTTCGGACTGGACTGTTCCCATGAGGCGCAGGGTCAGAGCTGATTTGCATATAGCCAGTGTCTAACCCAGGGTGGTGTGGAGTGCAAAAAAATGATGGATTTAGGCCCAGATCCTTGTACTGGGATGAATGTATGACATTGTTCTACATTCTGTCCATCAACTGTGTTTTTTGAAATTTTCACCCGAGTGGGCTGGGTATGCTCAGACGTGAGTCCCAGGCTCTCCACACCACTGGAGTCAAGCTATCCAGGCTGATGAAGGCTGATAGCCAGAAACCGGTCCTTGGATGCTTGATTCCGGTCTGGGAAAGACATGGCTTGGTAGTTCGGACTGGACAGTTCCCATGAGGCACAGGGTCAGAGCTGATTTGCTTATAGCCAGTGTCTAACCCAGGGTGGTGTGGAGTGCAAAAAAATGATGGATTTAGGCCCAGATCCTTGTACTGGGGTGAATGTATGACATTGTTCTACATTCTGTCCATCAACTGTGTTTTTTTAAATTTTCACCCCGAGTGGGCTGGGTATGCTCAGACGTGAGTCCCAGGCTCTCCACACCACTGGAGTCAAGCTATCCAGGCTGATGAAGGCTGATAGCCAGAAACCGGTCCTTGGATGCTTGATTCCGGTCTGGGAAAGACATGGCTTGGTAGTTCGGACTGGACTGTTCCCATGAGGCACAGGGTCAGAGCTGATTTGCATATAGCCAGTGTCTAACCCAGGGTGGTGTGGAGTGCAAAAAAATGATGGATTTAGGCCCAGATCCTTGTACTGGGGTGAATCTATGACATTGTTCTACATTCTGTCCATCAACTGTGTTTTTTGAAATTTTCACCCCGAGTGGGCTGGGTATGCTCAGACGTGAGTCCCAGGCTCTCCACACCACTGGAGTCAAGCTATCCAGGCTGATGAAGGCTGATAGCCAGAAACCGGTCCTTGGATGCTTGATTCCGGTCTGGGAAAGACATGGCTTGGTAGTTCGGACTGGACTGTTCCCATGAGGCACAGGGTCAGAGCTGATTTGCATATAGCCAGTGTCTAACCCAGGGTGAGGTGGAGTGCAAAAAAATGATGGATTTAGGCCCAGATCCTTGTACTGGGGTGAATGTATGACAATGTTCTACATTCTGTCCATCAACTGTGTTTTTTTAAATTTTCACCCCGAGTGGGCTGGGTATGCTCAGACGTGAGTCCCAGGCTCTCCACACCACTGGAGTCAAGCTATCCAGGCTGATGAAGGCTGATAGCCAGAAACCGGTCCTTGGATGCTTGATTCCGGTCTGGGAAAGACATGGCTTGGTAGTTCGGACTGGACTGTTCCCATGAGGCACAGGGTCAGAGCTCATTTGCATATAGCCAGTGTCTAACCCAGAGTGGTGTGGAGTGCCAAAAAATGATGGATTTAGGCCCGATCCTTGTACTGGGGTGAATGTATGACATTGTTCTACATTCTGTCCATCAACTGTGTTTTTTGAAATATTCACCCTTAGTGGGCTGGGTATGCTCATACGTGAGTCCCAGGCTCTCCACACCACTGGAGTCAAGCTATCCAGGCTGATGAAGACTGATAGCCAGAAACCGGTCCTTGGATGCTTGATTCCGGTCTGGGAAAGACATGGCTTGGTAGTTCGGACTGGACTGTTCCCATGAGGCACAGGGTCAGAGCTGATTTGCATATAGCCAGTGTCTAGCCCAGGGTGGTGTGGAGTGCAAAAAAATGATGGATTTAGGCCCAGATCCTTGTACTGGGGTGAATGTATGACATTGTTCTACATTCTGTCCATCAACTGTGTTTTTTTAAATTTTCACCCCGAGTGGGCTGGGTATGCTCAGACGTGAGTCCCAGGCTCTCCACACCACTGGAGTCAAGCTATCCAGGCTGATGAAGGCTGATAGCCATAAACCGGTCCTTGGATGCTTGATTCCGGTCTGGGAAAGACATGGCTTGGTAGTTCGGACTGGACTGTTCCCATGAGGCACAGGGTCAGAGCTGATTTGCATATAGCCAGTGTCTAACCCAGGGTGGTGTGGAGTGCAAACAAATGATGGATTTAGGCCCAGATCCTTGTACTGGGGTGCATGTATGACATTGTTCTACATCCTGTCCATCAACTGTGTTTTTTTTAATTTTCACCCCGAATGGGCTGGGTATGCTCAGACGTGAGTCCCAGGCTCTCCACACCACTGGAGTCAAGCTATCCAGGCTGATGAAGGCTGATAGCCAGAAACCGGTCCTTGGATGCTTGATTCCGGTCTGGGAAAGACATGGCTTGGTAGTTCGGACTGGACTGTTCCCATGAGGCGCAGGGTCAGAGCTGATTTGCATATAGCCAGTGTCTAACCCAGGGTGGTGTGGAGTGCAAAAAAATGATGGATTTAGGCCCAGATCCTTGTACTGGGATGAATGTATGACATTGTTCTACATTCTGTCCATCAACTGTGTTTTTTGAAATTTTCACCCGAGTGGGCTGGGTATGCTCAGACGTGAGTCCCAGGCTCTCCACACCACTGGAGTCAAGCTATCCAGGCTGATGAAGGCTGATAGCCAGAAACCGGTCCTTGGATGCTTGATTCCGGTTTGGGAAAGACATGGCTTGGTAGTTCGGACTGGACTGTTCCCATGAGGCACAGGGTCAGAGCTGATTTGCATATAGCCAGTGTCTAACCCAGGGTGGTGCGGAGTGTAAAAAAATGATGGATTTAGGCCCAGAACCTTGTACTGGGGTGAATGTATGACATTGTTCTACATTCTGTCCATCAACTGTGTTTTTTGAAATTTTCACCCGAGTGGGCTGGGTATGCTCAGACGTGAGTCCCAGGCTCTCCACACCACTGTAGTCAAGCTATCCAGGCTGATGAAGGCTGATAGCCAGAAACGGGTCCTTGGATGCTTGATTCCGGTCTGGGAAAGACATGGCTTGGTAGTTCGGACTGGACTGTTCCCATGAGGCACAGGGTCAGAGCTGATTTGCATATAGCCAGTGTCTAACCCAGGGTGGTGTGGAGTGCAAACAAATGATGGATTTAGGCCCAGATCCTTGTACTGGGGTGCATGTATGACATTGTTCTACATCCTGTCCATCAACTGTGTTTTTTTTAATTTTCACCCCAAATGGGCTGGGTATGCTCAGACGTGAGTCCCAGGCTCTCCACACCACTGGAGTCAAGCTATCCACGCTGATGAAGGCTGATAGCCATAAACCGGTCCTTGGATGCTTGATTCCGGTCTGGGAAAGACATGGCTTGGTAGTTCGGACTGGACTGTTCCCATGAGGCACAGGGTCAGAGCTGATTTGCATATAGCCAGTGTCTAACCCAGGGTGGTGTGGAGTGCAAAAAAATGATGGATTTAGGCCCAGATCCTTGTACTGGGGTGAATGTATGACATTGTTCTACAATCTGTCCATCAACTGTGTTTTTTGAAATTTTCACCCCGAGTGGGCTGGGTATGCTCAGACGTGAGTCCCAGGCTCTCCACACCGCTGGAGTCAAGCTATCCAGGCTGATGAAGGCTGATAGCCAGAAACCGGTCCTTGGATGCTTGATTCCGGTCTGGGAAAGACATGGCTTGGTAGTTCGGACTGGACTGTTCCCATGAGGCAGAGGGTCAGAGCTGATTTGCATATAGCCAGTGTCTAACCCAGGGTGGTGTGGAGTGCAAAAAAATGATGGATTTAGGCCCAGATCCTTGTACTGGGGTGAATGTATGACATTGTTCTACATTCTGTCCATCAACTGCGTTTTTTGAAATTTTCACCCCGAGTGGGCTTGGTATGCTCAGACGCGAGTCCCAGGCTCTCCACACCACTGGAGTCAAGCTATCCAGGCTGATGAAGGCTGATAGCCAGAAACCGGTCCTTGGATGCTTGATTCAGGTCTGGGAAAGACATGGCTTGGTAGTTCGGACTGGACTGTTCCCATGAGGCACAGGGTCAGAGTTGATTTGCATATAGCCAGTGTCTAACCCAGGGTGGTGTGGAGTGCAAAACAATGATGGATTTAAGCCCAGATCCTTGTACTGGGGTGAATGTATGACATTGTTCTACATTCTGTCCATCAACTGTGTTTTTTGAAATTTACACCCCGAGTGGGCTGGGTATGCTCAGACGTGAGTCCCAGGCTCTCCACACCACTGGAGTCAAGCTATCCAGGCTGATGAAGGCTGATAGCCAGAAACCGGTCCTTGGATGCTTGATTCCGGTCTGGGAAAGACATGGCTTGGTAGTTCGGACTGGACTGTTCCCATGAGGCACAGGGTCAGAGCTGATTTGCATATAGCCAGTGTCTAACCCAGGGTGGTGTGGAGTGCAAAAAAATGATGGATTTAGGCCCAGATCCTTGTACTGGGGTGAATGTATGACATTGTTCTACATTCTGTCCATCAACTGTGTTTTTTGAAATTTTCACCCCGAGTGGGCTGGGTATGCTCAGACGTGAGTCCCAGGCTCTCCACACCACTGGAGTTAAGCTATCCAGGCTGATGAAGGCTGATAGCCAGAAACCGGTCCTTGGATGCTTGATTCCGGTCTGGGAAAGACATGGCTTGGTAGTTCGGACTGGACTGTTCCCATGAGGCACAGGGTCAGAGCTGATTTGCATATAGCCAGTGTCTAACCCAGGGTGGTGTGGAGTGCAAAAAAATGATGGATTTAGGCCCAGATCCTTGTACTGGGGTGAATGTATGACATTGTTCTACATTCTGTCCATCAACTGTGTTTTTTTAAATTTTCACCCCGAGTGGGCTGGGTATGCTCAGACGTGAGTCCCAGGCTCTCCACACCACTGGAGTCAAGCTATCCAGGCTGATGAAGGCTGATAGCCAGAAACCGGTCCTTGGATGCTTGATTCCGGTTTGGGAAAGACATGGCTTGGTAGTTCGGACTAGACTGTTCCCATGAGGCACAGGGTCAGAGCTGATTTGCATATAGCCAGTGTCTAACCCAGGGTGGTGTGGAGTGCAAAAAAATGATGGATTTAGGCCCAGATCCTTGTACTGGGGTGAATGTATGACATTGTTCTACATTCTGTCCATCAACTGTGTTTTTTTAAATTTTCACCCCGAGTGGGCTGGGTATGCTCAGACGTGAGTCCCAGGCTCTCCACACCACTGGAGTCAAGCTATCCAGGCTGATGAAGGCTGATAGCCATAAACCGGTCCTTGGATGCTTGATTCCGGTCTGGGAAAGACATGGCTTGGTAGTTCGGACTGGACTGTTCCCATGAGGCACAGGGTCAGAGCTGATTTGCATATAGCCAGTGTCTAACCCAGGGTGGTGTGGAGTGCAAACAAATGATGGATTTAGGCCCAGATCCTTGTACTGGGGTGCATGTATGACATTGTTCTACATCCTGTCCATCAACTGTGTTTTTTTTTAATTTTCACCCCGAATGGGCTGGGTATGCTCAGACGTGAGTCCCAGGCTCTCCACACCACTGGAGTCAAGCTATCCAGGCTGATGAAGGCTGATAGCCAGAAACCGGTCCTTGGATGCTTGATTCCGGTCTGGGAAAGACATGGCTTGGTAGTTCGGACTGGACTGTTCCCATGAGGCGCAGGGTCAGAGCTGATTTGCATATAGCCAGTGTCTAACCCAGGGTGGTGTGGAGTGCAAAAAAATGATGGATTTAGGCCCAGATCCTTGTACTGGGGTGAATGTATGACATTGTTCTACATTCTGTCCATCAACTGTGTTTTTTGAAATTTTCACCCGAGTGGGCTGGGTATGCTCAGACGTGAGTCCCAGGCTCTCCACACCACTGGAGTCAAGCTATCCAGGCTGATGAAGGCTGATAGCCAGAAACCGGTCCTTGGATGCTTGATTCCGGTTTGGGAAAGACATGGCTTGGTAGTTCGGACTGGACTGTTCCCATGAGGCACAGGGTCAGAGCTGATTTGCATATAGCCAGTGTCTAACCCAGGGTGGTGCGGAGTGCAAAAAAATGATGGATTTAGGCCCAGAACCTTGTACTGGGGTGAATGTATGACATTGTTCTACATTCTGTCCATCAACTGTGTTTTTTGAAATTTTCACCCGAGTGGGCTGGGAATGCTCAGACGTGAGTCCCAGGCTCTCCACACCACTGTAGTCAAGCTATCCAGGCTGATGAAGGCTGATAGCCAGAAACGGGTCCTTGGATGCTTGATTCCGGTCTGGGAAAGACATGGCTTGGTAGTTCGGACTGGACTGTTCCCATGAGGCACAGGGTCAGAGCTGATTTGCATATAGCCAGTGTCTAACCCAGGGTGGTGTGGAGTGCAAAAAAATGATGGATTTAGGCCCAGATCCTTGTACTGGGGTGAATGTATGACATTGTTCTACATTCTGTCCATCAACTGTGTTTTTTGGAATTTTCACCCCGAGTGGGCTGGGTATGCTCAGACGTGAGTCCCAGGCTCTCCACACCACTGGAGTCAAGCTATCCAGGCTGATGAAGGCTGATAGCCAGAAACCGGTCCTTGGATGCTTAATTCCGGTCTGGGAAAGAGATGGCTTGGTAGTTCGGACTGGACTGTTCCCATGAGGCACAGGGTCAGAGCTGATTTACATATAGCCAGTGTCTAACCCAGGGTGGTGTGGAGTGCAAACAAATGATGGATTTAGGCCCAGATCCTTGTACTGGGGTGAATGTATGACATTGTTCTACATTCTGTCCATCAACTGTGTTTTTTGACATTTTCACCCGAGTGGGCTGGGTATGCTCATACGTGAGTCCCAGGCTCTCCACACCACTGGAGTCAAGCTATCCAGGCTGATGAAGGCTGATAGTCAGAAACCGGTCCTTGGATGCTTGATTCCGGTCTGGGAAAGACATGGCTTGGTAGTTCGGACTGGACTGTTCCCATGAGGCACAGGGTCAGAGCTGATTTGCATATAGCCAGTGTCTAACCCAGGGTGGTGTGGAGTGCAAAAAAATGATGGATTTAGGCCCAGATCCTTGTACTGGGGTGAATGTATGACATTGTTCTACATTCTGTCCATCAACTGTGTTTTTTGCAATTTTTACCCCGAGTGGGCTGGGTATGCTCAGACGTGAGTCCCAGGCTCTCCACACCACTGGAGTCAAGCTATCCAAGCTGATGAAGGCTGATAGCCAGAAACCGGTCCTTGGATGCTTGATTCCGGTCTGGGAAAGACATGGCTTGGTAGTTCGGACTGGACTGTTCCCATGAGGCACAGGGTCCGAGCTCGTTTGCATATAGCCAGTGTCTAACCCAGGGTGGTGTGGAGTGCAAAAAAATGATGGATTTAGGCCCAGATCCTTGTACTGGGGTGAATGTATGACATTGTTCTACATTCTGTCCATCAACTGTGTTTTTTTAAATTTTCACCCCGAGTGGGCTGGGTATGCTCAGACGCGAGTCCCAGGCTCTCCACACCACTGGAGTCAAGCTATCCAGTCTGATGAAGGCTGATAGCCAGAAACTGGTCCTTGGATGCTTGATTCCGGTCTGGGAAAGACATGGCTTGGTAGTTCGGACTGGACTGTTCCCATGAGGCACAGGGTCAGAGCTGATTTGCATATAGCCAGTGTCTAACCCAGGGTGGTGTGGAGTCCAAAAAAATGATGGATTTAGGCCCAAATCCTTGTACTCGGGTGAATGTATGACATTGTTATACATTCTGTCCGTCAACTGTGTTTTTTGAAATTTTCACCCCGAGTGGGCAGGGTATGCTCAGACGTGAGTCCCAGGCTCTCCACACCACTGGAGTCAAGCTTTCTAGGCTGATGAAGGCTGATAGCCAGAAACCGGTCCTTGGATGCTTGATTCCGGTCTGGGAAAGACATGGCTTGGTAGTTCGGACTGGACTGTTCCCATGAGGCACAGGGTCAGAGCTGATTTGCATATAGCCAGTGTCTAACCCAGGGTGCTGTGGAGTGCAAAAAAATGATGGATTTAGGCCCAGATCCTTGTACTGGGGTGAATGTATGACATTGTTCTACATTCTGTCCATCAACTGTGTTTTTTGAAATTTTCACCCCGAGTGGGCTGGGTATGCTCAGACGTGAGTCCCAGGCTCTCCACACCACTGGAGTCAAGCTATCCAGGCTGATGAAGGCTGATAGCCAGAAACCGGTCCTTGGATGCTTGATTCCGGTCTGGGAAAGACATGGCTTGGTAGTTCGGACTGGACAGTTCCCATGAGGCACAGGGTCAGAGCTGATTTGCTTATAGCCAGTGTCTAACCCAGGGTGGTGTGGAGTGCAAAAAAATGAAGGATTTAGGCCCAGATCCTTGTACTGGGGTGAATGTATGACATTGTTCTACATTCTGTCCATCAACTGTGTTTTTTTAAATTTAAACCCCGAGTGGGCTGGGTATGCTCAGACGTGAGTCCCAGGCTCTCCACACCACTGGAGTCAAGCTATCCAGGCTGATGAAGGCTGATAGCCAGAAACCGGTCCTTGGATGCTTGATTCCGGTCTGGGAAAGACATGGCTTGGTAGTTCGGACTGGACTGTTCCCATGAGGCACAGGGTCAGAGCTGATTTGCATATAGCCAGTGTCTAACCCAGGGTGGTGTGGAGTGCAAAAAAATGATGGATTTAGGCCCAGATCCTTGTACTGGGGTGAATCTATGACATTGTTCTACATTCTGTCCATCAACTGTGTTTTTTGAAATTTTCACCCCGAGTGGGCTGGGTATGCTCAGACGTGAGTCCCAGGCTCTCCACACCACTGGAGTCAAGCTATCCAGGCTGATGAAGGCTGATAGCCAGAAACCGGTCCTTGGATGCTTGATTCCGGGGTGGGAAAGACATGGCTTGGTAGTTCGGACTGGACTGTTCCCATGAGGCACAGGGTCAGAGCTGATTTGCATATAGCCAGTGTCTAACCCAGGGTGAGGTGGAGTGCAAAAAAATGATGGATTTAGGCCCAGATCCTTGTACTGGGGTGAATGTATGACAATGTTCTACATTCTGTCCATCAACTGTGTTTTTTGAAATTTTCACCCCGAGTGGGCTGGGTATGCTCAGACGTGAGTCCCAGGCTCTCCACACCACTGGAGTCAAGCTATCCAGGCTGATGAAGGCTGATAACCAGAAACCGGTCCTTGGATGCTTGGTTCCGGTCTGGGAAAGACATGGCTTGGTAGTTCGGACTGGACTGTTCCCATGAGGCACAGGGTCAGAGCTGATTTGCATATAGCCAGTGTCTAACCCAGGGTGGTGTGGAGTGCAAAAAAATGATGGATTTAGGCCCAGATCCTTGTACAGGGGTGAATGTATGACATTGTTCTACATTCTGTCCATCAACTGTGTTTTTTGAAATTTTCACCCCGAGTGGGCTGGGTATGCTCAGACGTGAGTCCCAGGCTCTCCACACCACTGGAGTCAAGCTATCCAGGCTGATGAAGGCTGATAGCCAGAAACCGGTCCTTGGATGCTTGATTCCGGTCTGGGAAAGACATGGCTTGGTAGTTCGGACTGGACTGTTCCCATGAGGCACAGGGTCAGAGCTCATTTGCATATAGCCAGTGTCTAACCCAGAGTGGTGTGGAGTGCCAAAAATTGATGGATTTAAGCCCGATCCTTGTACTGGGGTGAATGTATGACATTGTTCTACATTCTGTCCATCAACTGTGTTTTTTGAAATATTCACCCCGAGTGGGCTGGGTATGCTCAGACGTGAGTCCCAGGCTCTCCACACCACTGGAGTCAAGCTATCCAGGCTGATGAAGACTGATAGCCAGAAACCGGTCCTTGGATGCTTGATTCCGGTCTGGGAAAGACATGGCTTGGTAGTTCGGACTGGACTGTTCCCATGAGGCACAGGGTCAGAGCTGATTTGCATATAGCCAGTGTCTAGCCCAGGGTGGTGTGGAGTGCAAAAAAATGATGGATTTAGGCCCAGATCCTTGTACTGGGGTGAATGTATGACATTGTTCTACATTCTGTCCATCAACTGTGTTTTTTGAAATTTTCACCCCGAGTGGGCTGGGTATGCTCAGACGTGAGTCCCAGGCTCTCCACACCACTGGAGTTAAGCTATCCAGGCTGATGAAGGCTGATAGCCAGAAACCGGTCCTTGGATGCTTGATTCCGGTCTGGGAAAGACATGGCTTGGTAGTTCGGACTGGACTGTTCCCATGAGGTACAGGGTCAGAGCTCATTTGCATATAGCCAGTGTCTAACCCAGGGTGGTGTGGAGTGCAAAAAAATGATGGATTTAGGCCCAGATCCTTGTACTGGGGTGAATGTATGACATTGTTCTACATTCTGTCCATCAACTGTGTTTTTTTAAATTTTCACCCCGAGTGGGCTGGGTATGCTCAGACGTGAGTCCCAGGCTCTCCGCACCACTGGAGTCAAGCTATCCAGGCTGATGAAGGCTGATAGCCATAAACCGGTCCTTGGATGCTTGATTCCGGTCTGGGAAAGACATGGCTTGGTAGTTCGGACTGGACTGTTCCCATGAGGCACAGGGTCAGAGCTGATTTGCATATAGCCAGTGTCTAACCCAGGGTGGTGTGGAGTGCAAACAAATGATGGATTTAGGCCCAGATCCTTGTACTGGGGTGCATGTATGACATTGTTCTACATCCTGTCCATCAACTGTGTTTTTTTTAATTTTCACCCCGAATGGGCTGGGTATGCTCAGACGTGAGTCCCAGGCTCTCCACACCACTGGAGTCAAGCTATCCAGGCTGATGAAGGCTGATAGCCAGAAACCGGTCCTTGGATGCTTGATTCCGGTCTGGGAAAGACATGGCTTGGTAGTTCGGACTGGACTGTTCCCATGAGGCACAGGGTCAGAGCTCGTTTGCATATAGCCAGTGTCTAACCCAGAGTGGTGTGGAGTGCCAAAAATTGATGGATTTAAGCCCGATCCTTGTACTGGGGTGAATGTATGACATTGTTCTACATTCTGTCCATCAACTGTGTTTTTTGAAATATTCACCCCGAGTGGGCTGGGTATGCTCAGACGTGAGTCCCAGGCTCTCCACACCACTGGAGTCAAGCTATCCAGGCTGATGAAGACTGATAGCCAGAAACCGGTCCTTGGATGCTTGATTCCGGTCTGGGAAAGACATGGCTTGGTAGTTCGGACTGGACTGTTCCCATGAGGCACAGGGTCAGAGCTGATTTGCATATAGCCAGTGTCTAGCCCAGGGTGGTGTGGAGTGCAAAAAAATGATGGATTTAGGCCCAGATCCTTGTACTGGGGTGAATGTATGACATTGTTCTACATTCTGTCCATCAACTGTGTTTTTTGAAATTTTCACCCCGAGTGGGCTGGGTATGCTCAGACGTGAGTCCCAGGCTCTCCACACCACTGGAGTTAAGCTATCCAGGCTGATGAAGGCTGATAGCCAGAAACCGGTCCTTGGATGCTTGATTCCGGTCTGGGAAAGACATGGCTTGGTAGTTCCGACTGGACTGTTCCCATGAGGCACAGGGTCAGAGCTCATTTGCATATAGCCAGTGTCTAACCCAGGGTGGTGTGGAGTGCAAAAAAATGATGGATTTAGGCCCAGATCCTTGTACTGGGGTGAATGTATGACATTGTTCTACATTCTGTCCATCAACTGTGTTTTTTTAAATTTTCACCCCGAGTGGGCTGGGTATGCTCAGACGTGAGTCCCAGGCTCTCCACACCACTGGAGTCAAGCTATCCAGGCTGATGAAGGCTGATAGCCATAAACCGGTCCTTGGATGCTTGATTCCGGTCTGGGAAAGACATGGCTTGGTAGTTCGGACTGGACTGTTCCCATGAGGCACAGGGTCAGAGCTGATTTGCATATAGCCAGTGTCTAACCCAGGGTGGTGTGGAGTGCAAACAAATGATGGATTTAGGCCCAGATCCTTGTACTGGGGTGCATGTATGACATTGTTCTACATCCTGTCCATCAACTGTGTTTTTTTTAATTTTCACCCCGAATGGGCTGGGTATGCTCAGACGTGAGTCCCAGGCTCTCCACACCACTGGAGTCAAGCTATCCAGGCTGATGAAGGCTGATAGCCAGAAACCGGTCCTTGGATGCTTGATTCCGGTCTGGGAAAGACATGGCTTGGTAGTTCGGACTGGACTGTTCCCATGAGGCGCAGGGTCAGAGCTGATTTGCATATAGCCAGTGTCTAACCCAGGGTGGTGTGGAGTGCAAAAAAATGATGGATTTAGGCCCAGATCCTTGTACTGGGGTGAATGTATGACATTGTTCTACATTCTGTCCATCAACTGTGTTTTTTTAAATTTTCACCCGAGTGGGCTGGGTATGCTCAGACGTGAGTCCCAGGCTCTCCACACCACTGGAGTCAAGCTATCCAGGCTGATGAAGGCTGATAGCCAGAAACCGGTCCTTGGATGCTTGATTCCGGTTTGGGAAAGACATGGCTTGGTAGTTCGGACTGGACTGTTCCCATGAGGCACAGGGTCAGAGCTGATTTGCATATAGCCAGTGTCTAACCCAGGGTGGTGCGGAGTGTAAAAAAATGATGGATTTAGGCCCAGAACCTTGTACTGGGGTGAATGTATGACATTGTTCTACATTCTGTCCATCAACTGTGTTTTTTGAAATTTTCACCCGAGTGGGCTGGGTATGCTCAGACGTGAGTCCCAGGCTCTCCACACCACTGTAGTCAAGCTATCCAGGCTGATGAAGGCTGATAGCCAGAAACGGGTCCTTGGATGCTTGATTCCGGTCTGGGAAAGACATGGCTTGGTAGTTCGGACTGGACTGTTCCCATGAGGCACAGGGTCAGAGCTGATTTGCATATAGCCAGTGTCTAACCCAGGGTGGTGTGGAGTGCAAAAAAATGATGGATTTAGGCCCAGATCCTTGTACTGGGGTGAATGTATGACATTGTTCTACATTCTGTCCATCAACTGTGTTTTTTGAAATTTTCACCCCGAGTGGGCTGGGTATGCTCAGACGTGAGTCCCAGGCTCTCCACACCACTGGAGTCAAGCTATCCAGGCTGATGAAGGCTGATAGCCAGAAACCGGTCCTTGGATGCTTAATTCCGGTCTGGGAAAGAGATGGCTTGGTAGTTCGGACTGGACTGTTCCCATGAGGCACAGGGTCAGAGCTGATTTACATATAGCCAGTGTCTAACCCAGGGTGGTGTGGAGGTCAAACAAATGATGGATTTAGGCCCAGATCCTTGTACTGGGGTGAATGTATGACATTGTTCTACATTCTGTCCATCAACTGTGTTTTTTGACATTTTCACCCGAGTGGGCTGGGTATGCTCATACGTGAGTCCCAGGCTCTCCACACCACTGGAGTCAAGCTATCCAGGCTGATGAAGGCTGATAGTCAGAAACCGGTCCTTGGATGCTTGATTCCGGTCTGGGAAAGACATGGCTTGGTAGTTCGGACTGGACTGTTCCCATGAGGCACAGGGTCAGAGCTCATTTGCATATAGCCAGTGTCTAACCCAGGGTGGTGTGGAGTGCAAAAAAATGATGGATTTAGGCCCAGATCCTTGTACTGGGGTGAATGTATGACATTGTTCTACATTCTGTCCATCAACTGTGTTTTTTTAAATTTTCACCCCGAGTGGGCTGGGTATGCTCAGACGTGAGTCCCAGGCTCTCCACACCACTGGAGTTAAGCTATCCAGGCTGATGAAGGCTGATAGCCAGAAACCGATCCTTGGATGCTTGATTCCGGTCTGGGAAAGACATGGCTTGGTAGTTCGGACTGGACTGTTCCCATGAGGCACAGGGTCAGAGCTGATTTGCATATAGCCAGTGTCTAACCCAGGGTGGTGTGGAGTGCAAAAAAATGATGGATTTAGGCCCAGATCCTTGTACTGGGGTGAATGTATGACATTGTTCTACATTCTGTCCATCAACTGTGTTTTTTTAAATTTTCACCCCGAGTGGGCTGGGTATGCTCAGACGTGAGTCCCAGGCTCTCCACACCACTGGAGTCAAGCTATCCAGGCTGATGAAGGCTGATAGCCAGAAACCGGTCCTTGGATGCTTGATTCCGGTTTGGGAAAGACATGGCTTGATAGTTCGGACTAGACTGTTCCCATGAGGCACAGGGTCAGAGCTGATTTGCATATAGCCAGTGTCTAACCCAGGGTGGTGTGGAGTGCAAAAAAATGATGGATTTAGGCCCAGATCCTTGTACTGGGGTGAATGTATGACATTGTTCTACATTCTGTCCATCAACTGTGTTTTTTTAAATTTTCACCCCGAGTGGGCTGGGTATGCTCAGACGTGAGTCCCAGGCTCTCCACACCACTGGAGTCAAGCTATCCAGGCTGATGAAGGCTGATAGCCATAAACCGGTCCTTGGATGCTTGATTCCGGTCTGGGAAAGACATGGCTTGGTAGTTCGGACTGGACTGTTCCCATGAGGCACAGGGTCAGAGCTCATTTGCATATAGCCAGTGTCTAACCCAGGGTGGTGTGGAGTGCAAAAAAATGATGGATTAGGCCCAGATCCTTGTACTGGGGTGAATGTATGACATTGTTCTACATTCTGTCCATCAACTGTGTTTTTTTAAATTTTCACCCCGAGTGGGCTGGGTATGCTCAGACGTGAGTCCCAGGCTCTCCACACCACTGGAGTCAAGCTATCCAGGCTGATGAAGGCTGATAGCCATAAACCGGTCCTTGGATGCTTGATTCCGGTCTGGGAAAGACATGGCTTGGTAGTTCGGACTGGACTGTTCCCATGAGGCACAGGGTCAGAGCTGATTTGCATATAGCCAGTGTCTAACCCAGGGTGGTGTGGAGTGCAAACAAATGATGGATTTAGGCCCAGATCCTTGTACTGGGGTGCATGTATGACATTGTTCTACATCCTGTCCATCAACTGTGTTTTTTTAAATTTTCACCCCGAATGGGCTGGGTATGCTCAGACGTGAGTCCCAGGCTCTCCACACCACTGGAGTCAAGCTATCCAGGCTGATGAAGGCTGATAGCCAGAAACCGGTCCTTGGATGCTTGATTCCGGTCTGGGAAAGACATGGCTTGGTAGTTCGGACTGGACTGTTCCCATGAGGCGCAGGGTCAGAGCTGATTTGCATATAGCCAGTGTCTAACCCAGGGTGGTGTGGAGTGCAAAAAAATGATGGATTTAGGCCCAGATCCTTGTACTGGGGTGAATGTATGACATTGTTCTACATTCTGTCCATCAACTGTGTTTTTTTAAATTTTCACCCGAGTGGGCTGGGTATGCTCAGACGTGAGTCCCAGGCTCTCCACACCACTGGAGTCAAGCTATCCAGGCTGATGAAGGCTGATAGCCAGAAACCGGTCCTTGGATGCTTGATTCCGGTTTGGGAAAGACATGGCTTGGTAGTTCGGACTGGACTGTTCCCATGAGGCACAGGGTCAGAGCTGATTTGCATATAGCCAGTGTCTAACCCAGGGTGGTGCGGAGTGTAAAAAAATGATGGATTTAGGCCCAGAACCTTGTACTGGGGTGAATGTATGACATTGTTCTACATTCTGTCCATCAACTGTGTTTTTTGAAATTTTCACCCGAGTGGGCTGGGTATGCTCAGACGTGAGTCCCAGGCTCTCCACACCACTGTAGTCAAGCTATCCAGGCTGATGAAGGCTGATAGCGAGAAACGGGTCCTTGGATGCTTGATTCCGGTCTGGGAAAGACATGGCTTGGTAGTTCGGACTGGACTGTTCCCATGAGGCACAGGGTCAGAGCTGATTTGCATATAGCCAGTGTCTAACCCAGGGTGGTGTGGAGTGCAAAAAAATGATGGATTTAGGCCCAGATCCTTGTACTGGGGTGAATGTATGACATTGTTCTACATTCTGTCCATCAACTGTGTTTTTTGAAATTTTCACCCCGAGTGGGCTGGGTATGCTCAGACGTGAGTCCCAGGCTCTCCACACCACTGGAGTCAAGCTATCCAGGCTGATGAAGGCTGATAGCCAGAAACCGGTCCTTGGATGCTTAATTCCGGTCTGGGAAAGAGATGGCTTGGTAGTTCGGACTGGACTGTTCCCATGAGGCACAGGGTCAGAGCTGATTTACATATAGCCAGTGTCTAACCCAGGGTGGTGTGGAGGTCAAACAAATGATGGATTTAGGCCCAGATCCTTGTACTGGGGTGAATGTATGACATTGTTCTACATTCTGTCCATCAACTGTGTTTTTTGACATTTTCACCCGAGTGGGCTGGGTATGCTCATACGTGAGTCCCAGGCTCTCCACACCACTGGAGTCAAGCTATCCAGGCTGATGAAGGCTGATAGTCAGAAACCGGTCCTTGGATGCTTGATTCCGGTCTGGGAAAGACATGGCTTGGTAGTTCGGACTGGACTGTTCCCATGAGGCACAGGGTCAGAGCTGATTTGCATATAGCCAGTGTCTAACCCAGGGTGGTGTGGAGTGCAAAAAAATGATGGATTTAGGCCCAGATCCTTGTACTGGGGTGAATGTATGACATTGTTCTACATTCTGTCCATCAACTGTGTTTTTTGCAATTTTCACCCCGAGTGGGCTGGGTATGCTCAGACGTGAGTCCCAGGCTCTCCACACCACTGGAGTCAAGCTATCCAAGCTGATGAAGGCTGATAGCCAGAAACCGGTCCTTGGATGCTTGATTCCGGTCTGGGAAAGACATGGATTGGTAGTTCGGACTGGACTGTTCCCATGAGGCACAGGGTCAGAGCTCGTTTGCATATAGCCAGTGTCTAACCCAGGGTGGTGTGGAGTGCAAAAAAATGATGGATTTAGGCCCAGATCCTTGTACTGGGGTGAATGTATGACATTGTTCTACATTCTGTCCATCAACTGTGTTTTTTGAAATTTTCACCCCGAGTGGGCTGGGTATGCTCAGAGGCGAGTCCCAGGCTCTCCACACCACTGGAGTCAAGCTATCCAGTCTGATGAAGGCTGATAGCCAGAAACTGGTCCTTGGATGCTTGATTCCGGTCTGGGAAAGACATGGCTTGGTAGTTCGGACTGGACTGTTCCCATGAGGCACAGGGTCAGAGCTGATTTGCATATAGCCAGTGTCTAACCCAGGGTGGTGTGGAGTCCAAAAAAATGATGGATTTAGGCCCAAATCCTTGTACTCGGGTGAATGTATGACATTGTTCTACAATCTGTCCATCAAGTGTGTTTTTTGAAATTTTCACCCCGAGTGGGCTGGGTATGCTCAGACGTGAGTCCCAGGCTCTCCACACCACTGGAGTCAAGCTATCCAGGCTGATGAAGGCTGATAGCCAGAAACCGGTCCTTGGATGCTTGATTCCGGTCTGGGAAAGACATGGCTTGGTAGTTCGGACTGGACTGTTCCCATGAGGCACAGGGTCAGAGCTGATTTGCATATAGCCAGTGTCTAACCCAGGGTGGTGTGGAGTGCAAAAAAATGATGGATTTAGGCCCAGATCCTTGTACTGGGGTGAATCTATGACATTGTTCTACATTCTGTCCATCAACTGTGTTTTTTGAAATTTTCACCCCGAGTGGGCTGGGTATGCTCAGACGTGAGTCCCAGGCTCTCCACACCACTGGAGTCAAGCTATCCAGGCTGATGAAGGCTGATAGCCAGAAACCGGTCCTTGGATGCTTGATTCCGGTCTGGGAAAGACATGGCTTGGTAGTTCAGACTGGACTGTTCCCATGAGGCACAGGGTCAGAGCTGATTTGCATATAGCCAGTGTCTAACCCAGGGTGAGGTGGAGTGCAAAAAAATGATGGATTTAGGCCCAGATCCTTGTACTGGGGTGAATGTATGACAATGTTCTACATTCTGTCCATCAACTGTGTTTTTTGAAATTTTCACCCCGAGTAGGCTGGGTATGCTCAGACGTGAGTCCCAGGCTCTCCACACCACTGGAGTCAAGCTATCCAGGCTGATGAAGGCTGATAACCAGAAACCGGTCCTTGGATGCTTGGTTCCGGTCTGGGAAAGACATGGCTTGGTAGTTCGGACTGGACTGTTCCCATGAGGCACAGGGTCAGAGCTGATTTGCATATAGCCAGTGTCTAACCCAGGGTGGTGTGGAGTGCAAAAAAATGATGGATTTAGGCCCAGATCCTTGTACTGGGGTGAATGTATGACATTGTTCTACATTCTGTCCATCAACTGTGTTTTTTGAAATTTTCACCCCGAGTGGGCTGGGTATGCTCAGACGTGAGTCCCAGGCTCTCCACACCACTGGAGTCAAGCTATCCAGGCTGATGAAGGCTGATAGCCAGAAACCGGTCCTTGGATGCTTGATTCCGGTCTGGGAAAGACATGGCTTGGTAGTTCGGACTGGACTGTTCCCATGAGGCACAGGGTCAGAGTTCATTTGCATATAGCCAGTGTCTAACCCAGAGTGGTGTGGAGTGCCAAAAATTGATGGATTTAGGCCCGATCCTTGTACTGGGGTGAATGTATGACATTGTTCTACATTCTGTCCATCAACTGTGTTTTTTGAAATATTCACCCCGAGTGGGCTGGGTATGCTCAGACGTGAGTCCCAGGCTCTCCACACCACTGGAGTCAAGCTATCCAGGCTGATGAAGGCTGATAGCCAGAAACCGGTCCTTGGATGCTTGATTCCGGTCTGGGAAAGACATGGCTTGGTAGTTCGGACTGGACAGTTCCCATGAGGCACAGGGTCAGAGCTGATTTGCTTATAGCCAGTGTCTAACCCAGGGTGGTGTGGAGTGCAAAGAAATGATGGATTTAGGCCCAGATCCTTGTACTGGGGTGAATGTATGACATTGTTCTACATTCTGTCCATCAACTGTGTTTTTTTAAATTTTCACCCCGAGTGGGCTGGGTATGCTCAGACGTGAGTCCCAGGCTCTCCACACCACTGGAGTCAAGCTATCCAGGCTGATGAAGGCTGATAGCCAGAAACCGGTCCTTGGATGCTTGATTCCGGTCTGGGAAAGACATGGCTTGGTAGTTCGGACTGGACTGTTCCCATGAGGCACAGGGTCAGAGCTGATTTGCATATAGCCAGTGTCTAACCCAGGGTGGTGTGGAGTGCAAAAAAATGATGGATTTAGGCCCAGATCCTTGTACTGGGGTGAATCTATGACATTGTTCTACATTCTGTCCATCAACTGTGTTTTTTGAAATTTTCACCCCGAGTGGGCTGGGTATGCTCAGACGTGAGTCCCAGGCTCTCCACACCACTGGAGTCAAGCTATCCAGGCTGATGAAGGCTGATAGCCAGAAACCGGTCCTTGGATGCTTGATTCCGGTCTGGGAAAGACATGGCTTGGTAGTTCGGACTGGACTGTTCCCATGAGGCACAGGGTCAGAGCTGATTTGCATATAGCCAGTGTCTAACCCAGGGTGAGGTGGAGTGCAAAAAAATGATGGATTTAGGCCCAGATCCTTGTACTGGGGTGAATGTATGACAATGTTCTACATTCTGTCCATCAACTGTGTTTTTTGAAATTTTCACCCCGAGTAGGCTGGGTATGCTCAGACGTGAGTCCCAGGCTCTCCACACCACTGGAGTCAAGCTATCCAGGCTGATGAAGGCTGATAACCAGAAACCGGTCCTTGAATGCTTGGTTCCGGTCTGGGAAAGACATGGCTTGGTAGTTCGGACTGGACTGTTCCCATGAGGCACAGGGTCAGAGCTGATTTGCATATAGCCAGTGTCTAACCCAGGGTGGTGTGGAGTGCAAAAAAATGATGGATTTAGGCCCAGATCCTTGTACTGGGGTGAATGTATGACATTGTTCTACATTCTGTCCATCAACTGTGTTTTTTGAAATTTTCACCCCGAGTGGGCTGGGTATGCTCAGACGTGAGTCCCAGGCTCTCCACACCACTGGAGTCAAGCTATCCAGGCTGATGAAGGCTGATAGCCAGAAACCGGTCCTTGGATGCTTGATTCCGGTCTGGGAAAGACATGGCTTGGTAGTTCGGACTGGACTGTTCCCATGAGGCACAGGGTCAGAGTTCATTTGCATATAGCCAGTGTCTAACCCAGAGTGGTGTGGAGTGCCAAAAATTGATGGATTTAGGCCCGATCCTTGTACTGGGGTGAATGTATGACATTGTTCTACATTCTGTCCATCAACTGTGTTTTTTGAAATATTCACCCCGAGTGGGCTGGGTATGCTCAGACGTGAGTCCCAGGCTCTCCACACCACTGGAGTCAAGCTATCCAGGCTGATGAAGACTGATAGCCAGAAACCGGTCCTTGGATGCTTGATTCCGGTCTGGGAAAGACATGGCTTGGTAGTTCGGACTGGACTGTTCCCATGAGGCACAGGGTCAGAGCTGATTTGCATATAGCCAGTGTCTAGCCCAGGGTGGTGTGGAGTGCAAAAAAATGATGGATTTAGGCCCAGATCCTTGTACTGGGGTGAATGTATGACATTGTTCTACATTCTGTCCATCAACTGTGTTTTTTGAAATTTTCACCCCGAGTGGGCTGGGTATGCTCAGACGTGAGTCCCAGGCTCTCCACACCACTGGAGTTAAGCTATCCAGGCTGATGAAGGCTGATAGCCAGAAACCGGTCCTTGGATGCTTGATTCCGGTCTGGGAAAGACATGGCTTGGTAGTTCGGACTGGACTGTTCCCATGAGGCACAGGGTCAGAGCTCATTTGCATATAGCCAGTGTCTAACCCAGGGTGGTGTGGAGTGCAAAAAAATGATGGATTTAGGCCCAGATCCTTGTACTGGGGTGAATGTATGACATTGTTCTACATTCTGTCCATCAACTGTGTTTTTTGAAATTTTCACCCTGAGTGGGCTCGGTATGCTCAGACGTGAGTCCCAGGCTCTCCACACCACTGGAGTCAAGCTATCCAGGCTGATGAAGGCTGATAGCCAGAAACGGGTCCTTGGATGCTTGATTCCGGTCTGGGAAAGACATGGCTTGGTAGTTCGGACTGGACTGTTCCCATGAGGCACAGGGTCAGAGCTGATTTGCATACAGCCAGTGTCTAACCCAGGGTGGTGTGGAATGCAAAAAAATGATGGATTTAGGCCCAGATCCTTGTACTGGGGTGAATGTATGACATTGTTCTACATTCTGTCCATCAACTGTGTTTTTTGAAATTTTCACCCGAGTGGGCTGGGTATGCTCAGACGCGAGTCCCAGGATCTCCACACCACTGGAGTCAAGCTATCCAGGCTGATGAAGGCTGATAGCCAGAAACCGGTCCTTGGATGCTTGATTCCGGTCTGGGAAAGACATGACTTGGTAGTTCGGACTGGACAGTTCCCATGAGGCACAGGGTCATAGCTGATTTGCATATAGCCAGTGTCTAACCCAGGGTGGTGTGGAGTGCAAAAAAATGATGGATTTAGGCCCAGATCCTTGTACTGGGGTGAATGTATGACATTGTTCTACATTCTGTCCATCAACTGTGTTTTTTTAAATTTTCACCCCGAGTGGGCTGGGTATGCTCAGACGTGAGTCCCAGGCTCTCCACACCACTGGAGTCAAGCTATCCAGGCTGATGAAGGCTGATAGCCAGAAACCGGTCCTTGGATGCTTGATTCCGGTCTGGGAAAGACATGGCTTGGTAGTTCGGACTGGACTGTTCCCATGAGGCACAGGGTCAGAGCTGATTTGCATATAGCCAGTGTCTAACCCAGGGTGGTGTGGAGTGCAAAAAAATGATGGATTTAGGCCCAGATCCTTGTACTGGGGTGAATGTATGACATTGTTCTACATTCTGTCCATCAACTGTGTTTTTTGAAATTTTCACCCCGAGTGGGCTGGGTATGCTCAGACGTGAGTCCCAGGCTCTCCACACCACTGGAGTCTAGCTATCCAGGCTGATGAAGGTTGATAGCCAGAAACCGGTCCTTGGATGCTTGATTCCGGTCTGGGAAAGACATGGCTTGGTAGTTCGGACTGGACTGTTCCCATGAGGCACAGGGTCAGAGCTGATTTGCATATAGCCAGTGTCTAACCCAGGGTGAGGTGGAGTGCAAAAAAATGATGGATTTAGGCCCAGATCCTTGTACTGGGGTGAATGTATGACATTGTTCTACATTCTGTCCATCAACTGTGTTTTTTGAAATTTTCACCCCGAGTGGGCTGGGTATGCTCAGACGTGAGTCCCAGGCTCTCCACACCACTGGAGTCAAGCTATCCAGGCTGATGAAGGCTGATAGTCAGAAACCGGTCCTTGGATGCTTGGTTCCGATCTGGGAAAGACATGGCTTGGTAGTTTGGACTGGACTGTTCCCATGAGGCACAGGGTCAGAGCTGATTTGCATATAGCCAGTGTCTAACCCAGGGTGGTGTGGAGTGCAAAAAAATGATGGATTTAGGCCCAGATCCTTGTACTGGGGTGAATGTATGACATTGTTCTACATTCTGTCCATCAACTGTGTTTTTTTAAATTTTCACCCCGAGTGGGCTGGGTATGCTCAGACGTGAGTCCCAGGCTCTCCACACCACTGGAGTTAAGCTATCCAGGCTGATGAAGGCTGATAGCCAGAAACCGGTCCTTGGATGCTTGATTCCGGTCTGGGAAAGACATGGCTTGGTAGTTCGGACTGGACTGTTCCCATGAGGCACAGGGTCAGAGCTCATTTGCATATAGCCAGTGTCTAACCCAGGGTGGTGTGGAGTGCAAAAAAATGATGGATTTAGGCCCAGATCCTTGTACTGGGGTGAATGTATGACATTGTTCTACATTCTGTCCATCAACTGTGTTTTTTGAAATTTTCACCCCGAGTGGGCTGGGTATGCTCAGACGTGAGTCCCAGGCTCTCCACACCACTGGAGTCAAGCTATCCAGGCTGATGAAGGCTGATAGCCAGAAACGGGTCCTTGGATGCTTGATTCTGGTCTGGGAAAGACATGGCTTGGTAGTTCGGACTGGACTGTTCCCATGAGGCACAGGGTCAGAGCTGATTTGCATATAGCCAGTGTCTAACCCAGGGTGGTGTGGAGTGCAAAAAAATGATGGATTTAGGCCCAGATCCTTGTACTGGGGTGAATGTATGACATTGTTCTACATTCTGTCCATCAACTGTGTTTTTTGAAATTTTCACCCCGAGTGGGCTGGGTATGCTCAGACGTGAGTCCCAGGATCTTCACACCACTGGAGTCAAGCTATCCAGGCTGATGAAGGCTGATAGCCAGAAACCGGTCCTTGGATGCTTGATTCCGGTCTGGGAAAGACATGACTTGGTAGTTCGGACTGGACAGTTCCCATGAGGCACAGGGTCATAGCTGATTTGCATATAGCCAGTGTCTAACCCAGGGTGGTGTGGAGTGCAAAAAAATGATGGATTTAGGCCCAGATCCTTGTACTGGGGTGAATGTATGACATTGTTCTACATTCTGTCCATCAACTGTGTTTTTTTAAATTTTCACCCCGAGTGGGCTGGGTATGCTCAGACGTGAGTCCCAGGCTCTCCACACCACTGGAGTCAAGCTATCCAGGCTGATGAAGGCTGATAGCCGGAAACCGGTCCTTGGATGCTTGGTTCCGGTCTGAGAAAGACATGGCTTGGTAGTTTGGACTGGACTGTTCCCATGAGGCACAGGGTCAGAGCTGATTTGCATATAGCCAGTGTCTAACCCAGGGTGGTGTGGAGTGCAAAAAAATGATGGATTTAGGGCCAGATCCTTGTACTGGGGTGAATGTATGACATTGTTCTACATTCTGTCCATCAACTGTGTTTTTTGAAATTTTCACCCCGAGTGGGCTGGGTATGCTCAGACGTGAGTCCCAGGCTCTCCACACCACTGGAGTCAAGCTATCCAGGCTGATGAAGGCTGATAGCCAGAAACCGGTCCTTGGATGCTTGATTCCGGTCTGGGAAAGACATGGCTTGGTAGTTCGGACTGGACTGTTCCCATGAGGCAGAGGGTCAGAGCTCATTTGCATATAGCCAGTGTCTAACCCAGAGTGGTGTGGAGTGCAAAAAAATGATGGATTTAGGCCCGATCCTTGTACTGGGGTGAATGTATGACATTGTTCTACATTCTGTCCATCAACTGTGTTTTTTGAAATTTTCACCCCGAGTGGGCTGGGTATGCTCAGACGTGAGTCCCAGGCTCTCCACACCACTGGAGTCAAGCTATCCAGGCTGATGAAGGCTGATAGCCAGAAACCGGTCCTTGGATGCTTGATTCCGGTCTGGGAAAGACATGGCTTGGTAGTTCGGACTGGACTGATCCCATGAGGCACAGGGTCAGAGCTGATTTGCATATAGCCAGTGTCTATCCCAGGGTGGTGTGGAGTGCAAAAAAATGATGGATTTAGGCCCAGATCCTTGTACTGGGGTGAATGTATGACATTGTTCTACATTCTGTCCAACAACTGTGTTTTTTGAAATTTTCACCCCGAGTGGGCTGGGTAGGCTCAGACGTGAGTCCCAGGCTCTCCACACCACTTGAGTCAAGCTATCCAGGCTGATGAAGGCTGATAGCCAGAAACCGGTCCTTGGATGCTTGATTCCGGTCTGGGAAAGACATGGCTTGGTAGTTCGGACTGGACTGTTCCCATGAGGCACAGGGTCAGAGCTGATTTGCATATAGCCAGTGTCTAACCCAGGGTGGTGTGGAGTGCAAAAAATGATGGATTTAGGCCCAGATCCTTGTACTGGGGTGAATGTATGACATTGTTCTACATTCTGTCCATCAACTGTGTTTTTTGAAATTTTCACCCCGAGTGGGCTGGGTATGCTCAGACGTGAGTCCCAGGCTCTCCACACCACTGGAGTCAAGCTATCCAGGCTGATGAAGGCTGATAGCCAGAAACCAGTCCTTGGATGCTTGATTCCGGTCTGGGAAAGACATGGCTTGGTAGTTCCGACTGGACTGTTCCCATGAGGCACAGGGTCAGAGCTGATTTGCATATAGCCAGTGTCTAACTCAGGGTGCTGTGGAGTGCAAAAAAATGATGGATTTAGGCCCAGATCCTTGTACTGGGGTGAATGTATGACATTGTTCTACATTCTGTCCATCAACTGTGTTTTTTGAAATTTTCACATCGAGTGGGCTGGGTATGCTCAGACGTGAGTCCCAGGCTCTCCACACCACTGGAGTCAAGCTATCCAGGCTGATGAAGGCTGATAGCCAGAAACCGGTCCTTGGATGCTTGATTCCGGTCTGGGAAAGACATGGCTTGGTAGTTCGGACTTGGGGTTGTCCCCATGAGGCACAGGGTCAGAGCTGATTTGCATATAGCCAGTGTCTAACCCAGGGTGGTGTGGAGTGTAAAAAAATGATGGATTTAGGCCCAGATCCTTGTACTGGGGTGAATGTATGACATTGTTCTACATTCTGTCCATCAACTGTGTTTTTTGAAATTTTCACCCGAGTGGGCTGGGTATGCTCAGACGTGAGTCCCAGGCTCTCCACACCACTGGAGTCCAGCTATCCAGGCTGATGAAGGCTGATAGCCAGAAACCGGTCCTTGGATGCTTGATTCCGGTCTGGGAAAGACATGGCTTGGTAGTTCGGACTGGACTGTTCCCATGAGGCACAGGGTCAGAGCTGATTTGCATATAGCCAGTGTCTAACCCAGTGTGAGGTGAAGTGCAAAAAAATGATGGATTTAGGCCCAGATCCTTGTACTGGGGTGAATGTATGACATTGTTCTACATTCTGTCCATCAACTGTGTTTTTTGAAATTTTCACCCCGAGTGGGCTGGGTATGCTCAGACGTGAGTCCCAGGCTCTCCACACCACTGGAGTCAAGCTATCCAGGCTGATGAAGGCTGATAGCCAGAAACCGGTCCTTGGATGCTTGGTTCCGGTCTGGGAAAGACATGGCTTGGTAGTTCGGACTGGACTGTTCCCATGAGGCACAGGGTCAGAGCTGATTTGTATATAGCCAGTGTCTAACCCAGGGTGGTGTGGAGTGCAAAAAAATGATGGATTTAGGCCCAGATCCTTGTACTGGGGTGAATGTATGACATTGTTCTACATTCTGTCCATCAACTGTGTTTTTTGAACTTTTCACCCCGAGTGGGCTGGGTATGCTCAGACGTGAGTCCCAGGCTCTCCACACCACTGGAGTCAAGCTATCCAGGCTGATGAAGGCTGCTAGCCAGAAACCGGTCCTTGGATGCTTGATTCCGGTCTGGGAAAGACATGGCTTGGTAGTTCGGACTGGACTGTTCCCATGAGGCACAGGGTCAGAGCTCATTTGCATATAGCCAGTGTCTAACCCAGAGTGGTGTGGAGTGCAAAAAAATGATGGATTTAGGCCCGATCCTTGTACTGGGGTGAATATATGACATTGTTCTACATTCTGTCCATAAACTGTGTTTTTTGAAATTTTCACCCCGAGTGGGCTGGGTATGCTCAGACGTGAGTCCCAGGCTCTCCACACCACTGGAGTCAAGCTATCCAGGCTGATGAAGACTGATAGCCAGAAACCGGTCCTTGGATGCTTGATTCCGGTCTGGGAAGGCCATGGCTTGGTAGTTCGGACTGGACTGTTCCCATGAGGCACAGGGTCAGAGCTGATTTGCATATAGCCAGTGTCTAACCCAGGGTGGTGTGGAGTGCAAAAAAATGATGGATTTAGGCCCAGATCCTTGTACTGGGGTGAATCTATGACATTGTTCTACATTCTGTCCATCAACTGTGTTTTTTGAAATTTTCACCCCGAGTGGGCTGGGTATGCTCAGACGTGAGTCCCAGGCTCTCCACACCACTGGAGTCAAGCTATCCAGGCTGATGAAGGCTGATAGCCAGAAACCGGTCCTTGGATGCTTGATTCCGGTCTGGGAAAGACATGGCTTGGTAGTTCGGACTGGACTGTTCCCATGAGGCACAGGGTCAGAGCTGATTTGCATATAGCCAGTGTCTAACCCAGGGTGAGGTGGAGTGCAAAAAAATGATGGATTTAGGCCCAGATCCTTGTACTGGGGTGAATGTATGACAATGTTCTACATTCTGTCCATCAACTGTGTTTTTTGAAATTTTCACCCCGAGTAGGCTGGGTATGCTCAGACGTGAGTCCCAGGCTCTCCACACCACTGGAGTCAAGCTATCCAGGCTGATGAAGGCTGATAACCAGAAACCGGTCCTTGAATGCTTGGTTCCGGTCTGGGAAAGACATGGCTTGGTAGTTCGGACTGGACTGTTCCCATGAGGCACAGGGTCAGAGCTGATTTGCATATAGCCAGTGTCTAACCCAGGGTGGTGTGGAGTGCAAAAAAATGATGGATTTAGGCCCAGATCCTTGTACTGGGGTGAATGTATGACATTGTTCTACATTCTGTCCATCAACTGTGTTTTTTGAAATTTTCACCCCGAGTGGGCTGGGTATGCTCAGACGTGAGTCCCAGGCTCTCCACACCACTGGAGTCAAGCTATCCAGGCTGATGAAGGCTGATAGCCAGAAACCGGTCCTTGGATGCTTGATTCCGGTCTGGGAAAGACATGGCTTGGTAGTTCGGACTGGACTGTTCCCATGAGGCACAGGGTCAGAGTTCATTTGCATATAGCCAGTGTCTAACCCAGAGTGGTGTGGAGTGCCAAAAATTGATGGATTTAGGCCCGATCCTTGTACTGGGGTGAATGTATGACATTGTTCTACATTCTGTCCATCAACTGTGTTTTTTGAAATATTCACCCCGAGTGGGCTGGGTATGCTCAGACGTGAGTCCCAGGCTCTCCACACCACTGGAGTCAAGCTATCCAGGCTGATGAAGACTGATAGCCAGAAACCGGTCCTTGGATGCTTGATTCCGGTCTGGGAAAGACATGGCTTGGTAGTTCGGACTGGACTGTTCCCATGAGGCACAGGGTCAGAGCTGATTTGCATATAGCCAGTGTCTAGCCCAGGGTGGTGTGGAGTGCAAAAAAATGATGGATTTAGGCCCAGATCCTTGTACTGGGGTGAATGTATGACATTGTTCTACATTCTGTCCATCAACTGTGTTTTTTGAAATTTTCACCCCGAGTGGGCTGGGTATGCTCAGACGTGAGTCCCAGGCTCTCCACACCACTGGAGTTAAGCTATCCAGGCTGATGAAGGCTGATAGCCAGAAACCGGTCCTTGGATGCTTGATTCCGGTCTGGGAAAGACATGGCTTGGTAGTTCGGACTGGACTGTTCCCATGAGGCACAGGGTCAGAGCTCATTTGCATATAGCCAGTGTCTAACCCAGGGTGGTGTGGAGTGCAAAAAAATGATGGATTTAGGCCCAGATCCTTGTACTGGGGTGAATGTATGACATTGTTCTACATTCTGTCCATCAACTGTGTTTTTTGAAATTTTCACCCTGAGTGGGCTCGGTATGCTCAGACGTGAGTCCCAGGCTCTCCACACCACTGGAGTCAAGCTATCCAGGCTGATGAAGGCTGATAGCCAGAAACGGGTCCTTGGATGCTTGATTCCGGTCTGGGAAAGACATGGCTTGGTAGTTCGGACTGGACTGTTCCCATGAGGCACAGGGTCAGAGCTGATTTGCATACAGCCAGTGTCTAACCCAGGGTGGTGTGGAATGCAAAAAAATGATGGATTTAGGCCCAGATCCTTGTACTGGGGTGAATGTATGACATTGTTCTACATTCTGTCCATCAACTGTGTTTTTTGAAATTTTCACCCGAGTGGGCTGGGTATGCTCAGACGCGAGTCCCAGGATCTCCACACCACTGGAGTCAAGCTATCCAGGCTGATGAAGGCTGATAGCCAGAAACCGGTCCTTGGATGCTTGATTCCGGTCTGGGAAAGACATGACTTGGTAGTTCGGACTGGACAGTTCCCATGAGGCACAGGGTCATAGCTGATTTGCATATAGCCAGTGTCTAACCCAGGGTGGTGTGGAGTGCAAAAAAATGATGGATTTAGGCCCAGATCCTTGTACTGGGGTGAATGTATGACATTGTTCTACATTCTGTCCATCAACTGTGTTTTTTTAAATTTTCACCCCGAGTGGGCTGGGTATGCTCAGACGTGAGTCCCAGGCTCTCCACACCACTGGAGTCAAGCTATCCAGGCTGATGAAGGCTGATAGCCAGAAACCGGTCCTTGGATGCTTGATTCCGGTCTGGGAAAGACATGGCTTGGTAGTTCGGACTGGACTGTTCCCATGAGGCACAGGGTCAGAGCTGATTTGCATATAGCCAGTGTCTAACCCAGGGTGGTGTGGAGTGCAAAAAAATGATGGATTTAGGCCCAGATCCTTGTACTGGGGTGAATGTATGACATTGTTCTACATTCTGTCCATCAACTGTGTTTTTTGAAATTTTCACCCCGAGTGGGCTGGGTATGCTCAGACGTGAGTCCCAGGCTCTCCACACCACTGGAGTCTAGCTATCCAGGCTGATGAAGGCTGATAGCCAGAAACCGGTCCTTGGATGCTTGATTCCGGTCTGGGAAAGACATGGCTTGGTAGTTCGGACTGGACTGTTCCCATGAGGCACAGGGTCAGAGCTGATTTGCATATAGCCAGTGTCTAACCCAGGGTGAGGTGGAGTGCAAAAAAATGATGGATTTAGGCCCAGATCCTTGTACTGGGGTGAATGTATGACATTGTTCTACATTCTGTCCATCAACTGTGTTTTTTGAAATTTTCACCCCGAGTGGGCTGGGTATGCTCAGACGTGAGTCCCAGGCTCTCCACACCACTGGAGTCAAGCTATCCAGGCTGATGAAGGCTGATAGCCAGAAACCGGTCCTTGGATGCTTGATTCCGGTCTGGGAAAGACATGGCTTGGTAGTTCGGACTGGACTGATCCCATGAGGCACAGGGTCAGAGCTGATTTGCATATAGCCAGTGTCTATCCCAGGGTGGTGTGGAGTGCAAAAAAATGATGGATTTAGGCCCAGATCCTTGTACTGGGGTGAATGTATGACATTGTTCTACATTCTGTCCAACAACTGTGTTTTTTGAAATTTTCACCCCGAGTGGGCTGGGTAGGCTCAGACGTGAGTCCCAGGCTCTCCACACCACTTGAGTCAAGCTATCCAGGCTGATGAAGGCTGATAGCCAGAAACCGGTCCTTGGATGCTTGATTCCGGTCTGGGAAAGACATGGCTTGGTAGTTCGGACTGGACTGATCCCATGAGGCACAGGGTCAGAGCTGATTTGCATATAGCCAGTGTCTAACCCAGGGTGGTGTGGAGTGCAAAAAAATGATGGATTTAGGCCCAGATCCTTGTACTGGGGTGAATGTATGACATTGTTCTACATTCTGTCCATCAACTGTGTTTTTTTAAATTTTCACCCCGAGTGGGCTGGGTATGCTCAGACGTGAGTCCCAGGCTCTCCACACCACTGGAGTTAAGCTATCCAGGCTGATGAAGGCTGATAGCCAGAAACCGGTCCTTGGATGCTTGATTCCGGTCTGGGAAAGACATGGCTTGGTAGTTCGGACTGGACTGTTCCCATGAGGCACAGGGTCAGAGCTCATTTGCATATAGCCAGTGTCTAACCCAGGGTGGTGTGGAGTGCAAAAAAATGATGGATTTAGGCCCAGATCCTTGTACTGGGGTGAATGTATGACATTGTTCTACATTCTGTCCATCAACTGTGTTTTTTGAAATTTTCACCCCGAGTGGGCTGGGTATGCTCAGACGTGAGTCCCAGGCTCTCCACACCACTGGAGTCAAGCTATCCAGGCTGATGAAGGCTGATAGCCAGAAACGGGTCCTTGGATGCTTGATTCCGGTCTGGGAAACACATGGCTTGGTAGTTCGGACTGGACTGTTCCCATGAGGCACAGGGTCAGAGCTGATTTGCATATAGCCAGTGTCTAACCCAGGGTGGTGTGGAGTGCAAAAAAATGATGGATTTAGGCCCAGATCCTTGTACTGGGGTGAATGTATGACATTGTTCTACATTCTGTCCATCAACTGTGTTTTTTGAAATTTTCACCCCGAGTGGGCTGGGTATGCTCAGACGTGAGTCCCAGGATCTTCACACCACTGGAGTCAAGCTATCCAGGCTGATGAAGGCTGATAGCCAGAAACCGGTCCTTGGATGCTTGATTCCGGTCTGGGAAAGACATGACTTGGTAGTTCGGACTGGACAGTTCCCATGAGGCACAGGGTCATAGCTGATTTGCATATAGCCAGTGTCTAACCCAGGGTGGTGTGGAGTGCAAAAAAATGATGGATTTAGGCCCAGATCCTTGTACTGGGGTGAATGTATGACATTGTTCTACATTCTGTCCATCAACTGTGTTTTTTTAAATTTTCACCCCGAGTGGGCTGGGTATGCTCAGACGTGAGTCCCAGGCTCTCCACACCACTGGAGTCAAGCTATCCAGGCTGATGAAGGCTGATAGCCGGAAACCGGTCCTTGGATGCTTGGTTCCGGTCTGAGAAAGACATGGCTTGGTAGTTTGGACTGGACTGTTCCCATGAGGCACAGGGTCAGAGCTGATTTGCATATAGCCAGTGTCTAACCCAGGGTGGTGTGGAGTGCAAAAAAATGATGGATTTAGGCCCAGATCCTTGTACTGGGGTGAATGTATGACATTGTTCTACATTCTGTCCATCAACTGTGTTTTTTGAAATTTTCACCCCGAGTGGGCTGGGTATGCTCAGACGTGAGTCCCAGGCTCTCCACACCACTGGAGTCAAGCTATCCAGGCTGATGAAGGCTGATAGCCAGAAACCGGTCCTTGGATGCTTGATTCCGGTCTGGGAAAGACATGGCTTGGTAGTTCGGACTGGACTGTTCCCATGAGGCACAGGGTCAGAGCTCATTTGCATATAGCCAGTGTCTAACCCAGAGTGGTGTGGAGTGCAAAAAAATGATGGATTTAGGCCCGATCCTTGTACTGGGGTGAATGTATGACATTGTTCTACATTCTGTCCATCAACTGTGTTTTTTGAAATTTTCACCCCGAGTGGGCTGGGTATGCTCAGACGTGAGTCCCAGGCTCTCCACACCACTGGAGTCAAGCTATCCAGGCTGATGAAGGCTGATAGCCAGAAACCGGTCCTTGGATGCTTGATTCCGGTCTGGGAAAGACATGGCTTGGTAGTTCGGACTGGACTGATCCCATGAGGCACAGGGTCAGAGCTGATTTGCATATAGCCAGTGTCTATCCCAGGGTGGTGTGGAGTGCAAAAAAATGATGGATTTAGGCCCAGATCCTTGTACTGGGGTGAATGTATGACATTGTTCTACATTCTGTCCAACAACTGTGTTTTTTGAAATTTTCACCCCGAGTGGGCTGGGTAGGCTCAGACGTGAGTCCCAGGCTCTCCACACCACTTGAGTCAAGCTATCCAGGCTGATGAAGGCTGATAGCCAGAAACCGGTCCTTGGATGCTTGATTCCGGTCTGGGAAAGACATGGCTTGGTAGTTCGGACTGGACTGTTCCCATGAGGCACAGGGTCAGAGCTGATTTGCATATAGCCAGTGTCTAACCCAGGGTGGTGTGGAGTGCAAAAAATGATGGATTTAGGCCCAGATCCTTGTACTGGGGTGAATGTATGACATTGTTCTACATTCTGTCCATCAACTGTGTTTTTTGAAATTTTCACCCCGAGTGGGCTGGGTATGCTCAGACGTGAGTCCCAGGCTCTCCACACCACTGGAGTCAAGCTATCCAGGCTGATGAAGGCTGATAGCCAGAAACCGGTCCTTGGATGCTTGATTCCGGTCTGGGAAAGACATGGCTTGGTAGTTCCGACTGGACTGTTCCCATGAGGCACAGGGTCAGAGCTGATTTGCATATAGCCAGTGTCTAACTCAGGGTGCTGTGGAGTGCAAAAAAATGATGGATTTAGGCCCAGATCCTTGTACTGGGGTGAATGTATGACATTGTTCTACATTCTGTCCATCAACTGTGTTTTTTGAAATTTTCACATCGAGTGGGCTGGGTATGCTCAGACGTGAGTCCCAGGCTCTCCACACCACTGGAGTCAAGCTATCCAGGCTGATGAAGGCTGATAGCCAGAAACCGGTCCTTGGATGCTTGATTCCGGTCTGGGAAAGACATGGCTTGGTAGTTCGGACTTGGGGTTGTCCCCATGAGGCACAGGGTCAGAGCTGATTTGCATATAGCCAGTGTCTAACCCAGGGTGGTGTGGAGTGTAAAAAAATGATGGATTTAGGCCCAGATCCTTGTACTGGGGTGAATGTATGACATTGTTCTACATTCTGTCCATCAACTGTGTTTTTTGAAATTTTCACCCGAGTGGGCTGGGTATGCTCAGACGTGAGTCCCAGGCTCTCCACACCACTGGAGTCCAGCTATCCAGGCTGATGAAGGCTGATAGCCAGAAACCGGTCCTTGGATGCTTGATTCCGGTCTGGGAAAGACATGGCTTGGTAGTTCGGACTGGACTGTTCCCATGAGGCACAGGGTCAGAGCTGATTTGCATATAGCCAGTGTCTAACCCAGTGTGAGGTGAAGTGCAAAAAAATGATGGATTTAGGCCCAGATCCTTGTACTGGGGTGAATGTATGACATTGTTCTACATTCTGTCCATCAACTGTGTTTTTTGAAATTTTCACCCCGAGTGGGCTGGGTATGCTCAGACGTGAGTCCCAGGCTCTCCACACCACTGGAGTCAAGCTATCCAGGCTGATGAAGGCTGATAGCCAGAAACCGGTCCTTGGATGCTTGGTTCCGGTCTGGGAAAGACATGGCTTGGTAGTTCGGACTGGACTGTTCCCATGAGGCACAGGGTCAGAGCTGATTTGTATATAGCCAGTGTCTAACCCAGGGTGGTGTGGAGTGCAAAAAAATGATGGATTTAGGCCCAGATCCTTGTACTGGGGTGAATGTATGACATTGTTCTACATTCTGTCCATCAACTGTGTTTTTTGAACTTTTCACCCCGAGTGGGCTGGGTATGCTCAGACGTGAGTCCCAGGCTCTCCACACCACTGGAGTCAAGCTATCCAGGCTGATGAAGGCTGCTAGCCAGAAACCGGTCCTTGGATGCTTGATTCCGGTCTGGGAAAGACATGGCTTGGTAGTTCGGACTGGACTGTTCCCATGAGGCACAGGGTCAGAGCTCATTTGCATATAGCCAGTGTCTAACCCAGAGTGGTGTGGAGTGCAAAAAAATGATGGATTTAGGCCCGATCCTTGTACTGGGGTGAATATATGACATTGTTCTACATTCTGTCCATAAACTGTGTTTTTTGAAATTTTCACCCCGAGTGGGCTGGGTATGCTCAGACGTGAGTCCCAGGCTCTCCACACCACTGGAGTCAAGCTATCCAGGCTGATGAAGACTGATAGCCAGAAACCGGTCCTTGGATGCTTGATTCCGGTCTGGGAAGGCCATGGCTTGGTAGTTCGGACTGGACTGTTCCCATGAGGCACAGGGTCAGAGCTGATTTGCATATAGCCAGTGTCTAACCCAGGGTGGTGTGGAGTGCAAAAAAATGATGGATTTAGGCCCAGATCCTTGTACTGGGGTGAATCTATGACATTGTTCTACATTCTGTCCATCAACTGTGTTTTTTGAAATTTTCACCCCGAGTGGGCTGGGTATGCTCAGACGTGAGTCCCAGGCTCTCCACACCACTGGAGTCAAGCTATCCAGGCTGATGAAGGCTGATAGCCAGAAACCGGTCCTTGGATGCTTGATTCCGGTCTGGGAAAGACATGGCTTGGTAGTTCGGACTGGACTGTTCCCATGAGGCACAGGGTCAGAGCTGATTTGCATATAGCCAGTGTCTAACCCAGGGTGAGGTGGAGTGCAAAAAAATGATGGATTTAGGCCCAGATCCTTGTACTGGGGTGAATGTATGACAATGTTCTACATTCTGTCCATCAACTGTGTTTTTTGAAATTTTCACCCCGAGTAGGCTGGGTATGCTCAGACGTGAGTCCCAGGCTCTCCACACCACTGGAGTCAAGCTATCCAGGCTGATGAAGGCTGATAACCAGAAACCGGTCCTTGAATGCTTGGTTCCGGTCTGGGAAAGACATGGCTTGGTAGTTCGGACTGGACTGTTCCCATGAGGCACAGGGTCAGAGCTGATTTGCATATAGCCAGTGTCTAACCCAGGGTGGTGTGGAGTGCAAAAAAATGATGGATTTAGGCCCAGATCCTTGTACTGGGGTGAATCTATGACATTGTTCTACATTCTGTCCATCAACTGTGTTTTTTGAAATTTTCACCCCGAGTGGGCTGGGTATGCTCAGACGTGAGTCCCAGGCTCTCCACACCACTGGAGTCAAGCTATCCAGGCTGATGAAGGCTGATAGCCAGAAACCGGTCCTTGGATGCTTGATTCCGGTCTGGGAAAGACATGGCTTGGTAGTTCGGACTGGACTGTTCCCATGAGGCACAGGGTCAGAGCTGATTTGCATATAGCCAGTGTCTAACCCAGGGTGAGGTGGAGTGCAAAAAAATGATGGATTTAGGCCCAGATCCTTGTACTGGGGTGAATGTATGACAATGTTCTACATTCTGTCCATCAACTGTGTTTTTTGAAATTTTCACCCCGAGTAGGCTGGGTATGCTCAGACGTGAGTCCCAGGCTCTCCACACCACTGGAGTCAAGCTATCCAGGCTGATGAAGGCTGATAACCAGAAACCGGTCCTTGAATGCTTGGTTCCGGTCTGGGAAAGACATGGCTTGGTAGTTCGGACTGGACTGTTCCCATGAGGCACAGGGTCAGAGCTGATTTGCATATAGCCAGTGTCTAACCCAGGGTGGTGTGGAGTGCAAAAAAATGATGGATTTAGGCCCAGATCCTTGTACTGGGGTGAATGTATGACATTGTTCTACATTCTGTCCATCAACTGTGTTTTTTGAAATTTTCACCCCGAGTGGGCTGGGTATGCTCAGACGTGAGTCCCAGGCTCTCCACACCACTGGAGTCAAGCTATCCAGGCTGATGAAGGCTGATAGCCAGAAACCGGTCCTTGGATGCTTGATTCCGGTCTGGGAAAGACATGGCTTGGTAGTTCGGACTGGACTGTTCCCATGAGGCACAGGGTCAGAGTTCATTTGCATATAGCCAGTGTCTAACCCAGAGTGGTGTGGAGTGCCAAAAATTGATGGATTTAGGCCCGATCCTTGTACTGGGGTGAATGTATGACATTGTTCTACATTCTGTCCATCAACTGTGTTTTTTGAAATATTCACCCCGAGTGGGCTGGGTATGCTCAGACGTGAGTCCCAGGCTCTCCACACCACTGGAGTCAAGCTATCCAGGCTGATGAAGACTGATAGCCAGAAACCGGTCCTTGGATGCTTGATTCCGGTCTGGGAAAGACATGGCTTGGTAGTTCGGACTGGACTGTTCCCATGAGGCACAGGGTCAGAGCTGATTTGCATATAGCCAGTGTCTAGCCCAGGGTGGTGTGGAGTGCAAAAAAATGATGGATTTAGGCCCAGATCCTTGTACTGGGGTGAATGTATGACATTGTTCTACATTCTGTCCATCAACTGTGTTTTTTGAAATTTTCACCCCGAGTGGGCTGGGTATGCTCAGACGTGAGTCCCAGGCTCTCCACACCACTGGAGTTAAGCTATCCAGGCTGATGAAGGCTGATAGCCAGAAACCGGTCCTTGGATGCTTGATTCCGGTCTGGGAAAGACATGGCTTGGTAGTTCGGACTGGACTGTTCCCATGAGGCACAGGGTCAGAGCTCATTTGCATATAGCCAGTGTCTAACCCAGGGTGGTGTGGAGTGCAAAAAAATGATGGATTTAGGCCCAGATCCTTGTACTGGGGTGAATGTATGACATTGTTCTACATTCTGTCCATCAACTGTGTTTTTTGAAATTTTCACCCTGAGTGGGCTCGGTATGCTCAGACGTGAGTCCCAGGCTCTCCACACCACTGGAGTCAAGCTATCCAGGCTGATGAAGGCTGATAGCCAGAAACGGGTCCTTGGATGCTTGATTCCGGTCTGGGAAAGACATGGCTTGGTAGTTCGGACTGGACTGTTCCCATGAGGCACAGGGTCAGAGCTGATTTGCATACAGCCAGTGTCTAACCCAGGGTGGTGTGGAATGCAAAAAAATGATGGATTTAGGCCCAGATCCTTGTACTGGGGTGAATGTATGACATTGTTCTACATTCTGTCCATCAACTGTGTTTTTTGAAATTTTCACCCGAGTGGGCTGGGTATGCTCAGACGCGAGTCCCAGGATCTCCACACCACTGGAGTCAAGCTATCCAGGCTGATGAAGGCTGATAGCCAGAAACCGGTCCTTGGATGCTTGATTCCGGTCTGGGAAAGACATGACTTGGTAGTTCGGACTGGACAGTTCCCATGAGGCACAGGGTCATAGCTGATTTGCATATAGCCAGTGTCTAACCCAGGGTGGTGTGGAGTGCAAAAAAATGATGGATTTAGGCCCAGATCCTTGTACTGGGGTGAATGTATGACATTGTTCTACATTCTGTCCATCAACTGTGTTTTTTTAAATTTTCACCCCGAGTGGGCTGGGTATGCTCAGACGTGAGTCCCAGGCTCTCCACACCACTGGAGTCAAGCTATCCAGGCTGATGAAGGCTGATAGCCAGAAACCGGTCCTTGGATGCTTGATTCCGGTCTGGGAAAGACATGGCTTGGTAGTTCGGACTGGACTGTTCCCATGAGGCACAGGGTCAGAGCTGATTTGCATATAGCCAGTGTCTAACCCAGGGTGGTGTGGAGTGCAAAAAAATGATGGATTTAGGCCCAGATCCTTGTACTGGGGTGAATGTATGACATTGTTCTACATTCTGTCCATCAACTGTGTTTTTTGAAATTTTCACCCCGAGTGGGCTGGGTATGCTCAGACGTGAGTCCCAGGCTCTCCACACCACTGGAGTCTAGCTATCCAGGCTGATGAAGGCTGATAGCCAGAAACCGGTCCTTGGATGCTTGATTCCGGTCTGGGAAAGACATGGCTTGGTAGTTCGGACTGGACTGTTCCCATGAGGCACAGGGTCAGAGCTGATTTGCATATAGCCAGTGTCTAACCCAGGGTGAGGTGGAGTGCAAAAAAATGATGGATTTAGGCCCAGATCCTTGTACTGGGGTGAATGTATGACATTGTTCTACATTCTGTCCATCAACTGTGTTTTTTGAAATTTTCACCCCGAGTGGGCTGGGTATGCTCAGACGTGAGTCCCAGGCTCTCCACACCACTGGAGTCAAGCTATCCAGGCTGATGAAGGCTGATAGTCAGAAACCGGTCCTTGGATGCTTGGTTCCGATCTGGGAAAGACATGGCTTGGTAGTTTGGACTGGACTGTTCCCATGAGGCACAGGGTCAGAGCTGATTTGCATATAGCCAGTGTCTAACCCAGGGTGGTGTGGAGTGCAAAAAAATGATGGATTTAGGCCCAGATCCTTGTACTGGGGTGAATGTATGACATTGTTCTACATTCTGTCCATCAACTGTGTTTTTTTAAATTTTCACCCCGAGTGGGCTGGGTATGCTCAGACGTGAGTCCCAGGCTCTCCACACCACTGGAGTTAAGCTATCCAGGCTGATGAAGGCTGATAGCCAGAAACCGGTCCTTGGATGCTTGATTCCGGTCTGGGAAAGACATGGCTTGGTAGTTCGGACTGGACTGTTCCCATGAGGCACAGGGTCAGAGCTCATTTGCATATAGCCAGTGTCTAACCCAGGGTGGTGTGGAGTGCAAAAAAATGATGGATTTAGGCCCAGATCCTTGTACTGGGGTGAATGTATGACATTGTTCTACATTCTGTCCATCAACTGTGTTTTTTGAAATTTTCACCCCGAGTGGGCTGGGTATGCTCAGACGTGAGTCCCAGGCTCTCCACACCACTGGAGTCAAGCTATCCAGGCTGATGAAGGCTGATAGCCAGAAACGGGTCCTTGGATGCTTGATTCCGGTCTGGGAAAGACATGGCTTGGTAGTTCGGACTGGACTGTTCCCATGAGGCACAGGGTCAGAGCTGATTTGCATATAGCCAGTGTCTAACCCAGGGTGGTGTGGAGTGCAAAAAAATGATGGATTTAGGCCCAGATCCTTGTACTGGGGTGAATGTATGACATTGTTCTACATTCTGTCCATCAACTGTGTTTTTTGAAATTTTCACCCCGAGTGGGCTGGGTATGCTCAGACGTGAGTCCCAGGATCTTCACACCACTGGAGTCAAGCTATCCAGGCTGATGAAGGCTGATAGCCAGAAACCGGTCCTTGGATGCTTGATTCCGGTCTGGGAAAGACATGACTTGGTAGTTCGGACTGGACAGTTCCCATGAGGCACAGGGTCATAGCTGATTTGCATATAGCCAGTGTCTAACCCAGGGTGGTGTGGAGTGCAAAAAAATGATGGATTTAGGCCCAGATCCTTGTACTGGGGTGAATGTATGACATTGTTCTACATTCTGTCCATCAACTGTGTTTTTTTAAATTTTCACCCCGAGTGGGCTGGGTATGCTCAGACGTGAGTCCCAGGCTCTCCACACCACTGGAGTCAAGCTATCCAGGCTGATGAAGGCTGATAGCCGGAAACCGGTCCTTGGATGCTTGGTTCCGGTCTGAGAAAGACATGGCTTGGTAGTTTGGACTGGACTGTTCCCATGAGGCACAGGGTCAGAGCTGATTTGCATATAGCCAGTGTCTAACCCAGGGTGGTGTGGAGTGCAAAAAAATGATGGATTTAGGCCCAGATCCTTGTACTGGGGTGAATGTATGACATTGTTCTACATTCTGTCCATCAACTGTGTTTTTGAAATTTTCACCCCGAGTGGGCTGGGTATGCTCAGACGTGAGTCCCAGGCTCTCCACACCACTGGAGTCAAGCTATCCAGGCTGATGAAGGCTGATAGCCAGAAACCGGTCCTTGGATGCTTGATTCCGGTCTGGGAAAGACATGGCTTGGTAGTTCGGACTGGACTGTTCCCATGAGGCACAGGGTCAGAGCTCATTTGCATATAGCCAGTGTCTAACCCAGAGTGGTGTGGAGTGCAAAAAAATGATGGATTTAGGCCCGATCCTTGTACTGGGGTGAATGTATGACATTGTTCTACATTCTGTCCATCAACTGTGTTTTTTGAAATTTTCACCCCGAGTGGGCTGGGTATGCTCAGACGTGAGTCCCAGGCTCTCCACACCACTGGAGTCAAGCTATCCAGGCTGATGAAGGCTGATAGCCAGAAACCGGTCCTTGGATGCTTGATTCCGGTCTGGGAAAGACATGGCTTGGTAGTTCGGACTGGACTGATCCCATGAGGCACAGGGTCAGAGCTGATTTGCATATAGCCAGTGTCTATCCCAGGGTGGTGTGGAGTGCAAAAAAATGATGGATTTAGGCCCAGATCCTTGTACTGGGGTGAATGTATGACATTGTTCTACATTCTGTCCAACAACTGTGTTTTTTGAAATTTTCACCCCGAGTGGGCTGGGTAGGCTCAGACGTGAGTCCCAGGCTCTCCACACCACTTGAGTCAAGCTATCCAGGCTGATGAAGGCTGATAGCCAGAAACCGGTCCTTGGATGCTTGATTCCGGTCTGGGAAAGACATGGCTTGGTAGTTCGGACTGGACTGTTCCCATGAGGCACAGGGTCAGAGCTGATTTGCATATAGCCAGTGTCTAACCCAGGGTGGTGTGGAGTGCAAAAAATGATGGATTTAGGCCCAGATCCTTGTACTTGGGTGAATGTATGACATTGTTCTACATTCTGTCCATCAACTGTGTTTTTTGAAATTTTCACCCCGAGTGGGCTGGGTATGCTCAGACGTGAGTCCCAGGCTCTCCACACCACTGGAGTCAAGCTATCCAGGCTGATGAAGGCTGATAGCCAGAAACCGGTCCTTGGATGCTTGATTCCGGTCTGGGAAAGACATGGCTTGGTAGTTCCGACTGGACTGTTCCCATGAGGCACAGGGTCAGAGCTGATTTGCATATAGCCAGTGTCTAACTCAGGGTGCTGTGGAGTGCAAAAAAATGATGGATTTAGGCCCAGATCCTTGTACTGGGGTGAATGTATGACATTGTTCTACATTCTGTCCATCAACTGTGTTTTTTGAAATTTTCACATCGAGTGGGCTGGGTATGCTCAGACGTGAGTCCCAGGCTCTCCACACCACTGGAGTCAAGCTATCCAGGCTGATGAAGGCTGATAGCCAGAAACCGGTCCTTGGATGCTTGATTCCGGTCTGGGAAAGACATGGCTTGGTAGTTCGGACTTGGGGTTGTCCCCATGAGGCACAGGGTCAGAGCTGATTTGCATATAGCCAGTGTCTAACCCAGGGTGGTGTGGAGTGTAAAAAAATGATGGATTTAGGCCCAGATCCTTGTACTGGGGTGAATGTATGACATTGTTCTACATTCTGTCCATCAACTGTGTTTTTTGAAATTTTCACCCGAGTGGGCTGGGTATGCTCAGACGTGAGTCCCAGGCTCTCCACACCACTGGAGTCCAGCTATCCAGGCTGATGAAGGCTGATAGCCAGAAACCGGTCCTTGGATGCTTGATTCCGGTCTGGGAAAGACATGGCTTGGTAGTTCGGACTGGACTGTTCCCATGAGGCACAGGGTCAGAGCTGATTTGCATATAGCCAGTGTCTAACCCAGTGTGAGGTGAAGTGCAAAAAAATGATGGATTTAGGCCCAGATCCTTGTACTGGGGTGAATGTATGACATTGTTCTACATTCTGTCCATCAACTGTGTTTTTTGAAATTTTCACCCCGAGTGGGCTGGGTATGCTCAGACGTGAGTCCCAGGCTCTCCACACCACTGGAGTCAAGCTATCCAGGCTGATGAAGGCTGATAGCCAGAAACCGGTCCTTGGATGCTTGGTTCCGGTCTGGGAAAGACATGGCTTGGTAGTTCGGACTGGACTGTTCCCATGAGGCACAGGGTCAGAGCTGATTTGTATATAGCCAGTGTCTAACCCAGGGTGGTGTGGAGTGCAAAAAAATGATGGATTTAGGCCCAGATCCTTGTACTGGGGTGAATGTATGACATTGTTCTACATTCTGTCCATCAACTGTGTTTTTTGAACTTTTCACCCCGAGTGGGCTGGGTATGCTCAGACGTGAGTCCCAGGCTCTCCACACCACTGGAGTCAAGCTATCCAGGCTGATGAAGGCTGCTAGCCAGAAACCGGTCCTTGGATGCTTGATTCCGGTCTGGGAAAGACATGGCTTGGTAGTTCGGACTGGACTGTTCCCATGAGGCACAGGGTCAGAGCTCATTTGCATATAGCCAGTGTCTAACCCAGAGTGGTGTGGAGTGCAAAAAAATGATGGATTTAGGCCCGATCCTTGTACTGGGGTGAATATATGACATTGTTCTACATTCTGTCCATAAACTGTGTTTTTTGAAATTTTCACCCCGAGTGGGCTGGGTATGCTCAGACGTGAGTCCCAGGCTCTCCACACCACTGGAGTCAAGCTATCCAGGCTGATGAAGACTGATAGCCAGAAACCGGTCCTTGGATGCTTGATTCCGGTCTGGGAAGGCCATGGCTTGGTAGTTCGGACTGGACTGTTCCCATGAGGCACAGGGTCAGAGCTGATTTGCATATAGCCAGTGTCTAGCCCAGGGTGGTGTGGAATGCAAAAAAATGATGGATTTAGGCCCAGATCCTTGTACTGGGGTGAATGTATGACATTGTTCTACATTCTGTCCATCAACTGTGTTTTTTGAAATTTTCACCCCGAGTGGGCTGGGTATGCTCAGACGTGAGTCCCAGGCTCTCCACACCACTGGAGTCAAGCTATCCAGGCTGATGAAGGCTGATAGCCAGAAACCGGTCCTTGGATGCTTGATTCCGGTCTGGGAAAGACATGGCTTGGTAGTTCGGACTGGACTGATCCCGTGAGGCACAGGGTCAGAGCTGATTTGCATATAGCCAGTGTCTAGCCCAGGGTGGTGTGGAGTGCAAAAAAATGATGGATTTAGGCCCAGATCCTTGTACTGGGGTGAATGTATGACATTGTTCTACATTCTGTCCATCAACTGTGTTTTTTTAAATTTTCACCCCGAGTGGGCTGGGTAGGCTCAGACGTGAGTCCCAGGCTCTCCACACCACTGGAGTCAAGCTATCCAGGCTGATGAAGGCTGATAGCCAGAAACCGGTCCTTGGATGCTTGATTCCGGTCTGGGAAAGACATGGCTTGGTAGTTCGGACTGGACTGTTCCCATGAGGCACAGGGTCAGAGCTGATTTGCATATAGCCAGTGTCTAACCCAGGGTGAGGTGGAGTGCAAAAAAATGATGGATTTAGGCCCAGATCCTTGTACTGGGGTGAATGTATGACATTGTTCTACATTCTGTCCATCAACTGTGTTTTTTGAAATTTTCACCCCGAGTGGGCTGGGTATGCTCAGACGTGAGTCCCAGGCTCTCCACACCACTGGAGTCAAGCTATCCAGGCTGATGAAGGCTGATAGCCAGAAACCGGTCCTTGGATGCTTGGTTCCGATCTGGGAAAGACATGGCTTGGTAGTTTGGACTGGACTGTTCCCATGAGGCACAGGGTCAGAGCTGATTTGCATATAGCCAGTGTCTAACCCAGGGTGGTGTGGAGTGCAAAAAAATGATGGATTTAGGCCCAGATCCTTGTACTGGGGTGAATGTATGACATTGTTCTACATTCTGTCCATCAACTGTGTTTTTTTAAATTTTCACCCCGAGTGGGCTGGGTATGCTCAGACGTGAGTCCCAGGCTCTCCACACCACTGGAGTTAAGCTATCCAGGCTGATGAAGGCTGATAGCCAGAAACCGGTCCTTGGATGCTTGATTCCGGTCTGGGAAAGACATGGCTTGGTAGTTCGGACTGGACTGTTCCCATGAGGCACAGGGTCAGAGCTCATTTGCATATAGCCAGTGTCTAACCCAGGGTGGTGTGGAGTGCAAAAAAATGATGGATTTAGGCCCAGATCCTTGTACTGGGGCGAATGTATGACATTGTTCTACATTCTGTACATCAACTGTGTTTTTTGAAATTTTCACCCCGAGTGGGCTGGGTATGCTCAGACGTGAGTCCCAGGCTCTCCACACCACTGGAGTCAAGCTATCCAGGCTGATGAAGGCTGATAGCCAGAAACGGGTCCTTGGATGCTTGATTCCGGTCTGGGAAAGACATGGCTTGGTAGTTTGGACTGGACTGTTCCCATGAGGCACAGGGTCAGAGCTGATTTGCATATAGCCAGTGTCTAACCCAGGGTGGTGTGGAGTGCAAAAAAATGATGGATTTAGGCCCAGATCCTTGTACTGGGGTGAATGTATGACATTGTTCTACATTCTGTCCATCAACTGTGTTTTTTGAAATTTTCACCCCGAGTTAGCTGGGTATGCTCAGACGTGAGTCCCAGGATCTTCACACCACTGGAGTCAAGCTATCCAGGCTGATGAAGGCTGATAGCCAGAAACCGGTCCTTGGATGCTTGATTCCGGTCTGGGAAAGACATGACTTGGTAGTTCGGACTGGACAGTTCCCATGAGGCACAGGGTCATAGCTGATTTGCATATAGCCAGTGTCTAACCCAGGGTGGTGTGGAGTGCAAAAAAATGATGGATTTAGGCCCAGATCCTTGTACTGGGGTGAATGTATGACATTGTTCTACATTCTGTCCATCAACTGTGTTTTTTTAAATTTTCACCCCGAGTGGGCTGGGTATGCTCAGACGTGAGTCCCAGGCTCTCCACACCACTGGAGTCAAGCTATCCAGGCTGATGAAGGCTGATAGCCAGAAACCGGTCCTTGGATGCTTGGTTCCGGTCTGAGAAAGACATGGCTTGGTAGTTTGGACTGGACTGTTCCCATGAGGCACAGGGTCAGAGCTGATTTGCATATAGCCAGTGTCTAACCCAGGGTGGTGTGGAGTGCAAAAAAATTATGGATTTAGGCCCAGATCCTTGTACTGGGGTGAATGTATGACATTGTTCTACATTCTGTCCATCAACTGTGTTTTTTGAAATTTTCACCCCGAGTGGGCTGGGTATGCTCAGACGTGAGTCCCAGGCTCTCCACACCACTGGAGTCAAGCTATCCAGGCTGATGAAGGCTGATAGCCAGAAACCGGTCCTTGGATGCTTGATTCCGGTCTGGGAAAGACATGGCTTGGTAGTTCGGACTGGACTGTTCCCATGAGGCACAGGGTCAGAGCTCATTTGCATATAGCCAGTGTCTAACCCAGAGTGGTGTGGAGTGCAAAAAAATGATGGATTTAGGCCCGGTCCTTGTACTGGGGTGAATGTATGACATTGTTCTACATTCTGTCCATCAACTGTGTTTTTTGAAATTTTCACCCCGAGTGGGCTGGGTATGCTCAGACGTGAGTCCCAGGCTCTCCACACCACTGGAGTCAAGCTATCCAGGCTGATGAAGGCTGATAGCCAGAAACCGGTCCTTGGATGCTTGATTCCGGTCTGGGAAAGACATGGCTTGGTAGTTCGGACTGGACTGATCCCATGAGGCACAGGGTCAGAGCTGATTTGCATATAGCCAGTGTCTAGCCCAGGGTGGTGTGGAGTGCAAAAAAATGATGGATTTAGGCCCAGATCCTTGTACTGGGGTGAATGTATGACATTGTTCTACATTCTGTCCATCAACTGTGTTTTTTGAAATTTTCACCCCGAGTGGGCTGGGTAGGCTCAGACGTGAGTCCCAGGCTCTCCACACCACTTGAGTCAAGCTATCCAGGCTGATGAAGGCTGATAGCCAGAAACCGGTCCTTGGATGCTTGATTCCGGTCTGGGAAAGACATGGCTTGGTAGTTCGGACTGGACTGTTCCCATGAGGCACAGGGTCAGAGCTGATTTGCATATAGCCAGTGTCTAACCCAGGGTGGTGTGGAGTGCAAAAAATGATGGATTTAGGCCAAGATCCTTGTACTGGGGTGAATGTATGACATTGTTCTACATTCTGTCCATCAACTGTGTTTTTTGAAATTTTCACCCCGAGTGGGCTGGGTATGCTCAGACGTGAGTCCCAGGCTCTCCACACCACTGGAGTCAAGCTATCCAGGCTGATGAAGGCTGATAGCCAGAAACCGGTCCTTGGATGCTTGATTCCGGTCTGGGAAAGACATGGCTTGGTAGTTCCGACTGGACTGTTCCCATGAGGCACAGGGTCAGAGCTGATTTGCATATAGCCAGTGTCTAACTCAGGGTGCTGTGGAGTGCAAAAAAATGATGGATTTAGGCCCAGATCCTTGTACTGGGGTGAATGTATGACATTGTTCTACATTCTGTCCATCAACTGTGTTTTTTGAAATTTTCACATCGAGTGGGCTGGGTATGCTCAGACGTGAGTCCCAGGCTCTCCACACCACTGGAGTCAAGCTATCCAGGCTGATGAAGGCTGATAGCCAGAAACCGGTCCTTGGATGCTTGATTCCGGTCTGGGAAAGACATGGCTTGGTAGTTCGGACTTGGGGTTGTCCCCATGAGGCACAGGGTCAGAGCTGATTTGCATATAGCCAGTGTCTAACCCAGGGTGGTGTGGAGTGTAAAAAAATGATGGATTTAGGCCCAGATCCTTGTACTGGGGTGAATGTATGACATTGTTCTACATTCTGTCCATCAACTGTGTTTTTTGAAATGTTCACCCGAGTGGGCTGGGTATGCTCAGACGTGAGTCCCAGGCTCTCCACACCACTGGAGTCAAGCTATCCAGGCTGATGAAGGCTGATAGCCAGAAACCGGTCCTTGGATGCTTGATTCCGGTCTGGGAAAGACATGGCTTGGTAGTTCGGACTGGACTGTTCCCATGAGGCACAGGGTCAGAGCTGATTTGCATATAGCCAGTGTCTAACCCAGTGTGGGGTGAAGTGCAAAAAAATGATGGATTTAGGCCCAGATCCTTGTACTGGGGTGAATGTATGACATTGTTCTACATTCTGTCCATCAACTGTGTTTTTTGAAATTTTCACCCCGAGTGGGCTGGGTATGCTCAGACGTGAGTCCCAGGCTCTCCACACCACTGGAGTCAAGCTATCCAGGCTGATGAAGGCTGATAGCCAGAAATCGGTCCTTGGATGCTTGGTTCCGGTCTGGGAAAGACATGGCTTGGTAGTTCGGACTGGACTGTTCCCATGAGGCACAGGGTCAGAGCTGATTTGTATATAGCCAGTGTCTAACCCAGGGTGGTGTGGAGTGCAAAAAAATGATGGATTTAGGCCCAGATCCTTGTACTGGGGTGAATGTATGACATTGTTCTACATTCTGTCCATCAACTGTGTTTTTTGAACTTTTCACCCCGAGTGGGCTGGGTATGCTCAGACGTGAGTCCCAGGCTCTCCACACCACTGGAGTCAAGCTATCCAGGCTGATGAAGGCTGATAGCCAGAAACCGGTCCTTGGATGCTTGATTCCGGTCTGGGAAAGACATGGCTTGGTAGTTCGGACTGGACTGTTCCCATGAGGCACAGGGTCAGAGCTCATTTGCATATAGCCAGTGTCTAACCCAGAGTGGTGTGGAGTGCAAAAAAATGATGGATTTAGGCCCGATCCTTGTACTGGGGTGAATGTATGACATTGTTCTACATTCTGTCCATAAACTGTGTTTTTTGAAATTTTCACCCCGAGTGGGCTGGGTATGCTCAGACGTGAGTCCCAGGCTCTCCACACCACTGGAGTCAAGCTATCCAGGCTGATGAAGACTGATAGCCAGAAACCGGTCCTTGGATGCTTGATTCCGGTCTGGGAAGGCCATGGCTTGGTAGTTCGGACTGGACTGTTCCCATGAGGCACAGGGTCAGAGCTGATTTGCATATAGCCAGTGTCTAGCCCAGGGTGGTGTGGAATGCAAAAAAATGATGGATTTAGGCCCAGATCCTTGTACTGGGGTGAATGTATGACATTGTTCTACATTCTGTCCATCAACTGTGTTTTTTGAAATTTTCACCCCGAGTGGGCTGGGTATGCTCAGACGTGAGTCCCAGGCTCTCCACACCACTGGAGTCAAGCTATCCAGGCTGATGAAGGCTGATAGCCAGAAACCGGTCCTTGGATGCTTGATTCCGGTCTGGGAAAGACATGGCTTGGTAGTTCGGACTGGACTGATCCCGTGAGGCACAGGGTCAGAGCTGATTTGCATATAGCCAGTGTCTAGCCCAGGGTGGTGTGGAGTGCAAAAAAATGATGGATTTAGGCCCAGATCCTTGTACTGGGGTGAATGTATGACATTGTTCTACATTCTGTCCATCAACTGTGTTTTTTTAAATTTTCACCCCGAGTGGGCTGGGTAGGCTCAGACGTGAGTCCCAGGCTCTCCACACCACTTGAGTCAAGCTATCCAGGCTGATGAAGGCTGATAGCCAGAAACCGGTCCTTGGATGCTTGATTCCGGTCTGGGAAAGACATGGCTTGGTAGTTCGGACTGGACTGTTCCCATGAGGCACAGGGTCAGAGCTGATTTGCATATAGCCAGTGTCTAACCCAGGGTGGTGTGGAGTGCAAAAAATGATGGATTTAGGCCCAGATCCTTGTACTGGGGTGAATGTATGACATTGTTCTACATTCTGTCCATCAACTGTGTTTTTTGAAATTTTTACCCCGAGTGGGCTGGGTATGCTCAGACGTGAGTCCCAGGCTCTCCACAGCACTGGAGTCAAGCTATCCAGGCTGATGAAGGCTGATAGCCAGAAACCGGTCCTTGGATGCTTGATTCCGGTCTGGGAAAGACATGGCTTGGTATTTCGGACTTGGGGTTGTCCCCATGAGGCACAGGGTCAGAGCTGATTTGCATAAAGCCAGTGTCTAACCCAGGGTGGTGTGGAGTGTAAAAAAATGATGGATTTAGGCCCAGATCCTTGTACTGGGGTGAATGTATGACATTGTTCTACATTCTGTCCATCAACTGTGTTTTTTGAAATTTTCACCCGAGTGGGCTGGGTATGCTCAGACGTGAGTCCCAGGCTCTCCACACCACTGGAGTCAAGCTATCCAGGCTGATGAAGGCTGATAGCCAGAAACCGGTCCTTGGATGCTTGATTCCGGTCTGGGAAAGACATGGCTTGGTAGTTCGGACTGGACTGTTCCCATGAGGCACAGGGTCAGAGCTCATTTGCATATAGCCAGTGTCTAACCCAGGGTGGTGAGGAGTGCAAAAAAATGATGGATTTAGGCCTGATCCTTGTACTGGGGTGAATGTATGACATTGTTCTACATTCTGTCCATCAACTGTGTTTTTTGAAATTTTCACCCCGAGTGGGCTGGGTATGCTCAGACGTGAGTCCCAGGCTCTCCACACCACTGGAGTCAAGCTATCCAGGCTGATGAAGACTGATAGCCAGAAAACGGTCCTTGGATGCTTGATTCCGGTCTGGGAAAGACATGGCTTGGTAGTTCGGACTGGACTGTTCCCATGAGGCACAGGGTCAGAGCTGATTTGCATATAGCCAGTGTCTAGCCCAGGGTGGTGTGGAGTGCAAAAATATTATGGATTTAGGCCCAGATCCTTGTACTGGGGTGAATGTATGACATTGTTCTACATTCTGTCCATCAACTGTGTTTTTTGAAATTTTCAACCCGAGTGGGCTCTGTATGCTCAGACGTGAGTCCCAGGCTCTCCACACCACTGGAGTCAAGCTATCCAGGCTGATGAAGGCTGAGAGCCAGAAACCGGTCCATGGATGCTTGATTCCGGCCTGGGAAAGACATGGCTTGGTAGTTCGGACTGGACTGTTCCCATGAGGCACAGGGTCAGAGCTGATTTGCATATAGCCAGTGTCTGGCCCAGGGTGGTGTGGAGTGCAAAAAAATGATGGATTTAGGCCCAGATCCTTGTACTGGGGTGAATGTATGACATTGTTCTACATTCTGTCCATCAACTGTGTTTTTTGAAATTTTCACCCGAGTGGGCTGGGTATGCTCAGACGTGAGTCCCAGGCTCTCCACACCACTGGAGTCAAGCTATCCAGGCTGATGAAGGCTGATAGCCAGAAACCGGTCCTTGGAGGCTTGATTCCGGTCTGGGAAAGACATGGCTTGGTAGTTCGGACTGGACTGTTCCCATGAGGCACAGGGTCAGAGCTAATTTGCATATAGCCAGTGTCTAACCCAGGGTGGTGTGGAGTGCAAAATAATGATGGATTTAGGCCCAGATCCTTGTACTGGGGTGAATGTATGACATTGTTCTACATTCTGTCCATCAACTGTGTTTTTTGAAATTTTCACTCCGAGTGGGCTGGGTATGCTCAGACGTGAGTCCCAGGCTCTCCACACCACTGGAGTCAAGCTATCCAGGCTGATGAATGCTGATAGCCAGAAACCGGTCCTTGGATGCTTGATTCCGGTCTGGGAAAGACATGGCTTGGTAGTTCGGACTGGACTGTTCCCATGAGGCACAGGGTCTGAGCTGATTTGCATATAGCCAGTGTCTAACCCAGGGTGGTGTGGAGTGCAAACAAATGATGGATTTAGGCCCAGATCCTTGTACTGGGGTGAATGTATGACATTGTTCTACATTCTGTCCATCAACTGTGTTTTTTAAAATTTTCACCCCGAGTGGGCTGGGTATGCTCAGACGTGAGTCCCAGGCTCTCCACACCACTGGAGTCAAGCTATCCAGGCTGATGAATGCTGATAGCCAGAACCCGGTCCTTGGATGCTTGATTCCGGTCTGGGAAAGACATGGCTTGGTAGTTCGGACTGGACTGTTCCCATGAGGCAAAGGGTCTGAGCTGATTTGCATATAGCCAGTGTCTAACCCAGGGTGGTGTGGAGTGCAAAAAAATGATGGATTTAGGCCTAGATCCTTGTACTGGGGTGAATGTATGACATTGTTCTACATTCTGTCCATCAACTGTGTTTTTTTAAATTTTCACCCCGAGTGGGCTGGGTATGCTCAGACGTGAGTCCCAGGCTCTCCACACCACTGGAGTCAACTATCCAGGCTGATGAAGGCTGATAGCCAGAAACCGGTCCATGGATGCTTGATTCCGGTCTGGGAAAGACATGGCTTGGTAGTTCGGACTGGACTGTTCCCATGAGGCACAGGGTCAAAGCTGATTTGCATATAGCCAGTGTCTAACAGAGGGTGGTGTGGAGTGCAAAAAAATGATGGATTTAGGCCCAGATCCTTGTACTGGGGTGAATGTATGACATTGTTCTACATTCTGTCCATCAACTGTGTTTTTTTAAATTTTCACCCCGAGTGGGCTGGGTATGCTCAGACGTGAGTCCCAGGCTCTCCACACCACTGGAGTCAAGCTATCCAGGCTGATGCAGGCTGATAGCCAGAAACCAGTCCTTGGATGCTTGATTCCGGTCTGGGAAAGACATGGCTTGGTAGTTCGGACTGGACTGTTCCCATGAGGCACAGGGTCAGAGCTGATTTGCATATAGCCAGTGTCTAACCCAGGGTGGTGTGGAGTGCAACAAAATGATGGATTTAGGCCCAGATCCTTGTACTGGGGTGTATGTATGACATTGTTCTACATTCTGTCCATCAACTGTGTCTTTTGAAATTTTCACCCCGAGTGGGCTGGGTATGCTCAGACGTGAGTCCCAGGCTCTCCACACCACTGGAGTCAAGCTATCCAGGCTGATGAAGGCTGATAGCCAGAAACCGGTCCTTGGATGCTTGATTCCGGTCTGGGAAAGACATGGCTTGGTAGTTCGGACTGGACTGTTCCCATGAGGCACAGGGTCAGAGCTGATTTGCATATAGCCAGTGTCTAGCCCAGGGTGGTGTGGAGTGCAAAAAAATGATGGATTTAGGCCCAGATCCTTGTACTGGGGTGAATGTATGACATTGTTCTACATTCTGTCCATCAACTGTGTTTTTTTAAATTTTCACCCCAAGTGGGCTGGGTATGCTCAGACGTGAGTCCCAGGCTCTCCACACCACTGGAGTCAAGCTATCCAGGCTGATGAAGGCTGATAGCCAGAAACCGGTCCTTGGATGCTTGATTCCGGCCTGGGAAAGACATGGCTTGGTAGTTCGAACTGGACTGTTCCCATGAGGCACAGGGTCAGAGCTGATTTGCATATAGCCAGTGTCTAACCCAGGGTGGTGTGGAGTGCAAAAAAATGATGGATTTAGGCCCAGATCCTTGTACTGGGGTGAATGTATGACATTGTTCCACATTCTGTCCATCAACTGAGTTTTTTTTAATTTTCACCCCGAGTGGGCTGGGTATGCTCAGACGTGAGTCCCAGGCTCTCCACACCACTGGAGTCAAGCTATCCAGGCTGATGCAGGCTGATAGCCAGAAACCAGTCCTTGGATGCTTGATTCCGGTCTGGGAAAGACATGGCTTGGTAGTTCGGACTGGACTGTTCCCATGAGGCACAGGGTCAGAGCTGATTTGCATATAGCCAGTGTCTAACCCAGGGTGGTGTGGAGTGCAAAAAAATGATGGATTTAGGCCCAGATCCTTGTACTGGGGTGTATGTATGACATTGTTCTACATTCTGTCCATCAACTGTGTCTTTTGAAATTTTCACCCGAGTGGGCTGGGTATGCTCAGACGTGAGTCCCAGGCTCTCCACACCACTGGAGTCAAGCTTTCCAGGCTGATGAAGGCTGATAGCCAGAAACCGGTCCTTGGATGCTTGATTCCGGTCTGGGAAAGACATGGCTTGGTAGTTCGGACTTGGGGTTGTCCCCATGAGGCACAGGGTCAGAGCTGATTTGCATATAGCCAGTGTCTAACCCAGGGTGGTGTGGAGTGTAAAAAAATGATGGATTTAGGCCCAGATCCTTGTACTGGGGTGAATGTATGACATTGTTCTACATTCTGTCCATCAACTGTGTTTTTTGAAATTTTCACCCGAGTGGGCTGGGTATGCTCAGACGTGAGTCCCAGGCTCTCCACACCACTGGAGTCAAGCTATCCAGGCTTATGAAGGCTGATAGCCAGAAACCGGTCCTTGGATGCTTGATTCCGGTCTGGGAAAGACATGGCTTGGTAGTTCGGACTGGACTGTTCCCATGAGGCACAGGGTCAGAGCTGATTTGCATATAGCCAGTGTCTAACCCAGTGTGAGGTGAAGTGCAAAAAAATGATGGATTTAGGCCCAGATCCTTGTACTGGGGTGAATGTATGACATTGTTCTACATTCTGTCCATCAACTGTGTTTTTTTAAATTTTCACCCCGAGTGGGCTGGGTATGCTCAGACGTGAGTCCCAGGCTCTCCACACCACTGGAGTCAAGCTATCCAGGCTGATGAAGGCTGATAGCCAGAAACCGGTCCTTGGATGCTTGGTTCCGGTCTGGGAAAGACATGGCTTGGTAGTTCGGACTGGACTGTTCCCATGAGGCACAGGGTCAGAGCTGATTTGTATATAGCCAGTGTCTAACCCAGGGTGGTGTGGAGTGCAAAAAAATGATGGATTTAGGCCCAGATCCTTGTACTGGGGTGAATGTATGACATTGTTCTACATTCTGTCCATCAACTGTGTTTTTTGAACTTTTCACCCCGAGTGGGCTGGGTATGTTCAGACGTGAGTCCCAGGCTCTCCACACCACTGGAGTCAAGCTATCCAGGCTGATGAAGGCTGATAGCCAGAAACCGGTCCTTGGATGCTTGATTCCGGTCTGGGAAAGACATGGCTTGGTAGTTCGGACTGGACTGTTCCCATGAGGCACAGGGTCAGAGCTCATTTGCATATAGCCAGTGTCTAACCCAGAGTGGTGTGGAGTGCAAAAAAATGATGGATTTAGGCCCGATCCTTGTACTGGGGTGAATGTATGACATTGTTCTACATTCTGTCCATAAACTGTGTTTTTTGAAATTTTCACCCCGAGTGGGCTGGGTATGCTCAGACGTGAGTCCCAGGCTCTCCACACCACTGGAGTCAAGCTATCCAGGCTGATGAAGACTGATAGCCAGAAACCGGTCCTTGGATGCTTGATTCCGGTCTGGGAAGGCCATGGCTTGGTAGTTCGGACTGGACTGTTCCCATGAGGCACAGGGTCAGAGCTGATTTGCATATAGCCAGTGTCTAGCCCAGGGTGGTGTGGAATGCAAAAAAATGATGGATTTAGGCCCAGATCCTTGTACTGGGGTGAATGTATGACATTGTTCTACATTCTGTCCATCAACTGTGTTTTTTGAAATTTTCACCCCGAGTGGGCTGGGTATGCTCAGACGTGAGTCCCAGGCTCTCCACACCACTGGAGTCAAGCTATCCAGGCTGATGAAGGCTGATAGCCAGAAACCAGTCCTTGGATGCTTGATTCCGGTCTGGGAAAGACATGGCTTGGTAGTTCGGACTGGACTGTTCCCATGAGGCACAGGGTCAGAGCTGATTTGCATATAGCCAGTGTCTAACCCAGTGTGGGGTGAAGTGCAAAAAAATGATGGATTTAGGCCCAGATCCTTGTACTGGGGTGAATGTATGACATTGTTCTACATTCTGTCCATCAACTGTGTTTTTTGAAATTTTCACCCCGAGTGGGCTGGGTATGCTCAGACGTGAGTCCCAGGCTCTCCACACCACTGGAGTCAAGCTATCCAGGCTGATGAAGGCTGATAGCCAGAAATCGGTCCTTGGATGCTTGGTTCCGGTCTGGGAAAGACATGGCTTGGTAGTTCGGACTGGACTGTTCCCATGAGGCACAGGGTCAGAGCTGATTTGTATATAGCCAGTGTCTAACCCAGGGTGGTGTGGAGTGCAAAAAAATGATGGATTTAGGCCCAGATCCTTGTACTGGGGTGAATGTATGACATTGTTCTACATTCTGTCCATCAACTGTGTTTTTTGAACTTTTCACCCCGAGTGGGCTGGGTATGCTCAGACGTGAGTCCCAGGCTCTCCACACCACTGGAGTCAAGCTATCCAGGCTGATGAAGGCTGATAGCCAGAAACCGGTCCTTGGATGCTTGATTCCGGTCTGGGAAAGACATGGCTTGGTAGTTCGGACTGGACTGTTCCCATGAGGCACAGGGTCAGAGCTCATTTGCATATAGCCAGTGTCTAACCCAGAGTGGTGTGGAGTGCAAAAAAATGATGGATTTAGGCCCGATCCTTGTACTGGGGTGAATGTATGACATTGTTCTACATTCTGTCCATAAACTGTGTTTTTTGAAATTTTCACCCCGAGTGGGCTGGGTATGCTCAGACGTGAGTCCCAGGCTCTCCACACCACTGGAGTCAAGCTATCCAGGCTGATGAAGACTGATAGCCAGAAACCGGTCCTTGGATGCTTGATTCCGGTCTGGGAAGGCCATGGCTTGGTAGTTCGGACTGGACTGTTCCCATGAGGCACAGGGTCAGAGCTGATTTGCATATAGCCAGTGTCTAGCCCAGGGTGGTGTGGAATGCAAAAAAATGATGGATTTAGGCCCAGATCCTTGTACTGGGGTGAATGTATGACATTGTTCTACATTCTGTCCATCAACTGTGTTTTTTGAAATTTTCACCCCGAGTGGGCTGGGTATGCTCAGACGTGAGTCCCAGGCTCTCCACACCACTGGAGTCAAGCTATCCAGGCTGATGAAGGCTGATAGCCAGAAACCGGTCCTTGGATGCTTGATTCCGGTCTGGGAAAGACATGGCTTGGTAGTTCGGACTGGACTGATCCCGTGAGGCACAGGGTCAGAGCTGATTTGCATATAGCCAGTGTCTAGCCCAGGGTGGTGTGGAGTGCAAAAAAATGATGGATTTAGGCCCAGATCCTTGTACTGGGGTGAATGTATGACATTGTTCTACATTCTGTCCATCAACTGTGTTTTTTTAAATTTTCACCCCGAGTGGGCTGGGTAGGCTCAGACGTGAGTCCCAGGCTCTCCACACCACTTGAGTCAAGCTATCCAGGCTGATGAAGGCTGATAGCCAGAAACCGGTCCTTGGATGCTTGATTCCGGTCTGGGAAAGACATGGCTTGGTAGTTCGGACTGGACTGTTCCCATGAGGCACAGGGTCAGAGCTGATTTGCATATAGCCAGTGTCTAACCCAGGGTGGTGTGGAGTGCAAAAAATGATGGATTTAGGCCCAGATCCTTGTACTGGGGTGAATGTATGACATTGTTCTACATTCTGTCCATCAACTGTGTTTTTTGAAATTTTTACCCCGAGTGGGCTGGGTATGCTCAGACGTGAGTCCCAGGCTCTCCACAGCACTGGAGTCAAGCTATCCAGGCTGATGAAGGCTGATAGCCAGAAACCGGTCCTTGGATGCTTGATTCCGGTCTGGGAAAGACATGGCTTGGTATTTCGGACTTGGGGTTGTCCCCATGAGGCACAGGGTCAGAGCTGATTTGCATAAAGCCAGTGTCTAACCCAGGGTGGTGTGGAGTGTAAAAAAATGATGGATTTAGGCCCAGATCCTTGTACTGGGGTGAATGTATGACATTGTTCTACATTCTGTCCATCAACTGTGTTTTTTGAAATTTTCACCCGAGTGGGCTGGGTATGCTCAGACGTGAGTCCCAGGCTCTCCACACCACTGGAGTCAAGCTATCCAGGCTGATGAAGGCTGATAGCCAGAAACCGGTCCTTGGATGCTTGATTCCGGTCTGGGAAAGACATGGCTTGGTAGTTCGGACTGGACTGTTCCCATGAGGCACAGGGTCAGAGCTCATTTGCATATAGCCAGTGTCTAACCCAGGGTGGTGAGGAGTGCAAAAAAATGATGGATTTAGGCCTGATCCTTGTACTGGGGTGAATGTATGACATTGTTCTACATTCTGTCCATCAACTGTGTTTTTTGAAATTTTCACCCCGAGTGGGCTGGGTATGCTCAGACGTGAGTCCCAGGCTCTCCACACCACTGGAGTCAAGCTATCCAGGCTGATGAAGACTGATAGCCAGAAAACGGTCCTTGGATGCTTGATTCCGGTCTGGGAAAGACATGGCTTGGTAGTTCGGACTGGACTGTTCCCATGAGGCACAGGGTCAGAGCTGATTTGCATATAGCCAGTGTCTAGCCCAGGGTGGTGTGGAGTGCAAAAATATTATGGATTTAGGCCCAGATCCTTGTACTGGGGTGAATGTATGACATTGTTCTACATTCTGTCCATCAACTGTGTTTTTTGAAATTTTCAACCCGAGTGGGCTCTGTATGCTCAGACGTGAGTCCCAGGCTCTCCACACCACTGGAGTCAAGCTATCCAGGCTGATGAAGGCTGAGAGCCAGAAACCGGTCCATGGATGCTTGATTCCGGCCTGGGAAAGACATGGCTTGGTAGTTCGGACTGGACTGTTCCCATGAGGCACAGGGTCAGAGCTGATTTGCATATAGCCAGTGTCTGGCCCAGGGTGGTGTGGAGTGCAAAAAAATGATGGATTTAGGCCCAGATCCTTGTACTGGGGTGAATGTATGACATTGTTCTACATTCTGTCCATCAACTGTGTTTTTTGAAATTTTCACCCGAGTGGGCTGGGTATGCTCAGACGTGAGTCCCAGGCTCTCCACACCACTGGAGTCAAGCTATCCAGGCTGATGAAGGCTGATAGCCAGAAACCGGTCCTTGGAGGCTTGATTCCGGTCTGGGAAAGACATGGCTTGGTAGTTCGGACTGGACTGTTCCCATGAGGCACAGGGTCAGAGCTAATTTGCATATAGCCAGTGTCTAACCCAGGGTGGTGTGGAGTGCAAAATAATGATGGATTTAGGCCCAGATCCTTGTACTGGGGTGAATGTATGACATTGTTCTACATTCTGTCCATCAACTGTGTTTTTTGAAATTTTCACTCCGAGTGGGCTGGGTATGCTCAGACGTGAGTCCCAGGCTCTCCACACCACTGGAGTCAAGCTATCCAGGCTGATGAATGCTGATAGCCAGAAACCGGTCCTTGGATGCTTGATTCCGGTCTGGGAAAGACATGGCTTGGTAGTTCGGACTGGACTGTTCCCATGAGGCACAGGGTCTGAGCTGATTTGCATATAGCCAGTGTCTAACCCAGGGTGGTGTGGAGTGCAAACAAATGATGGATTTAGGCCCAGATCCTTGTACTGGGGTGAATGTATGACATTGTTCTACATTCTGTCCATCAACTGTGTTTTTTAAAATTTTCACCCCGAGTGGGCTGGGTATGCTCAGACGTGAGTCCCAGGCTCTCCACACCACTGGAGTCAAGCTATCCAGGCTGATGAATGCTGATAGCCAGAACCCGGTCCTTGGATGCTTGATTCCGGTCTGGGAAAGACATGGCTTGGTAGTTCGGACTGGACTGTTCCCATGAGGCAAAGGGTCTGAGCTGATTTGCATATAGCCAGTGTCTAACCCAGGGTGGTGTGGAGTGCAAAAAAATGATGGATTTAGGCCTAGATCCTTGTACTGGGGTGAATGTATGACATTGTTCTACATTCTGTCCATCAACTGTGTTTTTTTAAATTTTCACCCCGAGTGGGCTGGGTATGCTCAGACGTGAGTCCCAGGCTCTCCACACCACTGGAGTCAACTATCCAGGCTGATGAAGGCTGATAGCCAGAAACCGGTCCATGGATGCTTGATTCCGGTCTGGGAAAGACATGGCTTGGTAGTTCGGACTGGACTGTTCCCATGAGGCACAGGGTCAAAGCTGATTTGCATATAGCCAGTGTCTAACAGAGGGTGGTGTGGAGTGCAAAAAAATGATGGATTTAGGCCCAGATCCTTGTACTGGGGTGAATGTATGACATTGTTCTACATTCTGTCCATCAACTGTGTTTTTTTAAATTTTCACCCCGAGTGGGCTGGGTATGCTCAGACGTGAGTCCCAGGCTCTCCACACCACTGGAGTCAAGCTATCCAGGCTGATGCAGGCTGATAGCCAGAAACCAGTCCTTGGATGCTTGATTCCGGTCTGGGAAAGACATGGCTTGGTAGTTCGGACTGGACTGTTCCCATGAGGCACAGGGTCAGAGCTGATTTGCATATAGCCAGTGTCTAACCCAGGGTGGTGTGGAGTGCAACAAAATGATGGATTTAGGCCCAGATCCTTGTACTGGGGTGTATGTATGACATTGTTCTACATTCTGTCCATCAACTGTGTCTTTTGAAATTTTCACCCCGAGTGGGCTGGGTATGCTCAGACGTGAGTCCCAGGCTCTCCACACCACTGGAGTCAAGCTATCCAGGCTGATGAAGGCTGATAGCCAGAAACCGGTCCTTGGATGCTTGATTCCGGTCTGGGAAAGACATGGCTTGGTAGTTCGGACTGGACTGTTCCCATGAGGCACAGGGTCAGAGCTGATTTGCATATAGCCAGTGTCTAGCCCAGGGTGGTGTGGAGTGCAAAAAAATGATGGATTTAGGCCCAGATCCTTGTACTGGGGTGAATGTATGACATTGTTCTACATTCTGTCCATCAACTGTGTTTTTTTAAATTTTCACCCCAAGTGGGCTGGGTATGCTCAGACGTGAGTCCCAGGCTCTCCACACCACTGGAGTCAAGCTATCCAGGCTGATGAAGGCTGATAGCCAGAAACCGGTCCTTGGATGCTTGATTCCGGCCTGGGAAAGACATGGCTTGGTAGTTCGAACTGGACTGTTCCTATGAGGCACAGGGTCAGAGCTGATTTGCATATAGCCAGTGTCTAACCCAGGGTGGTGTGGAGTGCAAAAAAATGATGGATTTAGGCCCAGATCCTTGTACTGGGGTGAATGTATGACATTGTTCCACATTCTGTCCATCAACTGAGTTTTTTTTAATTTTCACCCCGAGTGGGCTGGGTATGCTCAGACGTGAGTCCCAGGCTCTCCACACCACTGGAGTCAAGCTATCCAGGCTGATGCAGGCTGATAGCCAGAAACCAGTCCTTGGATGCTTGATTCCGGTCTGGGAAAGACATGGCTTGGTAGTTCGGACTGGACTGTTCCCATGAGGCACAGGGTCAGAGCTGATTTGCATATAGCCAGTGTCTAACCCAGGGTGGTGTGGAGTGCAAAAAAATGATGGATTTAGGCCCAGATCCTTGTACTGGGGTGTATGTATGACATTGTTCTACATTCTGTCCATCAACTGTGTCTTTTGAAATTTTCACCCGAGTGGGCTGGGTATGCTCAGACGTGAGTCCCAGGCTCTCCACACCACTGGAGTCAAGCTTTCCAGGCTGATGAAGGCTGATAGCCAGAAACCGGTCCTTGGATGCTTGATTCCGGTCTGGGAAAGACATGGCTTGGTAGTTCGGACTTGGGGTTGTCCCCATGAGGCACAGGGTCAGAGCTGATTTGCATATAGCCAGTGTCTAACCCAGGGTGGTGTGGAGTGTAAAAAAATGATGGATTTAGGCCCAGATCCTTGTACTGGGGTGAATGTATGACATTGTTCTACATTCTGTCCATCAACTGTGTTTTTTGAAATTTTCACCCGAGTGGGCTGGGTATGCTCAGACGTGAGTCCCAGGCTCTCCACACCACTGGAGTCAAGCTATCCAGGCTTATGAAGGCTGATAGCCAGAAACCGGTCCTTGGATGCTTGATTCCGGTCTGGGAAAGACATGGCTTGGTAGTTCGGACTGGACTGTTCCCATGAGGCACAGGGTCAGAGCTGATTTGCATATAGCCAGTGTCTAACCCAGTGTGAGGTGAAGTGCAAAAAAATGATGGATTTAGGCCCAGATCCTTGTACTGGGGTGAATGTATGACATTGTTCTACATTCTGTCCATCAACTGTGTTTTTTTAAATTTTCACCCCGAGTGGGCTGGGTATGCTCAGACGTGAGTCCCAGGCTCTCCACACCACTGGAGTCAAGCTATCCAGGCTGATGAAGGCTGATAGCCAGAAACCGGTCCTTGGATGCTTGGTTCCGGTCTGGGAAAGACATGGCTTGGTAGTTCGGACTGGACTGTTCCCATGAGGCACAGGGTCAGAGCTGATTTGTATATAGCCAGTGTCTAACCCAGGGTGGTGTGGAGTGCAAAAAAATGATGGATTTAGGCCCAGATCCTTGTACTGGGGTGAATGTATGACATTGTTCTACATTCTGTCCATCAACTGTGTTTTTTGAACTTTTCACCCCGAGTGGGCTGGGTATGTTCAGACGTGAGTCCCAGGCTCTCCACACCACTGGAGTCAAGCTATCCAGGCTGATGAAGGCTGATAGCCAGAAACCGGTCCTTGGATGCTTGATTCCGGTCTGGGAAAGACATGGCTTGGTAGTTCGGACTGGACTGTTCCCATGAGGCACAGGGTCAGAGCTCATTTGCATATAGCCAGTGTCTAACCCAGAGTGGTGTGGAGTGCAAAAAAATGATGGATTTAGGCCCGATCCTTGTACTGGGGTGAATGTATGACATTGTTCTACATTCTGTCCATAAACTGTGTTTTTTGAAATTTTCACCCCGAGTGGGCTGGGTATGCTCAGACGTGAGTCCCAGGCTCTCCACACCACTGGAGTCAAGCTATCCAGGCTGATGAAGACTGATAGCCAGAAACCGGTCCTTGGATGCTTGATTCCGGTCTGGGAAGGCCATGGCTTGGTAGTTCGGACTGGACTGTTCCCATGAGGCACAGGGTCAGAGCTGATTTGCATATAGCCAGTGTCTAGCCCAGGGTGGTGTGGAATGCAAAAAAATGATGGATTTAGGCCCAGATCCTTGTACTGGGGTGAATGTATGACATTGTTCTACATTCTGTCCATCAACTGTGTTTTTTGAAATTTTCACCCCGAGTGGGCTGGGTATGCTCAGACGTGAGTCCCAGGCTCTCCACACCACTGGAGTCAAGCTATCCAGGCTGATGAAGGCTGATAGCCAGAAACCGGTCCTTGGATGCTTGATTCCGGTCTGGGAAAGACATGGCTTGGTAGTTCGGACTGGACTGATCCCGTGAGGCACAGGGTCAGAGCTGATTTGCATATAGCCAGTGTCTAGCCCAGGGTGGTGTGGAGTGCAAAAAAATGATGGATTTAGGCCCAGATCCTTGTACTGGGGTGAATGTATGACATTGTTCTACATTCTGTCCATCAACTGTGTTTTTTTAAATTTTCACCCCGAGTGGGCTGGGTAGGCTCAGACGTGAGTCCCAGGCTCTCCACACCACTTGAGTCAAGCTATCCAGGCTGATGAAGGCTGATAGCCAGAAACCGGTCCTTGGATGCTTGATTCCGGTCTGGGAAAGACATGGCTTGGTAGTTCGGACTGGACTGTTCCCATGAGGCACAGGGTCAGAGCTGATTTGCATATAGCCAGTGTCTAACCCAGGGTGGTGTGGAGTGCAAAAAATGATGGATTTAGGCCCAGATCCTTGTACTGGGGTGAATGTATGACATTGTTCTACATTCTGTCCATCAACTGTGTTTTTTGAAATTTTCACCCCGAGTGGGCTGGGTATGCTCAGACGTGAGTCCCAGGCTCTCCACAGCACTGGAGTCAAGCTATCCAGGCTGATGAAGGCTGATAGCCAGAAACCGGTCCTTGGATGCTTGATTCCGGTCTGGGAAAGACATGGCTTGGTATTTCGGACTTGGGGTTGTCCCCATGAGGCACAGGGTCAGAGCTGATTTGCATATAGCCAGTGTCTAACCCAGGGTGGTGTGGAGTGTAAAAAAATGATGGATTTAGGCCCAGATCCTTGTACTGGGGTGAATGTATGACATTGTTCTACATTCTGTCCATCAACTGTGTTTTTTGAAATTTTCACCCGAGTGGGCTGGGTATGCTCAGACGTGAGTCCCAGGCTCTCCACACCACTGGAGTCAAGCTATCCAGGCTGATGAAGGCTGATAGCCAGAAACCGGTCCTTGGATGCTTGATTCCGGTCTGGGAAAGACATGGCTTGGTAGTTCGGACTGGACTGTTCCCATGAGGCACAGGGTCAGAGCTCATTTGCATATAGCCAGTGTCTAACCCAGGGTGGTGAGGAGTGCAAAAAAATGATGGATTTAGGCCTGATCCTTGTACTGGGGTGAATGTATGACATTGTTCTACATTCTGTCCATCAACTGTGTTTTTTGAAATTTTCACCCCGAGTGGGCTGGGTATGCTCAGACGTGAGTCCCAGGCTCTCCACACCACTGGAGTCAAGCTATCCAGGCTGATGAAGACTGATAGCCAGAAACCGGTCCTTGGATGCTTGATTCCGGTCTGGGAAAGACATGGCTTGGTAGTTCGGACTGGACTGTTCCCATGAGGCACAGGGTCAGAGCTGATTTGCATATAGCCAGTGTCTAGCCCAGGGTGGTGTGGAGTGCAAAAAAATTATGGATTTAGGCCCAGATCCTTGTACTGGGGTGAATGTATGACATTGTTCTACATTCTGTCCATCAACTGTGTTTTTTGAAATTTTCAACCCGAGTGGGCTCTGTATGCTCAGACGTGAGTCCCAGGCTCTCCACACAACTGGAGTCAAGCTATCCAGGCTGATGAAGGCTGAGAGCCAGAAACCGGTCCATGGATGCTTGATTTCGGCCTGGGAAAGACATGGCTTGGTAGTTCGGACTGGACTGTTCCCATGAGGCACAGGGTCAGAGCTGATTTGCATATAGCCAGTGTCTGGCCCAGGGTGGTGTGGAGTGCAAAAAAATGATGGATTTAGGCCCAGATCCTTGTACTGGGGTGAATGTATGACATTGTTCTACATTCTGTCCATCAACTGTGTTTTTTGAAATTTTCACCCGAGTGGGCTGGGTATGCTCAGACGTGAGTCCCAGGCTCTCCACACCACTGGAGTCAAGCTATCCAGGCTGATGAAGGCTGATAGCCAGAAACCGGTCCTTGGAGGCTTGATTCCGGTCTGGGAAAGACATGGCTTGGTAGTTCGGACTGGACTGTTCCCATGAGGCACAGGGTCAGAGCTAATTTGCATATAGCCAGTGTCTAACCCAGGGTGGTGTGGAGTGCAAAATAATGATGGATTTAGGCCCAGATCCTTGTACTGGGGTGAATGTATGACATTGTTCTACATTCTGTCCATCAACTGTGTTTTTTGAAATTTTCACTCCGAGTGGGCTGGGTATGCTCAGACGTGAGTCCCAGGCTCTCCACACCACTGGAGTCAAGCTATCCAGGCTGATGAATGCTGATAGCCAGAAACCGGGCCTTGGATGCTTGATTCCGGTCTGGGAAAGACATGGCTTGGTAGTTCGGACTGGACTGTTCCCACGAGGCACAGGGTCTGAGCTGATTTGCATATAGCCAGTGTCTAACCCAGGGTGGTGTGGAGTGCAAACAAATGATGGATTTAGGCCCAGATCCTTGTACTGGGGTGAATGTATGACATTGTTCTACATTCTGTCCATCAACTGTGTTTTTTAAAATTTTCACCCCGAGTGGGCTGGGTATGCTCAGACGTGAGTCCCAAGCTCTCCACACCACTGGAGTCAAGCTATCCAGGCTGATGAATGCTGATAGCCAGAACCCGGTCCTTGGATGCTTGATTCCGGTCTGGGAAAGACATGGCTTGGTAGTTCGGACTGGACTGTTCCCATGAGGCAAAGGGTCTGAGCTGATTTGCATATAGCCAGTGTCTAACCCAGGGTGGTGTGGAGTGCAAAAAAATGATGGATTTAGGCCTAGATCCTTGTACTGGGGTGAATGTATGACATTGTTCTACATTCTGTCCATCAACTGTGTTTTTTTAAATGTTCACCCCGAGTGGGCTGGGTATGCTCAGACGTGAGTCCCAGGCTCTCCACACCACTGGAGTCAACTATCCAGGCTGATGAAGGCTGATAGCCAGAAACCGGTCCATGGATGCTTGATTCCGGTCTGGGAAAGACATGGCTTGGTAGTTCGGACTGGACTGTTCCCATGAGGCACAGGGTCAGAGCTGATTTGCATATAGCCAGTGTCTAACCCAGGGTGGTGTGGAGTGCAAAAAAATGATGGATTTAGGCCCAGATCCTTGTACTGGGGTGAATGTATGACATTGTTCTACATTCTGTCCATCAACTGTGTTTTTTTAAATTTTCACCCCGAGTGGGCTGGGTATGCTCAGACGTGAGTCCCAGGCTCTCCACACCACTGGAGTCAAGCTATCCAGGCTGATGCAGGCTGATAGCCAGAAACCAGTCCTTGGATGCTTGATTCCGGTCTGGGAAAGACATGGCTTGGTAGTTCGGACTGGACTGTTCCCATGAGGCACAGGGTCAGAGCTGATTTGCATATAGCCAGTGTCTAACCCAGGGTGGTGTGGAGTGCAACAAAATGATGGATTTAGGCCCAGATCCTTGTACTGGGGTGTATGTATGACATTGTTCTACATTCTGTCCATCAACTGTGTCTTTTGAAATTTTCACCCCGAGTGGGCTGGGTATGCTCAGACGTGAGTCCCAGGCTCTCCACACCACTGGAGTCAAGCTATCCAGGCTGATGAAGGCTGATAGCCAGAAACCGGTCCTTGGATGCTTGATTCCGGTCTGGGAAAGACATGGCTTGGTAGTTCGGACTGGACTGTTCCCATGAGGCACAGGGTCAGAGCTGATTTGCATATAGCCAGTGTCTAGCCCAGGGTGGTGTGGAGTGCAAAAAAATGATGGATTTAGGCCCAGATCCTTGTAAAGGGGTGAATGTATGACATTGTTCTACATTCTGTCCATCAACTGTGTTTTTTTAAATTTTCACCCCAAGTGGGCTGGGTATGCTCAGACGTGAGTCCCAGGCTCTCCACACCACTGGAGTCAAGCTATCCAGGCTGATGAAGGCTGATAGCCAGAAACCGGTCCTTGGATGCTTGATTCCGGCCTGGGAAAGACATGGCTTGGTAGTTCGAACTGGACTGTTCCCATGAGGCACAGGGTCAGAGCTGATTTGCATATAGCCAGTGTCTAACCCAGGGTGGTGTGGAGTGCAAAAAAATGATGGATTTAGGCCAAGATCCTTGTACTGGGGTGAATGTATGACATTGTTCCACATTCTGTCCATCAACTGAGTTTTTTTTAATTTTCACCCCGAGTGGGCTGGGTATGCTCAGACGTGAGTCCCAGGCTCTCCACACCACTGGAGTCAAGCTATCCAGGCTGATGCAGGCTGATAGCCAGAAACCAGTCCTTGGATGCTTGATTCCGGTCTGGGAAAGACATGGCTTGGTAGTTCGGACTGGACTGTTCCCATGAGGCACAGGGTCAGAGCTGATTTGCATATAGCCAGTGTCTAACCCAGGGTGGTGTGGAGTGCAAAAAAATGATGGATTTAGGCCCAGATCCTTGTACTGGGGTGTATGTATGACATTGTTCTACATTCTGTCCATCAACTGTGTCTTTTGAAATTTTCACCCGAGTGGGCTGGGTATGCTCAGACGTGAGTCCCAGGCTCTCCACACCACTGGAGTCAAGCTTTCCAGGCTGATGAAGACTGATAGCCAGAAACCGGTCCTTGGATGCTTGATTCCAGTCTGGGAAAGACATAGCTTGGTAGTTCGGACTGGACTGTTCCCATGAGGCACAGGGTCAGAGCTGATTTGCATATAGCCAGTGTCTAGCCCAGGGTGGTGTGGAGTGCAAAATAATGATGGATTTAGGCCCAGATCCTTGTACTGGGGTGAATGTATGACATTGTTCCACATTCTGTCCATCAACTGAGTTTTTTTTAATTTTCACCCCGAGTGGGCTGGGTATGCTCAGACGTGAGTCCCAGGCTCTCCACACCACTGGAGTCAAGCTATCCAGGCTGATGCAGGCTGATAGCCAGAAACCAGTCCTTGGATGCTTGTTTCCGGTCTGGGAAAGACATGGCTTGGTAGTTCGGACTGGACTGTTCCCATGAGGCACAGGGTCAGAGCTGATTTGCATATAGCCAGTGTCTAACCCAGGGTGGTGTGGAGTGCAAAAAAATGATGGATTTAGGCCCAGATCCTTGTACTGGGGTGTATGTATGACATTGTTCTACATTCTGTCCATCAACTGTGTCTTTTGAAATTTTCACCCGAGTGGGCTGGGTATGCTCAGACGTGAGTCCCAGGCTCTCCACACCACTGGAGTCAAGCTTTCCAGGCTGATGAAGACTGATAGCCAGAAACCGGTCCTTGGATGCTTGATTCCAGTCTGGGAAAGACATAGCTTGGTAGTTCGGACTGGACTGTTCCCATGAGGCACAGGGTCAGAGCTGATTTGCATATAGCCAGTGTCTAGCCCAGGGTGGTGTGGAGTGCAAAATAATGATGGATTTAGGCCCAGATCCTTGTACTGGGGTGAATGTATGACATTGTTCTACATTCTGTCCATCAACTGTGTTTTTTGAAATTTTCACCCCAAGTGGGCTCTGTATGCTCAGACGTGAGTCCCAGGGTCTCCACACCACTGGAGTCAAGCTATCCAGGCTGATGAAGGCTGATAGCCAGAAACCGGTCCTTGTATGCTTGATTCCGGTCTGGGAAAGACATGGCTTGGTAGTTCGGACTGGACTGTTCCCATGAGGCACAGGGTCAGAGCTGATTTGCATATAGCCAGTGTCTAGCCCAGGGTGGTGTGGAGTGCAAAATAATGATGGATTTAGGCCCAGATCCTTGTACTGGGGTGAATGTATGACATTGTTCTACATTCTGTCCATCAACTGTGTTTTTTGAAATTTTCACTCCGAGTGGGCTGGGTATGCTCAGACGTGAGTCCCAGGCTCTCCACACCACTGGAGTCAAGCTATCCAGGCTGATGAATGCTGATAGCCAGAAACCGGTCCTTGGATGCTTGATTCCGGTCTGGGAAAGACATGGCTTGGTAGTTCGGACTGGACTGTTCCCATGAGGCACAGGGTCTGAGCTGATTTGCATATAGCCAGTGTCTAACCCAGGGTGGTGTGGAGTGCAAACAAATGATGGATTTAGGCCCAGATCCTTGTACTGGGGTGAATGTATGACATTGTTCTACATTCTGTCCATCAACTGTGTTTTTTAAAATTTTCACCCCGAGTGGGCTGGGTATGCTCAGACGTGAGTCCCAGGCTCTCCACACCACTGGAGTCAAGCTATCCAGGCTGATGAATGCTGATAGCCAGAACCCGGTCCTTGGATGCTTGATTCCGGTCTGGGAAAGACATGGCTTGGTAGTTCGGACTGGACTGTTCCCATGAGGCAAAGGGTCTGAGCTGATTTGCATATAGCCAGTGTCTAACCCAGGGTGGTGTGGAGTGCAAAAAAATGATGGATTTAGGCCTAGATCCTTGTACTGGGGTGAATGTATGACATTGTTCTACATTCTGTCCATCAACTGTGTTTTTTTAAATTTTCACCCCGAGTGGGCTGGGTATGCTCAGACGTGAGTCCCAGGCTCTCCACACCACTGGAGTCAACTATCCAGGCTGATGAAGGCTGATAGCCAGAAACCGGTCCATGGATGCTTGATTCCGGTCTGGGAAAGACATGGCTTGGTAGTTCGGACTGGACTGTTCCCATGAGGCACAGGGTCAAAGCTGATTTGCATATAGCCAGTGTCTAACAGAGGGTGGTGTGGAGTGCAAAAAAATGATGGATTTAGGCCCAGATCCTTGTACTGGGGTGAATGTATGACATTGTTCTACATTCTGTCCATCAACTGTGTTTTTTTAAATTTTCACCCCGAGTGGGCTGGGTATGCTCAGACGTGAGTCCCAGGCTCTCCACACCACTGGAGTCAAGCTATCCAGGCTGATGCAGGCTGATAGCCAGAAACCAGTCCTTGGATGCTTGATTCCGGTCTGGGAAAGACATGGCTTGGTAGTTCGGACTGGACTGTTCCCATGAGGCACAGGGTCAGAGCTGATTTGCATATAGCCAGTGTCTAACCCAGGGTGGTGTGGAGTGCAACAAAATGATGGATTTAGGCCCAGATCCTTGTACTGGGGTGTATGTATGACATTGTTCTACATTCTGTCCATCAACTGTGTCTTTTGAAATTTTCACCCCGAGTGGGCTGGGTATGCTCAGACGTGAGTCCCAGGCTCTCCACACCACTGGAGTCAAGCTATCCAGGCTGATGAAGGCTGATAGCCAGAAACCGGTCCTTGGATGCTTGATTCCGGTCTGGGAAAGACATGGCTTGGTAGTTCGGACTGGACTGTTCCCATGAGGCACAGGGTCAGAGCTGATTTGCATATAGCCAGTGTCTAGCCCAGGGTGGTGTGGAGTGCAAAAAAATGATGGATTTAGGCCCAGATCCTTGTACTGGGGTGAATGTATGACATTGTTCTACATTCTGTCCATCAACTGTGTTTTTTTAAATTTTCACCCCAAGTGGGCTGGGTATGCTCAGACGTGAGTCCCAGGCTCTCCACACCACTGGAGTCAAGCTATCCAGGCTGATGAAGGCTGATAGCCAGAAACCGGTCCTTGGATGCTTGATTCCGGCCTGGGAAAGACATGGCTTGGTAGTTCGAACTGGACTGTTCCTATGAGGCACAGGGTCAGAGCTGATTTGCATATAGCCAGTGTCTAACCCAGGGTGGTGTGGAGTGCAAAAAAATGATGGATTTAGGCCCAGATCCTTGTACTGGGGTGAATGTATGACATTGTTCCACATTCTGTCCATCAACTGAGTTTTTTTTAATTTTCACCCCGAGTGGGCTGGGTATGCTCAGACGTGAGTCCCAGGCTCTCCACACCACTGGAGTCAAGCTATCCAGGCTGATGCAGGCTGATAGCCAGAAACCAGTCCTTGGATGCTTGATTCCGGTCTGGGAAAGACATGGCTTGGTAGTTCGGACTGGACTGTTCCCATGAGGCACAGGGTCAGAGCTGATTTGCATATAGCCAGTGTCTAACCCAGGGTGGTGTGGAGTGCAAAAAAATGATGGATTTAGGCCCAGATCCTTGTACTGGGGTGTATGTATGACATTGTTCTACATTCTGTCCATCAACTGTGTCTTTTGAAATTTTCACCCGAGTGGGCTGGGTATGCTCAGACGTGAGTCCCAGGCTCTCCACACCACTGGAGTCAAGCTTTCCAGGCTGATGAAGGCTGATAGCCAGAAACCGGTCCTTGGATGCTTGATTCCGGTCTGGGAAAGACATGGCTTGGTAGTTCGGACTTGGGGTTGTCCCCATGAGGCACAGGGTCAGAGCTGATTTGCATATAGCCAGTGTCTAACCCAGGGTGGTGTGGAGTGTAAAAAAATGATGGATTTAGGCCCAGATCCTTGTACTGGGGTGAATGTATGACATTGTTCTACATTCTGTCCATCAACTGTGTTTTTTGAAATTTTCACCCGAGTGGGCTGGGTATGCTCAGACGTGAGTCCCAGGCTCTCCACACCACTGGAGTCAAGCTATCCAGGCTTATGAAGGCTGATAGCCAGAAACCGGTCCTTGGATGCTTGATTCCGGTCTGGGAAAGACATGGCTTGGTAGTTCGGACTGGACTGTTCCCATGAGGCACAGGGTCAGAGCTGATTTGCATATAGCCAGTGTCTAACCCAGTGTGAGGTGAAGTGCAAAAAAATGATGGATTTAGGCCCAGATCCTTGTACTGGGGTGAATGTATGACATTGTTCTACATTCTGTCCATCAACTGTGTTTTTTTAAATTTTCACCCCGAGTGGGCTGGGTATGCTCAGACGTGAGTCCCAGGCTCTCCACACCACTGGAGTCAAGCTATCCAGGCTGATGAAGGCTGATAGCCAGAAACCGGTCCTTGGATGCTTGGTTCCGGTCTGGGAAAGACATGGCTTGGTAGTTCGGACTGGACTGTTCCCATGAGGCACAGGGTCAGAGCTGATTTGTATATAGCCAGTGTCTAACCCAGGGTGGTGTGGAGTGCAAAAAAATGATGGATTTAGGCCCAGATCCTTGTACTGGGGTGAATGTATGACATTGTTCTACATTCTGTCCATCAACTGTGTTTTTTGAACTTTTCACCCCGAGTGGGCTGGGTATGTTCAGACGTGAGTCCCAGGCTCTCCACACCACTGGAGTCAAGCTATCCAGGCTGATGAAGGCTGATAGCCAGAAACCGGTCCTTGGATGCTTGATTCCGGTCTGGGAAAGACATGGCTTGGTAGTTCGGACTGGACTGTTCCCATGAGGCACAGGGTCAGAGCTCATTTGCATATAGCCAGTGTCTAACCCAGAGTGGTGTGGAGTGCAAAAAAATGATGGATTTAGGCCCGATCCTTGTACTGGGGTGAATGTATGACATTGTTCTACATTCTGTCCATAAACTGTGTTTTTTGAAATTTTCACCCCGAGTGGGCTGGGTATGCTCAGACGTGAGTCCCAGGCTCTCCACACCACTGGAGTCAAGCTATCCAGGCTGATGAAGACTGATAGCCAGAAACCGGTCCTTGGATGCTTGATTCCGGTCTGGGAAGGCCATGGCTTGGTAGTTCGGACTGGACTGTTCCCATGAGGCACAGGGTCAGAGCTGATTTGCATATAGCCAGTGTCTAGCCCAGGGTGGTGTGGAATGCAAAAAAATGATGGATTTAGGCCCAGATCCTTGTACTGGGGTGAATGTATGACATTGTTCTACATTCTGTCCATCAACTGTGTTTTTTGAAATTTTCACCCCGAGTGGGCTGGGTATGCTCAGACGTGAGTCCCAGGCTCTCCACACCACTGGAGTCAAGCTATCCAGGCTGATGAAGGCTGATAGCCAGAAACCGGTCCTTGGATGCTTGATTCCGGTCTGGGAAAGACATGGCTTGGTAGTTCGGACTGGACTGATCCCGTGAGGCACAGGGTCAGAGCTGATTTGCATATAGCCAGTGTCTAGCCCAGGGTGGTGTGGAGTGCAAAAAAATGATGGATTTAGGCCCAGATCCTTGTACTGGGGTGAATGTATGACATTGTTCTACATTCTGTCCATCAACTGTGTTTTTTTAAATTTTCACCCCGAGTGGGCTGGGTAGGCTCAGACGTGAGTCCCAGGCTCTCCACACCACTTGAGTCAAGCTATCCAGGCTGATGAAGGCTGATAGCCAGAAACCGGTCCTTGGATGCTTGATTCCGGTCTGGGAAAGACATGGCTTGGTAGTTCGGACTGGACTGTTCCCATGAGGCACAGGGTCAGAGCTGATTTGCATATAGCCAGTGTCTAACCCAGGGTGGTGTGGAGTGCAAAAAATGATGGATTTAGGCCCAGATCCTTGTACTGGGGTGAATGTATGACATTGTTCTACATTCTGTCCATCAACTGTGTTTTTTGAAATTTTCACCCCGAGTGGGCTGGGTATGCTCAGACGTGAGTCCCAGGCTCTCCACAGCACTGGAGTCAAGCTATCCAGGCTGATGAAGGCTGATAGCCAGAAACCGGTCCTTGGATGCTTGATTCCGGTCTGGGAAAGACATGGCTTGGTATTTCGGACTTGGGGTTGTCCCCATGAGGCACAGGGTCAGAGCTGATTTGCATATAGCCAGTGTCTAACCCAGGGTGGTGTGGAGTGTAAAAAAATGATGGATTTAGGCCCAGATCCTTGTACTGGGGTGAATGTATGACATTGTTCTACATTCTGTCCATCAACTGTGTTTTTTGAAATTTTCACCCGAGTGGGCTGGGTATGCTCAGACTTGAGTCCCAGGCTCTCCACACCACTGGAGTCAAGCTATCCAGGCTGATGAAGGCTGATAGCCAGAAACCGGTCCTTGGATGCTTGATTCCGGTCTGGGAAAGACATGGCTTGGTAGTTCGGACTGGACTGTTCCCATGAGGCACAGGGTCAGAGCTCATTTGCATATAGCCAGTGTCTAACCCAGGGTGGTGAGGAGTGCAAAAAAATGATGGATTTAGGCCTGATCCTTGTACTGGGGTGAATGTATGACATTGTTCTACATTCTGTCCATCAACTGTGTTTTTTGAAATTTTCACCCCGAGTGGGCTGGGTATGCTCAGACGTGAGTCCCAGGCTCTCCACACCACTGGAGTCAAGCTATCCAGGCTGATGAAGACTGATAGCCAGAAACCGGTCCTTGGATGCTTGATTCCGGTCTGGGAAAGACATGGCTTGGTAGTTCGGACTGGACTGTTCCCATGAGGCACAGGGTCAGAGCTGATTTGCATATAGCCAGTGTCTAGCCCAGGGTGGTGTGGAGTGCAAAAAAATTATGGATTTAGGCCCAGATCCTTGTACTGGGGTGAATGTATGACATTGTTCTACATTCTGTCCATCAACTGTGTTTTTTGAAATTTTCAACCCGAGTGGGCTCTGTATGCTCAGACGTGAGTCCCAGGCTCTCCACACAACTGGAGTCAAGCTATCCAGGCTGATGAAGGCTGAGAGCCAGAAACCGGTCCATGGATGCTTGATTCCGGCCTGGGAAAGACATGGCTTGGTAGTTCGGACTGGACTGTTCCCATGAGGCACAGGGTCAGAGCTGATTTGCATATAGCCAGTGTCTGGCCCAGGGTGGTGTGGAGTGCAAAAAAATGATGGATTTAGGCCCAGATCCTTGTACTGGGGTGAATGTATGACATTGTTCTACATTCTGTCCATCAACTGTGTTTTTTGAAATTTTCACCCGAGTGGGCTGGGTATGCTCAGACGTGAGTCCCAGGCTCTCCACACCACTGGAGTCAAGCTATCCAGGCTGATGAAGGCTGATAGCCAGAAACCGGTCCTTGGAGGCTTGATTCCGGTCTGGGAAAGACATGGCTTGGTAGTTCGGACTGGACTGTTCCCATGAGGCACAGGGTCAGAGCTAATTTGCATATAGCCAGTGTCTAACCCAGGGTGGTGTGGAGTGCAAAATAATGATGGATTTAGGCCCAGATCCTTGTACTGGGGTGAATGTATGACATTGTTCTACATTCTGTCCATCAACTGTGTTTTTTGAAATTTTCACTCCGAGTGGGCTGGGTATGCTCAGACGTGAGTCCCAGGCTCTCCACACCACTGGAGTCAAGCTATCCAGGCTGATGAATGCTGATAGCCAGAAACCGGTCCTTGGATGCTTGATTCCGGTCTGGGAAAGACATGGCTTGGTAGTTCGGACTGGACTGTTCCCACGAGGCACAGGGTCTGAGCTGATTTGCATATAGCCAGTGTCTAACCCAGGGTGGTGTGGAGTGCAAACAAATGATGGATTTAGGCCCAGATCCTTGTACTGGGGTGAATGTATGACATTGTTCTACATTCTGTCCATCAACTGTGTTTTTTAAAATTTTCACCCCGAGTGGGCTGGGTATGCTCAGACGTGAGTCCCAAGCTCTCCACACCACTGGAGTCAAGCTATCCAGGCTGATGAATGCTGATAGCCAGAACCCGGTCCTTGGATGCTTGATTCCGGTCTGGGAAAGACATGGCTTGGTAGTTCGGACTGGACTGTTCCCATGAGGCAAAGGGTCTGAGCTGATTTGCATATAGCCAGTGTCTAACCCAGGGTGGTGTGGAGTGCAAAAAAATGATGGATTTAGGCCTAGATCCTTGTACTGGGGTGAATGTATGACATTGTTCTACATTCTGTCCATCAACTGTGTTTTTTTAAATGTTCACCCCGAGTGGGCTGGGTATGCTCAGACGTGAGTCCCAGGCTCTCCACACCACTGGAGTCAACTATCCAGGCTGATGAAGGCTGATAGCCAGAAACCGGTCCATGGATGCTTGATTCCGGTCTGGGAAAGACATGGCTTGGTAGTTCGGACTGGACTGTTCCCATGAGGCACAGGGTCAGAGCTGATTTGCATATAGCCAGTGTCTAACCCAGGGTGGTGTGGAGTGCAAAAAAATGATGGATTTAGGCCCAGATCCTTGTACTGGGGTGAATGTATGACATTGTTCTACATTCTGTCCATCAACTGTGTTTTTTTAAATTTTCACCCCGAGTGGGCTGGGTATGCTCAGACGTGAGTCCCACACTGTTTAATGTCTACATGGCCCCGTTGGAAAAGGTGATAGCCCCATTTGGGGTTAAAGCTATAAGCTATGCCGACGACACGCAGCTTGTCGTCTCGCTGTCGCAACATGAGGGTAGCGTGGCTGATCTCCCAGACTGCCTTACAGCCATTTCCTCCTGGATGTCCAGTTCAAAACTTAAATTAAATGGATCCAAGACGGAGATCATGCTTTTAGGCAATCAATTTACCTCTCTGCCCCCTGAGATGTGGCCTGCCTGTATGGGAGATCTTCCACCCCCTAAGCAGCAAATAAAAAGCCTAGGGATTTGGTTCGAACCCCAACTTACATTCCAGACCCATGCGCAGAAAGTGGTTGGAGGCTGCTTCGGTCTGCTTCGGGCAGCTCGGAAGGTACTTCCTCTCCTTCCCTTTCAATCTAGAAAGCTGCTAATCCAGGGCTTGATCCTGTCCAAATTGGATTACGGTAACTCCCTTTTCCTTGCAGCCCCCCTTGCCACCATCAAGACTCTTCAGCGAGCTCAGAATGCCGCAGCTAGGCTGCTGATGGGGGCGCCGAGAAGGGCCTCAGCCAAACCATTGCTGAAAGCCCTGCATTGGCTCCCCATCCAGGAGCGGGTCTCTTTCAAATCCCTTTGTATTGCACATAAGACCCTGCAAGGCAAAGGCCCGCCAGCCCTGAGAGGAGTGATCCGATCTTACAAGTCGTTCAGGGCCCTTCGCTCGGATGGAGAAAATCTTGCCATTGTCCCACGAGTGAGGAAAGCGAGAACAGGAGGCCGACGGTTCTCACTGAATGTGTCAAACAAATGGAATGCCCTCCCTAGAGAACTCCGAATGGAATCAGATCATCTGAAATTTAGAAGGGCACTTAAAACCTTTCTGTTCCCTACTACCCTCTAATCTTTCTTTGCTTGAGTTCACCTGGTTCAGATTAGGATTAGCGCTGGGACGCTTTAGGGCAGCCATGCGCTCTACAAATCCAAATCAAATCAAATCAAATCAAATCAGGCTCTCCACACCACTGGAGTCAAGCTATCCAGGCTGATGCAGGCTGATAGCCAGAAACCAGTCCTTGGATGCTTGATTCCGGTCTGGGAAAGACATGGCTTGGTAGTTCGGACTGGACTGTTCCCATGAGGCACAGGGTCAGAGCTGATTTGCATATAGCCAGTGTCTAACCCAGGGTGGTGTGGAGTGCAACAAAATGATGGATTTAGGCCCAGATCCTTGTACTGGGGTGTATGTATGACATTGTTCTACATTCTGTCCATCAACTGTGTCTTTTGAAATTTTCACCCCGAGTGGGCTGGGTATGCTCAGACGTGAGTCCCAGGCTCTCCACACCACTGGAGTCAAGCTATCCAGGCTGATGAAGGCTGATAGCCAGAAACCGGTCCTTGGATGCTTGATTCCGGTCTGGGAAAGACATGGCTTGGTAGTTCGGACTGGACTGTTCCCATGAGGCACAGGGTCAGAGCTGATTTGCATATAGCCAGTGTCTAGCCCAGGGTGGTGTGGAGTGCAAAAAAATGATGGATTTAGGCCCAGATCCTTGTAAAGGGGTGAATGTATGACATTGTTCTACATTCTGTCCATCAACTGTGTTTTTTTAAATTTTCACCCCAAGTGGGCTGGGTATGCTCAGACGTGAGTCCCAGGCTCTCCACACCACTGGAGTCAAGCTATCCAGGCTGATGAAGGCTGATAGCCAGAAACCGGTCCTTGGATGCTTGATTCCGGCCTGGGAAAGACATGGCTTGGTAGTTCGAACTGGACTGTTCCCATGAGGCACAGGGTCAGAGCTGATTTGCATATAGCCAGTGTCTAACCCAGGGTGGTGTGGAGTGCAAAAAAATGATGGATTTAGGCCAAGATCCTTGTACTGGGGTGAATGTATGACATTGTTCCACATTCTGTCCATCAACTGAGTTTTTTTTAATTTTCACCCCGAGTGGGCTGGGTATGCTCAGACGTGAGTCCCAGGCTCTCCACACCACTGGAGTCAAGCTATCCAGGCTGATGCAGGCTGATAGCCAGAAACCAGTCCTTGGATGCTTGATTCCGGTCTGGGAAAGACATGGCTTGGTAGTTCGGACTGGACTGTTCCCATGAGGCACAGGGTCAGAGCTGATTTGCATATAGCCAGTGTCTAACCCAGGGTGGTGTGGAGTGCAAAAAAATGATGGATTTAGGCCCAGATCCTTGTACTGGGGTGTATGTATGACATTGTTCTACATTCTGTCCATCAACTGTGTCTTTTGAAATTTTCACCCGAGTGGGCTGGGTATGCTCAGACGTGAGTCCCAGGCTCTCCACACCACTGGAGTCAAGCTTTCCAGGCTGATGAAGACTGATAGCCAGAAACCGGTCCTTGGATGCTTGATTCCAGTCTGGGAAAGACATAGCTTGGTAGTTCGGACTGGACTGTTCCCATGAGGCACAGGGTCAGAGCTGATTTGCATATAGCCAGTGTCTAGCCCAGGGTGGTGTGGAGTGCAAAATAATGATGGATTTAGGCCCAGATCCTTGTACTGGGGTGAATGTATGACATTGTTCCACATTCTGTCCATCAACTGAGTTTTTTTTAATTTTCACCCCGAGTGGGCTGGGTATGCTCAGACGTGAGTCCCAGGCTCTCCACACCACTGGAGTCAAGCTATCCAGGCTGATGCAGGCTGATAGCCAGAAACCAGTCCTTGGATGCTTGTTTCCGGTCTGGGAAAGACATGGCTTGGTAGTTCGGACTGGACTGTTCCCATGAGGCACAGGGTCAGAGCTGATTTGCATATAGCCAGTGTCTAACCCAGGGTGGTGTGGAGTGCAAAAAAATGATGGATTTAGGCCCAGATCCTTGTACTGGGGTGTATGTATGACATTGTTCTACATTCTGTCCATCAACTGTGTCTTTTGAAATTTTCACCCGAGTGGGCTGGGTATGCTCAGACGTGAGTCCCAGGCTCTCCACACCACTGGAGTCAAGCTTTCCAGGCTGATGAAGACTGATAGCCAGAAACCGGTCCTTGGATGCTTGATTCCAGTCTGGGAAAGACATAGCTTGGTAGTTCGGACTGGACTGTTCCCATGAGGCACAGGGTCAGAGCTGATTTGCATATAGCCAGTGTCTAGCCCAGGGTGGTGTGGAGTGCAAAATAATGATGGATTTAGGCCCAGATCCTTGTACTGGGGTGAATGTATGACATTGTTCTACATTCTGTCCATCAACTGTGTTTTTTGAAATTTTCACCCCAAGTGGGCTCTGTATGCTCAGACGTGAGTCCCAGGGTCTCCACACCACTGGAGTCAAGCTATCCAGGCTGATGAAGGCTGATAGCCAGAAACCGGTCCTTGTATGCTTGATTCCGGTCTGGGAAAGACATGGCTTGGTAGTTCGGACTGGACTGTTCCCATGAGGCACAGGGTCAGAGCTGATTTGCATATAGCCAGTGTCTAGCCCAGGGTGGTGTGGAGTGCAAAAAAATGATGGATTTAGGCCTAGATCCTTGTACTGGGGTGAATGTATGACATTGTTCTACATTCTGTCCATCAACTGTGTTTTTTGAAATTTTCACCCCGAGTGGGCTGGGTATGCTCAGACGTGAGTCCCAGGCTCTCCACACCACTGGAGTCAAGCTATCCAGGCTGATGAAGGCTGATAGCCAGAAACCGGTCCTTGGATGCTTGATTCCGGTTTGGGAAAGACATGGCTTGGTAGTTCGGACTGGACTGTTCCCATGAGGCACAGGGTCAGAGCTGATTTGCATATAGCCAGTGTCTAACCCAGGGTGGTGTGGAGGGCAAAAAAATGATGGATTTAGGCCCAGATCCTTGTACTGGGGTGAATGTATGACATAGTTCTACATTCTGTCCATCAACTGTGTTTTTTGAAATTTTCACCCCGAGTGGGCTGGGTATGCTCAGACGTGAGTCCCAGGCTCTCCGGAACCACTGGAGTCAAGCTATCCAGGCTGAGGAAGGCTGATAGCCAGAAACCGGTCCTTGGATGCTTGATTCCGGTCTGGGAAAGACATGGCTTGGTAGTTCGGACTGGACTGTTCCCATGAGGCACAGGGTCAGAGCTGATTTGCATATAGCCAGTGTCTAACCCAGGGTGGTGTGGAGTGCAAAAAAATGATGGATTTAGGCCCAGATCCTTGTACTGGGGTGAATGTATGACATTGTTCTACATTCTGTCCATCAACTGAGTTTTTTTAAATTTTCACCCCGAGTGGGCTGGGTATGCTCAGACGTGTGTCCCAGGCTCTCCACACCACTGGAGTCAAGCTATCCAGGCTGATGAAGGCTGATAGCCAGAAACCAGTCCTTGGATGCTTGATTCCGGTCTGGGAAAGACATGGCTTGGTAGTTCGGACTGGACTGTTCCCATGAGGCACAGGGTCAGAGCTGATTTGCATATAGCTAGTGTCTAACCCAGGGTGGTGTGGAGTGCAAAAAAATGATGGATTTAGGCCCAGATCCTTGTACTGGGGTGTATGTATGACATTGTTCTACATTCTGTCCATCAACTGTGTTTTTTTAAATTTTCACCCCGAGTGGCCTGGGTATGCTCAGACGTGAGTCCCAGGCTCTCCACACCACTGGAGTCAAGCTATCCAGGCTGATGAAGGCTGATAGCCAGAAACCGGTCCTTGGATGCTTGATTCCGGCCTGGGAAAGATATGGCTTGGTAGTTCGAACTGGACTGTTCCCATGTGGCACAGGGTCAGAGCTGATTTGCATATAGCCAGTGTCTAACCCAGGGTGGTGTGGAGTGCAAAAAAATGATGGATTTAGGCCCAGATCCTTGTACTGGGGTGAATGTATGACATTGTTCCACATTCTGTCCATCAACTGAGTTTTTTTTAATTTTCACCCCGAGTGGGCTGGGTATGCTCAGACGTGAGTCCCAGGCTCTCCACACCACTGGAGTCAAGCTATCCAGGCTGATGCAGGCTGATAGCCAGAAACCAGTCCTTGGATGCTTGATTCCGGTCTGGGAAAGACATGGCTTGGTAGTTCGGACTGGACTGTTCCCATGAGGCACAGGGTCAGAGCTGATTTGCATATAGCCAGTGTCTAACCCAGGGTGGTGTGGAGTGCAAAAAAATGATGGATTTAGGCCCAGATCCTTGTACTGGGGTGTATGTATGACATTGTTCTACATTCTGTCCATCAACTGTGTCTTTTGAAATTTTCACCCGAGTGTGCTGGGTATGCTCAGACGTGAGTCCCAGGCTCTCCACACCACTGGAGTCAAGCTTTTCAGGCTGATGAAGACTGATAGCCAGAAACCGGTCCTTGGATGCTTGATTCCAGTCTGGGAAAGACATAGCTTGGTAGTTCGGACTGGACTGTTCCCATGAGGCACAGGGTCAGAGCTGATTTGCATATAGCCAGTGTCTAGCCCAGGGTGGTGTGGAGTGCAAAATAATGATGGATTTAGGCCCAGATCCTTGTACTGGGGTGAATGTATGACATTGTTCTACATTCTGTCCATCAACTGTGTTTTTTGAAATTTTCACCCCAAGTGGGCTCTGTATGCTCAGACGTGAGTCCCAGGGTCTCCACACCACTGGAGTCAAGCTATCCAGGCTGATGAAGGCTGATAGCCAGAAACCGGTCCTTGTATGCTTGATTCCGGTCTGGGAAAGACATGGCTTGGTAGTTCGGACTGGACTGTTCCCATGAGGCACAGGGTCAGAGCTGATTTGCATATAGCCAGTGTCTAGCCCAGGGTGGTGTGGAGTGCAAAAAAATGATGGATTTAGGCCTAGATCCTTGTACTGGGGTGAATGTATGACATTGTTCTACATTCTGTCCATCAACTGTGTTTTTTGAAATTTTCACCCCGAGTGGGCTGGGTATGCTCAGACGTGAGTCCCAGGCTCTCCACACCACTGGAGTCAAGCTATCCAGGCTGATGAAGGCTGATAGCCAGAAACCGGTCCTTGGATGCTTGATTCCGGTTTGGGAAAGACATGGCTTGGTAGTTCGGACTGGACTGTTCCCATGAGGCACAGGGTCAGAGCTGATTTGCATATAGCCAGTGTCTAACCCAGGGTGGTGTGGAGGGCAAAAAAATGATGGATTTAGGCCCAGATCCTTGTACTGGGGTGAATGTATGACATAGTTCTACATTCTGTCCATCAACTGTGTTTTTTGAAATTTTCACCCCGAGTGGGCTGGGTATGCTCAGACGTGAGTCCCAGGCTCTCCGGAACCACTGGAGTCAAGCTATCCAGGCTGAGGAAGGCTGATAGCCAGAAACCGGTCCTTGGATGCTTGATTCCGGTCTGGGAAAGACATGGCTTGGTAGTTCGGACTGGACTGTTCCCATGAGGCACAGGGTCAGAGCTGATTTGCATATAGCCAGTGTCTAACCCAGGGTGGTGTGGAGTGCAAAAAAATGATGGATTTAGGCCCAGATCCTTGTACTGGGGTGAATGTATGACATTGTTCTACATTCTGTCCATCAACTGAGTTTTTTTAAATTTTCACCCCGAGTGGGCTGGGTATGCTCAGACGTGAGTCCCAGGCTCTCCACACCACTGGAGTCAAGCTATCCAGGCTGATGAAGGCTGATAGCCAGAAACCAGTCCTTGGATGCTTGATTCCGGTCTGGGAAAGACATGGCTTGGTAGTTCGGACTGGACTGTTCCCATGAGGCACAGGGTCAGAGCTGATTTGCATATAGCTAGTGTCTAACCCAGGGTGGTATGGAGTGCAAAAAAATGATGGATTTAGGCCCAGATCCTTGTACTGGGGTGTATGTATGACATTGTTCTACATTCTGTCCATCAACTTTGTTTTTTGAAATTTTCACCCCGAGTGGCCTGGGTATGCTCAGACGTGAGTCCCAGGCTCACCACACCACTGGAGTCAAGCTATCCAGGCTGATGAAGACTGATAGCCAGAAACCGGTCCTTGGATGCTTGATTCCGGTCTGGGAAAGACATGGCTTGGTAGTTCGGACTGGACTGTTCCCATGAGGCACAGGGTCAGAGCTGATTTGCATATAGCCAGTGTCTAGCCCAGGGTGGTGTGGAGTGCAAAAAAATGATGGATTTAGGCCCAGATCCTTGTAATGGGGTGAATGTATGACATTGTTCTACATTCTGTCCATCAACAGTGTTTTTTAAAATGTTCACCCCGAGTGGGCTGGGTATGCTCAGACGTGAGTCCCAGGCTCTCCACACCACTGGAGTCAAGCTATCCAGGCTGATGAAGGCTGATAGCCAGAAATCGGTCCTTGGATGCTTGATTCCGGTCTCGGAAAGACATGGCTTGGTAGTTCGGACTGGACTGTTCCCATGAGGCACAGGGTCAGAGCTGATTTGCATATAGCCAGTGTCTAGCCCAGGGTGGTGTGGAGTGCAAAAAAATGATGGATTTAGGCCCAGATCCTTGTACTGGGGTGAATGTATGACATTGTTCTACATTCTGTCCATCAACTGTGTTTTTTGAAATTTTCACCCCGAGTGGGCTGGGTATGCTCAGACGTGAGTCCCAGGCTCTCCACACCACTGGAGTCAAGCTATCCAAGCTGATGAAGGCTGATAGCCAGAAACCGGTCCTTGGATGCGTGATTCCGGTCTGGGAAAGACATGGCTTGGTAGTTCGGACTGGACTGTTCCCATGAGGCACAGGGTTAGAGCTGATTTGCATATAGCCAGTGTCTAACCCAGGGTGGTGTGGAGTGCAACAAATATGATGGATTTAGGCCCAGATACTTGTACTGGGGTGAATGTATGACATTGTTCTACATTCTGTCCATCAACTGTGTTTTTTGAAATTTTCACCCCGAGTGGGCTGGGTATGCTCAGACGTGAGTCCCAGGCTCTCCACACCACTGTAGTCAAGCTATCCAGGCTGATGAAGGCTGATAGCCAGAAACCGGTCCTTGGATGCTTGATTCCGGTCTGGGAAAGACATGGCTTGGTAGTTCGGACTGGACTGTTCCCATGAGGCACAGGGTCAGAGCTGATTTGCATATAGCCAGTGTCTAACCCAGGGTGGTTTGGAGTGCAAATAAATGATGGATTTAGGCCCAGATCCTTGTACTGGGGTGAATGTATGACATTGTTCTACATTCTGTCCATCAACTGTGTTTTTTGAAATTTTCACCCCGAGTGGGCTGGGTATGCTCAGACGTGAGTCCCAGGCTCTCCACACCACTGGAGTCAAGCTATCCAGGCTGATGAAGGCTGATAGCCAGAAACCGGTCCTTGGATGCTTGATTCCGGTCTGGGAAAGACATGGCTTGGTAGTTCGGACTGGACTGTTCCCATGAGGCACAGGGTCAGAGCTGATTTGCATATAGCCAGTGTCTAGCCCAGGGTGGTGTGGAGTGCAAAAAAATGATGGATTTAGGCCCAGATCCTTGTAATGGGGTGAATGTATGACATTGTTCTACATTCTGTCCATCAACTGTGTTTTTTAAAATGTTCACCCCGAGTGGGCTGGGTATGCTCAGACGTGAGTCCCAGGCTCTCCACACCACTGGAGTCAAGCTATCCAGGCTGATGAAGGCTGATAGCCAGAAATCGGTCCTTGGATGCTTGATTCCGGTCTCGGAAAGACATGGCTTGGTAGTTCGGACTGGACTGTTCCCATGAGGCACAGGGTCAGAGCTGATTTGCATATAGCCAGGGTCTAGCCCAGGGTGGTGTGGAGTGCAAAAAAATGATGGATTTAGGCCCAGATCCTTGTACTGGGGTGAATGTATGACATTGTTCTACATTCTGTCCATCAACTGTGTTTTTTGAAATTTTCACCCCGAGTGGGCTGGGTATGCTCAGACGTGAGTCCCAGGCTCTCCACACCACTGGAGTCAAGCTATCCAAGCTGATGAAGGCTGATAGCCAGAAACCGGTCCTTGGATGCGTGATTCCGGTCTGGGAAAGACATGGCTTGGTAGTTCGGACTGGACTGTTCCCATGAGGCACAGGGTTAGAGCTGATTTGCATATAGCCAGTGTCTAACCCAGGGTGGTGTGGAGTGCAACAAATATGATGGATTTAGGCCCAGATACTTGTACTGGGGTGAATGTATGACATTGTTCTACATTCTGTCCATCAACTGTGTTTTTTGAAATTTTCACCCCGAGTGGGCTGGGTATGCTCAGACGTGAGTCCCAGGCTCTCCACACCACTGTAGTCAAGCTATCCAGGCTGATGAAGGCTGATAGCCAGAAACCGGTCCTTGGATGCTTGATTCCGGTCTGGGAAAGACATGGCTTGGTAGTTCGGACTGGACTGTTCCCATGAGGCACAGGGTCATAGCTGATTTGCATATAGCCATTGTCTAACCCAGGGTGGTTTGGAGTGCAAATAAATGATGGATTTAGGCCCAGATCCTTGTACTGGGGTGAATGTATGACATTGTTCTACATTCTGTCCATCAACTGTGTTTTTTGAAATTTTCACCCCGAGTGGGCTGGGTATGCTCAGACGTGAGTCCCAGGCTCTCCACACCACTGGAGTCAAGCTATCCAGGCTGATGAAGGCTGATAGCCAGAAACCGGTCCTTGGATGCTTGATTCCGGTCTGGGAAAGACATGGCTTGGTAGTTCGGACTGGACTGTTCCCATGAGGCACAGGGTCAGAGCTGATTTGCATATAGCCAGTGTCTAACCCAGGGTGGTGTGGAGTGCAAAAAATGATGGATTTAGGCCCAGATCCTTGTACTGGAGTGAATGTATGACATTGTTCTACATTCTGTTCATCAACTGTGTTTTTTGAAATTTTCACCCCGAGTGCGCTGGGTATGCTCAGACGTGAGTCCCAGGCTCTCCACACCACTGGAGTCAAGCTATCCAGGCTGATGAAGGCTGATAGCCAGAAACCGGTCCTTGGATGCTTGATTCCGGTCTGGGAAAGACATGGCTTGGTAGTTCGGACTGGACTGTTCCCATGAGGCACAGGGTCAGAGCTCATTTGCATATAGCCAGTGTCTAACCCAGGGTGGTGTGGAGTGCAAAGAAATGATGGATTTAGGCCCAGATCCTTGTACTGGGGTGAATGTATGACATTGTTCTACATTCTGTCCATCAACTGTGTTTTTTGAAATTTTCACCCCGAGTGGGCTGGGTATGCTCAGACGTGAGTCCCAGGCTCTCCACACCACTGGAGTCAAGCTATCCAGGCTGATGAAGGCTGATAGCCAGAAACCGGTCCTTGGATGCTTGATTCCGGTCTGGGAAAGACATGGCTTGGTAGTTCGAACTGGACTGTTCCCATGAGGCACAGGGTCAGAGCTGATTTGCATATAGCCAGTGTCTAACCCAGGGTGGTGTGGAGTGCAAAAAAATGATGGATTTAGGCCCAGATCCTTGTACTGGGGTGTATGTATGACATTGTTCTACATTCTGTCCATCAACTGTGTTTTTTGAAATTTTCACCCCGAGTGGCCTGGGTATGCTCAGACGTGAGTCCCAGGCTCACCACACCACTGGAGTCAAGCTATCCAGGCTGATGAAGACTGATAGCCAGAAACCGGTCCTTGGATGCTTGATTCCGGTCTGGGAAAGACATGGCTTGGTAGTTCGGACTGGACTGTTCCCATGAGGCACAGGGTCAGAGCTGATTTGCATATAGCCAGTGTCTAGCCCAGGGTGGTGTGGAGTGCAAAAAAATGATGGATTTAGGCCCAGATCCTTGTAATGGGGTGAATGTATGACATTGTTCTACATTCTGTCCATCAACTGTGTTTTTTAAAATGTTCACCCCGAGTGGGCTGGGTATGCTCAGACGTGAGTCCCAGGCTCTCCACACCACTGGAGTCAAGCTATCCAGGCTGATGAAGGCTGATAGCCAGAAATCGATCCTTGGATGCTTGATTCCGGTCTGGGAAAGACATGGCTTGGTAGTTCGGACTGGACTGTTCCCATGAGGCACAGGGTCAGAGCTGATTTGCATATAGCCAGTGTCTAGCCCAGGGTGGTGTGGAGTGCAAAAAAATGATGGATTTAGGCCCAGATCCTTGTACTGGGGTGAATGTATGACATTGTTCTACATTCTGTCCATCAACTGTGTTTTTTGAAATTTTCACCCCGAGTGGGCTGGGTATGCTCAGACGTGAGTCCCAGGCTCTCCACACCACTGGAGTCAAGCTATCCAAGCTGATGAAGGCTGATAGCCAGAAACCGGTCCTTGGATGCGTGATTCCGGTCTGGGAAAGACATGGCTTGGTAGTTCGGACTGGACTGTTCCCATGAGGCACAGGGTTAGAGCTGATTTGCATATAGCCAGTGTCTAACCCAGGGTGGTGTGGAGTGCAAAAAATATGATGGATTTAGGCCCAGATACTTGTACTGGGGTGAATGTATGACATTGTTCTACATTCTGTCCATCAACTGTGTTTTTTGAAATTTTTACCCCGAGTGGCCTGGGTATGCTCAGACGTGAGTCCCAGGCTCTCCACACCACTGTAGTCAAGCTATCCAGGCTGATGAAGGCTGATAGCCAGAAACCGGTCCTTGGATGCTTGATTCCGGTCTGGGAAAGACATGGCTTGGTAGTTCGGACTGGACTGTTCCCATGAGGCACAGGGTCAGAGCTGATTTGCATATAGCCAGTGTCTAACCCAGGGTGGTGTGGAGTGCAAATAAATGATGGATTTAGGCCCAGATCCTTGTACTGGGGTGAATGTATGACATTGTTCTACATTCTGTCCATCAACTGTGTTTTTTTAAATTTTCACCCCGAGTGGGCTGGGTATGCTCGGACGTGAGTCCCAGGCTCTCCACACCACTGGAGTCAAGCTATCCAGGCTGAGGAAGGCTGATAGCCAGAAACCGGTCCTTGGATGCTTGATTCCGGTCTGGGAAAGACATGGCTTGGTAGTTCGGACTGGACTGTTCCCATGAGGCACAGGGTCAGAGCTGATTTGCATATAACCAGTGTCTAACCCAGGGTGGTGTGGAGTGCAAAAAATGATGGATTTAGGCCCAGATCCTTGTACTGGAGTGAATGTATGACATTGTTCTACATTCTGTTCATCAACTGTGTTTTTTGAAATTTTCACCCCGAGTGGGCTGGGTATGCTCAGACGTGAGTCCCAGGCTCTCCACACCACTGGAGTCAAGCTATCCAGGCTGATGAAGGCTGATAGCCAGAAACCGGTCCTTGGATGCTTGATTCCGGTCTGGGAAAGACATGGCTTGGTAGTTCGGACTGGACTGTTCCCATGAGGCACAGGGTCAGAGCTCATTTGCATATAACCAGTGTCTAACCCAGGGTGGTGTGGAGTGCAAAAAAATGATGGATTTAGGCCCAGATCCTTGTACTGGGGTGTATGTATGACATTGTTCTACATTCTGTCCATCAACTGTGTCTTTTGAAATTTTCACCCGAGTGGACTGGGTATGCTCAGACGTGAGTCCCAGGCTCTCCACACCACTGGAGTCAAGCTTTCCAGGCTGATGAAGACTGATAGCCAGAAACCGGTCCTTGGATGCTTGATTCCAGTCTGGGAAAGACATAGCTTGGTAGTTCGGACTGGACTGTTCCCATGAGGCACAGGGTCAGAGCTGATTTGCATATAGCCAGTGTCTAGCCCAGGGTGGTGTGGAGTGCAAAATAATGATGGATTTAGGCCCAGATCCTTGTACTGGGGTGAATGTATGACATTGTTCCACATTCTGTCCATCAACTGAGTTTTTTTTAATTTTCACCCCGAGTGGGCTGGGTATGCTCAGACGTGAGTCCCAGGCTCTCCACACCACTGGAGTCAAGCTATCCAGGCTGATGCAGGCTGATAGCCAGAAACCAGTCCTTGGATGCTTGATTCCGGTCTGGGAAAGACATGGCTTGGTAGTTCGGACTGGACTGTTCCCATGAGGCACAGGGTCAGAGCTGATTTGCATATAGCCAGTGTCTAACCCAGGGTGGTGTGGAGTGCAAAAAAATGATGGATTTAGACCCAGATCCTTGTACTGGGGTGTATGTATGACATTGTTCTACATTCTGTCCATCAACTGTGTCTTTTGAAATTTTCACCCGAGTGGGCTGGGTATGCTCGGACGTGAGTCCCAGGCTCTCCACACCACTGGAGTCAAGCTATCCAGGCTGAGGAAGGCTGATAGCCAGAAACCGGTCCTTGGATGCTTGATTCCGGTCTGGGAAAGACATGGCTTGGTAGTTCGGACTGGACTGTTCCCATGAGGCACAGGGTCAGAGCTGATTTGCATATAACCAGTGTCTAACCCAGGGTGGTGTGGAGTGCAAAAAATGATGGATTTAGGCCCAGATCCTTGTACTGGAGTGAATGTATGACATTGTTCTACATTCTGTTCATCAACTGTGTTTTTTGAAATTTTCACCCCGAGTGGGCTGGGTATGCTCAGACGTGAGTCCCAGGCTCTCCACACCACTGGAGTCAAGCTATCCAGGCTGATGAAGGCTGATAGCCAGAAACCGGTCCTTGGATGCTTGATTCCGGTCTGGGAAAGACATGGCTTGGTAGTTCGGACTGGACTGTTCCCATGAGGCACAGGGTCAGAGCTCATTTGCATATAACCAGTGTCTAACCCAGGGTGGTGTGGAGTGCAAAAAAATGATGGATTTAGGCCCAGATCCTTGTACTGGGGTGTATGTATGACATTGTTCTACATTCTGTCCATCAACTGTGTCTTTTGAAATTTTCACCCGAGTGGGCTGGGTATGCTCAGACGTGAGTCCCAGGCTCTCCACACCACTGGAGTCAAGCTTTCCAGGCTGATGAAGACTGATAGCCAGAAACCGGTCCTTGGATGCTTGATTCCAGTCTGGGAAAGACATAGCTTGGTAGTTCGGACTGGACTGTTCCCATGAGGCACAGGGTCAGAGCTGATTTGCATATAGCCAGTGTCTAGCCCAGGGTGGTGTGGAGTGCAAAATAATGATGGATTTAGGCCCAGATCCTTGTACTGGGGTGAATGTATGACATTGTTCCACATTCTGTCCATCAACTGAGTTTTTTTTAATTTTCACCCCGAGTGGGCTGGGTATGCTCAGACGTGAGTCCCAGGCTCTCCACACCACTGGAGTCAAGCTATCCAGGCTGATGCAGGCTGATAGCCAGAAACCAGTCCTTGGATGCTTGATTCCGGTCTGGGAAAGACATGGCTTGGTAGTTCGGACTGGACTGTTCCCATGAGGCACAGGGTCAGAGCTGATTTGCATATAGCCAGTGTCTAACCCAGGGTGGTGTGGAGTGCAAAAAAATGATGGATTTAGACCCAGATCCTTGTACTGGGGTGTATGTATGACATTGTTCTACATTCTGTCCATCAACTGTGTCTTTTGAAATTTTCACCCGAGTGGGCTGGGTATGCTCAGACGTGAGTCCCAGGCTCTCCACACCACTGGAGTCAAGCTTTCCAGGCTGATGAAGACTGATAGCCAGAAACCGGTCCTTGGATGCTTGATTCCAGTCTGGGAAAGACATAGCTTGGTAGTTCGGACTGGACTGTTCCCATGAGGCACAGGGTCAGAGCTGATTTGCATATAGCCAGTGTCTAGCCCAGGGTGGTGTGGAGTGCAAAATAATGATGGATTTAGGCCCAGATCCTTGTACTGGGGTGAATGTATGACATTGTTCTACATTCTGTCCATCAACTGTGTTTTTTGAAATTTTCACCCCGAGTGGGCTGGGTATGCTCAGACGTGAGTCCCAGGCTCTCCGGAACCACTGGAGTCAAGCTATCCAGGCTGAGGAAGGCTGATAGCCAGAAACCGGTCCTTGGATGCTTGATTCCGGTCTGGGAAAGACATGGCTTGGTAGTTCGGACTGGACTGTTCCCATGAGGCACAGGGTCAGAGCTGATTTGCATATAGCCAGTGTCTAACCCAGGGTGGTGTGGAGTGCAAAAAAATGATGGATTTAGGCCCAGATCCTTGTACTGGGGTGAATGTATGACATTGTTCTACATTCTGTCCATCAACTGAGTTTTTTTAAATTTTCACCCCGAGTGGGCTGGGTATGCTCAGACGTGAGTCCCAGGCTCTCCACACCACTGGAGTCAAGCTATCCAGGCTGATGAAGGCTGATAGCCAGAAACCAGTCCTTGGATGCTTGATTCCGGTCTGGGAAAGACATGGCTTGGTAGTTCGGACTGGACTGTTCCCATGAGGCACAGGGTCAGAGCTGATTTGCATATAGCTAGTGTCTAACCCAGGGTGGTGTGGAGTGCAAAAAAATGATGGATTTAGGCCCAGATCCTTGTACTGGGGTGTATGTATGACATTGTTCTACATTCTATCCATCAACTGTGTTTTTTTAAATTTTCACCCCGAGTGGCCTGGGTATGCTCAGACGTGAGTCCCAGGCTCTCCACACCACTGGAGTCAAGCTATCCAGGCTGATGAAGGCTGATAGCCAGAAACCGGTCCTTGGATGCTTGATTCCGGCCTGGGAAAGACATGGCTTGGTAGTTCGAACTGGACTGTTCCCATGAGGCACAGGGTCAGAGCTGATTTGCATATAGCCAGTGTCTAACCCAGGGTGGTGTGGAGTGCAAAAAAATGATGGATTTAGGCCCAGATCCTTGTACTGGGGTGAATGTATGACATTGTTCCACATTCTGTCCATCAACTGAGTTTTTTTTAATTTTCACCCCGAGTGGGCTGGGTATGCTCAGACGTGAGTCCCAGGCTCTCCACACCACTGGAGTCAAGCTATCCAGGCTGATGCAGGCTGATAGCCAGAAACCAGTCCTTGGATGCTTGATTCCGGTCTGGGAAAGACATGGCTTGGTAGTTCGGACTGGACTGTTCCCATGAGGCACAGGGTCAGAGCTGATTTGCATATAGCCAGTGTCTAACCCAGGGTGGTGTGGAGTGCAAAAAAATGATGGATTTAGGCCCAGATCCTTGTACTGGGGTGTATGTATGACATTGTTCTACATTCTGTCCATCAACTGTGTCTTTTGAAATTTTCACCCGAGTGGGCTGGGTATGCTCAGACGTGAGTCCCAGGCTCTCCACACCACTGGAGTCAAGCTTTCCAGGCTGATGAAGACTGATAGCCAGAAACCGGTCCTTGGATGCTTGATTCCAGTCTGGGAAAGACATAGCTTGGTAGTTCGGACTGGACTGTTCCCATGAGGCACAGGGTCAGAGCTGATTTGCATATAGCCAGTGTCTAGCCCAGGGTGGTGTGGAGTGCAAAATAATGATGGATTTAGGCCCAGATCCTTGTACTGGGGTGAATGTATGACATTGTTCTACATTCTGTCCATCAACTGTGTTTTTTGAAATTTTCACCCCAAGTGGGCTCTGTATGCTCAGACGTGAGTCCCAGGGTCTCCACACCACTGGAGTCAAGCTATCCAGGCTGATGAAGGCTGATAGCCAGAAACCGGTCCTTGTATGCTTGATTCCGGTCTGGGAAAGACATGGCTTGGTAGTTCGGACTGGACTGTTCCCATGAGGCACAGGGTCAGAGCTGATTTGCATATAGCCAGTGTCTAGCCCAGGGTGGTGTGGAGTGCAAAAAAATGATGGATTTAGGCCTAGATCCTTGTACTGGGGTGAATGTATGACATTGTTCTACATTCTGTCCATGAACTGTGTTTTTTGAAATTTTCACCCCGAGTGGGCTGGGTATGCTCAGACGTGAGTCCCAGGCTCTCCACACCACTGGAGTCAAGCTATCCAGGCTGATGAAGGCTGATAGCCAGAAACCGGTCCTTGGATGCTTGATTCCGGTTTGGGAAAGACATGGCTTGGTAGTTCGGACTGGACTGTTCCCATGAGGCACAGGGTCAGAGCTGATTTGCATATAGCCAGTGTCTAACCCAGGGTGGTGTGGAGGGCAAAAAAATGATGGATTTAGGCCCAGATCCTTGTACTGGGGTGAATGTATGACATAGTTCTACATTCTGTCCATCAACTGTGTTTTTTGAAATTTTCACCCCGAGTGGGCTGGGTATGCTCAGACGTGAGTCCCAGGCTCTCCGGAACCACTGGAGTCAAGCTATCCAGGCTGAGGAAGGCTGATAGCCAGAAACCGGTCCTTGGATGCTTGATTCCGGTCTGGGAAAGACATGGCTTGGTAGTTCGGACTGGACTGTTCCCATGAGGCACAGGGTCAGAGCTGATTTGCATATAGCCAGTGTCTAACCCAGGGTGGTGTGGAGTGCAAAAAAATGATGGATTTAGGCCCAGATCCTTGTACTGGGGTGAATGTATGACATTGTTCTACATTCTGTCCATCAACTGAGTTTTTTTAAATTTTCACCCCGAGTGGGCTGGGTATGCTCAGACGTGAGTCCCAGGCTCTCCACACCACTGGAGTCAAGCTATCCAGGCTGATGAAGGCTGATAGCCAGAAACCAGTCCTTGGATGCTTGATTCCGGTCTGGGAAAGACATGGCTTGGTAGTTCGGACTGGACTGTTCCCATGAGGCACAGGGTCAGAGCTGATTTGCATATAGCTAGTGTCTAACCCAGGGTGGTATGGAGTGCAAAAAAATGATGGATTTAGGCCCAGATCCTTGTACTGGGGTGTATGTATGACATTGTTCTACATTCTGTCCATCAACTTTGTTTTTTGAAATTTTCACCCCGAGTGGCCTGGGTATGCTCAGACGTGAGTCCCAGGCTCACCACACCACTGGAGTCAAGCTATCCAGGCTGATGAAGACTGATAGCCAGAAACCGGTCCTTGGATGCTTGATTCCGGTCTGGGAAAGACATGGCTTGGTAGTTCGGACTGGACTGTTCCCATGAGGCACAGGGTCAGAGCTGATTTGCATATAGCCAGTGTCTAGCCCAGGGTGGTGTGGAGTGCAAAAAAATGATGGATTTAGGCCCAGATCCTTGTAATGGGGTGAATGTATGACATTGTTCTACATTCTGTCCATCAACTGTGTTTTTTAAAATGTTCACCCCGAGTGGGCTGGGTATGCTCAGACGTGAGTCCCAGGCTCTCCACACCACTGGAGTCAAGCTATCCAGGCTGATGAAGGCTGATAGCCAGAAATCGGTCCTTGGATGCTTGATTCCGGTCTCGGAAAGACATGGCTTGGTAGTTCGGACTGGACTGTTCCCATGAGGCACAGGGTCAGAGCTGATTTGCATATAGCCAGTGTCTAGCCCAGGGTGGTGTGGAGTGCAAAAAAATGATGGATTTAGGCCCAGATCCTTGTACTGGGGTGAATGTATGACATTGTTCTACATTCTGTCCATCAACTGTGTTTTTTGAAATTTTCACCCCGAGTGGGCTGGGTATGCTCAGACGTGAGTCCCAGGCTCTCCACACCACTGGAGTCAAGATATCCAAGCTGATGAAGGCTGATAGCCAGAAACCGGTCCTTGGATGCGTGATTCCGGTCTGGGAAAGACATGGCTTGGTAGTTCGGACTGGACTGTTCCCATGAGGCACAGGGTTAGAGCTGATTTGCATATAGCCAGTGTCTAACCCAGGGTGGTGTGGAGTGCAACAAATATGATGGATTTAGGCCCAGATACTTGTACTGGGGTGAATGTATGACATTGTTCTACATTCTGTCCATCAACTGTGTTTTTTGAAATTTTCACCCCGAGTGGGCTGGGTATGCTCAGACGTGAGTCCCAGGCTCTCCACACCACTGTAGTCAAGCTATCCAGGCTGATGAAGGCTGATAGCCAGAAACCGGTCCTTGGATGCTTGATTCCGGTCTGGGAAAGACATGGCTTGGTAGTTCGGACTGGACTGTTCCCATGAGGCACAGGGTCAGAGCTGATTTGCATATAGCCAGTGTCTAACCCAGGGTGGTTTGGAGTGCAAATAAATGATGGATTTAGGCCCAGATCCTTGTACTGGGGTGAATGTATGACATTGTTCTACATTCTGTCCATCAACTGTGTTTTTTGAAATTTTCACCCCGAGTGGGCTGGGTATGCTCAGACGTGAGTCCCAGGCTCTCCACACCACTGGAGTCAAGCTATCCAGGCTGATGAAGGCTGATAGCCAGAAACCGGTCCTTGGATGCTTGATTCCGGTCTGGGAAAGACATGGCTTGGTAGTTCGGACTGGACTGTTCCCATGAGGCACAGGGTCAGAGCTGATTTGCATATAGCCAGTGTCGAGCCCAGGGTGGTGTGGAGTGCAAAAAAATGATGGATTTAGGCCCAGATCCTTGTAATGGGGTGAATGTATGACATTGTTCTACATTCTGTCCATCAACTGTGTTTTTTAAAATGTTCACCCCGAGTGGGCTGGGTATGCTCAGACGTGAGTCCCAGGCTCTCCACACCACTGGAGTCAAGCTATCCAGGCTGATGAAGGCTGATAGCCAGAAATCGGTCCTTGGATGCTTGATTCCGGTCTCGGAAAGACATGGCTTGGTAGTTCGGACTGGACTGTTCCCATGAGGCACAGGGTCAGAGCTGATTTGCATATAGCCAGTGTCTAGCCCAGGGTGGTGTGGAGTGCAAAAAAATGATGGATTTAGGCCCAGATCCTTGTACTGGGGTGAATGTATGACATTGTTCTACATTCTGTCCATCAACTGTGTTTTTTGAAATTTTCACCCCGAGTGGGCTGGGTATGCTCAGACGTGAGTCCCAGGCTCTCCACACCACTGGAGTCAAGCTATCCAAGCTGATGAAGGCTGATAGCCAGAAACCGGTCCTTGGATGCGTGATTCCGGTCTGGGAAAGACATGGCTTGGTAGTTCGGACTGGACTGTTCCCATGAGGCACAGGGTTAGAGCTGATTTGCATATAGCCAGTGTCTAACCCAGGGTGGTGTGGAGTGCAACAAATATGATGGATTTAGGCCCAGATACTTGTACTGGGGTGAATGTATGACATTGTTCTACATTCTGTCCATCAACTGTGTTTTTTGAAATTTTCACCCCGAGTGGGCTGGGTATGCTCAGACGTGAGTCCCAGGCTCTCCACACCACTGTAGTCAAGCTATCCAGGCTGATGAAGGCTGATAGCCAGAAACCGGTCCTTGGATGCTTGATTCCGGTCTGGGAAAGACATGGCTTGGTAGTTCGGACTGGACTGTTCCCATGAGGCACAGGGTCAGAGCTGATTTGCATATAGCCAGTGTCTAACCCAGGGTGGTTTGGAGTGCAAATAAATGATGGATTTAGGCCCAGATCCTTGTACTGGGGTGAATGTATGACATTGTTCTACATTCTGTCCATCAACTGTGTTTTTTGAAATTTTCACCCCGAGTGGGCTGGGTATGCTCAGACGTGAGTCCCAGGCTCTCCACACCACTGGAGTCAAGCTATCCAGGCTGATGAAGGCTGATAGCCAGAAACCGGTCCTTGGATGCTTGATTCCGGTCTGGGAAAGACATGGCTTGGTAGTTCGGACTGGACTGTTCCCATGAGGCACAGGGTCAGAGCTGATTTGCATATAGCCAGTGTCTAACCCAGGGTGGTGTGGAGTGCAAAAAATGATGGATTTAGGCCCAGATCCTTGTACTGGAGTGAATGTATGACATTGTTCTACATTCTGTTCATCAACTGTGTTTTTTGAAATTTTCACCCCGAGTGCGCTGGGTATGCTCAGACGTGAGTCCCAGGCTCTCCATACCACTGGAGTCAAGCTATCCAGGCTGATGAAGGCTGATAGCCAGAAACCGGTCCTTGGATGCTTGATTCCGGTCTGGGAAAGACATGGCTTGGTAGTTCGGACTGGACTGTTCCCATGAGGCACAGGGTCAGAGCTCATTTGCATATAGCCAGTGTCTAACCCAGGGTGGTGTGGAGTGCAAAGAAATGATGGATTTAGGCCCAGATCCTTGTACTGGGGTGAATGTATGACATTGTTCTACATTCTGTCCATCAACTGTGTTTTTTGAAATTTTCACCCCGAGTGGGCTGGGTATGCTCAGACGTGAGTCCCAGGCTCTCCACACCACTGGAGTCAAGCTATCCAGGCTGATGAAGGCTGATAGCCAGAAACCGGTCCTTGGATGCTTGATTCCGGTCTGGGAAAGACATGGCTTGGTAGTTCGAACTGGACTGTTCCCATGAGGCACAGGGTCAGAGCTGATTTGCATATAGCCAGTGTCTAACCCAGGGTGGTGTGGAGTGCAAAAAAATGATGGATTTAGGCCCAGATCCTTGTACTGGGGTGTATGTATGACATTGTTCTACATTCTGTCCATCAACTGTGTTTTTTGAAATTTTCACCCCGAGTGGCCTGGGTATGCTCAGACGTGAGTCCCAGGCTCACCACACCACTGGAGTCAAGCTATCCAGGCTGATGAAGACTGATAGCCAGAAACCGGTCCTTGGATGCTTGATTCCGGTCTGGGAAAGACATGGCTTGGTAGTTCGGACTGGACTGTTCCCATGAGGCACAGGGTCAGAGCTGATTTGCATATAGCCAGTGTCTAGCCCAGGGTGGTGTGGAGTGCAAAAAAATGATGGATTTAGGCCCAGATCCTTGTAATGGGGTGAATGTATGACATTGTTCTACATTCTGTCCATCAACTGTGTTTTTTAAAATGTTCACCCCGAGTGGGCTGGGTATGCTCAGACGTGAGTCCCAGGCTCTCCACACCACTGGAGTCAAGCTATCCAGGCTGATGAAGGCTGATAGCCAGAAATCGGTCCTTGGATGCTTGATTCCGGTCTGGGAAAGACATGGCTTGGTAGTTCGGACTGGACTGTTCCCATGAGGCACAGGGTCAGAGCTGATTTGCATATAGCCAGTGTCTAGCCCAGGGTGGTGTGGAGTGCAAAAAAATGATGGATTTAGGCCCAGATCCTTGTACTGGGGTGAATGTATGACATTGTTCTACATTCTGTCCATCAACTGTGTTTTTTGAAATTTTCACCCCGAGTGGGCTGGGTATGCTCAGACGTGAGTCCCAGGCTCTCCACACCACTGGAGTCAAGCTATCCAAGCTGATGAAGGCTGATAGCCAGAAACCGGTCCTTGGATGCGTGATTCCGGTCTGGGAAAGACATGGCTTGGTAGTTCGGACTGGACTGTTCCCATGAGGCACAGGGTTAGAGATGATTTGCATATAGCCAGTGTCTAACCCAGGGTGGTGTGGAGTGCAAAAAATATGATGGATTTAGGCCCAGATACTTGTACTGGGGTGAATGTATGACATTGTTCTACATTCTGTCCATCAACTGTGTTTTTTTAAATTTTCACCCCGAGTGGGCTTGGTATGCTCAGACGTGAGTCCCAGGCTCTCCACACCACTGTAGTCAAGCTATCCAGGCTGATGAAGGCTGATAGCCAGAAACCGGTCCTTGGATGCTTGATTCCGGTCTGGGAAAGACATGGCTTGGTAGTTCGGACTGGACTGTTCCCATGAGGCACAGGGTCAGAGCTGATTTGCATATAACCAGTGTCTAACCCAGGGTGGTGTGGAGTGCAAAAAATGATGGATTTAGGCCCAGATCCTTGTACTGGAGTGAATGTATGACATTGTTCTACATTCTGTTCATCAACTGTGTTTTTTGAAATTTTCACCCCGAGTGGGCTGGGTATGCTCAGACGTGAGTCCCAGGCTCTCCACACCACTGGAGTCAAGCTATCCAGGCTGATGAAGGCTGATAGCCAGAAACCGGTCCTTGGATGCTTGATTCCGGTCTGGGAAAGACATGGCTTGGTAGTTCGGACTGGACTGTTCCCATGAGGCACAGGGTCAGAGCTCATTTGCATATAGCCAGTGTCTAACCCAGGGTGGTGTGGAGTGCAAAAAAATGATGGATTTAGGCCCAGATCCTTGTACTGGGGTGAATGTATGACATTGTTCTACATTCTGTCCATCAACTGTGTTTTTTGAAATTTTCACCCCGAGTGGCCTGGGTATGCTCAGACGTGAGTCCCAGGCTCACCACACCACTGGAGTCAAGCTATCCAGGCTGATGAAGACTGATAGCCAGAAACCGGTCCTTGGATGCTTGATTCCGGTCTGGGAAAGACATGGCTTGGTAGTTCGGACTGGACTGTTCCCATGAGGCACAGGGTCAGAGCTGATTTGCATATAGCCAGTGTCTAACCCAGGGTGGTGTGGAGGGCAAAAAAATGATGGATTTAGGCCCAGATCCTTGTACTGGGGTGAATGTATGACATTGTTCTACATTCTGTCCATCAACTGTGTTTTTTGAAATTTTCACCCCGAGTGGGCTGGGTATGCTCAGACATGAGTACCAGGCTCTCCGGAACCACTGGAGTCAAGCTATCCAGGCTGAGGAAGGCTGATAGCCAGAAACCGGTCCTTGGATGCTTGATTCCGGTCTGTGAAAGACATGGCTTGGTAGTTCGGACTGGACTGTTCCCATGAGGCACAGGGTCAGAGCTGATTTGCATATAGCCAGTGTCTAACCCAGGGTGGTGTGGAGTGCAAAAAAATGATGGATTTAGGCCCAGATCCTTGTACTGGGGTGAATGTATGACATTGTTCTACATTCTGTCCATCAACTGTGTTTTTTTAAATTTTCACCCCGAGTGGGCTGGGTATGCTCAGACGTGAGTCCCAGGCTCTCCACACCACTGGAGTCAAGCTATCCAGGCTGATGAAGGCTGATAGCCAGAAACCGGTCCTTGGATGCTTGATTCCGGTCTGGGAAAGACATGGCTTGGTAGTTCGGACTGGAATGTTCCCATGAGGCACAGGGTCAGAGCTGATTTGCATATAGCCAGTGTCTAACACAGGGTGGTGTGGAGGGCAAAAAAATGATGGATTTAGGCCCAGATCCTTGTACTGGGGTGAATGTATGACATTGTTCTACATTCTGTCCATCAACTGAGTTTTTTTAAATTTTCACCCCGAGTGGGCTGGGTATGCTCAGACGTGAGTCCCAGGCTCACCACACCACTGGAGTCAAGCTATCCAGGCTGATGAAGACTGATAGCCAGAAACCGGTCCTTGGATGCTTGATTCCGGTCTGGGAAAGACATGGCTTGGTAGTTCGGACTGGACTGTTCCCATGAGGCACAGGGTCAGAGCTGATTTGCATATAGCCAGTGTCTAGCCCAGGGTGGTGTGGAGTGCAAAAAAATGATGGATTTAGGCCCAGATCCTTGTAATGGGGTGAATGTTTGACATTGTTCTACATTCTGTCCATCAACTGTGTTTTTTAAAATGTTCACCCCGAGTGGGCTGGGTATGCTCAGACGTGAGTCCCAGGCTCTCCACACCACTGGAGTCAAGCTATCCAGGCTGATGAAGGCTGATAGCCAGAAATCGGTCCTTGGATGCTTGATTCCGGTCTGGGAAAGACATGGCTTGGTAGTTCGGACTGGACTGTTCCCATGAGGCACAGGGTCAGAGCTGATTTGCATATAGCCAGTGTCTAGTCCAGGGTGGTGTGGAGTGCAAAAAAATGATGGATTTAGGCCCAGATCCTTGTACTGGGGTGAATGTATGACATTGTTCTACATTCTGTCCATCAACTGTGTTTTTTGAAATGTTCACCCCGAGTGGGCTGGGTATGCTCAGACGTGAGTCCCAGGCTCTCCACACCACTGGAGTCAAGCTATCCAAGCTGATGAAGGCTGATAGCCAGAAACCGGTCCTTGGATGCGTGATTCCGGTCTGGGAAAGACATGGCTTGGTAGTTCGGACTGGACTGTTCCCATGAGGCACAGGGTTAGAGCTGATTTGCATATAGCCAGTGTCTAACCCAGGGTGGTGTGGAGTGCAAAAAATATGATGGATTTAGGCCCAGATACTTGTACTGGGGTGAATGTATGACATTGTTCTACATTCTGTCCATCAACTGTGTTTTTTGAAATTTTCACCCCGAGTGGGCTTGGTATGCTCAGACGTGAGTCCCAGGCTCTCCACACCACTGTAGTCAAGCTATCCAGGCTGATGAAGGCTGATAGCCAGAAACCGGTCCTTGGATGCTTGATTCCGGTCTGGGAAAGACATGGCTTGGTAGTTCGGACTGGACTGTTCCCATGAGGCACAGGGTCAGAGCTGATTTGCATATAGCCAGTGTCTAACCCAGGGTGGTGTGGAGTGCAAATAAATGATGGATTTAGGCCCAGATCCTTGTACTGGGGTGAATGTATGACATTGTTCTACATTCTGTCCATCAACTGTGTTTTTTGAAATTTTCACCCCGAGTGGGCTGGGTATGCTCAGACGTGAGTCCCAGGCTCTCCACACCACTGGAGTCAAGCTATCCAGGCTGATGAAGGCTGATAGCCAGAAACCGGTCCTTGGATGCTTGATTCCGGTCTGGGAAAGACATGGCTTGGTAGTTCGGACTGGACTGTTCCCATGAGGCACAGGGTCAGAGCTGATTTGCATATAGCCAGTGTCTAACCCAGGGTGGTGTGGAGTGCAAAAAATGATGGATTTAGGCCCAGATCCTTGTACTGGAGTGAATGTATGACATTGTTCTACATTCTGTTCATCAACTGTGTTTTTTGAAATTTTCACCCCGAGTGGGCTGGGTATGCTCAGACGTGAGTCCCAGGCTCACCACACCACTGGAGTCAAGCTATCCAGGCTGATGAAGACTGATAGCCAGAAACCGGTCCTTGGATGCTTGATTCCGGTCTGGGAAAGACATGGCTTGGTAGTTCAGACTGGACTGTTCCCATGAGGCACAGGGTCAGAGCTGATTTGCATATAGCCAGTGTCTAGCCCAGGGTGGTGTGGAGTGCAAAAAAATGATGGATTTAGGCCCAGATCCTTGTACTGGGGTGAATGTATGACATTGTTCTACATTCTGTCCATCAACTGTGTTTTTTAAAATTTTCACCCCGAGTGGGCTGGGTATGCTCAGACGTGAGTCCCAGGCTCTCCACACCACTGGAGTCAAGCTATCCAGGCTGATGAAGGCTGATAGCCAGAAATCGGTCCTTGGATGCTTGATTCCGGTCTGGGAAAGACATGGCTTGGTAGTTCGGACTGGACTGTTCCCATGAGGCACAGGGTCAGAGCTGATTTGCATATAGCCAGTGTCTAGCCCAGGGTGGTGTGGAGTGCAAAAAATGATGGATTTAGGCCCAGATCCTTGTACTGGGGTGAATGTATGACATTGTTCTACATTCTGTCCATCAACTGTGTTTTTTGAAATTTTCACCCCGAGTGGGCTGGGTATGCTCAGACGTGAGTCCCAGGCTCTCCACACCACTGGAGTCAAGCTATCCAAGCTGATGAAGGCTGATAGCCAGAAACCGGTCCTTGGATGCGTGATTCCGGTCTGGGAAAGACATGGCTTGGTAGTTCGGACTGGACTGTTCCCATGAGGCACAGGGTTAGAGCTGATTTGCATATAGCCAGTGTCTAACCCAGGGTGGTGTGGAGTGCAAAAAATATGATGGATTTAGGCCCAGATACTTGTACTGGGGTGAATGTATGACATTGTTCTACATTCTGTCCATCAACTGTGTTTTTTGAAATTTTCACCCCGAGTGGGCTGGGTATGCTCAGACGTGAGTCCCAGGCTCTCCACACCACTAGAGTCAAGCTATCCAGGCTGATGAAGGCTGATAGCCAGAAACCGGTCCTTGGATGCTTGATTCCGGTCTGGGAAAGACATGGCTTGGTAGTTCGGACTGGACTGTTCCCATGAGGCACAGGGTCAGAGCTGATTTGCATATAGCCAGTGTCTAACCCAGGGTGGTGTGGAGTGCAAAAAATGATGGATTTAGGCCCAGATCCTTGTACTGGAGTGAATGTATGACATTGTTCTACATTCTGTTCATCAACTGTGTTTTTTGAAATTTTCACCCCGAGTGGGCTGGGTATGCTCAGACGTGAGTCCCAGGCTCTCCACACCACTGGAGTCAAGCTATCCAGGCTGATGAAGGCTGATAGCCAGAAACCGGTCCTTGGATGCTTGATTCCGGTCTGGGAAAGACATGGCTTGGTAGTTCGGACTGGACTGTTCCAATGAGGCACAGGGTCAGAGCTCATTTGCATATAGCCAGTGTCTAACCCAGGGTGGTGTGGAGTGCAAAAAAATGATGGATTTAGGCCCAGATCTTTGTACTGGGGTGAATGTATGACATTGTTCTACATTCTGTCCATCAACTGAGTTTTTTTTAATTTCCACCCCGAGTGGGCTGGGTATGCTCAGACGTGAGTCCCAGGCTCTCCACACCACTGGAGTCAAGATATCCAGGCTGATGAAGGCTGATAGCCAGAAACCGGTCCTTGGATGCTTGATTCCGGTCTGGGAAAGACATGGCTTGGTAGTTCGGACTGGACTGTTCCCATGAGGCACAGGGTCAGAGCTGATTTGCATATAGCCAGTGTCTAGCCCAGGGTGGTGTGGAGTGCAAAAAAATGATGGATTTAGGCCCAGATCCTTGTACTGGGGTGAATGTATGACATTGTTCTACATTCTGTCCATCAACTGTGTTTTTTGAAATTTTCACCCCGAGTGGGCTGGGTATGCTCAGACGTGAGTCCCAGGCTCTCCACACCACTGGAGTCAAGCTATCCAGGCTGATGAAGGCTGATAGCCAGAAACCGGTCCTTGGATGCTTGATTCCGGTCTGGGAAAGACATGGCTTGGTAGTTCGGACTGGACAGTTCCCATGAGGCACAGGGTCAGAGCTGATTTGCATATAGCCAGTGTCTAGCCCAGGGTGGTGTGGAGTGCAAAAAAATGATGGATTTAGGCCCAGATCCTTGTACTGGGGTGAATGTATGACATTGTTCTACATTCTGTCCATCAACTGTGTTTTTTGAAATTTTCACCCCGAGTGGGCTGGGTATGCTCAGACGTGAGTCCCAGGCTCTCCACACCACTGGAGTCAAGCTATCCAGGCTGATGAAGGCTGATAGCCAGAAACCGGTCCTTGGATGCTTGATTCCGGTCTGGGAAAGACATGGCTTGGTAGTTCGGACTGGACAGTTCCCATAAGGCACAGGGTCAGAGCTGATTTGCATATAGCAAGTGTCTAACCCAGGGTGAGGTGGAGTGCAAAAAAATGATGGATTAAGGCCCAGATCCTTGTACTGGGGTGAATGTATGACATTGTTCTACATTCTGTCCATCAACTGTGTTTTTTGAAATTTTCACCCCGAGTGGGCTGGGTATGCTCAGACGTGAGTCCCAGGCTCTCCACACCACTGGAGTCAAGCTATCCAGGCTGATGAAGACTGATAGCCAGAAACCGGTCCTTGGATGCTTGATTCCGGTCTGGGAAAGACATGGCTTGGTAGTTCAGACTGGATTGTTCCCATGAGGCACAGGGTCAGAGCTGATTTGCATATAGCCAGTGTCTAGCCCAGGGTGGTGTGGAGTGCAAAAAAATGATGGATTTAGGCCCAGATCCTTGTACTGGGGTGAATGTATGACATTGTTCTACATTCTGTCCATCAACTGTGTTTTTAAAAATTTTCACCCCGAGTGGGCTGGGTATGCTCAGACGTGAGTCCCAGGCTCTCCACACCACTGGAGTCAAGCTATCCAGGCTGATGAAGGCTGATAGCCAGAAATCGGTCCTTGGATGCTTGATTCCGGTCTGGGAAAGACATGGCTTGGTAGTTCGGACTGGACTGTTCCCATGAGGCACAGGGTCAGAGCTGATTTGCATATAGCCAGTGTCTAGCCCAGGGTGGTGTGGAGTGCAAAAAAATGATGGATTTAGGCCCAGATCCTTGTACTGGGGTGAATGTATGACATTGTTCTACATTCTGTCCATCAACTGTGTTTTTTGAAATTTTCACCCCGAGTGGGCTGGGTATGCTCAGACGTGAGTCCCAGGCTCTCCACACCACTGGAGTCAAGCTATCCAAGCTGATGAAGGCTGATAGCCAGAAACCGGTCCTTGGATGCGTGATTCCGGTCTGGGAAAGACATGGCTTGGTAGTTCGGACTGGACTGTTCCCATGAGGCACAGGGTTAGAGCTGATTTGCATATAGCCAGTGTCTAACCCAGGGTGGTGTGGAGTGCAAAAAATATGATGGATTTAGGCCCAGATACTTGTACTGGGGTGAATGTATGACATTGTTCTACATTCTGTCCATCAACTGTGTTTTTTGAAATTTTCACCCCGAGTCGGCTGGGTATGCTCAGACGTGAGTCCCAGGCTCTCCACACCACTGGAGTCAAGCTATCCAGGCTGATGAAGGCTGATAGCCAGAAACCGGTCCTTGGATGCTTGATTCCGGTCTGGGAAAGACATGGCTTGGTAGTTCGGACTGGACTGTTCCCATGAGGCACAGGGTCAGAGCTGATTTGCATATAGCCAGTGTCTAACCCAGGGTGGTGTGGAGTGCAAAAAATGATGGATTTAGGCCCAGATCCTTGTACTGGAGTGAATGTATGACATTGTTCTACATTCTGTTCATCAACTGTGTTTTTTGAAATTTTCACCCCGAGTAGGCTGGGTATGCTCAGACGTGAGTCCCAGGCTCTCCACACCACTGGAGTCAAGCTATCCAGGCTGATGAAGGCTGATAGCCAGAAACCGGTCCTTGGATGCTTGATTCCGGTCTGGGAAAGACATGGCTTGGTAGTTCGGACTGGACTGTTCCCATGAGGCACAGGGTCAGAGCTCATTTGCATAAAGCCAGTGTCTAACCCAGGGTGGTGTGGAGTGCAAAAAAATGATGGATTTAGGCCCAGATCCTTGTACTGGGGTGAATGTATGACATTGTTCTACATTCTGTCCATCAACTGTGTTTTTTTAAATTTTCACCCCGAGTGGGCTGGGTATGCTCAGACGTGAGTCCCAGGCTCTCCACACCACTGGAGTCAAGCTATCCAGGCTGATGAAGGCTGATAGCCAGAAACCGGTCCTTGGATGCTTGATTCCGATCTGGGAAAGACATGGCTTGGTAGTTCGAACTGGACTGTTCCCATGAGGCACAGGGTCAGAGCTGATTTGCATATAGCCAGTGTCTAACCCAGGGTGGTGTGGAGTGCAAAAAATGATGGATTTAGGCCCAGATCTTTGTACTGGGGTGAATGTATGACATTGTTCTACATTCTGTCCATCAACTGAGTTTTTTTAAATTTAGACCCCGAGTGGGCTGGGTATGCTCAGACGTGAGTCCCAGGCTCTCCACACCACTGGAGTCAAGATATCCAGGCTGATGAAGGCTGATAGCCAGAAACCGGTCCTTGGATGCTTGATTCCGGTCTGGGAAAGACATGGCTTGGTAGTTCGGACTGGACTGTTCCCATGAGGCACAGGGTCAGAGCTGATTTGCATATAGCCAGTGTCTAGCCCAGGGTGGTGTGGAGTGCAAAAAAATGATGGATTTAGGCCCAGATCCTTGTACTGGGGTGAATGTATGACATTGTTCTACATTCTGTCCATCAACTGTGTTTTTTGAAATTTTCACCCCGAGTGGGCTGGGTATGCTCAGACGTGAGTCCCAGGCTCTCCACACCACTGGAGTCAAGCTATCCAGGCTGATGAAGGCTGATAGCCAGAAACCGGTCCTTGGATGCTTGATTCCGGTCTGGGAAAGACATGGCTTGGTAGTTCAGACTGGACAGTTCCCATAAGGCACAGGGTCAGAGCTGATTTGCATATAGCAAGTGTCTAACCCAGGGTGAGGTGGAGTGCAAAAAAATGATGGATTAAGGCCCAGATCCTTGTACTGGGGTGAATGTATGACATTGTTCTACATTCTGTCCATCAACTGTGTTTTTTGAAATTTTCACCCCGAGTGGGCTGGGTATGCTCAGACGTGAGTCCCAGGCTCTCCACACCACTGGAGTCAAGCTATCCAGGCTGATGAAGGCTGATAACCAGAAACCGGTCCTTGGATGCTTGGTTCCGGTCTGGGAAAGACATGGCTTGGTAGTTCGGACTGGACTGTTCCCATGAGGCACAGGGTCAGAGCTGATTTGCATATAGCTAGTGTCTAACCCAGGGTGGTGTGGAGTGCAAAAAAATGATGGATTTAGGCCCAGATCCTTGTACTGGGGTGAATGTATGACATTGTTCTACATTCTGTCCATCAACTGTGTTTTTTGAAATTTTCACCCCGAGTGGCCTGGGTATGCTCAGACGTGAGTCCCAGGCTCACCACACCACTGGAGTCAAGCTATCCAGGCTGATGAAGACTGATAGCCAGAAACCGGTCCTTGGATGCTTGATTCCGGTCTGGGAAAGACATGGCTTGGTAGTTCAGACTGGACTGTTCCCATGAGGCACAGGGTCAGAGCTGATTTGCATATAGCCAGTGTCTAGCCCAGGGTGGTGTGGAGTGCAAAAAAATGATGGATTTAGGCCCAGATCCTTGTACTGGGGTGAATGTATGACATTGTTCTACATTCTGTCCATCAACTGTGTTTTTTAAAATTTTCACCCCGAGTGGGCTGGGTATGCTCAGACGTGAGTCCCAGGCTCTCCACACCACTGGAGTCAAGCTATCCAGGCTGATGAAGGCTGATAGCCAGAAATCGGTCCTTGGATGCTTGATTCCGGTCTGGGAAAGACATGGCTTGGTAGTTCGGACTGGACTGTTCCCATGAGGCACAGGGTCAGAGCTGATTTGCATATAGCCAGTGTCTAGCCCAGGGTGGTGTGGAGTGCAAAAAAATGATGGATTTAGGCCCAGATCCTTGTACTGGGGTGAATGTATGACATTGTTCTACATTCTGTCCATCAACTGTGTTTTTTGAAATTTTCACCCCGAGTGGGCTGGGTATGCTCAGACGTGAGTCCCAGGCTCTCCACACCACTGGAGTCAAGCTATCCAAGCTGATGAAGGCTGATAGCCAGAAACCGGTCCTTGGATGCGTGATTCCGGTCTGGGAAAGACATGGCTTGGTAGTTCGGACTGGACTGTTCCCATGAGGCACAGGGTTAGAGCTGATTTGCATATAGCCAGTGTCTAACCCAGGGTGGTGTGGAGTGCAAAAAATATGATGGATTTAGGCCCAGATACTTGTACTGGGGTGAATGTATGACATTGTTCTACATTCTGTCCATCAACTGTGTTTTTTGAAATTTTCACCCCGAGTGGGCTGGGTATGCTCAGACGTGAGTCCCAGGCTCTCCACACCACTAGAGTCAAGCTATCCAGGCTGATGAAGGCTGATAGCCAGAAACCGGTCCTTGGATGCTTGATTCCGGTCTGGGAAAGACATGGCTTGGTAGTTCGGACTGTACTGTTCCCATGAGGCACAGGGTCAGAGCTGATTTGCATATAGCCAGTGTCTAACCCAGGGTGGTGTGGAGTGCAAAAAATGATGGATTTAGGCCCAGATCCTTGTACTGGAGTGAATGTATGACATTGTTCTACATTCTGTTCATCAACTGTGTTTTTTGAAATTTTCACCCCGAGTGGGCTGGGTATGCTCAGACGTGAGTCCCAGGCTCTCCACACCACTGGAGTCAAGCTATCCAGGCTGATGAAGGCTGATAGCCAGAAACCGGTCCTTGGATGCTTGATTCCGGTCTGGGAAAGACATGGCTTGGTAGATCGGACTGGACTGTTCCCATGAGGCACAGGGTCAGAGCTCATTTGCATATAGCCAGTGTCTAACCCAGGGTGGTGTGGAGTGCAAAAAAATGATGGATTTAGGCCCAGATCTTTGTACTGGGGTGAATGTATGACATTGTTCTACATTCTGTCCATCAACTGAGTTTTTTTTAATTTTCACCCCGAGTGGGCTGGGTATGCTCAGACGTGAGTCCCAGGCTCTCCACACCACTGGAGTCAAGATATCCAGGCTGATGAAGGCTGATAGCCGGAAACCGGTCCTTGGATGCTTGATTCCGGTCTGGGAAAGACATGGCTTGGTAGTTCGGACTGGACTGTTCCCATGAGGCACAGGGTCAGAGCTGATTTGCATATAGCCAGTGTCTAGCCCAGGGTGGTGTGGAGTGCAAAAAAATGATGGATTTAGGCCCAGATCCTTGTACTGGGGTGAATGTATGACATTGTTCTACATTCTGTCCATCAACTGTGTTTTTTGAAATTTTCACCCCGAGTGGGCTGGGTATGCTCAGACGTGAGTCCCAGGCTCTCCACACCACTGGAGTCAAGCTATCCAGGCTGATGAAGGCTGATAGCCAGAAACCGGTCCTTGGATGCTTGATTCCGGTCTGGGAAAGACATGGCTTGGTAGTTCGGACTGGACAGTTCCCATAAGGCACAGGGTCAGAGCTGATTTGCATATAGCAAGTGTCTAACCCAGGGTGAGGTGGAGTGCAAAAAAATGATGGATTAAGGCCCAGATCCTTGTACTGGGGTGAATGTATGACATTGTTCTACATTCTGTCCATCAACTGTGTTTTTTGAAATTTTCACCCCGAGTGGGCTGGGTATGCTCAGACGTGAGTCCCAGGCTCTCCACACCACTGGAGTCAAGCTATCCAGGCTGATGAAGACTGATAGCCAGAAACCGGTCCTTGGATGCTTGATTCCGGTCTGGGAAAGACATGGCTTGGTAGTTCAGACTGGATTGTTCCCATGAGGCACAGGGTCAGAGCTGATTTGCATATAGCCAGTGTCTAGCCCAGGGTGGTGTGGAGTGCAAAAAAATGATGGATTTAGGCCCAGATCCTTGTACTGGGGTGAATGTATGACATTGTTCTACATTCTGTCCATCAACTGTGTTTTTAAAAATTTTCACCCCGAGTGGGCTGGGTATGCTCAGACGTGAGTCCCAGGCTCTCCACACCACTGGAGTCAAGCTATCCAGGCTGATGAAGGCTGATAGCCAGAAATCGGTCCTTGGATGCTTGATTCCGGTCTGGGAAAGACATGGCTTGGTAGTTCGGACTGGACTGTTCCCATGAGGCACAGGGTCAGAGCTGATTTGCATATAGCCAGTGTCTAGCCCAGGGTGGTGTGGAGTGCAAAAAAATGATGGATTTAGGCCCAGATCCTTGTACTGGGGTGAATGTATGACATTGTTCTACATTCTGTCCATCAACTGTGTTTTTTGAAATTTTCACCCCGAGTGGGCTGGGTATGCTCAGACGTGAGTCCCAGGCTCTCCACACCACTGGAGTCAAGCTATCCAAGCTGATGAAGGCTGATAGCCAGAAACCGGTCCTTGGATGCGTGATTCCGGTCTGGGAAAGACATGGCTTGGTAGTTCGGACTGGACTGTTCCCATGAGGCACAGGGTTAGAGCTGATTTGCATATAGCCAGTGTCTAACCCAGGGTGGTGTGGAGTGCAAAAAATATGATGGATTTAGGCCCAGATACTTGTACTGGGGTGAATGTATGACATTGTTCTACATTCTGTCCATCAACTGTGTTTTTTGAAATTTTCACCCCGAGTCGGCTGGGTATGCTCAGACGTGAGTCCCAGGCTCTCCACACCACTGGAGTCAAGCTATCCAGGCTGATGAAGGCTGATAGCCAGAAACCGGTCCTTGGATGCTTGATTCCGGTCTGGGAAAGACATGGCTTGGTAGTTCGGACTGGACTGTTCCCATGAGGCACAGGGTCAGAGCTGATTTGCATATAGCCAGTGTCTAACCCAGGGTGGTGTGGAGTGCAAAAAATGATGGATTTAGGCCCAGATCCTTGTACTGGAGTGAATGTATGACATTGTTCTACATTCTGTTCATCAACTGTGTTTTTTGAAATTTTCACCCCGAGTAGGCTGGGTATGCTCAGACGTGAGTCCCAGGCTCTCCACACCACTGGAGTCAAGCTATCCAGGCTGATGAAGGCTGATAGCCAGAAACCGGTCCTTGGATGCTTGATTCCGGTCTGGGAAAGACATGGCTTGGTAGTTCGGACTGGACTGTTCCCATGAGGCACAGGGTCAGAGCTCATTTGCATAAAGCCAGTGTCTAACCCAGGGTGGTGTGGAGTGCAAAAAAATGATGGATTTAGGCCCAGATCCTTGTACTGGGGTGAATGTATGACATTGTTCTACATTCTGTCCATCAACTGTGTTTTTTTAAATTTTCACCCCGAGTGGGCTGGGTATGCTCAGACGTGAGTCCCAGGCTCTCCACACCACTGGAGTCAAGCTATCCAGGCTGATGAAGGCTGATAGCCAGAAACCGGTCCTTGGATGCTTGATTCCGATCTGGGAAAGACATGGCTTGGTAGTTCGAACTGGACTGTTCCCATGAGGCACAGGGTCAGAGCTGATTTGCATATAGCCAGTGTCTAACCCAGGGTGGTGTGGAGTGCAAAAAATGATGGATTTAGGCCCAGATCTTTGTACTGGGGTGAATGTATGACATTGTTCTACATTCTGTCCATCAACTGAGTTTTTTTAAATTTAGACCCCGAGTGGGCTGGGTATGCTCAGACGTGAGTCCCAGGCTCTCCACACCACTGGAGTCAAGATATCCAGGCTGATGAAGGCTGATAGCCAGAAACCGGTCCTTGGATGCTTGATTCCGGTCTGGGAAAGACATGGCTTGGTAGTTCGGACTGGACTGTTCCCATGAGGCACAGGGTCAGAGCTGATTTGCATATAGCCAGTGTCTAGCCCAGGGTGGTGTGGAGTGCAAAAAAATGATGGATTTAGGCCCAGATCCTTGTACTGGGGTGAATGTATGACATTGTTCTACATTCTGTCCATCAACTGTGTTTTTTGAAATTTTCACCCCGAGTGGGCTGGGTATGCTCAGACGTGAGTCCCAGGCTCTCCACACCACTGGAGTCAAGCTATCCAGGCTGATGAAGGCTGATAGCCAGAAACCGGTCCTTGGATGCTTGATTCCGGTCTGGGAAAGACATGGCTTGGTAGTTCAGACTGGACAGTTCCCATAAGGCACAGGGTCAGAGCTGATTTGCATATAGCAAGTGTCTAACCCAGGGTGAGGTGGAGTGCAAAAAAATGATGGATTAAGGCCCAGATCCTTGTACTGGGGTGAATGTATGACATTGTTCTACATTCTGTCCATCAACTGTGTTTTTTGAAATTTTCACCCCGAGTGGGCTGGGTATGCTCAGACGTGAGTCCCAGGCTCTCCACACCACTGGAGTCAAGCTATCCAGGCTGATGAAGGCTGATAACCAGAAACCGGTCCTTGGATGCTTGGTTCCGGTCTGGGAAAGACATGGCTTGGTAGTTCGGACTGGACTGTTCCCATGAGGCACAGGGTCAGAGCTGATTTGCATATAGCTAGTGTCTAACCCAGGGTGGTGTGGAGTGCAAAAAAATGATGGATTTAGGCCCAGATCCTTGTACTGGGGTGAATGTATGACATTGTTCTACATTCTGTCCATCAACTGTGTTTTTTGAAATTTTCACCCCGAGTGGCCTGGGTATGCTCAGACGTGAGTCCCAGGCTCACCACACCACTGGAGTCAAGCTATCCAGGCTGATGAAGACTGATAGCCAGAAACCGGTCCTTGGATGCTTGATTCCGGTCTGGGAAAGACATGGCTTGGTAGTTCAGACTGGACTGTTCCCATGAGGCACAGGGTCAGAGCTGATTTGCATATAGCCAGTGTCTAGCCCAGGGTGGTGTGGAGTGCAAAAAAATGATGGATTTAGGCCCAGATCCTTGTACTGGGGTGAATGTATGACATTGTTCTACATTCTGTCCATCAACTGTGTTTTTTAAAATTTTCACCCCGAGTGGGCTGGGTATGCTCAGACGTGAGTCCCAGGCTCTCCACACCACTGGAGTCAAGCTATCCAGGCTGATGAAGGCTGATAGCCAGAAATCGGTCCTTGGATGCTTGATTCCGGTCTGGGAAAGACATGGCTTGGTAGTTCGGACTGGACTGTTCCCATGAGGCACAAGGTCAGAGCTGATTTGCATATAGCCAGTGTCTAGCCCAGGGTGGTGTGGAGTGCAAAAAAATGATGGATTTAGGCCCAGATCCTTGTACTGGGGTGAATGTATGACATTGTTCTACATTCTGTCCATCAACTGTGTTTTTTGAAATTTTCACCCCGAGTGGGCTGGGTATGCTCAGACGTGAGTCCCAGGCTCTCCACACCACTGGAGTCAAGCTATCCAAGCTGATGAAGGCTGATAGCCAGAAACCGGTCCTTGGATGCGTGATTCCGGTCTGGGAAAGACATGGCTTGGTAGTTCGGACTGGACTGTTCCCATGAGGCACAGGGTTAGAGCTGATTTGCATATAGCCAGTGTCTAACCCAGGGTGGTGTGGAGTGCAAAAAATATGATGGATTTAGGCCCAGATACTTGTACTGGGGTGAATGTATGACATTGTTCTACATTCTGTCCATCAACTGTGTTTTTTGAAATTTTCACCCCGAGTGGGCTGGGTATGCTCAGACGTGAGTCCCAGGCTCTCCACACCACTAGAGTCAAGCTATCCAGGCTGATGAAGGCTGATAGCCAGAAACCGGTCCTTGGATGCTTGATTCCGGTCTGGGAAAGACATGGCTTGGTAGTTCGGACTGTACTGTTCCCATGAGGCACAGGGTCAGAGCTGATTTGCATATAGCCAGTGTCTAACCCAGGGTGGTGTGGAGTGCAAAAAATGATGGATTTAGGCCCAGATCCTTGTACTGGAGTGAATGTATGACATTGTTCTACATTCTGTTCATCAACTGTGTTTTTTGAAATTTTCACCCCGAGTGGGCTGGGTATGCTCAGACGTGAGTCCCAGGCTCTCCACACCACTGGAGTCAAGCTATCCAGGCTGATGAAGGCTGATAGCCAGAAACCGGTCCTTGGATGCTTGATTCCGGTCTGGGAAAGACATGGCTTGGTAGATCGGACTGGACTGTTCCCATGAGGCACAGGGTCAGAGCTCATTTGCATATAGCCAGTGTCTAACCCAGGGTGGTGTGGAGTGCAAAAAAATGATGGATTTAGGCCCAGATCTTTGTACTGGGGTGAATGTATGACATTGTTCTACATTCTGTCCATCAACTGAGTTTTTTTTAATTTTCACCCCGAGTGGGCTGGGTATGCTCAGACGTGAGTCCCAGGCTCTCCACACCACTGGAGTCAAGATATCCAGGCTGATGAAGGCTGATAGCCAGAAACCGGTCCTTGGATGCTTGATTCCGGTCTGGGAAAGACATGGCTTGGTAGTTCGGACTGGACTGTTCCCATGAGGCACAGGGTCAGAGCTGATTTGCATATAGCCAGTGTCTAGCCCAGGGTGGTGTGGAGTGCAAAAAAATGATGGATTTAGGCCCAGATCCTTGTACTGGGGTGAATGTATGACATTGTTCTACATTCTGTCCATCAACTGTGTTTTTTGAAATTTTCACCCCGAGTGGGCTGGGTATGCTCAGACGTGAGTCCCAGGCTCTCCACACCACTGGAGTCAAGCTATCCAGGCTGATGAAGGCTGATAGCCAGAAACCGGTCCTTGGATGCTTGATTCCGGTCTGGGAAAGACATGGCTTGGTAGTTCGGACTGGACAGTTCCCATAAGGCACAGGGTCAGAGCTGATTTGCATATAGCAAGTGTCTAACCCAGGGTGAGGTGGAGTGCAAAAAAATGATGGATTAAGGCCCAGATCCTTGTACTGGGGTGAATGTATGACATTGTTCTACATTCTGTCCATCAACTGTGTTTTTTGAAATTTTCACCCCGAGTGGGCTGGGTATGCTCAGACGTGAGTCCCAGGCTCTCCACACCACTGGAGTCAAGCTATCCAGGCTGATGAAGACTGATAGCCAGAAACCGGTCCTTGGATGCTTGATTCCGGTCTGGGAAAGACATGGCTTGGTAGTTCAGACTGGACTGTTCCCATGAGGCACAGGGTCAGAGCTGATTTGCATATAGCCAGTGTCTAGCCCAGGGTGGTGTGGAGTGCAAAAAAATGATGGATTTAGGCCCAGATCCTTGTACTGGGGTGAATGTATGACATTGTTCTACATTCTGTCCATCAACTGTGTTTTTTAAAATTTTCACCCCGACTGGGCTGGGTATGCTCAGACGTGAGTCCCAGGCTCTCCACACCACTGGAGTCAAGCTATCCAGGCTGATGAAGGCTGATAGCCAGAAATCTGTCCTTGGATGCTTGATTCCGGTCTGGGAAAGACATGGCTTGGTAGTTCGGACTGGACTGTTCCCATGAGGCACAGGGTCAGAGCTGATTTGCATATAGCCAGTGTCTAGCCCAGGGTGGTGTGGAGTGCAAAAAAATGATGGATTTAGGCCCAGATCCTTGTACTGGGGTGAATGTATGACATTGTTCTACATTCTGTCCATCAACTGTGTTTTTTGAAATTTTCACCCCGAGTGGGCTGGGTATGCTCAGACGTGAGTCCCAGGCTCTCCACACCACTGGAGTCAAGCTATCCAAGCTGATGAAGGCTGATAGCCAGAAACCGGTCCTTGGATGCGTGATTCCGGTCTGGGAAAGACATGGCTTGGTAGTTCGGACTGGACTGTTCCCATGAGGCACAGGGTTAGAGCTGATTTGCATATAGCCAGTGTCTAACCCAGGGTGGTGTGGAGTGCAAAAAATATGATGGATTTAGGCCCAGATACTTGTACTGGGGTGAATGTATGACATTGTTCTACATTCTGTCCATCAACTGTGTTTTTTGAAATTTTCACCCCGAGTGGGCTGGGTATGCTCAGACGTGAGTCCCAGGCTCTCCACACCACTGGAGTCAAGCTATCCAGGCTGATGAAGGCTGATAGCCAGAAACCGGTCCTTGGATGCTTGATTCCGGTCTGGGAAAGACATGGCTTGGTAGTTCGGACTGGACTGTTCCCATGAGGCACAGGGTCAGAGCTGATTTGCATATAGCCAGTGTCTAACCCAGGGTGGTGTGGAGTGCAAAAAATGATGGATTTAGGCCCAGATCCTTGTACTGGAGTGAATGTATGACATTGTTCTACATTCTGTTCATCAACTGTGTTTTTTGAAATTTTCACCCCGAGTAGGCTGGGTATGCTCAGACGTGAGTCCCAGGCTCTCCACACCACTGGAGTCAAGCTATCCAGGCTGATGAAGGCTGATAGCCAGAAACCGGTCCTTGGATGCTTGATTCCGGTCTGGGAAAGACATGGCTTGGTAGTTCGGACTGGACTGTTCCCATGAGGCACAGGGTCAGAGCTCATTTGCATAAAGCCAGTGTCTAACCCAGGGTGGTGTGGAGTGCAAAAAAATGATGGATTTAGGCCCAGATCCTTGTACTGATGTGAATGTATGACATTGTTCTACATTCTGTCCATCAACTGTGTTTTTTTAAATTTTCACACCGAGTGGGCTGGGTATGCTCAGACGTGAGTCCCAGGCTCTCCACACCACTGGAGTCAAGCTATCCAGGCTGATGAAGGCTGATAGCCAGAAACCGGTCCTTGGATGCTTGATTCCGATCTGGGAAAGACATGGCTTGGTAGTTCGAACTGGACTGTTCCCATGAGGCACAGGGTCAGAGCTGATTTGCATATAGCCAGTGTCTAACCCAGGGTGGTGTGGAGTGCAAAAAATGATGGATTTAGGCCCAGATCTTTGTACTGGGGTGAATGTATGACATTGTTCTACATTCTGTCCATCAACTGAGTTTTTTTAAATTTAGACCCCGAGTGGGCTGGGTATGCTCAGACGTGAGTCCCAGGCTCTCCACACCACTGGAGTCAAGATATCCAGGCTGATGAAGGCTGATAGCCAGAAACCGGTCCTTGGATGCTTGATTCCTGTCTGGGAAATACATGGCTTGGTAGTTCGGACTGGACTGTTCCCATGAGGCACAGGGTCAGAGCTGATTTGCATATAGCCAGTGTCTAGCCCAGGGTGGTGTGGAGTGCAAAAAAATGATGGATTTAGGCCCAGATCCTTGTACTGGGGTGAATGTATGACATTGTTCTACATTCTGTCCATCAACTGTGTTTTTTGAAATTTTCACCCCGAGTGGGCTGGGTATGCTCAGACGTGAGTCCCAGGCTCTCCACACCACTGGAGTCAAGCTATCCAGGCTGATGAAGGCTGATAGCCAGAAACCGGTCCTTGGATGCTTGATTCCGGTCTGGGAAAGACATGGCTTGGTAGTTCGGACTGGACAGTTCCCATAAGGCACAGGGTCAGAGCTGATTTGCATATAGCAAGTGTCTAACCCAGGGTGAGGTGGAGTGCAAAAAAATGATGGATTAAGGCCCAGATCCTTGTACTGGGGTGAATGTATGACATTGTTCTACATTCTGTCCATCAACTGTGTTTTTTGAAATTTTCACCCCGAGTGGGCTGGGTATGCTCAGACGTGAGTCCCAGGCTCTCCACACCACTGGAGTCAAGCTATCCAGGCTGATGAAGGCTGATAACCAGAAACCGGTCCTTGGATGCTTGGTTCCGGTCTGGGAAAGACATGGCTTGGTAGTTCGGACTGGACTGTTCCCATGAGGCACAGGGTCAGAGCTGATTTGCATATAGCCAGTGTCTAACCCAGGGTGGTGTGGAGTGCAAAAAAATGATGGATTTAGGCCCAGATCCTTGTACTGGGGTGAATGTATGACATTGTTCTACATTCTGTCCATCAACTGTGTTTTTTGAAATTTTCACCCCGAGTGGGCTGGGTATGCTCAGACGTGAGTCCCAGGCTCTCCACACCACTGGAGTCAAGCTATCCAGGCTGATGAAGGCTGATAGCCAGAAACCGGTCCTTGGATGCTTGATTCCGGTCTGGGAAAGACATGGCTTGGTAGTTCGGACTGGACTGTTCCCATGAGGCACAGGGTCAGAGCTCATTTGCATATAGCCAGTGTCTAACCCAGTGTGGTGTTGAGTGCAAAAAAATGATGGATTTAGGCCCGATCCTTGTACTGGGGTGAATGTATGACATTGTTCTACATTCTGTCCATCAACTGTGTTTTTTGAAATTTTCACCCCGAGTGGGCTGGGTATGCTCAGACGTGAGTCCCAGGCTCTCCACACCACTGGAGTCAAGCTATCCAGGCTGATGAAGGCTGATAGCCAGAAACCGGTCCTTGGATGCTTGATTCCGGTCTGGGAAAGACATGGTTTGGTAGTTCGGACTGGACTGTTCCCATGAGGCACAGGGTCAGAGCTGATTTGCATATAGCCAGTGTCTAACCCAGGGTGAGGTGGAGTGCAAAAAAATGATGGATTTAGGCCCAGATCCTTGTACTGGGGTGAATGTATGACATTGTTCTACATTCTGTCCATCAACTGTGTTTTTTGAAATTTTCACCCCGAGTGGGCTGGGTAGGCTCAGACGTGAGTCCCAGGCTCTCCACACCACTTGAGTCAAGCTATCCAGGCTGATGAAGGCTGATAGCCAGAAACCGGTCCTTGGATGCTTGATTCCGGTCTGGGAAAGACATGGCTTGGTAGTTCGGACTGGACTGTTCCCATGAGGCACAGGGTCAGAGCTGATTTGCATATAGCCAGTGTCTAACCCAGGGTGGTGTGGAGTGCAAAAAAATTATGGATTTAGGCCCAGATCCTTGTACTGGGGTGAATGTATGACATTGTTCTACATTCTGTCCATCAACTGTGTTTTTTGAAATTTTCACCCCGAGTGGGCTGGGTATGCTCAGACGTGAGTCCCAGGCTCTCCACACCACTGGAGTCAAGCTATCCAGGCTGATGAAGGCTGATAGCCAGAAACCGGTCCTTGGATGCTTGATTCCGGTCTGGGAAAGACATGGCTTGGTAGTTCAGACTGGACTGTTCCCATGAGGCACAGGGTCAGAGCTGATTTGCATATAGCCAGTGTCTAACCCAGGGTGAGGTGGAGTGCAAAAAAATGATGGATTTAGGCCCAGATCCTTGTACTGGGGTGAATGTATGACATTGTTCTACATTCTGTCCATCAACTGTGTTTTTTGAAATTTTCACCCCGAGTGGGCTGGGTATGCTCAGATGTGAGTCCCAGGCTCTCCACACCACTGGAGTCAAGCTATCCAGGCTGATGAAGGCTGATAGCCAGAAACCGGTCCTTGGATGCTTGGTTCCGGTCTGGGAAAGACATGGCTTGGTAGTTCGGAATGGACTGTTCCCATGAGGCACAGGGTCAGAGCTGATTTGCATATAGCCAGTGTCTAACCCAGGGTGGTGTGGAGTGCAAAAAAATGATGGATTTAGGCCCAGATCCTTGTACTGGGGTGAATGTATGACATTGTTCTACATTCTGTCCATCAACTGTGTTTTTTTAAATTTTCACCCCGAGTGGGCTGGGTATGCTCAGACGTGAGTCCCAGGCTCTCCACACCACTGGAGTCAAGCTATCCAGGCTGATGAAGGCTGATAGCCAGAAACCGGTCCTTGGATGCTTGATTCCGGTCTGGGAAAGACATGGCTTGGTAGTTCGGACTGGACTGTTCCCATGAGGCACAGGGTCAGAGCTCATTTGCATATAGCCAGTGTCTAACCCAGAGTGGTGTGGAGTGCAAAAAAATGATGGATTTAGGCCCGATCCTTGTACTGGGGTGAATGTATGACATTGTTCTACATTCTGTCCATCAACTGTGTTTTTTTAAATTTTCACCCCGAGTGGGCTGGGTATGCTCAGACGTGAGTCCCAGGCTCTCCACACCACTGGAGTCAAGCTATCCAGGCTGATGAAGACTGAAAGCCAGAAACCGGTCCTTGGATGCTTGATTCGGTCTGGGAAAGACATGGCTTGGTAGTTCGGACTGGACTGTTCCCATGAGGCACAGGGTCAGAGCTGATTTGCATATAGCCAGTGTCTAGCCCAGGGTGGTGTGGAGTGCAAAAAAATGATGGATTTAGGCCCAGATCCTTGTACTGGGGTGAATGTATGACATTGTTCTACATTCTGTCCATCAACTGTGTTTTTTAAATTTTCACCCCGAGTGGGCTGGGTATGCTCAGACGTGAGTCCCAGGCTCTCCACACCACTGGAGTCAAGCTATCCAGGCTGATGAAGGCTGATAGCCAGAAACCGGTCCTTGGATGCTTGATTCCCGTCTGGGAAAGACATGGCTTGGTAGTTCGGACTGGACTGATCCCATGAGGCACAGGGTCAGAGCTGATTTGCATATAGCCAGTGTCTAGCCCAGGGTGGTGTGGAGTGCAAAAAAATGATGGATTTAGGCCCAGATCCTTGTACTGGGGTGAATGTATGACATTGTTCTACATTCTGTCCATCAACTGTGTTTTTTGAAATTTTCACCCCGAGTGGGCTGGGTAGGCTCAGACGTGAGTCCCAGGCTCTCCACACCACTTGAGTCAAGCTATCCAGGCTGATGAAGGCTGATAGCCAGAAACCGGTCCTTGGATGCTTGATTCCGGTCTGGGAAAGACATGGCTTGGTAGTTCGGACTGGACTGTTCCCATGAGGCACAGGGTCAGAGCTGATTTGCATATAGCCAGTGTCTAACCCAGGGTGGTGTGGAGTGCAAAAAATTATGGATTTAGGCCCAGATCCTTGTACTGGGGTGAATGTATGACATTGTTCTACATTCTGTCCATCAACTGTGTTTTTTGAAATTTTCACCCCGAGTGGGCTGGGTAGGCTCAGACGTGAGTCCCAGGCTCTCCACACCACTTGAGTCAAGCTATCCAGGCTGATGAAGGCTGATAGCCAGAAACCGGTCCTTGGATGCTTGATTCCGGTCTGGGAAAGACATGGCTTGGTAGTTCCGACTGGACTGTTCCCATGAGGCACAGGGTCAGAGCTGATTTGCATATAGCCAGTGTCTAACCCAGGGTGGTGTGGAGTGCAAAAAAATGATGGATTTAGGCCCTGATCCTTGTACTGGGGTGAATGTATGACATTGTTCTACATTCTGTCCATCAACTGTGTTTTTTGAAATTTTCACATCGAGTGGGCTGGGTATGCTCAGACGTGAGTCCCAGGCTCTCCACACCACTGGAGTCAAGCTATCCAGGCTGATGAAGGCTGATAGCCAGAAACCGGTCCTTGGATGCTTGATTCCGGTCTGGGAAAGACATGGCTTGGTAGTTCGGACTTGGGGTTGTCCCCATGAGGCACAGGGTCAGAGCTGATTTGCATATAGCCAGTGTCTAACCCAGGGTGGTGGGGAGTGTAAAAAAATGATGGATTTAGGCCCAGATCCTTGTACTGGGGTGAATGTATGACATTGTTCTACATTCTGTCCATCAACTGTGTTTTTTGAAATTTTCACCCGAGTCGGCTGGGTATGCTCAGACGTGAGTCCCAGGCTCTCCACACTACTGGAGTCAAGCTATCCAGGCTGATGAAGGCTGATAGCCAGAAACCGGTCCTTGGATGCTTGATTCCGGTCTGGGAAAGACATGGCTTGGTAGTTCGGACTGGACTGATCCCATGAGGCACAGGGTCAGAGCTGATTTGCATATAGCCAGTGTCTAGCCCAGGGTGGTGTGGAGTGCAAAAAAATGATGGATTTAGGCCGAGATCCTTGTACTGGGGTGAATGTATGACATTGTTCTACATTCTGTCCATCAACTGTGTTTTTTGAAATTTTCACCCCGAGTGGGCTGGGTAGGCTCAGACGTGAGTCCCAGGCTCTCCACACCACTTGAGTCAAGCTATCCAGGCTGATGAAGGCTGATAGCCAGAAACCGGTCCTTGGATGCTTGATTCCGGTCTGGGAAAGACATGGCTTGGTAGTTCGGACTGGACTGTTCCCATGAGGCACAGGGTCAGAGCTGATTTGCATATAGCCAGTGTCTAACCCAGGGTGGTGTGGAGTGCAAAAAATTATGGATTTAGGCCCAGATCCTTGTACTGGGGTGAATGTATGACATTGTTCTACATTCTGTCCATCAACTGTGTTTTTTGAAATTTTCACCCCGAGTGGGTGGGTATGCTCAGACGTGAGTCCCAGGCTCTCCACACCACTGGAGTCAAGCTATCCAGGCTGATGAAGGCTGATAGCCAGAAACCGGTCCTTGGATGCTTGATTCCGGTCTGGGAAAGACATGGCTTGGTAGTTCGGACTGGACTGTTCCCATGAGGCACAGGGTCAGAGCTAATTTGCATATAGCCAGTGTCTAACCCAGGGTGGTGTGGAGTGTAAAAAAATGATGGATTTAGGCCCGGATCCTTGTACTGGGGTGAATGTATGACATTGTTCTACATTCTGTCCATCAACTGTGTTTTTTGAAATTTTCACCCGAGTGGGCTGGGTATGCTCAGACGTGAGTCCCAGGCTCTCCACACCACTGGAGTCAAGCTATCCAGGCTGATGAAGGCTGATAGCCAGAAACCGGTCCTTGGATGCTTGATTCCGGTCTGGGAAAGACATGGCTTGGTAGTTCGGACTGGACTGTTCCCATGAGGCACAGGGTCAGAGCTGATTTGCATATAGCCAGTGTCTAACCCAGGGTGGTGTGGAGTGCAAAAAAATGATGGATTTAGGCCCAGATCCTTGTACTGGGGTGAATGTATGACATTGTTCTACATTCTGTCCATCAACTGTGTTTTTTTAAATTTTCACCCCGAGTGGGCTGGGTATGCTCAGACGTGAGTCCCAGGCTCTCCACACCACTGGAGTCAAGCTATCCAGGCTGATGAAGGCTGATAGCCAGAAACCGGTCCTTGGATGCTTGATTCCGGTCTGGGAAAGACATGGTTTGGTAGTTCGGACTGGACTGTTCCCATGAGGCACAGGGTCAGAGCTGATTTGCATATAGCCAGTGTCTAACCCAGGGTGAGGTGGAGTGCAAAAAAATGATGGATTTAGGCCCAGATCCTTGTACTGGGGTGAATGTATGACATTGTTCTACATTCTGTCCATCAACTGTGTTTTTTGAAATTTTCACCCCGAGTGGGCTGGGTAGGCTCAGACGTGAGTCCCAGGCTCTCCACACCACTTGAGTCAAGCTATCCAGGCTGATGAAGGCTGATAGCCAGAAACCGGTCCTTGGATGCTTGATTCCGGTCTGGGAAAGACATGGCTTGGTAGTTCGGACTGGACTGTTCCCATGAGGCACAGGGTCAGAGCTGATTTGCATATAGCCAGTGTCTAACCCAGGGTGGTGTGGAGTGCAAAAAAATTATGGATTTAGGCCCAGATCCTTGTACTGGGGTGAATGTATGACATTGTTCTACATTCTGTCCATCAACTGTGTTTTTTGAAATTTTCACCCCGAGTGGGCTGGGTATGCTCAGACGTGAGTCCCAGGCTCTCCACACCACTGGAGTCAAGCTATCCAGGCTGATGAAGGCTGATAGCCAGAAACCGGTCCTTGGATGCTTGATTCCGGTCTGGGAAAGACATGGCTTGGTAGTTCAGACTGGACTGTTCCCATGAGGCACAGGGTCAGAGCTGATTTGCATATAGCCAGTGTCTAACCCAGGGTGAGGTGGAGTGCAAAAAAATGATGGATTTAGGCCCAGATCCTTGTACTGGGGTGAATGTATGACATTGTTCTACATTCTGTCCATCAACTGTGTTTTTTGAAATTTTCACCCCGAGTGGGCTGGGTATGCTCAGATGTGAGTCCCAGGCTCTCCACACCACTGGAGTCAAGCTATCCAGGCTGATGAAGGCTGATAGCCAGAAACCGGTCCTTGGATGCTTGGTTCCGGTCTGGGAAAGACATGGCTTGGTAGTTCGGACTGGACTGTTCCCATGAGGCACAGGGTCAGAGCTGATTTGCATATAGCCAGTGTCTAACCCAGGGTGGTGTGGAGTGCAAAAAAATGATGGATTTAGGCCCAGATCCTTGTACTGGGGTGAATGTATGACATTGTTCTACATTCTGTCCATCAACTGTGTTTTTTTAAATTTTCACCCCGAGTGGGCTGGGTATGCTCAGACGTGAGTCCCAGGCTCTCCACACCACTGGAGTCAAGCTATCCAGGCTGATGAAGGCTGATAGCCAGAAACCGGTCCTTGGATGCTTGATTCCGGTCTGGGAAAGACATGGCTTGGTAGTTCGGACTGGACTGTTCCCATGAGGCACAGGGTCAGAGCTCATTTGCATATAGCCAGTGTCTAACCCAGAGTGGTGTGGAGTGCAAAAAAATGATGGATTTAGGCCCGATCCTTGTACTGGGGTGAATGTATGACATTGTTCTACATTCTGTCCATCAACTGTGTTTTTTTAAATTTTCACCCCGAGTGGGCTGGGTATGCTCAGACGTGAGTCCCAGGCTCTCCACACCACTGGAGTCAAGCTATCCAGGCTGATGAAGACTGAAAGCCAGAAACCGGTCCTTGGATGCTTGATTCGGTCTGGGAAAGACATGGCTTGGTAGTTCGGACTGGACTGTTCCCATGAGGCACAGGGTCAGAGCTGATTTGCATATAGCCAGTGTCTAGCCCAGGGTGGTGTGGAGTGCAAAAAAATAATGGATTTAGGCCCAGATCCTTGTACTGGGGTGAATGTATGACATTGTTCTACATTCTGTCCATCAACTGTGTTTTTTAAATTTTCACCCCGAGTGGGCTGGGTATGCTCAGACGTGAGTCCCAGGCTCTCCACACCACTGGAGTCAAGCTATCCAGGCTGATGAAGGCTGATAGCCAGAAACCGGTCCTTGGATGCTTGATTCCCGTCTGGGAAAGACATGGCTTGGTAGTTCGGACTGGACTGATCCCATGAGGCACAGGGTCAGAGCTGATTTGCATATAGCCAGTGTCTAGCCCAGGGTGGTGTGGAGTGCAAAAAAATGATGGATTTAGGCCCAGATCCTTGTACTGGGGTGAATGTATGACATTGTTCTACATTCTGTCCATCAACTGTGTTTTTTGAAATTTTCACCCCGAGTGGGCTGGGTAGGCTCAGACGTGAGTCCCAGGCTCTCCACACCACTTGAGTCAAGCTATCCAGGCTGATGAAGGCTGATAGCCAGAAACCGGTCCTTGGATGCTTGATTCCGGTCTGGGAAAGACATGGCTTGGTAGTTCGGACTGGACTGTTCCCATGAGGCACAGGGTCAGAGCTGATTTGCATATAGCCAGTGTCTAACCCAGGGTGGTGTGGAGTGCAAAAAATTATGGATTTAGGCCCAGATCCTTGTACTGGGGTGAATGTATGACATTGTTCTACATTCTGTCCATCAACTGTGTTTTTTGAAATTTTCACCCCGAGTGGGCTGGGTAGGCTCAGACGTGAGTCCCAGGCTCTCCACACCACTTGAGTCAAGCTATCCAGGCTGATGAAGGCTGATAGCCAGAAACCGGTCCTTGGATGCTTGATTCCGGTCTGGGAAAGACATGGCTTGGTAGTTCCGACTGGACTGTTCCCATGAGGCACAGGGTCAGAGCTGATTTGCATATAGCCAGTGTCTAACCCAGGGTGGTGTGGAGTGCAAAAAAATGATGGATTTAGGCCCTGATCCTTGTACTGGGGTGAATGTATGACATTGTTCTACATTCTGTCCATCAACTGTGTTTTTTGAAATTTTCACATCGAGTGGGCTGGGTATGCTCAGACGTGAGTCCCAGGCTCTCCACACCACTGGAGTCAAGCTATCCAGGCTGATGAAGGCTGATAGCCAGAAACCGGTCCTTGGATGCTTGATTCCGGTCTGGGAAAGACATGGCTTGGTAGTTCGGACTTGGGGTTGTCCCCATGAGGCACAGGGTCAGAGCTGATTTGCATATAGCCAGTGTCTAACCCAGGGTGGTGGGGAGTGTAAAAAAATGATGGATTTAGGCCCAGATCCTTGTACTGGGGTGAATGTATGACATTGTTCTACATTCTGTCCATCAACTGTGTTTTTTGAAATTTTCACCCGAGTCGGCTGGGTATGCTCAGACGTGAGTCCCAGGCTCTCCACACTACTGGAGTCAAGCTATCCAGGCTGATGAAGGCTGATAGCCAGAAACCGGTCCTTGGATGCTTGATTCCGGTCTGGGAAAGACATGGCTTGGTAGTTCGGACTGGACTGATCCCATGAGGCACAGGGTCAGAGCTGATTTGCATATAGCCAGTGTCTAGCCCAGGGTGGTGTGGAGTGCAAAAAAATGATGGATTTAGGCCGAGATCCTTGTACTGGGGTGAATGTATGACATTGTTCTACATTCTGTCCATCAACTGTGTTTTTTGAAATTTTCACCCCGAGTGGGCTGGGTAGGCTCAGACGTGAGTCCCAGGCTCTCCACACCACTTGAGTCAAGCTATCCAGGCTGATGAAGGCTGATAGCCAGAAACCGGTCCTTGGATGCTTGATTCCGGTCTGGGAAAGACATGGCTTGGTAGTTCGGACTGGACTGTTCCCATGAGGCACAGGGTCAGAGCTGATTTGCATATAGCCAGTGTCTAACCCAGGGTGGTGTGGAGTGCAAAAAATTATGGATTTAGGCCCAGATCCTTGTACTGGGGTGAATGTATGACATTGTTCTACATTCTGTCCATCAACTGTGTTTTTTGAAATTTTCACCCCGAGTGGGCTGGGTATGCTCAGACGTGAGTCCCAGGCTCTCCACACCACTGGAGTCAAGCTATCCAGGCTGATGAAGGCTGATAGCCAGAAACCGGTCCTTGGATGCTTGATTCCGGTCTGGGAAAGACATGGCTTGGTAGTTCGGACTGGACTGTTCCCATGAGGCACAGGGTCAGAGCTAATTTGCATATAGCCAGTGTCTAACCCAGGGTGGTGTGGAGTGTAAAAAAATGATGGATTTAGGCCCGGATCCTTGTACTGGGGTGAATGTATGACATTGTTCTACATTCTGTCCATCAACTGTGTTTTTTGAAATTTTCACCCGAGTGGGCTGGGTATGCTCAGACGTGAGTCCCAGGCTCTCCACACCACTGGAGTCAAGCTATCCAGGCTGATGAAGGCTGATAGCCAGAAACCGGTCCTTGGATGCTTGATTCCGGTCTGGGAAAGACATGGCTTGGTAGTTCGGACTGGACTGTTCCCATGAGGCACAGGGTCAGAGCTGATTTGCATATAGCCAGTGTCTAACCCAGGGTGGTGTGGAGTGCAAAAAAATGATGGATTTAGGCCCAGATCCTTGTACTGGGGTGAATGTATGACATTGTTCTACATTCTGTCCATCAACTGTGTTTTTTTAAATTTTCACCCCGAGTGGGCTGGGTATGCTCAGACGTGAGTCCCAGGCTCTCCACACCACTGGAGTCAAGCTATCCAGGCTGATGAAGGCTGATAGCCAGAAACCGGTCCTTGGATGCTTGATTCCGGTCTGGGAAAGACATGGCTTGGTAGTTCGGACTGGACTGTTCCCATGAGGCACAGGGTCAGAGCTGATTTGCATATAGCCAGTGTCTAGCCCAGGGTGGTGTGGAGTGCAAAAAAAATATGGATTTAGGCCCAGATCCTTGTACTGGGGTGAATGTATGACATTGTTCTACATTCTGTCAATCAACTGTGTTTTTTTAAATTTTCACCCCGAGTGGGCTGGGTATGCTCAGAAGTGAGTCCCAGGCTCTCCACACCACTGGAGTCAAGCTATCCTGGCTGATGAAGACTGATAGCCAGAAACCGGTCCTTGGATGCTTGATTCCGGTCTGGGAAGGCCATGGCTTGGTAGTTCGGACTGGACTGTTCCCATGAGGCACAGGGTCAGAGCTGATTTGCATATAGCCAGTGTCTAGCCCAGGGTGGTGTGGAGTGCAAAAAAATGATGGATTTAGGCCCAGATCCTTGTACTGGGGTGAATGTATGACATTGTTCTACATTCTGTCCATCAACTGTGTTTTTTGAAATTTTTACCCCGAGTGGGCTGGGTATGCTCAGACGTGAGTCCCAGGCTCTCCACACCACTGGAGTCAAGCTATCCAGGCTGATGAAGGCTGATAGCCAGAAACCGGTCCTTGGATGCTTGATTCCGGTCTGGGAAAGACATGGCTTGGTAGTTCGGACTGGACTGATCCCATGAGGCACAGGGTCAGAGCTGATTTGCATATAGCCAGTGTCTAGCCCAGGGTGGTGTGGAGTGCAAAAAAATGATGGATTTAGGCCCAGATCCTTGTACTGGGGTGAATGTATGACATTGTTCTACATTCTGTCCATCAACTGTGTTTTTTGAAATTTTCACCCCGAGTGGGCTGGGTATGCTCAGACGTGAGTCCCAGGCTCTCCACACCACTGGAGTCAAGCTATCCAGGCTGATGAAGGCTGATAGCCAGAAACCGGTCCTTGGATGCTTGATTCCGGTCTGGGAAAGACATGGCTTGGTAGTTCGGACTTGGGGTTGTCCCCATGAGGCACAGGGTCAGAGCTGATTTGCATATAGCCAGTGTCTAGCCCAGGGTGGTGTGGAGTGCAAAAAAATGATGGATTTAGGCCGAGATCCTTGTACTGGGGTAAATGTATGACATTGTTCTACATTCTGTCCATCAACTGTGTTTTTTGAAATTTTCACCCCGAGTGGGCTGGGTAGGCTCAGACGTGAGTCCCAGGCTCTCCACACCACTTGAGTCAAGCTATCCAGGCTGATGAAGGCTGATAGCCAGAAACCGGTCCTTGGATGCTTGATTCCGGTCTGGGAAAGACATGGCTTGGTAGTTCGGACTGGACTGTTCCCATGAGGCACAGGGTCAGAGCTGATTTGCATATAGCCAGTGTCTAACCCAGGGTGGTGTGGAGTGCAAAAAATTATGGATTTAGGCCCAGATCCTTGTACTGGGGTGAATGTATGACATTGTTCTACATTCTGTCCATCAACTGTGTTTTTTGAAATTTTCACCCCGAGTGGGTGGGTATGCTCAGACGTGAGTCCCAGGCTCTCCACACCACTGGAGTCAAGCTATCCAGGCTGATGAAGGCTGATAGCCAGAAACCGGTCCTTGGATGCTTGATTCCGGTCTGGGAAAGACATGGCTTGGTAGTTCGGACTGGACTGTTCCCATGAGGCACAGGGTCAGAGCTAATTTGCATATAGCCAGTGTCTAACCCAGGGTGGTGTGGAGTGTAAAAAAATGATGGATTTAGGCCCGGATCCTTGTACTGGGGTGAATGTATGACATTGTTCTACATTCTGTCCATCAACTGTGTTTTTTGAAATTTTCACCCGAGTGGGCTGGGTATGCTCAGACGTGAGTCCCAGGCTCTCCACACCACTGGAGTCAAGCTATCCAGGCTGATGAAGGCTGATAGCCAGAAACCGGTCCTTGGATGCTTGATTCCGGTCTGGGAAAGACATGGCTTGGTAGTTCGGACTGGACTGTTCCCATGAGGCACAGGGTCAGAGCTGATTTGCATATAGCCAGTGTCTAACCCAGGGTGGTGTGGAGTGCAAAAAAATGATGGATTTAGGCCCAGATCCTTGTACTGGGGTGAATGTATGACATTGTTCTACATTCTGTCCATCAACTGTGTTTTTTTAAATTTTCACCCCGAGTGGGCTGGGTATGCTCAGACGTGAGTCCCAGGCTCTCCACACCACTGGAGTCAAGCTATCCAGGCTGATGAAGGCTGATAGCCAGAAACCGGTCCTTGGATGCTTGATTCCGGTCTGGGAAAGACATGGTTTGGTAGTTCGGACTGGACTGTTCCCATGAGGCACAGGGTCAGAGCTGATTTGCATATAGCCAGTGTCTAACCCAGGGTGAGGTGGAGTGCAAAAAAATGATGGATTTAGGCCCAGATCCTTGTACTGGGGTGAATGTATGACATTGTTCTACATTCTGTCCATCAACTGTGTTTTTTGAAATTTTCACCCCGAGTGGGCTGGGTAGGCTCAGACGTGAGTCCCAGGCTCTCCACACCACTTGAGTCAAGCTATCCAGGCTGATGAAGGCTGATAGCCAGAAACCGGTCCTTGGATGCTTGATTCCGGTCTGGGAAAGACATGGCTTGGTAGTTCGGACTGGACTGTTCCCATGAGGCACAGGGTCAGAGCTGATTTGCATATAGCCAGTGTCTAACCCAGGGTGGTGTGGAGTGCAAAAAAATTATGGATTTAGGCCCAGATCCTTGTACTGGGGTGAATGTATGACATTGTTCTACATTCTGTCCATCAACTGTGTTTTTTGAAATTTTCACCCCGAGTGGGCTGGGTATGCTCAGACGTGAGTCCCAGGCTCTCCACACCACTGGAGTCAAGCTATCCAGGCTGATGAAGGCTGATAGCCAGAAACCGGTCCTTGGATGCTTGATTCCGGTCTGGGAAAGACATGGCTTGGTAGTTCAGACTGGACTGTTCCCATGAGGCACAGGGTCAGAGCTGATTTGCATATAGCCAGTGTCTAACCCAGGGTGAGGTGGAGTGCAAAAAAATGATGGATTTAGGCCCAGATCCTTGTACTGGGGTGAATGTATGACATTGTTCTACATTCTGTCCATCAACTGTGTTTTTTGAAATTTTCACCCCGAGTGGGCTGGGTATGCTCAGATGTGAGTCCCAGGCTCTCCACACCACTGGAGTCAAGCTATCCAGGCTGATGAAGGCTGATAGCCAGAAACCGGTCCTTGGATGCTTGGTTCCGGTCTGGGAAAGACATGGCTTGGTAGTTCGGACTGGACTGTTCCCATGAGGCACAGGGTCAGAGCTGATTTGCATATAGCCAGTGTCTAACCCAGGGTGGTGTGGAGTGCAAAAAAATGATGGATTTAGGCCCAGATCCTTGTACTGGGGTGAATGTATGACATTGTTCTACATTCTGTCCATCAACTGTGTTTTTTTAAATTTTCACCCCGAGTGGGCTGGGTATGCTCAGACGTGAGTCCCAGGCTCTCCACACCACTGGAGTCAAGCTATCCAGGCTGATGAAGGCTGATAGCCAGAAACCGGTCCTTGGATGCTTGATTCCGGTCTGGGAAAGACATGGCTTGGTAGTTCGGACTGGACTGTTCCCATGAGGCACAGGGTCAGAGCTCATTTGCATATAGCCAGTGTCTAACCCAGAGTGGTGTGGAGTGCAAAAAAATGATGGATTTAGGCCCGATCCTTGTACTGGGGTGAATGTATGACATTGTTCTACATTCTGTCCATCAACTGTGTTTTTTTAAATTTTCACCCCGAGTGGGCTGGGTATGCTCAGACGTGAGTCCCAGGCTCTCCACACCACTGGAGTCAAGCTATCCAGGCTGATGAAGACTGAAAGCCAGAAACCGGTCCTTGGATGCTTGATTCGGTCTGGGAAAGACATGGCTTGGTAGTTCGGACTGGACTGTTCCCATGAGGCACAGGGTCAGAGCTGATTTGCATATAGCCAGTGTCTAGCCCAGGGTGGTGTGGAGTGCAAAAAAATGATGGATTTAGGCCCAGATCCTTGTACTGGGGTGAATGTATGACATTGTTCTACATTCTGTCCATCAACTGTGTTTTTTAAATTTTCACCCCGAGTGGGCTGGGTATGCTCAGACGTGAGTCCCAGGCTCTCCACACCACTGGAGTCAAGCTATCCAGGCTGATGAAGGCTGATAGCCAGAAACCGGTCCTTGGATGCTTGATTCCCGTCTGGGAAAGACATGGCTTGGTAGTTCGGACTGGACTGATCCCATGAGGCACAGGGTCAGAGCTGATTTGCATATAGCCAGTGTCTAGCCCAGGGTGGTGTGGAGTGCAAAAAAATGATGGATTTAGGCCCAGATCCTTGTACTGGGGTGAATGTATGACATTGTTCTACATTCTGTCCATCAACTGTGTTTTTTGAAATTTTCACCCCGAGTGGGCTGGGTAGGCTCAGACGTGAGTCCCAGGCTCTCCACACCACTTGAGTCAAGCTATCCAGGCTGATGAAGGCTGATAGCCAGAAACCGGTCCTTGGATGCTTGATTCCGGTCTGGGAAAGACATGGCTTGGTAGTTCGGACTGGACTGTTCCCATGAGGCACAGGGTCAGAGCTGATTTGCATATAGCCAGTGTCTAACCCAGGGTGGTGTGGAGTGCAAAAAATTATGGATTTAGGCCCAGATCCTTGTACTGGGGTGAATGTATGACATTGTTCTACATTCTGTCCATCAACTGTGTTTTTTGAAATTTTCACCCCGAGTGGGCTGGGTAGGCTCAGACGTGAGTCCCAGGCTCTCCACACCACTTGAGTCAAGCTATCCAGGCTGATGAAGGCTGATAGCCAGAAACCGGTCCTTGGATGCTTGATTCCGGTCTGGGAAAGACATGGCTTGGTAGTTCCGACTGGACTGTTCCCATGAGGCACAGGGTCAGAGCTGATTTGCATATAGCCAGTGTCTAACCCAGGGTGGTGTGGAGTGCAAAAAAATGATGGATTTAGGCCCTGATCCTTGTACTGGGGTGAATGTATGACATTGTTCTACATTCTGTCCATCAACTGTGTTTTTTGAAATTTTCACATCGAGTGGGCTGGGTATGCTCAGACGTGAGTCCCAGGCTCTCCACACCACTGGAGTCAAGCTATCCAGGCTGATGAAGGCTGATAGCCAGAAACCGGTCCTTGGATGCTTGATTCCGGTCTGGGAAAGACATGGCTTGGTAGTTCGGACTTGGGGTTGTCCCCATGAGGCACAGGGTCAGAGCTGATTTGCATATAGCCAGTGTCTAACCCAGGGTGGTGGGGAGTGTAAAAAAATGATGGATTTAGGCCCAGATCCTTGTACTGGGGTGAATGTATGACATTGTTCTACATTCTGTCCATCAACTGTGTTTTTTGAAATTTTCACCCGAGTCGGCTGGGTATGCTCAGACGTGAGTCCCAGGCTCTCCACACTACTGGAGTCAAGCTATCCAGGCTGATGAAGGCTGATAGCCAGAAACCGGTCCTTGGATGCTTGATTCCGGTCTGGGAAAGACATGGCTTGGTAGTTCGGACTGGACTGATCCCATGAGGCACAGGGTCAGAGCTGATTTGCATATAGCCAGTGTCTAGCCCAGGGTGGTGTGGAGTGCAAAAAAATGATGGATTTAGGCCGAGATCCTTGTACTGGGGTGAATGTATGACATTGTTCTACATTCTGTCCATCAACTGTGTTTTTTGAAATTTTCACCCCGAGTGGGCTGGGTAGGCTCAGACGTGAGTCCCAGGCTCTCCACACCACTTGAGTCAAGCTATCCAGGCTGATGAAGGCTGATAGCCAGAAACCGGTCCTTGGATGCTTGATTCCGGTCTGGGAAAGACATGGCTTGGTAGTTCGGACTGGACTGTTCCCATGAGGCACAGGGTCAGAGCTGATTTGCATATAGCCAGTGTCTAACCCAGGGTGGTGTGGAGTGCAAAAAATTATGGATTTAGGCCCAGATCCTTGTACTGGGGTGAATGTATGACATTGTTCTACATTCTGTCCATCAACTGTGTTTTTTGAAATTTTCACCCCGAGTGGGCTGGGTATGCTCAGACGTGAGTCCCAGGCTCTCCACACCACTGGAGTCAAGCTATCCAGGCTGATGAAGGCTGATAGCCAGAAACCGGTCCTTGGATGCTTGATTCCGGTCTGGGAAAGACATGGCTTGGTAGTTCGGACTGGACTGTTCCCATGAGGCACAGGGTCAGAGCTAATTTGCATATAGCCAGTGTCTAACCCAGGGTGGTGTGGAGTGTAAAAAAATGATGGATTTAGGCCCGGATCCTTGTACTGGGGTGAATGTATGACATTGTTCTACATTCTGTCCATCAACTGTGTTTTTTGAAATTTTCACCCGAGTGGGCTGGGTATGCTCAGACGTGAGTCCCAGGCTCTCCACACCACTGGAGTCAAGCTATCCAGGCTGATGAAGGCTGATAGCCAGAAACCGGTCCTTGGATGCTTGATTCCGGTCTGGGAAAGACATGGCTTGGTAGTTCGGACTGGACTGTTCCCATGAGGCACAGGGTCAGAGCTGATTTGCATATAGCCAGTGTCTAACCCAGGGTGGTGTGGAGTGCAAAAAAATGATGGATTTAGGCCCAGATCCTTGTACTGGGGTGAATGTATGACATTGTTCTACATTCTGTCCATCAACTGTGTTTTTTTAAATTTTCACCCCGAGTGGGCTGGGTATGCTCAGACGTGAGTCCCAGGCTCTCCACACCACTGGAGTCAAGCTATCCAGGCTGATGAAGGCTGATAGCCAGAAACCGGTCCTTGGATGCTTGATTCCGGTCTGGGAAAGACATGGCTTGGTAGTTCGGACTGGACTGTTCCCATGAGGCACAGGGTCAGAGCTGATTTGCATATAGCCAGTGTCTAGCCCAGGGTGGTGTGGAGTGCAAAAAAAATATGGATTTAGGCCCAGATCCTTGTACTGGGGTGAATGTATGACATTGTTCTACATTCTGTCAATCAACTGTGTTTTTTTAAATTTTCACCCCGAGTGGGCTGGGTATGCTCAGAAGTGAGTCCCAGGCTCTCCACACCACTGGAGTCAAGCTATCCTGGCTGATGAAGACTGATAGCCAGAAACCGGTCCTTGGATGCTTGATTCCGGTCTGGGAAGGCCATGGCTTGGTAGTTCGGACTGGACTGTTCCCATGAGGCACAGGGTCAGAGCTGATTTGCATATAGCCAGTGTCTAGCCCAGGGTGGTGTGGAGTGCAAAAAAATGATGGATTTAGGCCCAGATCCTTGTACTGGGGTGAATGTATGACATTGTTCTACATTCTGTCCATCAACTGTGTTTTTTGAAATTTTTACCCCGAGTGGGCTGGGTATGCTCAGACGTGAGTCCCAGGCTCTCCACACCACTGGAGTCAAGCTATCCAGGCTGATGAAGGCTGATAGCCAGAAACCGGTCCTTGGATGCTTGATTCCGGTCTGGGAAAGACATGGCTTGGTAGTTCGGACTGGACTGATCCCATGAGGCACAGGGTCAGAGCTGATTTGCATATAGCCAGTGTCTAGCCCAGGGTGGTGTGGAGTGCAAAAAAATGATGGATTTAGGCCCAGATCCTTGTACTGGGGTGAATGTATGACATTGTTCTACATTCTGTCCATCAACTGTGTTTTTTGAAATTTTCACCCCGAGTGGGCTGGGTATGCTCAGACGTGAGTCCCAGGCTCTCCACACCACTGGAGTCAAGCTATCCAGGCTGATGAAGGCTGATAGCCAGAAACCGGTCCTTGGATGCTTGATTCCGGTCTGGGAAAGACATGGCTTGGTAGTTCGGACTTGGGGTTGTCCCCATGAGGCACAGGGTCAGAGCTTATTTGCATATAGCCAGTGTCTAACCCAGGGTGGTGTGGAGTGTAAAAAAATGATGGATTTAGGCCCAGATCCTTGTACTGGGGTGAATGTATGACATTGTTCTACATTCTGTCCATCAACTGTGTTTTTTGAAATTTTTACCCCGAGTGGGCTGGGTATGATCAGACGTGAGTCCCAGGCTCTCCACACCACTGGAGTCAAGCTATCCAGGCTGATGAAGGCTGATAGCCAGAAACCGGTCCTTGGATGCTTGATTCCGGTCTGGGAAAGACATGGCTTGGTAGTTCGGACTGGACTGATCCCATGAGGCACAGGGTCAGAGCTGATTTGCATATAGCCAGTGTCTAGCCCAGGGTGGTGTGGAGTGCAAAAAAATGATGGATTTAGGCCCAGATCCTTGTACTGGGGTGAATGTATGACATTGTTCTACATTCTGTCCATCAACTGTGTTTTTTGAAATTTTCACCCCGAGTGGGCTGGGTATGCTCAGACGTGAGTCCCAGGCTCTCCACACCACTGGAGTCAAGCTATCCAGGCTGATGAAGGCTGATAGCCAGAAACCGGTCCTTGGATGCTTGATTCCGGTCTGGGAAAGACATGGCTTGGTAGTTCGGACTTGGGGTTGTCCCCATGAGGCACAGGGTCAGAGCTGATTTGCATATAGCCAGTGTCTAACCCAGGGTGGTGTGGAGTGTAAAAAAATGATGGATTTAGGCCCAGATCTTTGTACTGGGGTGAATGTATGACATTGTTCTACATTCTGTCCATCAACTGTGTTTTTTGAAATTTTCACCCGAGTGGGCTGGGTATGCTCAGACGTGAGTCCCAGGCTCTCCACACCACTGGAGTCAAGCTATCCAGGCTGATGAAGGCTGATAGCCAGAAACCGGTCCTTGGATGCTTGATTCCGGTCTGGGAAAGACATGGCTTGGTAGTTCGGACTGGACTGTTCCCATGAGGCACAGGGTCAGAGCTGATTTGCATATAGCCAGTGTCTAACCCAGGGTGGTGTGGAGTGCAAAAAAATGATGGATTTAGGCCCAGATCCTTGTACTGGGGTGAATGTATGACATTGTTCTACATTCTGTCCATCAACTGTGTTTTTTTAAATTTTCACCCCGAGTGGGCTGGGTATGCTCAGACGTGAGTCCCAGGCTCTCCACACCACTGGAGTCAAGCTATCCAGGCTGATGAAGGCTGATAGCCAGAAACCGGTCCTTGGATGCTTGATTCCGGTCTGGGAAAGACATGGCTTGGTAGTTCGGACTGGACTGTTCCCATGAGGCACAGGGTCAGAGCTGATTTGCATATAGCCAGTGTCTAGCCCAGGGTGGTGTGGAGTGCAAAAAAAATATGGATTTAGGCCCAGATCCTTGTACTGGGGTGAATGTATGACATTGTTCTACATTCTGTCCATCAACTGTGTTTTTTGAAATTTTCAACCCGAGTGGGCTCTGTATGCTCAGACGTGAGTCCCAGGCTCTCCACACCACTGGAGTCAAGCTATCCAGGCTGATGAAGGCTGATAGCCAGAAACCGGTCCATGGATGCTTGATTCCGGCCTGGGAAAGACATGGCTTGGTAGTTCGGACTGGACTGTTCCCATGAGGCACAGGGTCAGAGCTGATTTGCATATAGCCAGTGTCTAGCCCAGGGTGGTGTGGAGTGCAAAAAATGATGGATTTAGGCCCAGATCCTTGTACTGGGGTGAATGTATGACATTGTTCTACATTCTGTCCATCAACTGTGTTTTTTGAAATTTTCACCCGAGTGGGCTGGGTATGCTCAGACGTGAGTCCCAGGCTCTCCACACCACTGGAGTCAAGCTATCCAGGCTGATGAAGGCTGATAGCCAGAAACCGGTCCTTGGAGGCTTGATTCCGGTCTGGGAAAGACATGGCTTGGTAGTTCGGACTGGACTGTTCCCATGAGGCACAGGGTCAGAGCTAATTTGCATATAGCCAGTGTCTAACCCAGGGTGGTGTGGAGTGCAAAATAATGATGGATTTAGGCCCAGATCCTTGTACTGGGGTGAATGTATGACATTGTTCTACATTCTGTCCATCAACTGTGTTTTTTGAAATTTTCACTCCGAGTGGGCTGGGTATGCTCAGACGTGAGTCCCAGGCTCTCCACACCACTGGAGTCAAGCTATCCAGGCTGATGAATGCTGATAGCCAGAAACCGGTCCTTGGATGCTTGATTCCCGTCTGGGAAAGACATGGCTTGGTAGTTCGGACTGGACTGATCCCATGAGGCACAGGGTCAGAGCTGATTTGCATATCGCCAGTGTCTAGCCCAGGGTGGTGTGGAGTGCAAAAAAATGATGGATTTAGGCCCAGATCCTTGTACTGGGGTGAATGTATGACATTGTTCTACATTCTGTCCATCAACTGTGTTTTTTGAAATTTTCACCCCGAGTGGGCTGGGTAGGCTCAGACGTGAGTCCCAGGCTCTCCACACCACTTGAGTCAAGCTATCCAGGCTGATGAAGGCTGATAGCCAGAAACCGGTCCTTGGATGCTTGATTCCGGTCTGGGAAAGACATGGCTTGGTAGTTCGGACTGGACTGTTCCCATGAGGCACAGGGTCAGAGCTGATTTGCATATAGCCAGTGTCTAACCCAGGGTGGTGTGGAGTGCAAAAAATTATGGATTTAGGCCCAGATCCTTGTACTGGGGTGAATGTATGACATTGTTCTACATTCTGTCCATCAACTGTGTTTTTTGAAATTTTCACCCCGAGTGGGCTGGGTATGCTCAGACGTGAGTCCCAGGCTTTCCACACCACTGGAGTCAAGCTATCCAGGCTGATGAAGGCTGATAGCCAGAAACCGGTCCTTGGATGCTTGATTCCGGTCTGGGAAAGACATGGCTTGGTAGTTCGGACTGGACTGTTCCCATGAGGCACAGGGTCAGAGCTAATTTGCATATAGCCAGTGTCTAACCCAGGGTGGTGTGGAGTGTAAAAAAATGATGGATTTAGGCCCAGATCCTTGTACTGGGGTGAATGTATGACATTGTTCTACATTCTGTCCATCAACTGTGTTTTTTGAAATTTTCACCCGAGTGGGCTGGGTATGCTCAGACGTGAGTCCCAGGCTCTCCACACCACTGGAGTCAAGCTATCCAGGCTGATGAAGGCTGATAGTCAGAAACCGGTCCTTGGATGCTTGATTCCGGTCTGGGAAAGACATGGCTTGGTAGTTCGGACTTGGGGTTGTCCCCATGAGGCACAGGGTCAGAGCTGATTTGCATATAGCCAGTGTCTAACCCAGGGTGGGGTGGAGTGTAAAAAAATGATGGATTTAGGCCCAGATCCTTGTACTGGGGTGAATGTATGACATTGTTCTACATTCTGTCCATCAACTGTGTTTTTTGAAATTTTCACCCGAGTGGGCTGGGTATGCTCAGACGTGAGTCCCAGGCTCTCCACACCACTGGAGTCAAGCTATCCAGGCTGATGAAGGCTGATAGCCAGAAACCGGTCCTTGGATGCTTGATTCCGGTCTGGGAAAGACATGGCTTGGTAGTTCGGACTGGACTGTTCCCATGAGGCACAGGGTCAGAGCTGATTTGCATATAGCCAGTGTCTAACCCAGGGTGGTGTGGAGTGCAAAAAAATGATGGATTTAGGCCCAGATCCTTGTACTGGGGTGAATGTATGACATTGTTCTACATTCTGTCCATCAACTGTGTTTTTTTAAATTTTCACCCCGAGTGGGCTGGGTATGCTCAGACGTGAGTCCCAGGCTCTCCACACCACTGGAGTCAAGCTATCCAGGCTGATGAAGGCTGATAGCCAGAAACCGGTCCTTGGATGCTTGATTCCGGTCTGGGAAAGACATGGCTTGGTAGTTCGGACTGGACTGTTCCCATGAGGCACAGGGTCAGAGCTCATTTGCATATAGCCAGTGTCTAACCCAGGGTGGTGAGGAGTGCAAAAAAATGATGGATTTAGGCCTGATCCTTGTACTGGGGTGAATGTATGACATTGTTCTACATTCTGTCCATCAACTGTGTTTTTTGAAATTTTCACCCCGAGTGGGCTGGGTATGCTCAGACGTAAGTCCCAGGCTCTCCACACCACTGGAGTCAAGCTATCCAGGCTGATGAAGACTGATAGCCAGAAACCGGTCCTTGGATGCTTGATTCCGGTCTGGGAAAGACATGGCTTGGTAGTTCGGACTGGACTGTTCCCATGAGGCACAGGGTCAGAGCTGATTTGCATATAGCCAGTGTCTAGCCCAGGGTGGTGTGGAGTGCAAAAAAAATATGGATTTAGGCCCAGATCCTTGTACTGGGGTGAATGTATGACATTGTTCTACATTCTGTCCATCAACTGTGTTTTTTGAAATTTTCAACCCGAGTGGGCTCTGTATGCTCAGACGTGAGTCCCAGGCTCTCCACACCACTGGAGTCAAGCTATCCAGGCTGATGAAGGCTGATAGCCAGAAACCGGTCCATGGATGCTTGATTCCGGCCTGGGAAAGACATGGCTTGGTAGTTCGGACTGGACTGTTCCCATGAGGCACAGGGTCAGAGCTGATTTGCATATAGCCAGTGTCTAGCCCAGGGTGGTGTGGAGTGCAAAAAAATGATGGATTTAGGCCCAGATCCTTGTACTGGGGTGAATGTATGACATTGTTCTACATTCTGTCCATCAACTGTGTTTTTTGAAATTTTCACCCGAGTGGGCTGGGTATGCTCAGACGTGAGTCCCAGGCTCTCCACACCACTGGAGTCAAGCTATCCAGGCTGATGAAGGCTGATAGCCAGAAACCGGTCCTTGGAGGCTTGATTCCGGTCTGGGAAAGACATGGCTTGGTAGTTCGGACTGGACTGTTCCCATGAGGCACAGGGTCAGAGCTAATTTGCATATAGCCAGTGTCTAACCCAGGGTGGTGTGGAGTGCAAAATAATGATGGATTTAGGCCCAGATCCTTGTACTGGGGTGAATGTATGACATTGTTCTACATTCTGTCCATCAACTGTGTTTTTTGAAATTTTCACTCCGAGTGGGCTGGGTATGCTCAGACGTGAGTCCCAGGCTCTCCACACCACTGGAGTCAAGCTATCCAGGCTGATGAATGCTGATAGCCAGAAACCGGTCCTTGGATGCTTGATTCCCGTCTGGGAAAGACATGGCTTGGTAGTTCGGACTGGACTGATCCCATGAGGCACAGGGTCAGAGCTGATTTGCATATCGCCAGTGTCTAGCCCAGGGTGGTGTGGAGTGCAAAAAAATGATGGATTTAGGCCCAGATCCTTGTACTGGGGTGAATGTATGACATTGTTCTACATTCTGTCCATCAACTGTGTTTTTTGAAATTTTCACCCCGAGTGGGCTGGGTAGGCTCAGACGTGAGTCCCAGGCTCTCCACACCACTTGAGTCAAGCTATCCAGGCTGATGAAGGCTGATAGCCAGAAACCGGTCCTTGGATGCTTGATTCCGGTCTGGGAAAGACATGGCTTGGTAGTTCGGACTGGACTGTTCCCATGAGGCACAGGGTCAGAGCTGATTTGCATATAGCCAGTGTCTAACCCAGGGTGGTGTGGAGTGCAAAAAATTATGGATTTAGGCCCAGATCCTTGTACTGGGGTGAATGTATGACATTGTTCTACATTCTGTCCATCAACTGTGTTTTTTGAAATTTTCACCCCGAGTGGGCTGGGTATGCTCAGACGTGAGTCCCAGGCTCTCCACACCACTGGAGTCAAGCTATCCAGGCTGATGAAGGCTGATAGCCAGAAACCGGTCCTTGGATGCTTGATTCCGGTCTGGGAAAGACATGGCTTGGTAGTTCGGACTGGACTGTTCCCATGAGGCACAGGGTCAGAGCTAATTTGCATATAGCCAGTGTCTAACCCAGGGTGGTGTGGAGTGTAAAAAAATGATGGATTTAGGCCCAGATCCTTGTACTGGGGTGAATGTATGACATTGTTCTACATTCTGTCCATCAACTGTGTTTTTTGAAATTTTCACCCGAGTGGGCTGGGTATGCTCAGACGTGAGTCCCAGGCTCTCCACACCACTGGAGTCAAGCTATCCAGGCTGATGAAGGCTGATAGTCAGAAACCGGTCCTTGGATGCTTGATTCCGGTCTGGGAAAGACATGGCTTGGTAGTTCGGACTTGGGGTTGTCCCCATGAGGCACAGGGTCAGAGCTGATTTGCATATAGCCAGTGTCTAACCCAGGGTGGGGTGGAGTGTAAAAAAATGATGGATTTAGGCCCAGATCCTTGTACTGGGGTGAATGTATGACATTGTTCTACATTCTGTCCATCAACTGTGTTTTTTGAAATTTTCACCCGAGTGGGCTGGGTATGCTCAGACGTGAGTCCCAGGCTCTCCACACCACTGGAGTCAAGCTATCCAGGCTGATGAAGGCTGATAGCCAGAAACCGGTCCTTGGATGCTTGATTCCGGTCTGGGAAAGACATGGCTTGGTAGTTCGGACTGGACTGTTCCCATGAGGCACAGGGTCAGAGCTGATTTGCATATAGCCAGTGTCTAACCCAGGGTGGTGTGGAGTGCAAAAAAATGATGGATTTAGGCCCAGATCCTTGTACTGGGGTGAATGTATGACATTGTTCTACATTCTGTCCATCAACTGTGTTTTTTTAAATTTTCACCCCGAGTGGGCTGGGTATGCTCAGACGTGAGTCCCAGGCTCTCCACACCACTGGAGTCAAGCTATCCAGGCTGATGAAGGCTGATAGCCAGAAACCGGTCCTTGGATGCTTGATTCCGGTCTGGGAAAGACATGGCTTGGTAGTTCGGACTGGACTGTTCCCATGAGGCACAGGGTCAGAGCTCATTTGCATATAGCCAGTGTCTAACCCAGGGTGGTGAGGAGTGCAAAAAAATGATGGATTTAGGCCTGATCCTTGTACTGGGGTGAATGTATGACATTGTTCTACATTCTGTCCATCAACTGTGTTTTTTGAAATTTTCACCCCGAGTGGGCTGGGTATGCTCAGACGTGAGTCCCAGGCTCTCCACACCACTGGAGTCAAGCTATCCAGGCTGATGAAGACTGATAGCCAGAAACCGGTCCTTGGATGCTTGATTCCGGTCTGGGAAAGACATGGCTTGGTAGTTCGGACTGGACTGTTCCCATGAGGCACAGGGTCAGAGCTGATTTGCATATAGCCAGTGTCTAGCCCAGGGTGGTGTGGAGTGCAAAAAAAATATGGATTTAGGCCCAGATCCTTGTACTGGGGTGAATGTATGACATTGTTCTACATTCTGTCCATCAACTGTGTTTTTTGAAATTTTCAACCCGAGTGGGCTCTGTATGCTCAGACGTGAGTCCCAGGCTCTCCACACCACTGGAGTCAAGCTATCCAGGCTGATGAAGGCTGATAGCCAGAAACCGGTCCATGGATGCTTGATTCCGGCCTGGGAAAGACATGGCTTGGTAGTTCGGACTGGACTGTTCCCATGAGGCACAGGGTCAGAGCTGATTTGCATATAGCCAGTGTCTAGCCCAGGGTGGTGTGGAGTGCAAAAAAATGATGGATTTAGGCCCAGATCCTTGTACTGGGGTGAATGTATGACATTGTTCTACATTCTGTCCATCAACTGTGTTTTTTGAAATTTTCACCCGAGTGGGCTGGGTATGCTCAGACGTGAGTCCCAGGCTCTCCACACCACTGGAGTCAAGCTATCCAGGCTGATGAAGGCTGATAGCCAGAAACCGGTCCTTGGAGGCTTGATTCCGGTCTGGGAAAGACATGGCTTGGTAGTTCGGACTGGACTGTTCCCATGAGGCACAGGGTCAGAGCTAATTTGCATATAGCCAGTGTCTAACCCAGGGTGGTGTGGAGTGCAAAATAATGATGGATTTAGGCCCAGATCCTTGTACTGGGGTGAATGTATGACATTGTTCTACATTCTGTCCATCAACTGTGTTTTTTGAAATTTTCACTCCGAGTGGGCTGGGTATGCTCAGACGTGAGTCCCAGGCTCTCCACACCACTGGAGTCAAGCTATCCAGGCTGATGAAGGCTGATAGCCAGAAACCGGTCCTTGGATGCTTGATTCCGGTCTGGGAAAGACATGGCTTGGTAGTTCGGACTTGGGGTTGTCCCCATGAGGCACAGGGTCAGAGCTGATTTGCATATAGCCAGTGTCTAACCCAGGGTGGTGTGGAGTGCAAAAAAATGATGGATTTAGGCCCAGATCCTTGTACTGGGGTGAATGTATGACATTGTTCTACATTCTGTCCATCAACTGTGTTTTTTTAAATTTTCACCCCGAGTGGGCTGGGTATGCTCAGACGTGAGTCCCAGGCTCTCCACACCACTGGAGTCAAGCTATCCAGGCTGATGAAGGCTGATAGCCAGAAACCGGTCCTTGGATGCTTGATTCCGGTCTGGGAAAGACATGGCTTGGTAGTTCGGACTGGACTGTTCCCATGAGGCACAGGGTCAGAGCTCATTTGCATATAGCCAGTGTCTAACCCAGGGTGGTGAGGAGTGCAAAAAAATGATGGATTTAGGCCTGATCCTTGTACTGGGGTGAATGTATGACATTGTTCTACATTCTGTCCATCAACTGTGTTTTTTGAAATTTTCACCCCGAGTGGGCTGGGTATGCTCAGACGTGAGTCCCAGGCTCTCCACACCACTGGAGTCAAGCTATCCAGGCTGATGAAGGCTGATAGCCAGAAACCGGTCCATGGATGCTTGATTCCGGCCTGGGAAAGACATGGCTTGGTAGTTCGGACTGGACTGTTCCCATGAGGCACAGGGTCAGAGCTGATTTGCATATAGCCAGTGTCTAGCCCAGGGTGGTGTGGAGTGCAAAAAAATGATGGATTTAGGCCCAGATCCTTGTACTGGGGTGAATGTATGACATTGTTCTACATTCTGTCCATCAACTGTGTTTTTTGAAATTTTCACCCGAGTGGGCTGGGTATGCTCAGACGTGAGTCCCAGGCTCTCCACACCACTGGAGTCAAGCTATCCAGGCTGATGAAGGCTGATAGCCAGAAACCGGTCCTTGGAGGCTTGATTCCGGTCTGGGAAAGACATGGCTTGGTAGTTCGGACTGGACTGTTCCCATGAGGCACAGGGTCAGAGCTAATTTGCATATAGCCAGTGTCTAACCCAGGGTGGTGTGGAGTGCAAAATAATGATGGATTTAGGCCCAGATCCTTGTACTGGGGTGAATGTATGACATTGTTCTACATTCTGTCCATCAACTGTGTTTTTTGAAATTTTCACTCCGAGTGGGCTGGGTATGCTCAGACGTGAGTCCCAGGCTCTCCACACCACTGGAGTCAAGCTATCCAGGCTGATGAATGCTGATAGCCAGAAACCGGTCCTTGGATGCTTGATTCCGGTCTGGGAAAGACATGGCTTGGTAGTTCGGACTGGACTGTTCCCATGAGGCACAGGGTCAGAGCTGATTTGCATATAGCCAGTGTCTAACCCAGGGTGGTGTGGAGTGCAAAAAAATGATGGATTTAGGCCCAGATCCTTGTACTGGGGTGAATGTATGACATTGTTCTACATTCTGTCCATCATCTGTGTTTTTTGAAATTTTCACCCCGAGTGGGCTGGGTATGCTCAGACGTGAGTCCCAGGCTCTCCACACCACTGGAGTCAAGCTATCCAGGCTGATGAAGGCTGATAGCCAGAAACCGGTCCTTGGATGCTTGATTCCGGTCTGGGAAAGACATGGCTTGGTAGTTCGGACTGGACTGTTCCCATGAGGCACAGGGTCAGAGCTGATTTGCATATAGCCAGTGTCTAACCCAGGGTGAGGTGGAGTGCAAAAAAATGATGGATTTAGGCCCAGATCCTTGTACTGGGGTGAATGTATGACATTGTTCTACATTCTGTCCATCAACTGTGTTTTTTGAAATTTTCACCCCGAGTGGGCTGGGTATGCTCAGACGTGAGTCCCAGGCTCTCCACACCACTGGAGTCAAGCTATCCAGGCTGATGAAGGCTGATAGCCAGAAACCGGTCCTTGGATGCTTGGTTCCGGTCTGGGAAAGACATGGCTTGGTAGTTCGGACTGGACTGTTCCCATGAGGCACAGGGTCAGAGCTGATTTGCATATAGCCAGTGTCTAACCCAGGGTGGTGTGGAGTGCAAAAAAATGATGGATTTAGGCCCAGATCCTTGTACTGGGGTGAATGTATGACATTGTTCTACATTCTGTCCATCAGCTGTGTTTTTTTAAATTTTCACCCCGAGTGGGCTGGGTATGCTCAGACGTGAGTCCCAGGCTCTCCACACCACTGGAGTCAATCTATCCAGGCTGATGAAGGCTGATAGCCAGAAACCGGTCCTTGGATGCTTGATTCCGGTCTGGGAAAGACATGGCTTGGTAGTTCGGACTGGACTGTTCCCATGAGGCACAGGGTCAGAGCTCATTTGCATATAGCCAGTGTCTAACCCAGAGTGGTGTGGAGTGCAAAAAAATGATGGATTTAGGCCCGATCCTTGTACTGGGGTGAATGTATGACATTGTTCTACATTCTGTCCATCAACTGTGTTTTTTGAAATTTTCACCCCGAGTGGGCTGGGTATGCTCAGACGTGAGTCCCAGGCTCTCCACACCACTGGAGTCAAGCTATCCAGGCTGATGAAGACTGAAAGCCAGAAACCGGTCCTTGGATGCTTGATTCGGTCTGGGAAAGACATGGCTTGGTAGTTCGGACTGGACTTTTCCCATGAGGCACAGGGTCAGAGCTGATTTGCATATAGCCAGTGTCTAGCCCAGGGTGGTGTGGAGTGCAAAAAAATGATGGATTTAGGCCCAGATCCTTGTACTGGGGTGAATGTATGACATTGTTCTACATTCTGTCCATCAACTGTGTTTTTTGAAATTTTCACCCCGAGTGGGCTGGGTATGCTCAGACGTGAGTCCCAGGCTCTCCACACCACTGGAGTCAAGCTATCCAGGCTGATGAAGGCTGATAGCCAGAAACCGGTCCTTGGATGCTTGATTCCCGTCTGGGAAAGACATGGCTTGGTAGTTCGGACTGGACTGATCCCATGAGGCACAGGGTCAGAGCTGATTTGCATATAGCCAGTGTCTAGCCCAGGGTGGTGTGGAGTGCCAAAAAATCATGGATTTAGGCCCAGATCCTTGTACTGGGGTGAATGTATGACATTGTTCTACATTCTGTCCATCAACTGTGTTTTTTGAAATTTTCACCACGAGTGGGCTGGGTAGGCTCAGACGTGAGTCCCAGGCTCTCCACACCACTTGAGTCAAGCTATCCAGGCTGATGAAGGCTGATAGCCAGAAACCGGTCCTTGGATGCTTGATTCCGGTCTGGGAAAGACATGGCTTGGTAGTTCGGACTGGACTGTTCCCATGAGGCACAGGGTCAGAGCTGATTTGCATATAGCCAGTGTCTAACCCAGGGTGGTGTGGAGTGCAAAAAATTATGGATTTAGGCCCAGATCCTTGTACTGGGGTGAATGTATGACATTGTTCTACATTCTGTCCATCAACTGTGTTTTTTGAAATTTTCACCCCGAGTGGGCTGGGTATGCTCAGACGTGAGTCCCAGGCTCTCCACACCACTGGAGTCAAGCTATCCAGGCTGATGAAGGCTGATAGCCAGAAACCGGTCCTTGGATGCTTGATTCCGGTCTGGGAAAGACATGGCTTGGTAGTTCCGACTGGACTGTTCCCATGAGGCACAGGGTCAGAGCTGATTTGCATATAGCCAGTGTCTAACCCAGGGTGGTGTGGAGTGCAAAAAAATGATGGATTTAGGCCCAGATCCTTGTACTGGGGTGAATGTATGACATTGTTCTACATTCTGTCCATCAACTGTGTTTTTTGAAATTTTCACATCGAGTGGGCTGGGTATGCTCAGACGTGAGTCCCAGGCTCTCCACACCACTGGAGTCAAGCTATCCAGGCTGATGAAGGCTGATAGCCAGAAACCGGTCCTTGGATGCTTGATTCCGGTCTGGGAAAGACATGGCTTGGTAGTTCGGACTTGGGGTTGTCCCCATGAGGCACAGGGTCAGAGCTGATTTGCATATAGCCAGTGTCTAACCCAGGGTGGTGTGGAGTGTAAAAAAATGATGGATTTAGGCCCAGATCCTTGTACTGGGGTGAATGTATGACATTGTTCTACATTCTGTCCATCAACTGTGTTTTTTGAAATTTTCACTCCGAGTGGGCTGGGTATGCTCAGACGTGAGTCCCAGGCTCTCCACACCACTGGAGTCAAGCTATCCAGGCTGATGAATGCTGATAGCCAGAAACCGGTCCTTGGATGCTTGATTCCGGTCTGGGAAAGACATGGCTTGGTAGTTCGGACTGGACTGTTCCCATGAGGCACAGGGTCAGAGCTGATTTGCATATAGCCAGTGTCTAACCCAGGGTGGTGTGGAGTGCAAAAAAATGATGGATTTAGGCCCAGATCCTTGTACTGGGGTGAATGTATGACATTGTTCTACATTCTGTCCATCAACTGTGTTTTTTGAAATTTTCACCCCGAGTGGGCTGGGTATGCTCAGACGTGAGTCCCAGGCTCTCCACACCACTGGAGTCAAGCTATCCAGGCTGATGAAGGCTGATAGCCAGAAACCGGTCCTTGGATGCTTGGTTCCGGTCTGGGAAAGACATGGCTTGGTAGTTCGGACTGGACTGTTCCCATGAGGCACAGGGTCAGAGCTGATTTGCATATAGCCAGTGTCTAACCCAGGGTGGTGTGGAGTGCAAAAAAATGATTGATTTAGGCCCAGATCCTTGTACTGGGGTGAATGTATGACATTGTTCTACATTCTGTCCATCAACTGTGTTTTTTTAAATTTTCACCCCGAGTGGGCTGGGTATGCTCAGACGTGAGTCCCAGGCTCTCCACACCACTGGAGTCAAGCTATCCAGGCTGATGAAGGCTGATAGCCAGAAACCGGTCCTTGGATGCTTGATTCCGGTCTGGGAAAGACATGGCTTGGTAGTTCGGACTGGACTGTTCCCATGAGGCACAGGGTCAGAGCTCATTTGCATATAGCCAGTGTCTAACCCAGAGTGGTGTGGAGTGCAAAAAAATGATGGATTTAGGCCCGATCCTTGTACTGGGGTGAATGTATGACATTGTTCTACATTCTGTCCATCAACTGTGTTTTTTGAAATTTTCACCCCGAGTGGGCTGGGTATGCTCAGACGTGAGTCCCAGGCTCTCCACACCACTGGAGTCAAGCTATCCAGGCTGATGAAGACTGAAAGACAGAAACCGGTCCTTGGATGCTTGATTCGGTCTGGGAAAGACATGGCTTGGTAGTTCGGACTGGACTGTTCCCATGAGGCACAGGGTCAGAGCTGATTTGCATATAGCCAGTGTCTAGCCCAGGGTGGTGTGGAGTGCAAAAAAATGATGGATTTAGGCCCAGATCCTTGTACTGGGGTGAATGTATGACATTGTTCTACATTCTGTCCATCAACTGTGTTTTTTGAAATTTTCACCCCGAGTGGGCTGGGTATGCTCAGACGTGAGTCCCAGGCTCTCCACACCACTGGAGTCAATCTATCCAGGCTGATGAAGGCTGATAGCCAGAAACCGGTCCTTGGATGCTTGATTCCGGTCTGGGAAAGACATGGCTTGGTAGTTCGGACTGGACTGTTCCCATGAGGCACAGGGTCAGAGCTCATTTGCATATAGCCAGTGTCTAACCCAGAGTGGTGTGGAGTGCAAAAAAATGATGGATTTAGGCCCGATCCTTGTACTGGGGTGAATGTATGACATTGTTCTACATTCTGTCCATCAACTGTGTTTTTTGAAATTTTCACCCCGAGTGGGCTGGGTATGCTCAGACGTGAGTCCCAGGCTCTCCACACCACTGGAGTCAAGCTATCCAGGCTGATGAAGACTGAAAGCCAGAAACCGGTCCTTGGATGCTTGATTCGGTCTGGGAAAGACATGGCTTGGTAGTTCGGACTGGACTTTTCCCATGAGGCACAGGGTCAGAGCTGATTTGCATATAGCCAGTGTCTAGCCCAGGGTGGTGTGGAGTGCAAAAAAATGATGGATTTAGGCCCAGATCCTTGTACTGGGGTGAATGTATGACATTGTTCTACATTCTGTCCATCAACTGTGTTTTTTGAAATTTTCACCCCGAGTGGGCTGGGTATGCTCAGACGTGAGTCCCAGGCTCTCCACACCACTGGAGTCAAGCTATCCAGGCTGATGAAGGCTGATAGCCAGAAACCGGTCCTTGGATGCTTGATTCCCGTCTGGGAAAGACATGGCTTGGTAGTTCGGACTGGACTGATCCCATGAGGCACAGGGTCAGAGCTGATTTGCATATAGCCAGTGTCTAGCCCAGGGTGGTGTGGAGTGCCAAAAAATCATGGATTTAGGCCCAGATCCTTGTACTGGGGTGAATGTATGACATTGTTCTACATTCTGTCCATCAACTGTGTTTTTTGAAATTTTCACCACGAGTGGGCTGGGTAGGCTCAGACGTGAGTCCCAGGCTCTCCACACCACTTGAGTCAAGCTATCCAGGCTGATGAAGGCTGATAGCCAGAAACCGGTCCTTGGATGCTTGATTCCGGTCTGGGAAAGACATGGCTTGGTAGTTCGGACTGGACTGTTCCCATGAGGCACAGGGTCAGAGCTGATTTGCATATAGCCAGTGTCTAACCCAGGGTGGTGTGGAGTGCAAAAAATTATGGATTTAGGCCCAGATCCTTGTACTGGGGTGAATGTATGACATTGTTCTACATTCTGTCCATCAACTGTGTTTTTTGAAATTTTCACCCCGAGTGGGCTGGGTATGCTCAGACGTGAGTCCCAGGCTCTCCACACCACTGGAGTCAAGCTATCCAGGCTGATGAAGGCTGATAGCCAGAAACCGGTCCTTGGATGCTTGATTCCGGTCTGGGAAAGACATGGCTTGGTAGTTCCGACTGGACTGTTCCCATGAGGCACAGGGTCAGAGCTGATTTGCATATAGCCAGTGTCTAACCCAGGGTGGTGTGGAGTGCAAAAAAATGATGGATTTAGGCCCAGATCCTTGTACTGGGGTGAATGTATGACATTGTTCTACATTCTGTCCATCAACTGTGTTTTTTGAAATTTTCACATCGAGTGGGCTGGGTATGCTCAGACGTGAGTCCCAGGCTCTCCACACCACTGGAGTCAAGCTATCCAGGCTGATGAAGGCTGATAGCCAGAAACCGGTCCTTGGATGCTTGATTCCGGTCTGGGAAAGACATGGCTTGGTAGTTCGGACTTGGGGTTGTCCCCATGAGGCACAGGGTCAGAGCTGATTTGCATATAGCCAGTGTCTAACCCAGGGTGGTGTGGAGTGTAAAAAAATGATGGATTTAGGCCCAGATCCTTGTACTGGGGTGAATGTATGACATTGTTCTACATTCTGTCCATCAACTGTGTTTTTTGAAATTTTCACTCCGAGTGGGCTGGGTATGCTCAGACGTGAGTCCCAGGCTCTCCACACCACTGGAGTCAAGCTATCCAGGCTGATGAATGCTGATAGCCAGAAACCGGTCCTTGGATGCTTGATTCCGGTCTGGGAAAGACATGGCTTGGTAGTTCGGACTGGACTGTTCCCATGAGGCACAGGGTCAGAGCTGATTTGCATATAGCCAGTGTCTAACCCAGGGTGGTGTGGAGTGCAAAAAAATGATGGATTTAGGCCCAGATCCTTGTACTGGGGTGAATGTATGACATTGTTCTACATTCTGTCCATCAACTGTGTTTTTTGAAATTTTCACCCCGAGTGGGCTGGGTATGCTCAGACGTGAGTCCCAGGCTCTCCACACCACTGGAGTCAAGCTATCCAGGCTGATGAAGGCTGATAGCCAGAAACCGGTCCTTGGATGCTTGGTTCCGGTCTGGGAAAGACATGGCTTGGTAGTTCGGACTGGACTGTTCCCATGAGGCACAGGGTCAGAGCTGATTTGCATATAGCCAGTGTCTAACCCAGGGTGGTGTGGAGTGCAAAAAAATGATTGATTTAGGCCCAGATCCTTGTACTGGGGTGAATGTATGACATTGTTCTACATTCTGTCCATCAACTGTGTTTTTTTAAATTTTCACCCCGAGTGGGCTGGGTATGCTCAGACGTGAGTCCCAGGCTCTCCACACCACTGGAGTCAAGCTATCCAGGCTGATGAAGGCTGATAGCCAGAAACCGGTCCTTGGATGCTTGATTCCGGTCTGGGAAAGACATGGCTTGGTAGTTCGGACTGGACTGTTCCCATGAGGCACAGGGTCAGAGCTCATTTGCATATAGCCAGTGTCTAACCCAGAGTGGTGTGGAGTGCAAAAAAATGATGGATTTAGGCCCGATCCTTGTACTGGGGTGAATGTATGACATTGTTCTACATTCTGTCCATCAACTGTGTTTTTTGAAATTTTCACCCCGAGTGGGCTGGGTATGCTCAGACGTGAGTCCCAGGCTCTCCACACCACTGGAGTCAAGCTATCCAGGCTGATGAAGACTGAAAGACAGAAACCGGTCCTTGGATGCTTGATTCGGTCTGGGAAAGACATGGCTTGGTAGTTCGGACTGGACTGTTCCCATGAGGCACAGGGTCAGAGCTGATTTGCATATAGCCAGTGTCTAGCCCAGGGTGGTGTGGAGTGCAAAAAAATGATGGATTTAGGCCCAGATCCTTGTACTGGGGTGAATGTATGACATTGTTCTACATTCTGTCCATCAACTGTGTTTTTTGAAATTTTCACCCCGAGTGGGCTGGGTATGCTCAGACGTGAGTCCCAGGCTCTCCACACCACTGGAGTCAAGCTATCCAGGCTGATGAAGGCTGATAGCCAGAAACCGGTCCTTGGATGCTTGATTCCCGTCTGGGAAAGACATGGCTTGGTAGTTCGGACTGGACTGATCCCATGAGGCACAGGGTCAGAGCTGATTTGCATATAGCCAGTGTCTAGCCCAGGGTGGTGTGGAGTGCAAAAAAATGATGGATTTAGGCCCAGATCCTTGTACTGGGGTGAATGTATGACATTGTTCTACATTCTGTCCATCAACTGTGTTTTTTGAAATTTTCACCCCGAGTGGGCTGGGTAGGCTCAGACGTGAGTCCCAGGCTCTCCACACCACTTGAGTCAAGCTATCCAGGCTGATGAAGGCTGATAGCCAGAAACCGGTCCTTGGATGCTTGATTCCGGTCTGGGAAAGACATGGCTTGGTAGTTCGGACTGGACTGTTCCCATGAGGCACAGGGTCAGAGCTGATTTGCATATAGCCAGTGTCTAACCCAGGGTGGTGTGGAGTGCAAAAAATTATGGATTTAGGCCCAGATCCTTGTACTGGGGTGAATGTATGACATTGTTCTACATTCTGTCCATCAACTGTGTTTTTTGAAATTTTCACCCCGAGTGGGCTGGGTATGCTCAGACGTGAGTCCCAGGCTCTCCACACCACTGGAGTCAAGCTATCCAGGCTGATGAAGGCTGATAGCCAGAAACCGGTCCTTGGATGCTTGATTCCGGTCTGGGAAAGACATGGCTTGGTAGTTCCGACTGGACTGTTCCCATGAGGCACAGGGTCAGAGCTGATTTGCATATAGCCAGTGTCTAACCCAGGGTGGTGTGGAGTGCAAAAAAATGATGGATTTAGGCCCAGATCCTTGTACTGGGGTGAATGTATGACATTGTTCTACATTCTGTCCATCAACTGTGTTTTTTGAAATTTTCACATCGAGTGGGCTGGGTATGCTCAGACGTGAGTCCCAGGCTCTCCACACCACTGGAGTCAAGCTATCCAGGCTGATGAAGGCTGATAGCCAGAAACCGGTCCTTGGATGCTTGATTCCGGTCTGGGAAAGACATGGCTTGGTAGTTCGGACTTGGGGTTGTCCCCATGAGGCACAGGGTCAGAGCTGATTTGCATATAGCCAGTGTCTAACCCAGGGTGGTGTGGAGTGTAAAAAAATGATGGATTTAGGCCCAGATCCTTGTACTGGGGTGAATGTATGACATTGTTCTACATTCTGTCCATCAACTGTGTTTTTTGAAATTTTCACCCGAGTGGGCTGGGTATGCTCAGACGTGAGTCCCAGGCTCTCCACACTACTGGAGTCAAGCTATCCAGGCTGATGAAGGCTGATAGCCAGAAACCGGTCCTTGGATGCTTGATTCCCGTCTGGGAAAGACATGGCTTGGTAGTTCGGACTGGACTGATCCCATGAGGCACAGGGTCAGAGCTGATTTGCATATAGCCAGTGTCTAGCCCAGGGTGGTGTGGAGTGCAAAAAAATGATGGATTTAGGCCCAGATCCTTGTACTGGGGTGAATGTATGACATTGTTCTACATTCTGTCCATCAACTGTGTTTTTTGAAATTTTCACCCGAGTGGGCTGGGTATGCTCAGACGTGAGTCCCAGGCTCTCCACACCACTGGAGTCAAGCTATCCAGGCTGATGAAGGCTGATAGCCAGAAACCGGTCCTTGGAGGCTTGATTCCGGTCTGGGAAAGACATGGCTTGGTAGTTCGGACTGGACTGTTCCCATGAGGCACAGGGTCAGAGCTAATTTGCATATAGCCAGTGTCTAACCCAGGGTGGTGTGGAGTGCAAAATAATGATGGATTTAGGCCCAGATCCTTGTACTGGGGTGAATGTATGACATTGTTCTACATTCTGTCCATCAACTGTGTTTTTTGAAATTTTCACTCCGAGTGGGCTGGGTATGCTCAGACGTGAGTCCCAGGCTCTCCACACCACTGGAGTCAAGCTATCCAGGCTGATGAATGCTGATAGCCAGAAACCGGTCCTTGGATGCTTGATTCCCGTCTGGGAAAGACATGGCTTGGTAGTTCGGACTGGACTGATCCCATGAGGCACAGGGTCAGAGCTGATTTGCATATCGCCAGTGTCTAGCCCAGGGTGGTGTGGAGTGCAAAAAAATGATGGATTTAGGCCCAGATCCTTGTACTGGGGTGAATGTATGACATTGTTCTACATTCTGTCCATCAACTGTGTTTTTTGAAATTTTCACCCCGAGTGGGCTGGGTAGGCTCAGACGTGAGTCCCAGGCTCTCCACACCACTTGAGTCAAGCTATCCAGGCTGATGAAGGCTGATAGCCAGAAACCGGTCCTTGGATGCTTGATTCCGGTCTGGGAAAGACATGGCTTGGTAGTTCGGACTGGACTGTTCCCATGAGGCACAGGGTCAGAGCTGATTTGCATATAGCCAGTGTCTAACCCAGGGTGGTGTGGAGTGCAAAAAATTATGGATTTAGGCCCAGATCCTTGTACTGGGGTGAATGTATGACATTGTTCTACATTCTGTCCATCAACTGTGTTTTTTGAAATTTTCACCCCGAGTGGGCTGGGTATGCTCAGACGTGAGTCCCAGGCTCTCCACACCACTGGAGTCAAGCTATCCAGGCTGATGAAGGCTGATAGCCAGAAACCGGTCCTTGGATGCTTGATTCCGGTCTGGGAAAGACATGGCTTGGTAGTTCGGACTGGACTGTTCCCATGAGGCACAGGGTCAGAGCTAATTTGCATATAGCCAGTGTCTAACCCAGGGTGGTGTGGAGTGTAAAAAAATGATGGATTTAGGCCCAGATCCTTGTACTGGGGTGAATGTATGACATTGTTCTACATTCTGTCCATCAACTGTGTTTTTTGAAATTTTCACCCGAGTGGGCTGGGTATGCTCAGACGTGAGTCCCAGGCTCTCCACACCACTGGAGTCAAGCTATCCAGGCTGATGAAGGCTGATAGTCAGAAACCGGTCCTTGGATGCTTGATTCCGGTCTGGGAAAGACATGGCTTGGTAGTTCGGACTTGGGGTTGTCCCCATGAGGCACAGGGTCAGAGCTGATTTGCATATAGCCAGTGTCTAACCCAGGGTGGGGTGGAGTGTAAAAAAATGATGGATTTAGGCCCAGATCCTTGTACTGGGGTGAATGTATGACATTGTTCTACATTCTGTCCATCAACTGTGTTTTTTGAAATGTTCACCCGAGTGGGCTGGGTATGCTCAGACGTGAGTCCCAGGCTCTCCACACCACTGGAGTCAAGCTATCCAGGCTGATGAAGGCTGATAGCCAGAAACCGGTCCTTGGATGCTTGATTCCGGTCTGGGAAAGACATGGCTTGGTAGTTCGGACTGGACTGTTCCCATGAGGCACAGGGTCAGAGCTGATTTGCATATAGCCAGTGTCTAACCCAGGGTGGTGTGGAGTGCAAAAAAATGATGGATTTAGGCCCAGATCCTTGTACTGGGGTGAATGTATGACATTGTTCTACATTCTGTCCATCAACTGTGTTTTTTTAAATTTTCACCCCGAGTGGGCTGGGTATGCTCAGACGTGAGTCCCAGGCTCTCCACACCACTGGAGTCAAGCTATCCAGGCTGATGAAGGCTGATAGCCAGAAACCGGTCCTTGGATGCTTGATTCCGGTCTGGGAAAGACATGGCTTGGTAGTTCGGACTGGACTGTTCCCATGAGGCACAGGGTCAGAGCTCATTTGCATATAGCCAGTGTCTAACCCAGGGTGGTGAGGAGTGCAAAAAAATGATGGATTTAGGCCTGATCCTTGTACTGGGGTGAATGTATGACATTGTTCTACATTCTGTCCATCAACTGTGTTTTTTGAAATTTTCACCCCGAGTGGGCTGGGTATGCTCAGACGTGAGTCCCAGGCTCTCCACACCACTGGAGTCAAGCTATCCAGGCTGATGAAGACTGATAGCCAGAAACCGGTCCTTGGATGCTTGATTCCGGTCTGGGAAAGACATGGCTTGGTAGTTCGGACTGGACTGTTCCCATGAGGCACAGGGTCAGAGCTGATTTGCATATAGCCAGTGTCTAGCCCAGGGTGGTGTGGAGTGCAAAAAAAATATGGATTTAGGCCCAGATCCTTGTACTGGGGTGAATGTATGACATTGTTCTACATTCTGTCCATCAACTGTGTTTTTTGAAATTTTCAACCCGAGTGGGCTCTGTATGCTCAGACGTGAGTCCCAGGCTCTCCACACCACTGGAGTCAAGCTATCCAGGCTGATGAAGGCTGATAGCCAGAAACCGGTCCATGGATGCTTGATTCCGGCCTGGGAAAGACATGGCTTGGTAGTTCGGACTGGACTGTTCCCATGAGGCACAGGGTCAGAGCTGATTTGCATATAGCCAGTGTCTAGCCCAGGGTGGTGTGGAGTGCAAAAAAATGATGGATTTAGGCCCAGATCCTTGTACTGGGGTGAATGTATGACATTGTTCTACATTCTGTCCATCAACTGTGTTTTTTGAAATTTTCACCCGAGTGGGCTGGGTATGCTCAGACGTGAGTCCCAGGCTCTCCACACCACTGGAGTCAAGCTATCCAGGCTGATGAAGGCTGATAGCCAGAAACCGGTCCTTGGAGGCTTGATTCCGGTCTGGGAAAGACATGGCTTGGTAGTTCGGACTGGACTGTTCCCATGAGGCACAGGGTCAGAGCTAATTTGCATATAGCCAGTGTCTAACCCAGGGTGGTGTGGAGTGCAAAATAATGATGGATTTAGGCCCAGATCCTTGTACTGGGGTGAATGTATGACATTGTTCTACATTCTGTCCATCAACTGTGTTTTTTGAAATTTTCACTCCGAGTGGGCTGGGTATGCTCAGACGTGAGTCCCAGGCTCTCCACACCACTGGAGTCAAGCTATCCAGGCTGATGAAGGCTGATAGCCAGAAACCGGTCCTTGGATGCTTGATTCCGGTCTGGGAAAGACATGGCTTGGTAGTTCGGACTTGGGGTTGTCCCCATGAGGCACAGGGTCAGAGCTGATTTGCATATAGCCAGTGTCTAACCCAGGGTGGTGTGGAGTGCAAAAAAATGATGGATTTAGGCCCAGATCCTTGTACTGGGGTGAATGTATGACATTGTTCTACATTCTGTCCATCAACTGTGTTTTTTTAAATTTTCACCCCGAGTGGGCTGGGTATGCTCAGACGTGAGTCCCAGGCTCTCCACACCACTGGAGTCAAGCTATCCAGGCTGATGAAGGCTGATAGCCAGAAACCGGTCCTTGGATGCTTGATTCCGGTCTGGGAAAGACATGGCTTGGTAGTTCGGACTGGACTGTTCCCATGAGGCACAGGGTCAGAGCTCATTTGCATATAGCCAGTGTCTAACCCAGGGTGGTGAGGAGTGCAAAAAAATGATGGATTTAGGCCTGATCCTTGTACTGGGGTGAATGTATGACATTGTTCTACATTCTGTCCATCAACTGTGTTTTTTGAAATTTTCACCCCGAGTGGGCTGGGTATGCTCAGACGTGAGTCCCAGGCTCTCCACACCACTGGAGTCAAGCTATCCAGGCTGATGAAGGCTGATAGCCAGAAACCGGTCCATGGATGCTTGATTCCGGCCTGGGAAAGACATGGCTTGGTAGTTCGGACTGGACTGTTCCCATGAGGCACAGGGTCAGAGCTGATTTGCATATAGCCAGTGTCTAGCCCAGGGTGGTGTGGAGTGCAAAAAAATGATGGATTTAGGCCCAGATCCTTGTACTGGGGTGAATGTATGACATTGTTCTACATTCTGTCCATCAACTGTGTTTTTTGAAATTTTCACCCGAGTGGGCTGGGTATGCTCAGACGTGAGTCCCAGGCTCTCCACACCACTGGAGTCAAGCTATCCAGGCTGATGAAGGCTGATAGCCAGAAACCGGTCCTTGGAGGCTTGATTCCGGTCTGGGAAAGACATGGCTTGGTAGTTCGGACTGGACTGTTCCCATGAGGCACAGGGTCAGAGCTAATTTGCATATAGCCAGTGTCTAACCCAGGGTGGTGTGGAGTGCAAAATAATGATGGATTTAGGCCCAGATCCTTGTACTGGGGTGAATGTATGACATTGTTCTACATTCTGTCCATCAACTGTGTTTTTTGAAATTTTCACTCCGAGTGGGCTGGGTATGCTCAGACGTGAGTCCCAGGCTCTCCACACCACTGGAGTCAAGCTATCCAGGCTGATGAATGCTGATAGCCAGAAACCGGTCCTTGGATGCTTGATTCCGGTCTGGGAAAGACATGGCTTGGTAGTTCGGACTGGACTGTTCCCATGAGGCACAGGGTCAGAGCTGATTTGCATATAGCCAGTGTCTAACCCAGGGTGGTGTGGAGTGCAAAAAAATGATGGATTTAGGCCCAGATCCTTGTACTGGGGTGAATGTATGACATTGTTCTACATTCTGTCCATCATCTGTGTTTTTTGAAATTTTCACCCCGAGTGGGCTGGGTATGCTCAGACGTGAGTCCCAGGCTCTCCACACCACTGGAGTCAAGCTATCCAGGCTGATGAAGGCTGATAGCCAGAAACCGGTCCTTGGATGCTTGATTCCGGTCTGGGAAAGACATGGCTTGGTAGTTCGGACTGGACTGTTCCCATGAGGCACAGGGTCAGAGCTGATTTGCATATAGCCAGTGTCTAACCCAGGGTGAGGTGGAGTGCAAAAAAATGATGGATTTAGGCCCAGATCCTTGTACTGGGGTGAATGTATGACATTGTTCTACATTCTGTCCATCAACTGTGTTTTTTGAAATTTTCACCCCGAGTGGGCTGGGTATGCTCAGACGTGAGTCCCAGGCTCTCCACACCACTGGAGTCAAGCTATCCAGGCTGATGAAGGCTGATAGCCAGAAACCGGTCCTTGGATGCTTGGTTCCGGTCTGGGAAAGACATGGCTTGGTAGTTCGGACTGGACTGTTCCCATGAGGCACAGGGTCAGAGCTGATTTGCATATAGCCAGTGTCTAACCCAGGGTGGTGTGGAGTGCAAAAAAATGATGGATTTAGGCCCAGATCCTTGTACTGGGGTGAATGTATGACATTGTTCTACATTCTGTCCATCAGCTGTGTTTTTTTAAATTTTCACCCCGAGTGGGCTGGGTATGCTCAGACGTGAGTCCCAGGCTCTCCACACCACTGGAGTCAATCTATCCAGGCTGATGAAGGCTGATAGCCAGAAACCGGTCCTTGGATGCTTGATTCCGGTCTGGGAAAGACATGGCTTGGTAGTTCGGACTGGACTGTTCCCATGAGGCACAGGGTCAGAGCTCATTTGCATATAGCCAGTGTCTAACCCAGAGTGGTGTGGAGTGCAAAAAAATGATGGATTTAGGCCCGATCCTTGTACTGGGGTGAATGTATGACATTGTTCTACATTCTGTCCATCAACTGTGTTTTTTGAAATTTTCACCCCGAGTGGGCTGGGTATGCTCAGACGTGAGTCCCAGGCTCTCCACACCACTGGAGTCAAGCTATCCAGGCTGATGAAGACTGAAAGCCAGAAACCGGTCCTTGGATGCTTGATTCGGTCTGGGAAAGACATGGCTTGGTAGTTCGGACTGGACTTTTCCCATGAGGCACAGGGTCAGAGCTGATTTGCATATAGCCAGTGTCTAGCCCAGGGTGGTGTGGAGTGCAAAAAAATGATGGATTTAGGCCCAGATCCTTGTACTGGGGTGAATGTATGACATTGTTCTACATTCTGTCCATCAACTGTGTTTTTTGAAATTTTCACCCCGAGTGGGCTGGGTATGCTCAGACGTGAGTCCCAGGCTCTCCACACCACTGGAGTCAAGCTATCCAGGCTGATGAAGGCTGATAGCCAGAAACCGGTCCTTGGATGCTTGATTCCCGTCTGGGAAAGACATGGCTTGGTAGTTCGGACTGGACTGATCCCATGAGGCACAGGGTCAGAGCTGATTTGCATATAGCCAGTGTCTAGCCCAGGGTGGTGTGGAGTGCCAAAAAATCATGGATTTAGGCCCAGATCCTTGTACTGGGGTGAATGTATGACATTGTTCTACATTCTGTCCATCAACTGTGTTTTTTGAAATTTTCACCACGAGTGGGCTGGGTAGGCTCAGACGTGAGTCCCAGGCTCTCCACACCACTTGAGTCAATCTATCCAGGCTGATGAAGGCTGATAGCCAGAAACCGGTCCTTGGATGCTTGATTCCGGTCTGGGAAAGACATGGCTTGGTAGTTCGGACTGGACTGTTCCCATGAGGCACAGGGTCAGAGCTGATTTGCATATAGCCAGTGTCTAACCCAGGGTGGTGTGGAGTGCAAAAAATTATGGATTTAGGCCCAGATCCTTGTACTGGGGTGAATGTATGACATTGTTCTACATTCTGTCCATCAACTGTGTTTTTTGAAATTTTCACCCCGAGTGGGCTGGGTATGCTCAGACGTGAGTCCCAGGCTCTCCACACCACTGGAGTCAAGCTATCCAGGCTGATGAAGGCTGATAGCCAGAAACCGGTCCTTGGATGCTTGATTCCGGTCTGGGAAAGACATGGCTTGGTAGTTCCGACTGGACTGTTCCCATGAGGCACAGGGTCAGAGCTGATTTGCATATAGCCAGTGTCTAACCCAGGGTGGTGTGGAGTGCAAAAAAATGATGGATTTAGGCCCAGATCCTTGTACTGGGGTGAATGTATGACATTGTTCTACATTCTGTCCATCAACTGTGTTTTTTGAAATTTTCACATCGAGTGGGCTGGGTATGCTCAGACGTGAGTCCCAGGCTCTCCACACCACTGGAGTCAAGCTATCCAGGCTGATGAAGGCTGATAGCCAGAAACCGGTCCTTGGATGCTTGATTCCGGTCTGGGAAAGACATGGCTTGGTAGTTCGGACTTGGGGTTGTCCCCATGAGGCACAGGGTCAGAGCTGATTTGCATATAGCCAGTGTCTAACCCAGGGTGGTGTGGAGTGTAAAAAAATGATGGATTTAGGCCCAGATCCTTGTACTGGGGTGAATGTATGACATTGTTCTACATTCTGTCCATCAACTGTGTTTTTTGAAATTTTCACTCCGAGTGGGCTGGGTATGCTCAGACGTGAGTCCCAGGCTCTCCACACCACTGGAGTCAAGCTATCCAGGCTGATGAATGCTGATAGCCAGAAACCGGTCCTTGGATGCTTGATTCCGGTCTGGGAAAGACATGGCTTGGTAGTTCGGACTGGACTGTTCCCATGAGGCACAGGGTCAGAGCTGATTTGCATATAGCCAGTGTCTAACCCAGGGTGGTGTGGAGTGCAAAAAAATGATGGATTTAGGCCCAGATCCTTGTACTGGGGTGAATGTATGACATTGTTCTACATTCTGTCCATCAACTGTGTTTTTTGAAATTTTCACCCCGAGTGGGCTGGGTATGCTCAGACGTGAGTCCCAGGCTCTCCACACCACTGGAGTCAAGCTATCCAGGCTGATGAAGGCTGATAGCCAGAAACCGGTCCTTGGATGCTTGGTTCCGGTCTGGGAAAGACATGGCTTGGTAGTTCGGACTGGACTGTTCCCATGAGGCACAGGGTCAGAGCTGATTTGCATATAGCCAGTGTCTAACCCAGGGTGGTGTGGAGTGCAAAAAAATGATGGATTTAGGCCCAGATCCTTGTACTGGGGTGAATGTATGACATTGTTCTACATTCTGTCCATCAACTGTGTTTTTTTAAATTTTCACCCCGAGTGGGCTGGGTATGCTCAGACGTGAGTCCCAGGCTCTCCACACCACTGGAGTCAAGCTATCCAGGCTGATGAAGGCTGATAGCCAGAAACCGGTCCTTGGATGCTTGATTCCGGTCTGGGAAAGACATGGCTTGGTAGTTCGGACTGGACTGTTCCCATGAGGCACAGGGTCAGAGCTCATTTGCATATAGCCAGTGTCTAACCCAGAGTGGTGTGGAGTGCAAAAAAATGATGGATTTAGGCCCGATCCTTGTACTGGGGTGAATGTATGACATTGTTCTACATTCTGTCCATCAACTGTGTTTTTTGAAATTTTCACCCCGAGTGGGCTGGGTATGCTCAGACGTGAGTCCCAGGCTCTCCACACCACTGGAGTCAAGCTATCCAGGCTGATGAAGACTGAAAGACAGAAACCGGTCCTTGGATGCTTGATTCGGTCTGGGAAAGACATGGCTTGGTAGTTCGGACTGGACTGTTCCCATGAGGCACAGGGTCAGAGCTGATTTGCATATAGCCAGTGTCTAGCCCAGGGTGGTGTGGAGTGCAAAAAAATGATGGATTTAGGCCCAGATCCTTGTACTGGGGTGAATGTATGACATTGTTCTACATTCTGTCCATCAACTGTGTTTTTTGAAATTTTCACCCCGAGTGGGCTGGGTATGCTCAGACGTGAGTCCCAGGCTCTCCACACCACTGGAGTCAAGCTATCCAGGCTGATGAAGGCTGATAGCCAGAAACCGGTCCTTGGATGCTTGATTCCCGTCTGGGAAAGACATGGCTTGGTAGTTCGGACTGGACTGATCCCATGAGGCACAGGGTCAGAGCTGATTTGCATATAGCCAGTGTCTAGCCCAGGGTGGTGTGGAGTGCAAAAAAATGATGGATTTAGGCCCAGATCCTTGTACTGGGGTGAATGTATGACATTGTTCTACATTCTGTCCATCAACTGTGTTTTTTGAAATTTTCACCCCGAGTGGGCTGGGTAGGCTCAGACGTGAGTCCCAGGCTCTCCACACCACTTGAGTCAAGCTATCCAGGCTGATGAAGGCTGATAGCCAGAAACCGGTCCTTGGATGCTTGATTCCGGTCTGGGAAAGACATGGCTTGGTAGTTCGGACTGGACTGTTCCCATGAGGCACAGGGTCAGAGCTGATTTGCATATAGCCAGTGTCTAACCCAGGGTGGTGTGGAGTGCAAAAAATTATGGATTTAGGCCCAGATCCTTGTACTGGGGTGAATGTATGACATTGTTCTACATTCTGTCCATCAACTGTGTTTTTTGAAATTTTCACCCCGAGTGGGCTGGGTATGCTCAGACGTGAGTCCCAGGCTCTCCACACCACTGGAGTCAAGCTATCCAGGCTGATGAAGGCTGATAGCCAGAAACCGGTCCTTGGATGCTTGATTCCGGTCTGGGAAAGACATGGCTTGGTAGTTCCGACTGGACTGTTCCCATGAGGCACAGGGTCAGAGCTGATTTGCATATAGCCAGTGTCTAACCCAGGGTGGTGTGGAGTGCAAAAAAATGATGGATTTAGGCCCAGATCCTTGTACTGGGGTGAATGTATGACATTGTTCTACATTCTGTCCATCAACTGTGTTTTTTGAAATTTTCACATCGAGTGGGCTGGGTATGCTCAGACGTGAGTCCCAGGCTCTCCACACCACTGGAGTCAAGCTATCCAGGCTGATGAAGGCTGATAGCCAGAAACCGGTCCTTGGATGCTTGATTCCGGTCTGGGAAAGACATGGCTTGGTAGTTCGGACTTGGGGTTGTCCCCATGAGGCACAGGGTCAGAGCTGATTTGCATATAGCCAGTGTCTAACCCAGGGTGGTGTGGAGTGTAAAAAAATGATGGATTTAGGCCCAGATCCTTGTACTGGGGTGAATGTATGACATTGTTCTACATTCTGTCCATCAACTGTGTTTTTTGAAATTTTCACCCGAGTGGGCTGGGTATGCTCAGACGTGAGTCCCAGGCTCTCCACACTACTGGAGTCAAGCTATCCAGGCTGATGAAGGCTGATAGCCAGAAACCGGTCCTTGGATGCTTGATTCCCGTCTGGGAAAGACATGGCTTGGTAGTTCGGACTGGACTGATCCCATGAGGCACAGGGTCAGAGCTGATTTGCATATAGCCAGTGTCTAGCCCAGGGTGGTGTGGAGTGCAAAAAAATGATGGATTTAGGCCCAGATCCTTGTACTGGGGTGAATGTATGACATTGTTCTACATTCTGTCCATCAACTGTGTTTTTTGAAATTTTCACCCGAGTGGGCTGGGTATGCTCAGACGTGAGTCCCAGGCTCTCCACACCACTGGAGTCAAGCTATCCAGGCTGATGAAGGCTGATAGCCAGAAACCGGTCCTTGGAGGCTTGATTCCGGTCTGGGAAAGACATGGCTTGGTAGTTCGGACTGGACTGTTCCCATGAGGCACAGGGTCAGAGCTAATTTGCATATAGCCAGTGTCTAACCCAGGGTGGTGTGGAGTGCAAAATAATGATGGATTTAGGCCCAGATCCTTGTACTGGGGTGAATGTATGACATTGTTCTACATTCTGTCCATCAACTGTGTTTTTTGAAATTTTCACTCCGAGTGGGCTGGGTATGCTAAGACGTGAGTCCCAGGCTCTCCACACCACTGGAGTCAAGCTATCCAGGCTGATGAATGCTGATAGCCAGAAACCGGTCCTTGGATGCTTGATTCCCGTCTGGGAAAGACATGGCTTGGTAGTTCGGACTGGACTGATCCCATGAGGCACAGGGTCAGAGCTGATTTGCATATCGCCAGTGTCTAGCCCAGGGTGGTGTGGAGTGCAAAAAAATGATGGATTTAGGCCCAGATCCTTGTACTGGGGTGAATGTATGACATTGTTCTACATTCTGTCCATCAACTGTGTTTTTTGAAATTTTCACCCCGAGTGGGCTGGGTAGGCTCAGACGTGAGTCCCAGGCTCTCCACACCACTTGAGTCAAGCTATCCAGGCTGATGAAGGCTGATAGCCAGAAACCGGTCCTTGGATGCTTGATTCCGGTCTGGGAAAGACATGGCTTGGTAGTTCGGACTGGACTGTTCCCATGAGGCACAGGGTCAGAGCTGATTTGCATATAGCCAGTGTCTAACCCAGGGTGGTGTGGAGTGCAAAAAATTATGGATTTAGGCCCAGATCCTTGTACTGGGGTGAATGTATGACATTGTTCTACATTCTGTCCATCAACTGTGTTTTTTGAAATTTTCACCCCGAGTGGGCTGGGTATGCTCAGACGTGAGTCCCAGGCTCTCCACACCACTGGAGTCAAGCTATCCAGGCTGATGAAGGCTGATAGCCAGAAACCGGTCCTTGGATGCTTGATTCCGGTCTGGGAAAGACATGGCTTGGTAGTTCGGACTGGACTGTTCCCATGAGGCACAGGGTCAGAGCTAATTTGCATATAGCCAGTGTCTAACCCAGGGTGGTGTGGAGTGTAAAAAAATGATGGATTTAGGCCCAGATCCTTGTACTGGGGTGAATGTATGACATTGTTCTACATTCTATCCATCAACTGTGTTTTTTGAAATTTTCACCCGAGTGGGCTGGGTATGCTCAGACGTGAGTCCCAGGCTCTCCACACCACTGGAGTCAAGCTATCCAGGCTGATGAAGGCTGATAGTCAGAAACCGGTCCTTGGATGCTTGATTCCGGTCTGGGAAAGACATGGCTTGGTAGTTCGGACTTGGGGTTGTCCCCATGAGGCACAGGGTCAGAGCTGATTTGCATATAGCCAGTGTCTAACCCAGGGTGGGGTGGAGTGTAAAAAAATGATGGATTTAGGCCCAGATCCTTGTACTGGGGTGAATGTATGACATTGTTCTACATTCTGTCCATCAACTGTGTTTTTTGAAATTTTCACCCGAGTGGGCTGGGTATGCTCAGACGTGAGTCCCAGGCTCTCCACACCACTGGAGTCAAGCTATCCAGGCTGATGAAGGCTGATAGCCAGAAACCGGTCCTTGGATGCTTGATTCCGGTCTGGGAAAGACATGGCTTGGTAGTTCGGACTGGACTGTTCCCATGAGGCACAGGGTCAGAGCTGATTTGCATATAGCCAGTGTCTAACCCAGGGTGGTGTGGAGTGCAAAAAAATGATGGATTTAGGCCCAGATCCTTGTACTGGGGTGAATGTATGACATTGTTCTACATTCTGTCCATCAACTGTGTTTTTTTAAATTTTCACCCCGAGTGGGCTGGGTATGCTCAGACGTGAGTCCCAGGCTCTCCACACCACTGGAGTCAAGCTATCCAGGCTGATGAAGGCTGATAGCCAGAAACCGGTCCTTGGATGCTTGATTCCGGTCTGGGAAAGACATGGCTTGGTAGTTCGGACTGGACTGTTCCCATGAGGCACAGGGTCAGAGCTCATTTGCATATAGCCAGTGTCTAACCCAGGGTGGTGAGGAGTGCAAAAAAATGATGGATTTAGGCCTGATCCTTGTACTGGGGTGAATGTATGACATTGTTCTACATTCTGTCCATCAACTGTGTTTTTTGAAATTTTCACCCCGAGTGGGCTGGGTATGCTCAGACGTGAGTCCCAGGCTCTCCACACCACTGGAGTCAAGCTATCCAGGCTGATGAAGACTGATAGCCAGAAACCGGTCCTTGGATGCTTGATTCCGGTCTGGGAAAGACATGGCTTGGTAGTTCGGACTGGACTGTTCCCATGAGGCACAGGGTCAGAGCTGATTTGCATATAGCCAGTGTCTAGCCCAGGGTGGTGTGGAGTGCAAAAAAAATATGGATTTAGGCCCAGATCCTTGTACTGGGGTGAATGTATGACATTGTTCTACATTCTGTCCATCAACTGTGTTTTTTGAAATTTTCAACCCGAGTGGGCTCTGTATGCTCAGACGTGAGTCCCAGGCTCTCCACACCACTGGAGTCAAGCTATCCAGGCTGATGAAGGCTGATAGCCAGAAACCGGTCCATGGATGCTTGATTCCGGCCTGGGAAAGACATGGCTTGGTAGTTCGGACTGGACTGTTCCCATGAGGCACAGGGTCAGAGCTGATTTGCATATAGCCAGTGTCTAGCCCAGGGTGGTGTGGAGTGCAAAAAAATGATGGATTTAGGCCCAGATCCTTGTACTGGGGTGAATGTATGACATTGTTCTACATTCTGTCCATCAACTGTGTTTTTTGAAATTTTCACCCGAGTGGGCTGGGTATGCTCAGACGTGAGTCCCAGGCTCTCCACACCACTGGAGTCAAGCTATCCAGGCTGATGAAGGCTGATAGCCAGAAACCGGTCCTTGGAGGCTTGATTCCGGTCTGGGAAAGACATGGCTTGGTAGTTCGGACTGGACTGTTCCCATGAGGCACAGGGTCAGAGCTAATTTGCATATAGCCAGTGTCTAACCCAGGGTGGTGTGGAGTGCAAAATAATGATGGATTTAGGCCCAGATCCTTGTACTGGGGTGAATGTATGACATTGTTCTACATTCTGTCCATCAACTGTGTTTTTTGAAATTTTCACTCCGAGTGGGCTGGGTATGCTCAGACGTGAGTCCCAGGCTCTCCACACCACTGGAGTCAAGCTATCCAGGCTGATGAAGGCTGATAGCCAGAAACCGGTCCTTGGATGCTTGATTCCGGTCTGGGAAAGACATGGCTTGGTAGTTCGGACTTGGGGTTGTCCCCATGAGGCACAGGGTCAGAGCTGATTTGCATATAGCCAGTGTCTAACCCAGGGTGGTGTGGAGTGCAAAAAAATGATGGATTTAGGCCCAGATCCTTGTACTGGGGTGAATGTATGACATTGTTCTACATTCTGTCCATCAACTGTGTTTTTTTAAATTTTCACCCCGAGTGGGCTGGGTATGCTCAGACGTGAGTCCCAGGCTCTCCACACCACTGGAGTCAAGCTATCCAGGCTGATGAAGGCTGATAGCCAGAAACCGGTCCTTGGATGCTTGATTCCGGTCAGGGAAAGACATGGCTTGGTAGTTCGGACTGGACTGTTCCCATGAGGCACAGGGTCAGAGCTCATTTGCATATAGCCAGTGTCTAACCCAGGGTGGTGAGGAGTGCAAAAAAATGATGGATTTAGGCCTGATCCTTGTACTGGGGTGAATGTATGACATTGTTCTACATTCTGTCCATCAACTGTGTTTTTTGAAATTTTCACCCCGAGTGGGCTGGGTATGCTCAGACGTGAGTCCCAGGCTCTCCACACCACTGGAGTCAAGCTATCCAGGCTGATGAAGGCTGATAGCCAGAAACCGGTCCATGGATGCTTGATTCCGGCCTGGGAAAGACATGGCTTGGTAGTTCGGACTGGACTGTTCCCATGAGGCACAGGGTCAGAGCTGATTTGCATATAGCCAGTGTCTAGCCCAGGGTGGTGTGGAGTGCAAAAAAATGATGGATTTAGGCCCAGATCCTTGTACTGGGGTGAATGTATGACATTGTTCTACATTCTGTCCATCAACTGTGTTTTTTGAAATTTTCACCCGAGTGGGCTGGGTATGCTCAGACGTGAGTCCCAGGCTCTCCACACCACTGGAGTCAAGCTATCCAGGCTGATGAAGGCTGATAGCCAGAAACCGGTCCTTGGAGGCTTGATTCCGGTCTGGGAAAGACATGGCTTGGTAGTTCGGACTGGACTGTTCCCATGAGGCACAGGGTCAGAGCTAATTTGCATATAGCCAGTGTCTAACCCAGGGTGGTGTGGAGTGCAAAATAATGATGGATTTAGGCCCAGATCCTTGTACTGGGGTGAATGTATGACATTGTTCTACATTCTGTCCATCAACTGTGTTTTTTGAAATTTTCACTCCGAGTGGGCTGGGTATGCTCAGACGTGAGTCCCAGGCTCTCCACACCACTGGAGTCAAGCTATCCAGGCTGATGAATGCTGATAGCCAGAAACCGGTCCTTGGATGCTTGATTCCGGTCTGGGAAAGACATGGCTTGGTAGTTCGGACTGGACTGTTCCCATGAGGCACAGGGTCAGAGCTGATTTGCATATAGCCAGTGTCTAACCCAGGGTGGTGTGGAGTGCAAAAAAATGATGGATTTAGGCCCAGATCCTTGTACTGGGGTGAATGTATGACATTGTTCTACATTCTGTCCATCATCTGTGTTTTTTGAAATTTTCACCCCGAGTGGGCTGGGTATGCTCAGACGTGAGTCCCAGGCTCTCCACACCACTGGAGTCAAGCTATCCAGGCTGATGAAGGCTGATAGCCAGAAACCGGTCCTTGGATGCTTGATTCCGGTCTGGGAAAGACATGGCTTGGTAGTTCGGACTGGACTGTTCCCATGAGGCACAGGGTCAGAGCTGATTTGCATATAGCCAGTGTCTAACCCAGGGTGAGGTGGAGTGCAAAAAAATGATGGATTTAGGCCCAGATCCTTGTACTGGGGTGAATGTATGACATTGTTCTACATTCTGTCCATCAACTGTGTTTTTTGAAATTTTCACCCCGAGTGGGCTGGGTATGCTCAGACGTGAGTCCCAGGCTCTCCACACCACTGGAGTCAAGCTATCCAGGCTGATGAAGGCTGATAGCCAGAAACCGGTCCTTGGATGCTTGGTTCCGGTCTGGGAAAGACATGGCTTGGTAGTTCGGACTGGACTGTTCCCATGAGGCACAGGGTCAGAGCTGATTTGCATATAGCCAGTGTCTAACCCAGGGTGGTGTGGAGTGCAAAAAAATGATGGATTTAGGCCCAGATCCTTGTACTGGGGTGAATGTATGACATTGTTCTACATTCTGTCCATCAGCTGTGTTTTTTTAAATTTTCACCCCGAGTGGGCTGGGTATGCTCAGACGTGAGTCCCAGGCTCTCCACACCACTGGAGTCAATCTATCCAGGCTGATGAAGGCTGATAGCCAGAAACCGGTCCTTGGATGCTTGATTCCGGTCTGGGAAAGACATGGCTTGGTAGTTCGGACTGGACTGTTCCCATGAGGCACAGGGTCAGAGCTCATTTGCATATAGCCAGTGTCTAACCCAGAGTGGTGTGGAGTGCAAAAAAATGATGGATTTAGGCCCGATCCTTGTACTGGGGTGAATGTATGACATTGTTCTACATTCTGTCCATCAACTGTGTTTTTTGAAATTTTCACCCCGAGTGGGCTGGGTATGCTCAGACGTGAGTCCCAGGCTCTCCACACCACTGGAGTCAAGCTATCCAGGCTGATGAAGACTGAAAGCCAGAAACCGGTCCTTGGATGCTTGATTCGGTCTGGGAAAGACATGGCTTGGTAGTTCGGACTGGACTTTTCCCATGAGGCACAGGGTCAGAGCTGATTTGCATATAGCCAGTGTCTAGCCCAGGGTGGTGTGGAGTGCAAAAAAATGATGGATTTAGGCCCAGATCCTTGTACTGGGGTGAATGTATGACATTGTTCTACATTCTGTCCATCAACTGTGTTTTTTGAAATTTTCACCCCGAGTGGGCTGGGTATGCTCAGACGTGAGTCCCAGGCTCTCCACACCACTGGAGTCAAGCTATCCAGGCTGATGAAGGCTGATAGCCAGAAACCGGTCCTTGGATGCTTGATTCCCGTCTGGGAAAGACATGGCTTGGTAGTTCGGACTGGACTGATCCCATGAGGCACAGGGTCAGAGCTGATTTGCATATAGCCAGTGTCTAGCCCAGGGTGGTGTGGAGTGCCAAAAAATCATGGATTTAGGCCCAGATCCTTGTACTGGGGTGAATGTATGACATTGTTCTACATTCTGTCCATCAACTGTGTTTTTTGAAATTTTCACCACGAGTGGGCTGGGTAGGCTCAGACGTGAGTCCCAGGCTCTCCACACCACTTGAGTCAAGCTATCCAGGCTGATGAAGGCTGATAGCCAGAAACCGGTCCTTGGATGCTTGATTCCGGTCTGGGAAAGACATGGCTTGGTAGTTCGGACTGGACTGTTCCCATGAGGCACAGGGTCAGAGCTGATTTGCATATAGCCAGTGTCTAACCCAGGGTGGTGTGGAGTGCAAAAAATTATGGATTTAGGCCCAGATCCTTGTACTGGGGTGAATGTATGACATTGTTCTACATTCTGTCCATCAACTGTGTTTTTTGAAATTTTCACCCCGAGTGGGCTGGGTATGCTCAGACGTGAGTCCCAGGCTCTCCACACCACTGGAGTCAAGCTATCCAGGCTGATGAAGGCTGATAGCCAGAAACCGGTCCTTGGATGCTTGATTCCGGTCTGGGAAAGACATGGCTTGGTAGTTCGGACTGGACTGTTCCCATGAGGCACAGGGTCAGAGCTAATTTGCATATAGCCAGTGTCTAACCCAGGGTGGTGTGGAGTGTAAAAAAATGATGGATTTAGGCCCAGATCCTTGTACTGGGGTGAATGTATGACATTGTTCTACATTCTGTCCATCAACTGTGTTTTTTGAAATTTTCACCCGAGTGGGCTGGGTATGCTCAGACGTGAGTCCCAGGCTCTCCACACCACTGGAGTCAAGCTATCCAGGCTGATGAAGGCTGATAGTCAGAAACCGGTCCTTGGATGCTTGATTCCGGTCTGGGAAAGACATGGCTTGGTAGTTCGGACTTGGGGTTGTCCCCATGAGGCACAGGGTCAGAGCTGATTTGCATATAGCCAGTGTCTAACCCAGGGTGGGGTGGAGTGTAAAAAAATGATGGATTTAGGCCCAGATCCTTGTACTGGGGTGAATGTATGACATTGTTCTACATTCTGTCCATCAACTGTGTTTTTTGAAATTTTCACCCGAGTGGGCTGGGTATGCTCAGACGTGAGTCCCAGGCTCTCCACACCACTGGAGTCAAGCTATCCAGGCTGATGAAGGCTGATAGCCAGAAACCGGTCCTTGGATGCTTGATTCCGGTCTGGGAAAGACATGGCTTGGTAGTTCGGACTGGACTGTTCCCATGAGGCACAGGGTCAGAGCTGATTTGCATATAGCCAGTGTCTAACCCAGGGTGGTGTGGAGTGCAAAAAAATGATGGATTTAGGCCCAGATCCTTGTACTGGGGTGAATGTATGACATTGTTCTACATTCTGTCCATCAACTGTGTTTTTTTAAATTTTCACCCCGAGTGGGCTGGGTATGCTCAGACGTGAGTCCCAGGCTCTCCACACCACTGGAGTCAAGCTATCCAGGCTGATGAAGGCTGATAGCCAGAAACCGGTCCTTGGATGCTTGATTCCGGTCTGGGAAAGACATGGCTTGGTAGTTCGGACTGGACTGTTCCCATGAGGCACAGGGTCAGAGCTCATTTGCATATAGCCAGTGTCTAACCCAGGGTGGTGAGGAGTGCAAAAAAATGATGGATTTAGGCCTGATCCTTGTACTGGGGTGAATGTATGACATTGTTCTACATTCTGTCCATCAACTGTGTTTTTTGAAATTTTCACCCCGAGTGGGCTGGGTATGCTCAGACGTGAGTCCCAGGCTCTCCACACCACTGGAGTCAAGCTATCCAGGCTGATGAAGACTGATAGCCAGAAACCGGTCCTTGGATGCTTGATTCCGGTCTGGGAAAGACATGGCTTGGTAGTTCGGACTGGACTGTTCCCATGAGGCACAGGGTCAGAGCTGATTTGCATATAGCCAGTGTCTAGCCCAGGGTGGTGTGGAGTGCAAAAAAAATATGGATTTAGGCCCAGATCCTTGTACTGGGGTGAATGTATGACATTGTTCTACATTCTGTCCATCAACTGTGTTTTTTGAAATTTTCAACCCGAGTGGGCTCTGTATGCTCAGACGTGAGTCCCAGGCTCTCCACACCACTGGAGTCAAGCTATCCAGGCTGATGAAGGCTGATAGCCAGAAACCGGTCCATGGATGCTTGATTCCGGCCTGGGAAAGACATGGCTTGGTAGTTCGGACTGGACTGTTCCCATGAGGCACAGGGTCAGAGCTGATTTGCATATAGCCAGTGTCTAGCCCAGGGTGGTGTGGAGTGCAAAAAAATGATGGATTTAGGCCCAGATCCTTGTACTGGGGTGAATGTATGACATTGTTCTACATTCTGTCCATCAACTGTGTTTTTTGAAATTTTCACCCGAGTGGGCTGGGTATGCTCAGACGTGAGTCCCAGGCTCTCCACACCACTGGAGTCAAGCTATCCAGGCTGATGAAGGCTGATAGCCAGAAACCGGTCCTTGGAGGCTTGATTCCGGTCTGGGAAAGACATGGCTTGGTAGTTCGGACTGGACTGTTCCCATGAGGCACAGGGTCAGAGCTAATTTGCATATAGCCAGTGTCTAACCCAGGGTGGTGTGGAGTGCAAAATAATGATGGATTTAGGCCCAGATCCTTGTACTGGGGTGAATGTATGACATTGTTCTACATTCTGTCCATCAACTGTGTTTTTTGAAATTTTCACTCCGAGTGGGCTGGGTATGCTCAGACGTGAGTCCCAGGCTCTCCACACCACTGGAGTCAAGCTATCCAGGCTGATGAAGGCTGATAGCCAGAAACCGGTCCTTGGATGCTTGATTCCGGTCTGGGAAAGACATGGCTTGGTAGTTCGGACTTGGGGTTGTCCCCATGAGGCACAGGGTCAGAGCTGATTTGCATATAGCCAGTGTCTAACCCAGGGTGGTGTGGAGTGCAAAAAAATGATGGATTTAGGCCCAGATCCTTGTACTGGGGTGAATGTATGACATTGTTCTACATTCTGTCCATCAACTGTGTTTTTTTAAATTTTCACCCCGAGTGGGCTGGGTATGCTCAGACGTGAGTCCCAGGCTCTCCACACCACTGGAGTCAAGCTATCCAGGCTGATGAAGGCTGATAGCCAGAAACCGGTCCTTGGATGCTTGATTCCGGTCTGGGAAAGACATGGCTTGGTAGTTCGGACTGGACTGTTCCCATGAGGCACAGGGTCAGAGCTCATTTGCATATAGCCAGTGTCTAACCCAGGGTGGTGAGGAGTGCAAAAAAATGATGGATTTAGGCCTGATCCTTGTACTGGGGTGAATGTATGACATTGTTCTACATTCTGTCCATCAACTGTGTTTTTTGAAATTTTCACCCCGAGTGGGCTGGGTATGCTCAGACGTGAGTCCCAGGCTCTCCACACCACTGGAGTCAAGCTATCCAGGCTGATGAAGGCTGATAGCCAGAAACCGGTCCATGGATGCTTGATTCCGGCCTGGGAAAGACATGGCTTGGTAGTTCGGACTGGACTGTTCCCATGAGGCACAGGGTCAGAGCTGATTTGCATATAGCCAGTGTCTAGCCCAGGGTGGTGTGGAGTGCAAAAAAATGATGGATTTAGGCCCAGATCCTTGTACTGGGGTGAATGTATGACATTGTTCTACATTCTGTCCATCAACTGTGTTTTTTGAAATTTTCACCCGAGTGGGCTGGGTATGCTCAGACGTGAGTCCCAGGCTCTCCACACCACTGGAGTCAAGCTATCCAGGCTGATGAAGGCTGATAGCCAGAAACCGGTCCTTGGAGGCTTGATTCCGGTCTGGGAAAGACATGGCTTGGTAGTTCGGACTGGACTGTTCCCATGAGGCACAGGGTCAGAGCTAATTTGCATATAGCCAGTGTCTAACCCAGGGTGGTGTGGAGTGCAAAATAATGATGGATTTAGGCCCAGATCCTTGTACTGGGGTGAATGTATGACATTGTTCTACATTCTGTCCATCAACTGTGTTTTTTGAAATTTTCACTCCGAGTGGGCTGGGTATGCTCAGACGTGAGTCCCAGGCTCTCCACACCACTGGAGTCAAGCTATCCAGGCTGATGAATGCTGATAGCCAGAAACCGGTCCTTGGATGCTTGATTCCGGTCTGGGAAAGACATGGCTTGGTAGTTCGGACTGGACTGTTCCCATGAGGCACAGGGTCAGAGCTGATTTGCATATAGCCAGTGTCTAACCCAGGGTGGTGTGGAGTGCAAAAAAATGATGGATTTAGGCCCAGATCCTTGTACTGGGGTGAATGTATGACATTGTTCTACATTCTGTCCATCATCTGTGTTTTTTGAAATTTTCACCCCGAGTGGGCTGGGTATGCTCAGACGTGAGTCCCAGGCTCTCCACACCACTGGAGTCAAGCTATCCAGGCTGATGAAGGCTGATAGCCAGAAACCGGTCCTTGGATGCTTGATTCCGGTCTGGGAAAGACATGGCTTGGTAGTTCGGACTGGACTGTTCCCATGAGGCACAGGGTCAGAGCTGATTTGCATATAGCCAGTGTCTAACCCAGGGTGAGGTGGAGTGCAAAAAAATGATGGATTTAGGCCCAGATCCTTGTACTGGGGTGAATGTATGACATTGTTCTACATTCTGTCCATCAACTGTGTTTTTTGAAATTTTCACCCCGAGTGGGCTGGGTATGCTCAGACGTGAGTCCCAGGCTCTCCACACCACTGGAGTCAAGCTATCCAGGCTGATGAAGGCTGATAGCCAGAAACCGGTCCTTGGATGCTTGGTTCCGGTCTGGGAAAGACATGGCTTGGTAGTTCGGACTGGACTGTTCCCATGAGGCACAGGGTCAGAGCTGATTTGCATATAGCCAGTGTCTAACCCAGGGTGGTGTGGAGTGCAAAAAAATGATGGATTTAGGCCCAGATCCTTGTACTGGGGTGAATGTATGACATTGTTCTACATTCTGTCCATCAGCTGTGTTTTTTTAAATTTTCACCCCGAGTGGGCTGGGTATGCTCAGACGTGAGTCCCAGGCTCTCCACACCACTGGAGTCAATCTATCCAGGCTGATGAAGGCTGATAGCCAGAAACCGGTCCTTGGATGCTTGATTCCGGTCTGGGAAAGACATGGCTTGGTAGTTCGGACTGGACTGTTCCCATGAGGCACAGGGTCAGAGCTCATTTGCATATAGCCAGTGTCTAACCCAGAGTGGTGTGGAGTGCAAAAAAATGATGGATTTAGGCCCGATCCTTGTACTGGGGTGAATGTATGACATTGTTCTACATTCTGTCCATCAACTGTGTTTTTTGAAATTTTCACCCCGAGTGGGCTGGGTATGCTCAGACGTGAGTCCCAGGCTCTCCACACCACTGGAGTCAAGCTATCCAGGCTGATGAAGACTGAAAGCCAGAAACCGGTCCTTGGATGCTTGATTCGGTCTGGGAAAGACATGGCTTGGTAGTTCGGACTGGACTTTTCCCATGAGGCACAGGGTCAGAGCTGATTTGCATATAGCCAGTGTCTAGCCCAGGGTGGTGTGGAGTGCAAAAAAATGATGGATTTAGGCCCAGATCCTTGTACTGGGGTGAATGTATGACATTGTTCTACATTCTGTCCATCAACTGTGTTTTTTGAAATTTTCACCCCGAGTGGGCTGGGTATGCTCAGACGTGAGTCCCAGGCTCTCCACACCACTGGAGTCAAGCTATCCAGGCTGATGAAGGCTGATAGCCAGAAACCGGTCCTTGGATGCTTGATTCCCGTCTGGGAAAGACATGGCTTGGTAGTTCGGACTGGACTGATCCCATGAGGCACAGGGTCAGAGCTGATTTGCATATAGCCAGTGTCTAGCCCAGGGTGGTGTGGAGTGCCAAAAAATCATGGATTTAGGCCCAGATCCTTGTACTGGGGTGAATGTATGACATTGTTCTACATTCTGTCCATCAACTGTGTTTTTTGAAATTTTCACCACGAGTGGGCTGGGTAGGCTCAGACGTGAGTCCCAGGCTCTCCACACCACTTGAGTCAAGCTATCCAGGCTGATGAAGGCTGATAGCCAGAAACCGGTCCTTGGATGCTTGATTCCGGTCTGGGAAAGACATGGCTTGGTAGTTCGGACTGGACTGTTCCCATGAGGCACAGGGTCAGAGCTGATTTGCATATAGCCAGTGTCTAACCCAGGGTGGTGTGGAGTGCAAAAAATTATGGATTTAGGCCCAGATCCTTGTACTGGGGTGAATGTATGACATTGTTCTACATTCTGTCCATCAACTGTGTTTTTTGAAATTTTCACCCCGAGTGGGCTGGGTATGCTCAGACGTGAGTCCCAGGCTCTCCACACCACTGGAGTCAAGCTATCCAGGCTGATGAAGGCTGATAGCCAGAAACCGGTCCTTGGATGCTTGATTCCGGTCTGGGAAAGACATGGCTTGGTAGTTCCGACTGGACTGTTCCCATGAGGCACAGGGTCAGAGCTGATTTGCATATAGCCAGTGTCTAACCCAGGGTGGTGTGGAGTGCAAAAAAATGATGGATTTAGGCCCAGATCCTTGTACTGGGGTGAATGTATGACATTGTTCTACATTCTGTCCATCAACTGTGTTTTTTGAAATTTTCACATCGAGTGGGCTGGGTATGCTCAGACGTGAGTCCCAGGCTCTCCACACCACTGGAGTCAAGCTATCCAGGCTGATGAAGGCTGATAGCCAGAAACCGGTCCTTGGATGCTTGATTCCGGTCTGGGAAAGACATGGCTTGGTAGTTCGGACTTGGGGTTGTCCCCATGAGGCACAGGGTCAGAGCTGATTTGCATATAGCCAGTGTCTAACCCAGGGTGGTGTGGAGTGTAAAAAAATGATGGATTTAGGCCCAGATCCTTGTACTGGGGTGAATGTATGACATTGTTCTACATTCTGTCCATCAACTGTGTTTTTTGAAATTTTCACTCCGAGTGGGCTGGGTATGCTCAGACGTGAGTCCCAGGCTCTCCACACCACTGGAGTCAAGCTATCCAGGCTGATGAATGCTGATAGCCAGAAACCGGTCCTTGGATGCTTGATTCCGGTCTGGGAAAGACATGGCTTGGTAGTTCGGACTGGACTGTTCCCATGAGGCACAGGGTCAGAGCTGATTTGCATATAGCCAGTGTCTAACCCAGGGTGGTGTGGAGTGCAAAAAAATGATGGATTTAGGCCCAGATCCTTGTACTGGGGTGAATGTATGACATTGTTCTACATTCTGTCCATCAACTGTGTTTTTTGAAATTTTCACCCCGAGTGGGCTGGGTATGCTCAGACGTGAGTCCCAGGCTCTCCACACCACTGGAGTCAAGCTATCCAGGCTGATGAAGGCTGATAGCCAGAAACCGGTCCTTGGATGCTTGGTTCCGGTCTGGGAAAGACATGGCTTGGTAGTTCGGACTGGACTGTTCCCATGAGGCACAGGGTCAGAGCTGATTTGCATATAGCCAGTGTCTAACCCAGGGTGGTGTGGAGTGCAAAAAAATGATGGATTTAGGCCCAGATCCTTGTACTGGGGTGAATGTATGACATTGTTCTACATTCTGTCCATCAACTGTGTTTTTTTAAATTTTCACCCCGAGTGGGCTGGGTATGCTCAGACGTGAGTCCCAGGCTCTCCACACCACTGGAGTCAAGCTATCCAGGCTGATGAAGGCTGATAGCCAGAAACCGGTCCTTGGATGCTTGATTCCGGTCTGGGAAAGACATGGCTTGGTAGTTCGGACTGGACTGTTCCCATGAGGCACAGGGTCAGAGCTCATTTGCATATAGCCAGTGTCTAACCCAGAGTGGTGTGGAGTGCAAAAAAATGATGGATTTAGGCCCGATCCTTGTACTGGGGTGAATGTATGACATTGTTCTACATTCTGTCCATCAACTGTGTTTTTTGAAATTTTCACCCCGAGTGGGCTGGGTATGCTCAGACGTGAGTCCCAGGCTCTCCACACCACTGGAGTCAAGCTATCCAGGCTGATGAAGACTGAAAGACAGAAACCGGTCCTTGGATGCTTGATTCGGTCTGGGAAAGACATGGCTTGGTAGTTCGGACTGGACTGTTCCCATGAGGCACAGGGTCAGAGCTGATTTGCATATAGCCAGTGTCTAGCCCAGGGTGGTGTGGAGTGCAAAAAAATGATGGATTTAGGCCCAGATCCTTGTACTGGGGTGAATGTATGACATTGTTCTACATTCTGTCCATCAACTGTGTTTTTTGAAATTTTCACCCCGAGTGGGCTGGGTATGCTCAGACGTGAGTCCCAGGCTCTCCACACCACTGGAGTCAAGCTATCCAGGCTGATGAAGGCTGATAGCCAGAAACCGGTCCTTGGATGCTTGATTCCCGTCTGGGAAAGACATGGCTTGGTAGTTCGGACTGGACTGATCCCATGAGGCACAGGGTCAGAGCTGATTTGCATATAGCCAGTGTCTAGCCCAGGGTGGTGTGGAGTGCAAAAAAATGATGGATTTAGGCCCAGATCCTTGTACTGGGGTGAATGTATGACATTGTTCTACATTCTGTCCATCAACTGTGTTTTTTGAAATTTTCACCCCGAGTGGGCTGGGTAGGCTCAGACGTGAGTCCCAGGCTCTCCACACCACTTGAGTCAAGCTATCCAGGCTGATGAAGGCTGATAGCCAGAAACCGGTCCTTGGATGCTTGATTCCGGTCTGGGAAAGACATGGCTTGGTAGTTCGGACTGGACTGTTCCCATGAGGCACAGGGTCAGAGCTGATTTGCATATAGCCAGTGTCTAACCCAGGGTGGTGTGGAGTGCAAAAAATTATGGATTTAGGCCCAGATCCTTGTACTGGGGTGAATGTATGACATTGTTCTACATTCTGTCCATCAACTGTGTTTTTTGAAATTTTCACCCCGAGTGGGCTGGGTATGCTCAGACGTGAGTCCCAGGCTCTCCACACCACTGGAGTCAAGCTATCCAGGCTGATGAAGGCTGATAGCCAGAAACCGGTCCTTGGATGCTTGATTCCGGTCTGGGAAAGACATGGCTTGGTAGTTCCGACTGGACTGTTCCCATGAGGCACAGGGTCAGAGCTGATTTGCATATAGCCAGTGTCTAACCCAGGGTGGTGTGGAGTGCAAAAAAATGATGGATTTAGGCCCAGATCCTTGTACTGGGGTGAATGTATGACATTGTTCTACATTCTGTCCATCAACTGTGTTTTTTGAAATTTTCACATCGAGTGGGCTGGGTATGCTCAGACGTGAGTCCCAGGCTCTCCACACCACTGGAGTCAAGCTATCCAGGCTGATGAAGGCTGATAGCCAGAAACCGGTCCTTGGATGCTTGATTCCGGTCTGGGAAAGACATGGCTTGGTAGTTCGGACTTGGGGTTGTCCCCATGAGGCACAGGGTCAGAGCTGATTTGCATATAGCCAGTGTCTAACCCAGGGTGGTGTGGAGTGTAAAAAAATGATGGATTTAGGCCCAGATCCTTGTACTGGGGTGAATGTATGACATTGTTCTACATTCTGTCCATCAACTGTGTTTTTTGAAATTTTCACCCGAGTGGGCTGGGTATGCTCAGACGTGAGTCCCAGGCTCTCCACACTACTGGAGTCAAGCTATCCAGGCTGATGAAGGCTGATAGCCAGAAACCGGTCCTTGGATGCTTGATTCCCGTCTGGGAAAGACATGGCTTGGTAGTTCGGACTGGACTGATCCCATGAGGCACAGGGTCAGAGCTGATTTGCATATAGCCAGTGTCTAGCCCAGGGTGGTGTGGAGTGCAAAAAAATGATGGATTTAGGCCCAGATCCTTGTACTGGGGTGAATGTATGACATTGTTCTACATTCTGTCCATCAACTGTGTTTTTTGAAATTTTCACCATGAGTGGGCTGGGTAGGCTCAGACGTGAGTCCCAGGCTCTCCACACCACTTGAGTCAAGCTATCCAGGCTGATGAAGGCTGATAGCCAGAAACCGGTCCTTGGATGCTTGATTCCGGTCTGGGAAAGACATGGCTTGGTAGTTTGGACTGGACTGTTCCCATGAGGCATAGGGTCAGAGCTGATTTGCATATAGCCAGTGTCTAACCCAGGGTGGTGTGGAGTGCAAACAATTATGGATTTAGGCCCAGATCCTTGTACTGGGGTGAATGTATGACATTGTTCTACATTCTGTCCATCAACTGTGTTTTTTGAAATTTTCACCCCGAGTGGGCTGGGTATGCTCAGACATGAGTCCCAGGCTCTCCACACCACTGGAGTCAAGCTATCCAGGCTGATGAAGGCTGATAGCCAGAAACCGGTCCTTGGATGCTTTATTCCGGTCTGGGAAAGACATGGCTTGGTAGTTCCGACTGGACTGTTCCCATGAGGCACAGGGTCAGAGCTCATTTGCATATAGCCAGTGTCTAACCCAGGGTGGTGTGGAGTGTAAAAAAATGATGGATTTAGGCCCAGATCCTTGTACTGGGGTGAATGTATGACATTGTTCTACATTCTGTCCATCAACTGTGTTTTTTGAAATTTTCACCCGAGTGGGCTGGGTATGCTCAGACGTGAGTCCCAGGCTCTCCACACCACTGGAGTCAAGCTATCCAGGCTGATGAAGGCTGATAGCCAGAAACCGGTCCTTGGATGCTTGATTCCGGTCTGGGAAAGACATGGCTTGGTAGTTCGGACTGGACTGTTCCCATGAGGCACAGGGTCAGAGCTGATTTGCATATAGCCAGTGTCTAACCCAGGGTGGTGTGGAGTGCAAAAAAATGATGGATTTAGGCCCAGATCCTTGTACTGGGGTGAATGTATGACATTGTTCTACATTCTGTCCATCAACTGTGTTTTTTTAAATTTTCACCCCGAGTGGGCTGGGTATGCTCAGACGTGAGTCCCAGGCTCTCCACACCACTGGAGTCAAGCTATCCAGGCTGATGAAGACTGATAGCCAGAAACCGGTCCTTGGATGCTTGATTCCGGTCTGGGAAGGCCATGGCTTGGTAGTTCGGACTGGACTGTTCCCATGAGGCACAGGGTCAGAGCTGATTTGCATATAGCCAGTGTCTAGCCCAGGGTGGTGTGGAGTGCAAAAAAATGATGGATTTAGGCCCAGATCCTTGTACTGGGGTGAATGTATGACATTGTTCTACATTCTGTCCATCAACTGTGTTTTTTGAAATTTTTACCCCGAGTGGGCTGGGTATGCTCAGACGTGAGTCCCAGGCTCTCCACACCACTGGAGTCAAGCTATCCAGGCTGATGAAGGCTGATAGCCAGAAACCGGTCCTTGGATGCTTGATTCCGGTCTGGGAAAGACATGGCTTGGTAGTTCGGACTGGACTGATCCCATGAGGCACAGGGTCAGAGCTGATTTGCATATAGCCAGTGTCTAGCCCAGGGTGGTGTGGAGTGCAAAAAAATGATGGATTTAGGCCCAGATCCTTGTACTGGGGTGAATGTATGACATTGTTCTACATTCTGTCCATCAACTGTGTTTTTTGAAATTTTCACCCCGAGTGGGCTGGGTATGCTCAGACGTGAGTCCCAGGCTCTCCACACCACTGGAGTCAAGCTATCCAGGCTGATGAAGGCTGATAGCCAGAAACCGGTCCTTGGATGCTTGATTCCGGTCTGGGAAAGACATGGCTTGGTAGTTCGGACTTGGGGTTGTCCCCATGAGGCACAGGGTCAGAGCTGATTTGCATATAGCCAGTGTCTAACCCAGGGTGGTGTGGAGTGTAAAAAAATGATGGATTTAGGCCCAGATCCTTGTACTGGGGTGAATGTATGACATTGTTCTACATTCTGTCCATCAACTGTGTTTTTTGAAATTTTCACCCGAGTGGGCTGGGTATGCTCAGACGTGAGTCCCAGGCTCTCCACACCACTGGAGTCAAGCTATCCAGGCTGATGAAGGCTGATAGCCAGAAACCGGTCCTTGGATGCTTGATTCCGGTCTGGGAAAGACATGGCTTGGTAGTTCGGACTGGACTGTTCCCATGAGGCACAGGGTCAGAGCTGATTTGCACATAGCCAGTGTCTAACCCAGGGTGGTGTGGAGTGCAAAAAAATGATGGATTTAGGCCCAGATCCTTGTACTGGGGTGAATGTATGACATTGTTCTACATTCTGTCCATCAACTGTGTTTTTTAAAATGTTCACCCCGAGTGGGCTGGGTATGCTCAGACGTGAGTCCCAGGCTCTCCACACCACTGGAGTCAAGCTATCCAGGCTGATGAAGGCTGATAGCCAGAAACCGGTCCTTGGATGCTTGATTCCGGTCTGGGAAAGACATGGCTTGGTAGTTCGGACTGGACTGTTCCCATGAGGCACAGGGTCAGAGCTGATTTGCATATAGCCAGTGTCTAACCCAGGGTGGTGTGGAGTGCAAAAAAATGATGGATTTAGGCCCAGATCCTTGTACTGGGGTGAATGTATGACATTGTTCTACATTCTGTCCATCAACTGTGTTTTTTTAAATTTTCACCCCGAGTGGGCTGGGTATGCTCAGACGTGAGTCCCAGGCTCTCCACACCACTGGAGTCAAGCTATCCAGGCTGATGAAGACTGATAGCCAGAAACCGGTCCTTGGATGCTTGATTCCGGTCTGGGAAGGCCATGGCTTGGTAGTTCGGACTGGACTGTTCCCATGAGGCACAGGGTCAGAGCTGATTTGCATATAGCCAGTGTCTAGCCCAGGGTGGTGTGGAGTGCAAAAAAATGATGGATTTAGGCCCAGATCCTTGTACTGGGGTGAATGTATGACATTGTTCTACATTCTGTCCATCAACTGTGTTTTTTGAAATTTTTACCCCGAGTGGGCTGGGTATGCTCAGACGTGAGTCCCAGGCTCTCCACACCACTGGAGTCAAGCTATCCAGGCTGATGAAGGCTGATAGCCAGAAACCGGTCCTTGGATGCTTGATTCCGGTCTGGGAAAGACATGGCTTGGTAGTTCGGACTGGACTGATCCCATGAGGCACAGGGTCAGAGCTGATTTGCATATAGCCAGTGTCTAGCCCAGGGTGGTGTGGAGTGCAAAAAAATGATGGATTTAGGCCCAGATCCTTGTACTGGGGTGAATGTATGACATTGTTCTACATTCTGTCCATCAACTGTGTTTTTTTAAATTTTCACCCCGAGTGGGCTGGGTATGCTCAGACGTGAGTCCCAGGCTCTCCACACCACTGGAGTCAAGCTATCCAGGCTGATGAAGGCTGATAGCCAGAAACCGGTCCTTGGATGCTTGATTCCGGTCTGGGAAAGACATGGCTTGGTGGTTCGGACTTGGGGTTGTCCCCATGAGGCACAGGGTCAGAGCTCATTTGCATATAGCCAGTGTCTAACCCAGGGTGGTGTGGAGTGTAAAAAAATGATGGATTTAGGCCCAGATCCTTGTACTGGGGTGAATGTATGACATTGTTCTACATTCTGTCCATCAACTGTGTTTTTTGAAATTTTCACCCGAGTGGGCTGGGTATGCTCAGACGTGAGTCCCAGGCTCTCCACACCACTGGAGTCAAGCTATCCAGGCTGATGAAGGCTGATAGCCAGAAACCGGTCCTTGGATGCTTGATTCCGGTCTGGGAAAGACATGGCTTGGTAGTTCGGACTGGACTGTTCCCATGAGGCACAGGGTCAGAGCTGATTTGCATATAGCCAGTGTCTAACCCAGGGTGGTGTGGAGTGCAAAAAAATGATGGATTTAGGCCCAGATCCTTGTACTGGGGTGAATGTATGACATTGTTCTACATTCTGTCCATCAACTGTGTTTTTTTAAATTTTCACCCCGAGTGGGCTGGGTATGCTCAGACGTGAGTCCCAGGCTCTCCACACCACTGGAGTCAAGCTATCCAGGCTGATGAAGGCTGATAGCCAGAAACCGGTCCTTGGATGCTTGATTCGGTCTGGGAAAGACATGGCTTGGTAGTTCGGACTGGACTTTTCCCATGAGGCACAGGGTCAGAGCTGATTTGCATATAGCCAGTGTCTAGCCCAGGGTGGTGTGGAGTGCAAAAAAATGATGGATTTAGGCCCAGATCCTTGTACTGGGGTGAATGTATGACATTGTTCTACATTCTGTCCATCAACTGTGTTTTTTGAAATTTTCACCCCGAGTGGGCTGGGTATGCTCAGACGTGAGTCCCAGGCTCTCCACACCACTGGAGTCAAGCTATCCAGGCTGATGAAGGCTGATAGCCAGAAACCGGTCCTTGGATGCTTGATTCCCGTCTGGGAAAGACATGGCTTGGTAGTTCGGACTGGACTGATCCCATGAGGCACAGGGTCAGAGCTGATTTGCATATAGCCAGTGTCTAGCCCAGGGTGGTGTGGAGTGCCAAAAAATCATGGATTTAGGCCCAGATCCTTGTACTGGGGTGAATGTATGACATTGTTCTACATTCTGTCCATCAACTGTGTTTTTTGAAATTTTCACCACGAGTGGGCTGGGTAGGCTCAGACGTGAGTCCCAGGCTCTCCACACCACTTGAGTCAAGCTATCCAGGCTGATGAAGGCTGATAGCCAGAAACCGGTCCTTGGATGCTTGATTCCGGTCTGGGAAAGACATGGCTTGGTAGTTCGGACTGGACTGTTCCCATGAGGCACAGGGTCAGAGCTGATTTGCATATAGCCAGTGTCTAACCCAGGGTGGTGTGGAGTGCAAAAAATTATGGATTTAGGCCCAGATCCTTGTACTGGGGTGAATGTATGACATTGTTCTAAATTCTGTCCATCAACTGTGTTTTTTGAAATTTTCACCCCGAGTGGGCTGGGTATGCTCAGACGTGAGTCCCAGGCTCTCCACACCACTGGAGTCAAGCTATCCAGGCTGATGAAGGCTGATAGCCAGAAACCGGTCCTTGGATGCTTGATTCCGGTCTGGGAAAGACATGGCTTGGTAGTTCCGACTGGACTGTTCCCATGAGGCACAGGGTCAGAGCTGATTTGCATATAGCCAGTGTCTAACCCAGGGTGGTGTGGAGTGCAAAAAAATGATGGATTTAGGCCCAGATCCTTGTACTGGGGTGAATGTATGACATTGTTCTACATTCTGTCCATCAACTGTGTTTTTTGAAATTTTCACATCGAGTGGGCTGGGTATGCTCAGACGTGAGTCCCAGGCTCTCCACACCACTGGAGTCAAGCTATCCAGGCTGATGAAGGCTGATAGCCAGAAACCGGTCCTTGGATGCTTGATTCCGGTCTGGGAAAGACATGGCTTGGTAGTTCGGACTTGGGGTTGTCCCCATGAGGCACAGGGTCAGAGCTGATTTGCATATAGCCAGTGTCTAACCCAGGGTGGTGTGGAGTGTAAAAAAATGATGGATTTAGGCCCAGATCCTTGTACTGGGGTGAATGTATGACATTGTTCTACATTCTGTCCATCAACTGTGTTTTTTGAAATTTTCACTCCGAGTGGGCTGGGTTTGCTCAGACGTGAGTCCCAGGCTCTCCACACCACTGGAGTCAAGCTATCCAGGCTGATGAATGCTGATAGCCAGAAACCGGTCCTTGGATGCTTGATTCCGGTCTGGGAAAGACATGGCTTGGTAGTTCGGACTGGACTGTTCCCATGAGGCACAGGGTCAGAGCTGATTTGCATATAGCCAGTGTCTAACCCAGGGTGGTGTGGAGTGCAAAAAAATGATGGATTTAGGCCCAGATCCTTGTACTGGGGTGAATGTATGACATTGTTCTACATTCTGTCCATCAACTGTGTTTTTTGAAATTTTCACCCCGAGTGGGCTGGGTATGCTCAGACGTGAGTCCCAGGCTCTCCACACCACTGGAGTCAAGCTATCCAGGCTGATGAAGGCTGATAGCCAGAAACCGGTCCTTGGATGCTTGGTTCCGGTCTGGGAAAGACATGGCTTGGTAGTTCGGACTGGACTGTTCCCATGAGGCACAGGGTCAGAGCTGATTTGCATATAGCCAGTGTCTAACCCAGGGTGGTGTGGAGTGCAAAAAAATGATGGATTTAGGCCCAGATCCTTGTACTGGGGTGAATGTATGACATTGTTCTACATTCTGTCCATCAACTGTGTTTTTTTAAATTTTCACCCCGAGTGGGCTGGGTATGCTCAGACGTGAGTCCCAGGCTCTCCACACCACTGGAGTCAAGCTATCCAGGCTGATGAAGGCTGATAGCCAGAAACCGGTCCTTGGATGCTTGATTCCGGTCTGGGAAAGACATGGCTTGGTAGTTCGGACTGGACTGTTCCCATGAGGCACAGGGTCAGAGCTCATTTGCATATAGCCAGTGTCTAACCCAGAGTGGTGTGGAGTGCAAAAAAATGATGGATTTAGGCCCGATCCTTGTACTGGGGTGAATGTATGACATTGTTCTACATTCTGTCCATCAACTGTGTTTTTTGAAATTTTCACCCCGAGTGGGCTGGGTATGCTCAGACGTGAGTCCCAGGCTCTCCACACCACTGGAGTCAAGCTATCCAGGCTGATGAAGACTGAAAGCCAGAAACCGGTCCTTGGATGCTTGATTCGGTCTGGGAAAGACATGGCTTGGTAGTTCGGACTGGACTGTTCCCATGAGGCACAGGGTCAGAGCTGATTTGCATATAGCCAGTGTCTAGCCCAGGGTGGTGTGGAGTGCAAAAAAATGATGGATTTAGGCCCAGATCCTTGTACTGGGGTGAATGTATGACATTGTTCTACATTCTGTCCATCAACTGTGTTTTTTGAAATTTTCACCCCGAGTGGGCTGGGTATGCTCAGACGTGAGTCCCAGGCTCTCCACACCACTGGAGTCAAGCTATCCAGGCTGATGAAGGCTGATAGCCAGAAACCGGTCCTTGGATGCTTGATTCCCGTCTGGGAAAGACATGGCTTGGTAGTTCGGACTGGACTGATCCCATGAGGCACAGGGTCAGAGCTGATTTGCATATAGCCAGTGTCTAGCCCAGGGTGGTGTGGAGTGCAAAAAAATGATGGATTTAGGCCCAGATCCTTGTACTGGGGTGAATGTATGACATTGTTCTACATTCTGTCCATCAACTGTGTTTTTTGAAATTTTCACCCCGAGTGGGCTGGGTAGGCTCAGACGTGAGTCCCAGGCTCTCCACACCACTTGAGTCAAGCTATCCAGGCTGATGAAGGCTGATAGCCAGAAACCGGTCCTTGGATGCTTGATTCCGGTCTGGGAAAGACATGGCTTGGTAGTTCGGACTGGACTGTTCCCATGAGGCACAGGGTCAGAGCTGATTTGCATATAGCCAGTGTCTAACCCAGGGTGGTGTGGAGTGCAAAAAATTATGGATTTAGGCCCAGATCCTTGTACTGGGGTGAATGTATGACATTGTTCTACATTCTGTCCATCAACTGTGTTTTTTGAAATTTTCACCCCGAGTGGGCTGGGTATGCTCAGACGTGAGTCCCAGGCTCTCCACACCACTGGAGTCAAGCTATCCAGGCTGATGAAGGCTGATAGCCAGAAACCGGTCCTTGGATGCTTGATTCCGGTCTGGGAAAGACATGGCTTGGTAGTTCCGACTGGACTGTTCCCATGAGGCACAGGGTCAGAGCTGATTTGCATATAGCCAGTGTCTAACCCAGGGTGGTGTGGAGTGCAAAAAAATGATGGATTTAGGCCCAGATCCTTGTACTGGGGTGAATGTATGACATTGTTCTACATTCTGTCCATCAACTGTGTTTTTTGAAATTTTCACATCGAGTGGGCTGGGTATGCTCAGACGTGAGTCCCAGGCTCTCCACACCACTGGAGTCAAGCTATCCAGGCTGATGAAGGCTGATAGCCAGAAACCGGTCCTTGGATGCTTGATTCCGGTCTGGGAAAGACATGGCTTGGTAGTTCGGACTTGGGGTTGTCCCCATGAGGCACAGGGTCAGAGCTGATTTGCATATAGCCAGTGTCTAACCCAGGGTGGTGTGGAGTGTAAAAAAATGATGGATTTAGGCCCAGATCCTTGTACTGGGGTGAATGTATGACATTGTTCTACATTCTGTCCATCAACTGTGTTTTTTGAAATTTTCACCTGAGTGGGCTGGGTATGCTCAGACGTGAGTCCCAGGCTCTCCACACTACTGGAGTCAAGCTATCCAGGCTGATGAAGGCTGATAGCCAGAAACCGGTCCTTGGATGCTTGATTCCCGTCTGGGAAAGACATGGCTTGGTAGTTCGGACTGGACTGATCCCATGAGGCACAGGGTCAGAGCTGATTTGCATATAGCCAGTGTCTAGCCCAGGGTGGTGTGGAGTGCAAAAAAATGATGGATTTAGGCCCAGATCCTTGTACTGGGGTGAATGTATGACATTGTTCTACATTCTGTCCATCAACTGTGTTTTTTGAAATTTTCACCATGAGTGGGCTGGGTAGGCTCAGACGTGAGTCCCAGGCTCTCCACACCACTTGAGTCAAGCTATCCAGGCTGATGAAGGCTGATAGCCAGAAACCGGTCCTTGGATGCTTGATTCCGGTCTGGGAAAGACATGGCTTGGTAGTTTGGACTGGACTGTTCCCATGAGGCACAGGGTCAGAGCTGATTTGCATATAGCCAGTGTCTAACCCAGGGTGGTGTGGAGTGCAAACAATTATGGATTTAGGCCCAGATCCTTGTACTGGGGTGAATGTATGACATTGTTCTACATTCTGTCCATCAACTGTGTTTTTTGAAATTTTCACCCCGAGTGGGCTGGGTATGCTCAGACATGAGTCCCAGGCTCTCCACACCACTGGAGTCAAGCTATCCAGGCTGATGAAGGCTGATAGCCAGAAACCGGTCCTTGGATGCTTTATTCCGGTCTGGGAAAGACATGGCTTGGTAGTTCCGACTGGACTGTTCCCATGAGGCACAGGGTCAGAGCTCATTTGCATATAGCCAGTGTCTAACCCAGGGTGGTGTGGAGTGTAAAAAAATGATGGATTTAGGCCCAGATCCTTGTACTGGGGTGAATGTATGACATTGTTCTACATTCTGTCCATCAACTGTGTTTTTTGAAATTTTCACCCGAGTGGGCTGGGTATGCTCAGACGTGAGTCCCAGGCTCTCCACACCACTGGAGTCAAGCTATCCAGGCTGATGAAGGCTGATAGCCAGAAACCGGTCCTTGGATGCTTGATTCCGGTCTGGGAAAGACATGGCTTGGTAGTTCGGACTGGACTGTTCCCATGAGGCACAGGGTCAGAGCTGATTTGCATATAGCCAGTGTCTAACCCAGGGTGGTGTGGAGTGCAAAAAAATGATGGATTTAGGCCCAGATCCTTGTACTGGGGTGAATGTATGACATTGTTCTACATTCTGTCCATCAACTGTGTTTTTTTAAATTTTCACCCCGAGTGGGCTGGGTATGCTCAGACGTGAGTCCCAGGCTCTCCACACCACTGGAGTCAAGCTATCCAGGCTGATGAAGACTGATAGCCAGAAACCGGTCCTTGGATGCTTGATTCCGGTCTGGGAAGGCCATGGCTTGGTAGTTCGGACTGGACTGTTCCCATGAGGCACAGGGTCAGAGCTGATTTGCATATAGCCAGTGTCTAGCCCAGGGTGGTGTGGAGTGCAAAAAAATGATGGATTTAGGCCCAGATCCTTGTACTGGGGTGAATGTATGACATTGTTCTACATTCTGTCCATCAACTGTGTTTTTTGAAATTTTTACCCCGAGTGGGCTGGGTATGCTCAGACGTGAGTCCCAGGCTCTCCACACCACTGGAGTCAAGCTATCCAGGCTGATGAAGGCTGATAGCCAGAAACCGGTCCTTGGATGCTTGATTCCGGTCTGGGAAAGACATGGCTTGGTAGTTCGGACTGGACTGATCCCATGAGGCACAGGGTCAGAGCTGATTTGCATATAGCCAGTGTCTAGCCCAGGGTGGTGTGGAGTGCAAAAAAATGATGGATTTAGGCCCAGATCCTTGTACTGGGGTGAATGTATGACATTGTTCTACATTCTGTCCATCAACTGTGTTTTTTGAAATTTTCACCCCGAGTGGGCTGGGTATGCTCAGACGTGAGTCCCAGGCTCTCCACACCACTGGAGTCAAGCTATCCAGGCTGATGAAGGCTGATAGCCAGAAACCGGTCCTTGGATGCTTGATTCCGGTCTGGGAAAGACATGGCTTGGTAGTTCGGACTTGGGGTTGTCCCCATGAGGCACAGGGTCAGAGCTGATTTGCATATAGCCAGTGTCTAACCCAGGGTGGTGTGGAGTGTAAAAAAATGATGGATTTAGGCCCAGATCCTTGTACTGGGGTGAATGTATGACATTGTTCTACATTCTGTCCATCAACTGTGTTTTTTGAAATTTTCACCCGAGTGGGCTGGGTATGCTCAGACGTGAGTCCCAGGCTCTCCACACCACTGGAGTCAAGCTATCCAGGCTGATGAAGGCTGATAGCCAGAAACCGGTCCTTGGATGCTTGATTCCGGTCTGGGAAAGACATGGCTTGGTAGTTCGGACTGGACTGTTCCCATGAGGCACAGGGTCAGAGCTGATTTGCACATAGCCAGTGTCTAACCCAGGGTGGTGTGGAGTGCAAAAAAATGATGGATTTAGGCCCAGATCCTTGTACTGGGGTGAATGTATGACATTGTTCTACATTCTGTCCATCAACTGTGTTTTTTAAAATGTTCACCCCGAGTGGGCTGGGTATGCTCAGACGTGAGTCCCAGGCTCTCCACACCACTGGAGTCAAGCTATCCAGGCTGATGAAGGCTGATAGCCAGAAACCGGTCCTTGGATGCTTGATTCCGGTCTGGGAAAGACATGGCTTGGTAGTTCGGACTGGACTGTTCCCATGAGGCACAGGGTCAGAGCTGATTTGCATATAGCCAGTGTCTAACCCAGGGTGGTGTGGAGTGCAAAAAAATGATGGATTTAGGCCCAGATCCTTGTACTGGGGTGAATGTATGACATTGTTCTACATTCTGTCCATCAACTGTGTTTTTTTAAATTTTCACCCCGAGTGGGCTGGGTATGCTCAGACGTGAGTCCCAGGCTCTCCACACCACTGGAGTCAAGCTATCCAGGCTGATGAAGACTGATAGCCAGAAACCGGTCCTTGGATGCTTGATTCCGGTCTGGGAAGGCCATGGCTTGGTAGTTCGGACTGGACTGTTCCCATGAGGCACAGGGTCAGAGCTGATTTGCATATAGCCAGTGTCTAGCCCAGGGTGGTGTGGAGTGCAAAAAAATGATGGATTTAGGCCCAGATCCTTGTACTGGGGTGAATGTATGACATTGTTCTACATTCTGTCCATCAACTGTGTTTTTTGAAATTTTTACCCCGAGTGGGCTGGGTATGCTCAGACGTGAGTCCCAGGCTCTCCACACCACTGGAGTCAAGCTATCCAGGCTGATGAAGGCTGATAGCCAGAAACCGGTCCTTGGATGCTTGATTCCGGTCTGGGAAAGACATGGCTTGGTAGTTCGGACTGGACTGATCCCATGAGGCACAGGGTCAGAGCTGATTTGCATATAGCCAGTGTCTAGCCCAGGGTGGTGTGGAGTGCAAAAAAATGATGGATTTAGGCCCAGATCCTTGTACTGGGGTGAATGTATGACATTGTTCTACATTCTGTCCATCAACTGTGTTTTTTTAAATTTTCACCCCGAGTGGGCTGGGTATGCTCAGCCGTGAGTCCCAGGCTCTCCACACCACTGGAGTCAAGCTATCCAGGCTGATGAAGGCTGATAGCCAGAAACCGGTCCTTGGATGCTTGATTCCGGTCTGGGAAAGACATGGCTTGGTGGTTCGGACTTGGGGTTGTCCCCATGAGGCACAGGGTCAGAGCTCATTTGCATATAGCCAGTGTCTAACCCAGGGTGGTGTGGAGTGTAAAAAAATGATGGATTTAGGCCCAGATCCTTGTACTGGGGTGAATGTATGACATTGTTCTACATTCTGTCCATCAACTGTGTTTTTTGAAATTTTCACCCGAGTGGGCTGGGTATGCTCAGACGTGAGTCCCAGGCTCTCCACACCACTGGAGTCAAGCTATCCAGGCTGATGAAGGCTGATAGCCAGAAACCGGTCCTTGGATGCTTGATTCCGGTCTGGGAAAGACATGGCTTGGTAGTTCGGACTGGACTGTTCCCATGAGGCACAGGGTCAGAGCTGATTTGCATATAGCCAGTGTCTAACCCAGGGTGGTGTGGAGTGCAAAAAAATGATGGATTTAGGCCCAGATCCTTGTACTGGGGTGAATGTATGACATTGTTCTACATTCTGTCCATCAACTGTGTTTTTTTAAATTTTCACCCCGAGTGGGCTGGGTATGCTCAGACGTGAGTCCCAGGCTCTCCACACCACTGGAGTCAAGCTATCCAGGCTGATGAAGGCTGATAGCCAGAAACCGGTCCTTGGATGCTTGATTCCGGTCTGGGAAAGACATGGCTTGGTAGTTCGGACTGGACTGTTCCCATGAGGCACAGGGTCAGAGCTCATTTGCATATAGCCAGTGTCTAACCCAGGGTGGTGAAGAGTGCAAAAAAATGATGGATTTAGGCCTGATCCTTGTACTGGGGTGAATGTATGACATTGTTCTACATTCTGTCCATCAACTGTGTTTTTTGAAATTTTCACCCCGAGTGGGCTGGGTATGCTCAGACGTGAGTCCCAGGCTCTCCACACCACTGGAGTCAAGCTATCCAGGCTGATGAAGACTGATAGCCAGAAACCGGTCCTTGGATGCTTGATTCCGGTCTGGGAAAGACATGGCTTGGTAGTTCGGACTGGACTGTTCCCATGAGGCACAGGGTCAGAGCTGATTTGCATATAGCCAGTGTCTAGCCCAGGGTGGTGTGGAGTGCAAAAAAAATATGGATTTAGGCCCAGATCCTTGTACTGGGGTGAATGTATGACATTGTTCTACATTCTGTCCATCAACTGTGTTTTTTGAAATTTTCAACCCGAGTGGGCTCTGTATGCTCAGACGTGAGTCCCAGGCTCTCCACACCACTGGAGTCAAGCTATCCAGGCTGATGAAGGCTGATAGCCAGAAACCGGTCCTTGGAGGCTTGATTCCGGTCTGGGAAAGACATGGCTTGGTAGTTCGGACTGGACTGTTCCCATGAGGCACAGTGTCAGAGCTAATTTGCATATAGCCAGTGTCTAACCCAGGGTGGTGTGGAGTGCAAAATAATGATGGATTTAGGCCCAGATCCTTGTACTGGGGTGAATGTATGACATTGTTCTACATTCTGTCCATCAACTGTGTTTTTTGAAATTTTCACTCCGAGTGGGCTGGGTATGCTCAGACGTGAGTCCCAGGCTCTCCACTCCACTGGAGTCAAGCTATCCAGGCTGATGAATGCTGATAGCCAGAAACCGGTCCTTGGATGCTTGATTCCAGTCTGGGAAAGACATGGCTTGGTAGTTCGGACTGGACTGTTCCCATGAGGCACAGGGTCTGAGCTGATTTGCATATAGCCAGTGTCTAACCCAGGGTGGTGTGGAGTGCAAAAAAATGATGGATTTAGGCCCAGATCCTTGTACTGGGGTGAATGTATGACATTGTTCTACATTCTGTCCATCAACTGTGTTTTTTTAAATTTTCACCCCGAGTGGGCTGGGTATGCTCAGACGTGAGTCCCAGGCTCTCCACACCACTGGAGTCAAGCTATCCAGGCTGATGAATGCTGATAGCCAGAAACCGGTCCTTGGATGCTTGATTCCGGTCTGGGAAAGACATGGCTTGGTAGTTCGGACTGGACTGTTCCCATGAGGCAAAGGGTCTGAGCTGATTTGCATATAGCCAGTGTCTAACCCAGGGTGGTGTGGAGTGCAAAAAAATGATGGATTTAGGCCCTGATCCTTGTACTGGAGTGAATGTATGACATTGTTCTACATTCTGTCCATCAACTGTGTTTTTTTAAATTTTCACCCCGAGTGGGCTGGGTATGCTCAGACGTGAGTCCCAGGCTCTCCACACCACTGGAGTCAACTATCCAGGCTGATGAAGGCTGATAGCCAGAAACCGGTCCATGGATAGTTGATTCCGGTCTGGGAAAGACATGGCTTGGTAGTTCGGACTGGACAGTTCCCATTAGGCACAGGGTCAGAGCTGATTTGCATATAGCCAGTGTCTAACCCAGGGTGGTGTGGAGTGCAAAAAAATGATGGATTTAGGCCCAGATCCTTGTACTGGGGTGAATGTATGACATTGTTCTACATTCTGTCCATCAACTGTGTTTTTTTAAATTTTCAACCCGAGTGGGCTGGGTATGCTCAGACGTGAGTCCCAGGCTCTCCACACCACTGGAGTCAAGCTATCCAGGCTGATGCAGGCTGATAGCCAGAAACCAGTCCTTGGATGCTTCATTCCGGTCTGGGAAAGATATGGCTTGGTAGTTCGGACTGGACTGTTCCCATGAGGCACAGGGTCAGAGCTGATTTGCATATAGCCAGTGTCTAACCCAGGGTGGTGTGGAGTGCAACAAAATGATGGATTTAGGCCCAGATCCTTGTACTGGGGTGTATGTATGACATTGTTCTACATTCTGTCCATCAACTGTGTCTTTTGAAATTTTCACCCCGAGTGGGCTGGGTATGCTCAGACGTGAGTCCCAGGCTCTCCACACCACTGGAGTCAAGCTATCCAGGCTGATGAAGGCTGATAGCCAGAAACCGGTCCTTGGATGCTTGATTCCGGTCTGGGAAAGACATGGCTTGGTAGTTCGGACTGGACTGTTCCCATGAGGCACAGGGTCAGAGCTGATTTGCATATAGCCAGTGTCTAGCCCAGGGTGGTGTGGAGTGCAAAAAAATGATGGATTTAGGCCCAGATCCTTGTACTGGGGTGAATGTATGACATTGTTCTACATTCTGTCCATCAACTGTGTTTTTTTAAATTTTCACCCCGAGTGGGCTGGGTATGCTCAGACGTGAGTCCCAGGCTCTCCACACCACTGGAGTCAAGCTATCCAGGCTGATGAAGGCTGATAGCCAGAAACCGGTCCTTGGATGCTTGATTCCGGTCTGGGAAAGACATGGCTTGGTAGTTCGAACTGGACTGTTCCCATGAGGCACAGGGTCAGAGCTGATTTGCATATAGCCAGTGTCTAACCCAGGGTGGTGTGGAGTGCAAAAAAATGATGGATTTAAGCCCAGATCCTTGTACTGGGGTGAATGTATGACATTGTTCTACATTCTGTCCATCAACTGTGTTTTTGGAAATTTTCACCCCGAGTGGGCTGGGTATGCTCAGACGTGAGTCCCAGGCTCTCCACACCACTGGAGTCAAGCTATCCAGGCTGATGAAGGCTGATAGCCAGAAACCGGTCCTTGGATGCTTGATTCCGGTCTGGGAAAGACATGGCTTGGTAGTTCGGACTGGACTGTTCCCATGAGGCACAGGGTCAGAGCTGATTTGCATATAGCCAGTGTCTAACCCAGGGTGAGGTGGAGTGCAAAAAAATGATGGATTTAGGCCCAGATCCTTGTACTGGGGTGAATGTATGACATTGTTCTACATTCTGTCCATCAACTGTGTTTTTTGAAATTTTCACCCCGAGTGGGCTGGGTATGCTCAGACGTGAGTCCCAGGCTCTCCACACCACTGGAGTCAAGCTATCCAGGCTGATGAAGGCTGATAGCCAGAAACCGGTCCTTGGATGCTTGGTTCCGGTCTGGGAAAGACATGGCTTGGTAGTTCGGACTGGACTGTTCCCATGAGGCACAGGGTCAGAGCTGATTTGCATATAGCCAGTGTCTAACCCAGGGTGGTGTGGAGTGCAAAAAAATGATGGATTTAGGCCCAGATCCTTGTACTGGGGTGAATGTATGACATTGTTCTACATTCTGTCCATCAACTGTGTTTTTTGAAATTTTCACCCCGAGTGGGCTGGGTATGCTCAGACGTGAGTCCCAGGCTCTCCACACCACTGGAGTCAAGCTATCCAGGCTGATGAAGGCTGATAGCCAGAAACCGGTCCTTGGATGCTTGATTCCGGTCTGGGAAAGACATGGCTTGGTAGTTCCGACTGGACTGTTCCCATGAGGCACAGGGTCAGAGCTGATTTGCATATAGCCAGTGTCTAGCCCAGGGTGGTGTGGAGTGCAAAAAAATGATGGATTTAGGCCCAGATCCTTGTACTGGGGTGAATGTATGACATTGTTCTACATTCTGTCCATCAACTGTGTTTTTTTAAATTTTCACCCCGAGTGGGCTGGGTATGCTCAGACGTGAGTCCCAGGCTCTCCACACCACTGGAGTCAAGCTATCCAGGCTGATGAAGGCTGATAGCCAGAAACCGGTCCTTGGATGCTTGATTCCGGTCTGGGAAAGACATGGCTTGGTAGTTCGGACTGGACTGTTCCCATGAGGCACAGGGTCAGAGCTCATTTGCATATAGCCAGTGTCTAACCCAGAGTGGTGTGGAGTGCAAAAAAATGATGGATTTCGGCCCGATCCTTGTACTGGGGTGAATGTATGACATTGTTCTACATTCTGTCCATCAACTGTGTTTTTTGAAATTTTCACCCCGAGTGGGCTGGGTATTCTCAGACGTGAGTCCCAGGCTCTCCACACCACTGGAGTCAAGCTATCCAGGCTGATGAAGACTGAAAGCCAGAAACCGGTCCTTGGATGCTTGATTCGGTCTGGGAAAGACATGGCTTGGTAGTTCGGACTGGACTGTTCCCATGATGCACAGGGTCAGAGCTGATTTGCATATAGCCAGTGTCTAACCCAGGGTGGTGTGGAGTGCAAAAAAATGATGGATTTAGGCCCAGATCCTTGTACTGGGGTGAATGTATGACATTGTTCTACATTCTGTCCATCAACTGTGTTTTTTGAAATTTTCACCCCGAGTGGGCTGGGTATGCTCAGACGTGAGTCCCAGGCTCTCCACACCACTGGAGTCAAGCTATCCAGGCTGATGAAGGCTGATAGCCAGAAACCGGTCCTTGGATGCTTGATTCCGGTCTGGGAAAGACATGGCTTGGTAGTTCCGACTGGACTGTTCCCATGAGGCACAGGGTCAGAGCTGATTTGCATATAGCCAGTGTCTAGCCCAGGGTGGTGTGGAGTGCAAAAAAATGATGGATTTAGGCCCAGATCCTTGTACTGGGGTGAATGTATGACATTGTTCTACATTCTGTCCATCAACTGTGTTTTTTGAAATTTTTACCCCGAGTGGGCTGGGTATGCTCAGACGTGAGTCCCAGGCTCTCCACACCACTGGAGTCAAGCTATCCAGGCTGATGAAGGCTGATAGCCAGAAACCGGTCCTTGGATGCTTGATTCCGGTCTGGGAAAGACATGGCTTGGTAGTTCGGACTGGACTGATCCCATGAGGCACAGGGTCAGAGCTGATTTGCATATAGCCAGTGTCTAGCCCAGGGTGGTGTGGAGTGCAAAAAAATGATGGATTTAGGCCCAGATCCTTGTACTGGGGTGAATGTATGACATTGTTCTACATTCTGTCCATCAACTGTGTTTTTTGAAATTTTCACCCCGAGTGGGCTGGGTATGCTCAGACGTGAGTCCCAGGCTCTCCACACCACTGGAGTCAAGCTATCCAGGCTGATGAAGGCTGATAGCCAGAAACCGGTCCTTGGATGCTTGATTCCGGTCTGGGAAAGACATGGCTTGGTAGTTCGGACTTGGGGTTGTCCCCATGAGGCACAGGGTCAGAGCTGATTTGCATATAGCCAGTGTCTAACCCAGGGTGGTGTGGAGTGTAAAAAAATGATGGATTTAGGCCCAGATCCTTGTACTGGGGTGAATGTATGACATTGTTCTACATTCTGTCCATCAACTGTGTTTTTTGAAATTTTCACCCGAGTGGGCTGGGTATGCTCAGACGTGAGTCCCAGGCTCTCCACACCACTGGAGTCAAGCTATCCAGGCTGATGAAGGCTGATAGCCAGAAACCGGTCCTTGGATGCTTGATTCCGGTCTGGGAAAGACATGGCTTGGTAGTTCGGACTGGACTGTTCCCATGAGGCACAGGGTCAGAGCTGATTTGCATATAGCCAGTGTCTAACCCAGGGTGGTGTGGAGTGCAAAAAAATGATGGATTTAGGCCCAGATCCTTGTACTGGGGTGAATGTATGACATTGTTCTACATTCTGTCCATCAACTGTGTTTTTTTAAATTTTCACCCCGAGTGGGCTGGGTATGCTCAGACGTGAGTCCCAGGCTCTCCACACCACTGGAGTCAAGCTATCCAGGCTGATGAAGGCTGATAGCCAGAAACCGGTCCTTGGATGCTTGATTCCGGTCTGGGAAAGACATGGCTTGGTAGTTCGGACTGGACTGTTCCCATGAGGCACAGGGTCAGAGCTCATTTGCATATAGCCAGTGTCTAACCCAGGGTGGTGAGGAGTGCAAAAAAATGATGGATTTAGGCCTGATCCTTGTACTGGGGTGAATGTATGACATTGTTCTACATTCTGTCCATCAACTGTGTTTTTTGAAATTTTCACCCCGAGTGGGCTGGGTATGCTCAGACGTGAGTCCCAGGCTCTCCACACCACTGGAGTCAAGCTATCCAGGCTGATGAAGGCTGATAGCCAGAAACCGGTCCTTGGATGCTTGGTTCCGGTCTGGGAAAGACATGGCTTGGTAGTTCGGACTGGACTGTTCCCATGAGGCACAGGGTCAGAGCTGATTTGCATATAGCCAGTGTCTAACCCAGGGTGGTGTGGAGTGCAAAAAAATGATGGATTTAGGCCCAGATCCTTGTACTGGGGTGAATGTATGACATTGTTCTACATTCTGTCCATCAACTGTGTTTTTTTAAATTTTCACCCCGAGTGGGCTGGGTATGCTCAGACGTGAGTCCCAGGCTCTCCACACCACTGGAGTCAAGCTATCCAGGCTGATGAAGGCTGATAGCCAGAAACCGGTCCTTGGATGCTTGATTCCGGTCTGGGAAAGACATGGCTTGGTAGTTCGGACTGGACTGTTCCCATGAGGCACAGGGTCAGAGCTCATTTGCATATAGCCAGTGTCTAACCCAGAGTGGTGTGGAGTGCAAAAAAATGATGGATTTCGGCCCGATCCTTGTACTGGGGTGAATGTATGACATTGTTCTACATTCTGTCCATCAACTGTGTTTTTTGAAATTTTCACCCCGAGTGGGCTGGGTATTCTCAGACGTGAGTCCCAGGCTCTCCACACCACTGGAGTCAAGCTATCCAGGCTGATGAAGACTGAAAGCCAGAAACCGGTCCTTGGATGCTTGATTCGGTCTGGGAAAGACATGGCTTGGTAGTTCGGACTGGACTGTTCCCATGATGCACAGGGTCAGAGCTGATTTGCATATAGCCAGTGTCTAACCCAGGGTGGTGTGGAGTGCAAAAAAATGATGGATTTAGGCCCAGATCCTTGTACTGGGGTGAATGTATGACATTGTTCTACATTCTGTCCATCAACTGTGTTTTTTGAAATTTTCACCCCGAGTGGGCTGGGTATGCTCAGACGTGAGTCCCAGGCTCTCCACACCACTGGAGTCAAGCTATCCAGGCTGATGAAGGCTGATAGCCAGAAACCGGTCCTTGGATGCTTGATTCCGGTCTGGGAAAGACATGGCTTGGTAGTTCCGACTGGACTGTTCCCATGAGGCACAGGGTCAGAGCTGATTTGCATATAGCCAGTGTCTAGCCCAGGGTGGTGTGGAGTGCAAAAAAATGATGGATTTAGGCCCAGATCCTTGTACTGGGGTGAATGTATGACATTGTTCTACATTCTGTCCATCAACTGTGTTTTTTGAAATTTTTACCCCGAGTGGGCTGGGTAGGCTCAGACGTGAGTCCCAGGCTCTCCACACCACTGGAGTCAAGCTATCCAGGCTGATGAAGGCTGATAGCCAGAAACCGGTCCTTGGATGCTTGATTCCGGTCTGGGAAAGACATGGCTTGGTAGTTCGGACTGGACTGATCCCATGAGGCACAGGGTCAGAGCTGATTTGCATATAGCCAGTGTCTAGCCCAGGGTGGTGTGGAGTGCAAAAAAATGATGGATTTAGGCCCAGATCCTTGTACTGGGGTGAATGTATGACATTGTTCTACATTCTGTCCATCAACTGTGTTTTTTGAAATTTTCACCCCGAGTGGGCTGGGTATGCTCAGACGTGAGTCCCAGGCTCTCCACACCACTGGAGTCAAGCTATCCAGGCTGATGAAGGCTGATAGCCAGAAACCGGTCCTTGGATGCTTGATTCCGGTCTGGGAAAGACATGGCTTGGTAGTTCGGACTTGGGGTTGTCCCCATGAGGCACAGGGTCAGAGCTGATTTGCATATAGCCAGTGTCTAACCCAGGGTGGTGTGGAGTGTAAAAAAATGATGGATTTAGGCCCAGATCCTTGTACTGGGGTGAATGTATGACATTGTTCTACATTCTGTCCATCAACTGTGTTTTTTGAAATTTTCACCCGAGTGGGCTGGGTATGCTCAGACGTGAGTCCCAGGCTCTCCACACCACTGGAGTCAAGCTATCCAGGCTGATGAAGGCTGATAGCCAGAAACCGGTCCTTGGATGCTTGATTCCGGTCTGGGAAAGACATGGCTTGGTAGTTCGGACTGGACTGTTCCCATGAGGCACAGGGTCAGAGCTGATTTGCATATAGCCAGTGTCTAACCCAGGGTGGTGTGGAGTGCAAAAAAATGATGGATTTAGGCCCAGATCCTTGTACTGGGGTGAATGTATGACATTGTTCTACATTCTGTCCATCAACTGTGTTTTTTTAAATTTTCACCCCGAGTGGGCTGGGTATGCTCAGACGTGAGTCCCAGGCTCTCCACACCACTGGAGTCAAGCTATCCAGGCTGATGAAGGCTGATAGCCAGAAACCGGTCCTTGGATGCTTGATTCCGGTCTGGGAAAGACATGGCTTGGTAGTTCGGACTGGACTGTTCCCATGAGGCACAGGGTCAGAGCTCATTTGCATATAGCCAGTGTCTAACCCAGGGTGGTGAGGAGTGCAAAAAAATGATGGATTTAGGCCTGATCCTTGTACTGGGGTGAATGTATGACATTGTTCTACATTCTGTCCATCAACTGTGTTTTTTGAAATTTTCACCCCGAGTGGGCTGGGTATGCTCAGACGTGAGTCCCAGGCTCTCCACACCACTGGAGTCAAGCTATCCAGGCTGATGAAGACTGATAGCCAGAAACCGGTCCTTGGATGCTTGATTCCGGTCTGGGAAAGACATGGCTTGGTAGTTCGGACTGGACTGTTCCCATGAGGCACAGGGTCAGAGCTGATTTGCATATAGCCAGTGTCTAGCCCAGGGTGGTGTGGAGTGCAAAAAAAATATGGATTTAGGCCCAGATCCTTGTACTGGGGTGAATGTATGACATTGTTCTACATTCTGTCCATCAACTGTGTTTTTTGAAATTTTCAACCCGAGTGGGCTCTGTATGCTCAGACGTGAGTCCCAGGCTCTCCACACCACTGGAGTCAAGCTATCCAGGCTGATGAAGGCTGATAGCCAGAAACCGGTCCATGGATGCTTAATTCCGGCCTGGGAAAGACATGGCTTGGTAGTTCGGACTGGACTGTTCCCATGAGGCACAGGGTCAGAGCTGATTTGCATATAGCCAGTGTCTAGCCCAGGGTGGTGTGGAGTGCAAAAAAAGATGGATTTAGGCCCAGATCCTTGTACTGGGGTGAATGTATGACATTGTTCTACATTCTGTCCATCAACTGTGTTTTTTGAAATTTTCACCCGAGTGGGCTGGGTATGCTCAGACGTGAGTCCCAGGCTCTCCACACCACTGGAGTCAAGCTATCCAGGCTGATGAAGGCTGATAGCCAGAAACCGGTCCTTGGAGGCTTGATTCCGGTCTGGGAAATACATGGCTTGGTAGTTCGGACTGGACTGTTCCCATGATGCACAGGGTCAGAGCTGATTTGCATATAGCCAGTGTCTAACCCAGGGTGGTGTGGAGTGCAAAAAAATGATGGATTTAGGCCCAGATCCTTGTACTGGGGTGAATGTATGACATTGTTCTACATTCTGTCCATCAACTGTGTTTTTTGAAATTTTCACCCCGAGTGGGCTGGGTAGGCTCAGACGTGAGTCCCAGGCTCTCCACACCACTGGAGTCAAGCTATCCAGGCTGATGAAGGCTGATAGCCAGAAACCGGTCCTTGGATGCTTGATTCCGGTCTGGGAAAGACATGGCTTGGTAGTTCCGACTGGACTGTTCCCATGAGGCACAGGGTCAGAGCTGATTTGCATATAGCCAGTGTCTAGCCCAGGGTGGTGTGGAGTGCAAAAAAATGATGGATTTAGGCCCAGATCCTTGTACTGGGGTGAATGTATGACATTGTTCTACATTCTGTCCATCAACTGTGTTTTTTGAAATTTTTACCCCGAGTGGGCTGGGTATGCTCAGACGTGAGTCCCAGGCTCTCCACACCACTGGAGTCAAGCTATCCAGGCTGATGAAGGCTGATAGCCAGAAACCGGTCCTTGGATGCTTGATTCCGGTCTGGGAAAGACATGGCTTGGTAGTTCGGACTGGACTGATCCCATGAGGCACAGGGTCAGAGCTGATTTGCATATAGCCAGTGTCTAGCCCAGGGTGGTGTGGAGTGCAAAAAAATGATGGATTTAGGCCCAGATCCTTGTACTGGGGTGAATGTATGACATTGTTCTACATTCTGTCCATCAACTGTGTTTTTTGAAATTTTCACCCCGAGTGGGCTGGGTATGCTCAGACGTGAGTCCCAGGCTCTCCACACCACTGGAGTCAAGCTATCCAGGCTGATGAAGGCTGATAGCCAGAAACCGGTCCTTGGATGCTTGATTCCGGTCTGGGAAAGACATGGCTTGGTAGTTCGGACTTGGGGTTGTCCCCATGAGGCACAGGGTCAGAGCTGATTTGCATATAGCCAGTGTCTAACCCAGGGTGGTGTGGAGTGTAAAAAAATGATGGATTTAGGCCCAGATCCTTGTACTGGGGTGAATGTATGACATTGTTCTACATTCTGTCCATCAACTGTGTTTTTTGAAATTTTCACCCGAGTGGGCTGGGTATGCTCAGACGTGAGTCCCAGGCTCTCCACACCACTGGAGTCAAGCTATCCAGGCTGATGAAGGCTGATAGCCAGAAACCGGTCCTTGGATGCTTGATTCCGGTCTGGGAAAGACATGGCTTGGTAGTTCGGACTGGACTGTTCCCATGAGGCACAGGGTCAGAGCTGATTTGCATATAGCCAGTGTCTAACCCAGGGTGGTGTGGAGTGCAAAAAAATGATGGATTTAGGCCCAGATCCTTGTACTGGGGTGAATGTATGACATTGTTCTACATTCTGTCCATCAACTGTGTTTTTTTAAATTTTCACCCCGAGTGGGCTGGGTATGCTCAGACGTGAGTCCCAGGCTCTCCACACCACTGGAGTCAAGCTATCCAGGCTGATGAAGGCTGATAGCCAGAAACCGGTCCTTGGATGCTTGATTCCGGTCTGGGAAAGACATGGCTTGGTAGTTCGGACTGGACTGTTCCCATGAGGCACAGGGTCAGAGCTCATTTGCATATAGCCAGTGTCTAACCCAGGGTGGTGAGGAGTGCAAAAAAATGATGGATTTAGGCCTGATCCTTGTACTGGGGTGAATGTATGACATTGTTCTACATTCTGTCCATCAACTGTGTTTTTTGAAATTTTCACCCCGAGTGGGCTGGGTATGCTCAGACGTGAGTCCCAGGCTCTCCACACCACTGGAGTCAAGCTATCCAGGCTGATGAAGACTGATAGCCAGAAACCGGTCCTTGGATGCTTGATTCCGGTCTGGGAAAGACATGGCTTGGTAGTTCGGACTGGACTGTTCCCATGAGGCACAGGGTCAGAGCTGATTTGCATATAGCCAGTGTCTAGCCCAGGGTGGTGTGGAGTGCAAAAAAAATATGGATTTAGGCCCAGATCCTTGTACTGGGGTGAATGTATGACATTGTTCTACATTCTGTCCATCAACTGTGTTTTTTGAAATTTTCAACCCGAGTGGGCTCTGTATGCTCAGACGTGAGTCCCAGGCTCTCCACACCACTGGAGTCAAGCTATCCAGGCTGATGAAGGCTGATAGCCAGAAACCGGTCCATGGATGCTTAATTCCGGCCTGGGAAAGACATGGCTTGGTAGTTCGGACTGGACTGTTCCCATGAGGCACAGGGTCAGAGCTGATTTGCATATAGCCAGTGTCTAGCCCAGGGTGGTGTGGAGTGCAAAAAAATGATGGATTTAGGCCCAGATCCTTGTACTGGGGTGAATGTATGACATTGTTCTACATTCTGTCCATCAACTGTGTTTTTTGAAATTTTCACCCGAGTGGGCTGGGTATGCTCAGACGTGAGTCCCAGGCTCTCCACACCACTGGAGTCAAGCTATCCAGGCTGATGAAGGCTGATAGCCAGAAACCGGTCCTTGGAGGCTTGATTCCGGTCTGGGAAAGACATGGCTTGGTAGTTCGGACTGGACTGTTCCCATGAGGCACAGGGTCAGAGCTAATTTGCATATAGCCAGTGTCTAACCCAGGGTGGTGTGGAGTGCAAAATAATGATGGATTTAGGCCCAGATCCTTGTACTGGGGTGAATGTATGACATTGTTCTACATTCTGTCCATCAACTGTGTTTTTTGAAATTTTCACTCCGAGTGGGCTGGGTATGCTCAGACGTGAGTCCCAAGCTCTCCACACCACTGGAGTCAAGCTATCCAGGCTGATGAATGCTGATAGCCAGAAACCGGTCCTTGGATGCTTGATTCCGGTCTGGGAAAGACATGGCTTGGTAGTTCGGACTGGACTGTTCCCATGAGGCACAGGGTCTGAGCTGATTTGCATATAGCCAGTGTCTAACCCAGGGTGGTGTGGAGTGCAAAAAAATGATGGATTTAGGCCCAGATCCTTGTACTGGGGTGAATGTATGACATTGTTCTACATTCTGTCCATCAACTGTGTTTTTTTAAATCTTCACCCCGAGTGGGCTGGGTATGCTCAGACGTGAGTCCCAGGCTCTCCACACCACTGGAGTCAAGCTATCCAGGCTGATGAATGCTGATAGCCAGAAACCGGTCCTTGGATGCTTGATTCCGGTCTGGGAAAGACATGGCTTGGTAGTTCGGACTGGACTGTTCCCATGAGGCAAAGGGTCTGAGCTGATTTGCTTATAGCCAGTGTCTAACCCAGGGTGGTGTGGAGTGCAAAAAAATGATGGATTTAGGCCCAGATCCTTGTACTGGGGTGAATGTATGACATTGTTCTACATTCTGTCCATCAACTGTGTTTTTTTAAATTTTCACCCCGAGTGGGCTGGGTATGCTCAGACGTGAGTCCCAGGCTCTCCACACCACTGGAGTCAACTATCCAGGCTGATGAAGGCTGATAGCCAGAAACCGGTCCATGGATAGTTGATTCCGGTCTGGGAAAGACATGGCTTGGTAGTTCGGACTGGACTGTTCCCATGAGGCACAGGGTCAGAGCTGATTTGCATATAGCCAGTGTCTAACCCAGGGTGGTGTGGAGTGCAAAAAAATGATGGATTTAGGCCCAGATCCTTGTACTGGGGTGAATGTATGACATTGTTCTACATTCTGTCCATCAACTGTGTTTTTTTAAATTTTAACCCCGAGTGGGCTGGGTATGCTCAGACGTGAGTCCCAGGCTCTCCACACCACTGGAGTCAAGCTATCCAGGCTGATGCAGGCTGATAGCCAGAAACCAGTCCTTGGATGCTTGATTCCGGTCTGGGAAAGATATGGCTTGGTAGTTCGGACTGGACTGTTCCCATGAGGCACAGGGTCAGAGCTGATTTGCATATAGCCAGTGTCTAACCCAGGGTGGTGTGAAGTGCAACAAAATGATGGATTTAGGCCCAGATCCTTGTACTGGGGTGTATGTATGACATTGTTCTACATTCTGTCCATCAACTGTGTCTTTTGAAATTTTCACCCCGAGTGGGCTGGGTATGCTCAGACGTGAGTCCCAGGCTCTCCACACCACTGGAGTCAAGCTATCCAGGCTGATGAAGGCTGATAGCCAGAAACCGGTCCTTGGATGCTTGATTCCGGTCTGGGAAAGACATGGCTTGGTAGTTCGGACTGGACTGTTCCCATGAGGCACAGGGTCAGAGCTGATTTGCATATAGCCAGTGTCTAGCCCAGGGTGGTGTGGAGTGCAAACAAATGATGGATTTAGGCCCAGATCCTTGTTATGTTATGTTATGTTAAAATGGGACTTTTATAGCGCAACGGCTACTCCAAAGGAGTGTCCCGGCGCTTTGAGCTCCAGACCATGGAAAAGAGCAAGAAACATAACAATAACAGAAAGAGGCCCAAAGAAGGGGAGAAATTATCCAGCAAACAACCAGGTTTTCAAGTCTTTCCTGAAGACAAGCAGATTTGAGGTGTTTCGCAGGGACAACGGTAACGAGTTCCATAGCTGAGGAGCAAGGAGGCTAAAAGACCGGCCGCCTAGCCGAGCCTTTTTAATGCGTGGTACCCGAGCCAAAGCCAAGGCTTCTGACCTGAGGGAACGTGCAGGTCGATAGAAGTCCAGCCTCCTCTGGAGATACTTGGCGCCATTGCCATGCAAGGCCTTATGGGCAAGAGTCATGGCCTTAAACAGTATCCTCTTCCGCACCGGAAGCCAGTGGAGGGATACAAGGAGATTAGAGGCGCTAGTGCGGCGATGAAGGCCAAAAATGGCACGCGCAGCAGCGTTCTGGGTGACCTGCAGATGTTGGAGGAGATATTCAGGCAGGCCCAGATATAGGACATTGGCATAGTCCAATCTGGACCCTATAGGGGCCTGAACAGTGATCCTCCGATGTTGCTCCGAAAGAAGGGGAAAAAACTTGCGCAACATTCTGAGAATCCCAAAACATGTTCCCGTAAGAGTGGAAACCTGGGATTTGAGCGAAAGCTCGTTGTCAATTTTAACTCCCAGGTTCTTGGCCCACTTAGAGGACTGTGTGGGAGGGAACATGTCGGCTGGCCACCATCCTTGCCAATCTGGTTCTGATGGGCATCCGAAGAATAGTATTTCGGATTTGTCCGAGTTGCACTTGAGGCTGTTATGTGAAAACCAGCTAAAAACAGCCCCAAGGCACTCACGGATCCTTTCTCCATCGAACTCTTCGCTCTTACGACAGGTAAAAAGGAGCTGAGTGTCGTCAGCATAAGAGACGATCCGGGCCCCATAGGACTCCGCCAATGTCGCCAGAGGGGTCATAAGGATGTTAAATAGAGTGGGGCTCAAAATGGAGCCCTGAGGCACTCCTACTCCCAATGGCGGCATCTCGGCGGATCCGGGTGGGACCCAGACCGTCTGGCGGCGGTTGGCCAGAAAGGAAGAAAACCAATTGAGCACCGTCCCCCCTAGCCCGATGTCACGGAGCCTGATGAGGAGATCCTCATGGGGGACGGTGTCAAACGCCGCCGACAGGTCTAACATAACTAACATCACCCTGCCTCCCAAGTCCAGCACCTCTTTTACGATCTCTGAGACTTCCAAGAGCGCCGTCTCGGTGCTTAAGTTGGAGCGAAAGCCCGATTGGGATTCATGAAGTAAATCATTGGACTCCAGGAAGTTGGAAAGCACGTTGTGCACGTGTTTCTCCAAGATCTTGGTCAGTGCTGGAAGGAGCGAGATTGGCCTGTAATTGCAGGGTACCTCTGGGTCAAGATTGGGCTTCTTAATCAGAGGGATGACCATGGCTTGCTTCCAGGTCTGGGGCAGAAAGCCCTCGCTCAGGGATAAATTAAGAATGGGATTGGCTATGGGGTTGATGGCATCTGCCATTTTTGCCAGAAATTTTGCCGGGCACGGATCTAATGGTGAGCCAGACTTGAGGTTCCTCATCAAGGCTAAAGATGTGGCAGCCGAGAGGGGAGGAAACTCAAGCAGAGCTGGGCCTGAGGGAGACAGAGACGCTGTCTCGATCAGCGTCGCAGACACATCATCTAGGGCTCTCGGCGAAAAGGAAACCTGGATTTGCCTAATTTTGGTGGTAAAGAAATTGGCGATGGTGTTAGCCCAGGTCTCCGCTGGGGCACCCTGAGTGGAGAGGGACCGGGGGCTAGTAAATTCGCGCACGATTGAGAAGATCTCCTTGCAGGAATTGGCAGCATCGTCAATCCTTTTGGCAAGATACCGTTTCTTGCTCTGAAGGACTAGTTCATGGTATGACTTCATCATGATTTTATACCGTTGTTTGGCCTCGGGCTCATACTGGACTCTCCAAGCCCGCTCCGCCACTTTACATTGCCTACGGGCATGGGCTAATTCCTCCGTGAACCAGGGGGCAGAAACCCGTCGAGCAGCGGACCTGGGTGACTGTAAGGGAGCGAGCTCATTTATCTCCCCATACGCAGACGACATACTGGGGTGAATGTATGACATTGTTCTACATTCTGTCCATCAACTGTGTTTTTTTAAATTTTCACCCCGAGTGGGCTGGGTATGCTCAGACGTGAGTCCCAGGCTCTCCACACCACTGGAGTCAAGCTATCCAGGCTGATGAAGGCTGATAGCCAGAAACCGGTCCTTGGATGCTTGATTCCGGTCTGGGAAAGACATGGCTTGGTAGTTCGAACTGGACTGTTCCCATGAGGCACAGGGTCAGAGCTGATTTGCATATAGCCAGTGTCTAACCCAGGGTGGTGTGGAGTGCAAAAAAATGATGGATTTAGGCCCAAATCCTTGTACTGGGGTGAATGTATGACATTGTTCTACATTCTGTCCATCAACTGAGTTTTTTTAAATTTTCACCCCGAGTGGGCTGGGTATGCTCAGACGTGAGTCCCAGGCTCTCCACACCACTGGAGTCAAGCTATCCAGGCTGATGCAGGCTGATAGCCAGAAACCAGCCCTTGGATGCTTGATTCCGGTCTGGGAAAGACATGGCTTGGTAGTTCGGACTGGACTGTTCCCATGAGGCACAGGGTCAGAGCTGGTTTGCATATAGCCAGTGTCTAACCCAGGGTGGTGTGGAGTGCAAAAAAATGATGGATTTAGGCCCAGATCCTTGTACTGGGGTGTATGTATGACATTGTTCTACATTCTGTCCATCAACTGTGTCTTTTGAAATTTTCACCCGAGTGGGCTGGGTATGCTCAGACGTGAGTCCCAGGCTCTCCACACCACTGGAGTCAAGCTTTCCAGGCTGATGAAGACTGATAGCCAGAAACCGGTCCTTGGATGCTTGATTCCAGTCTGGGAAAGACATAGCTTGGTAGTTCGGACTGGACTGTTCCCATGAGGCACAGGGTCAGAGCTGATTTGCATATAGCCAGTGTCTAGCCCAGGGTGGTGTGGAGTGCAAAATAATGATGGATTTAGGCCCAGATCCTTGTACTTGGGTGAATGTATGACATTGTGCTACATTCTGTCCATCAACTGTGTTTTTTTAAATTTTCACCCCAAGTGGGCTCTGTATGCTCAGACGCGAGTCCCAGGCTCTCCACACCACTGGAGTCAAGCTATCCAGGCTGATGAAGGCTGATAGCCAGAAACTGGTCCTTGGATGCTTGATTCCGGTCTGGGAAAGACATGGCTTGGTAGTTCGGACTGGACTGTTCCCATGAGGCACAGGGTCAGAGCTCATTTGCATATAGCCAGTGTCTAACCCAGGGTGGTGAGGAGTGCAAAAAAATGATGGATTTAGGCCTGATCCTTGTACTGGGGTGAATGTATGACATTGTTCTACATTCTGTCCATCAACTGTGTTTTTTGAAATTTTCACCCCGAGTGGGCTGGGTATGCTCAGACGTGAGTCCCAGGCTCTCCACACCACTGGAGTCAAGCTATCCAGGCTGATGAAGACTGATAGCCAGAAACCGGTCCTTGGATGCTTGATTCCGGTCTGGGAAAGACATGGCTTGGTAGTTCGGACTGGACTGTTCCCATGAGGCACAGGGTCAGAGCTGATTTGCATATAGCCAGTGTCTAGCCCAGGGTGGTGTGGAGTGCAAAAAAAATATGGATTTAGGCCCAGATCCTTGTACTGGGGTGAATGTATGACATTGTTCTACATTCTGTCCATCAACTGTGTTTTTTGAAATTTTCAACCCGAGTGGGCTCTGTATGCTCAGACGTGAGTCCCAGGCTCTCCACACCACTGGAGTCAAGCTATCCAGGCTGATGAAGGCTGATAGCCAGAAACCGGTCCATGGATGCTTAATTCCGGCCTGGGAAAGACATGGCTTGGTAGTTCGGACTGGACTGTTCCCATGAGGCACAGGGTCAGAGCTGATTTGCATATAGCCTGTGTCTAGCCCAGGGTGGTGTGGAGTGCAAAAAAATGATGGATTTAGGCCCAGATCCTTGTACTGGGGTGAATGTATGACATTGTTCTACATTCTGTCCATCAACTGTGTTTTTTGAAATTTTCACCCGAGTGGGCTGGGTATGCTCAGACGTGAGTCCCAGGCTCTCCACACCACTGGAGTCAAGCTATCCAGGCTGATGAAGGCTGATAGCCAGAAACCGGTCCTTGGAGGCTTGATTCCGGTCTGGGAAAGACATGGCTTGGTAGTTCGGACTGGACTGTTCCCATGAGGCACAGGGTCAGAGCTAATTTGCATATAGCCAGTGTCTAACCCAGGGTGGTGTGGAGTGCAAAATAATGATGGATTTAGGCCCAGATCCTTGTACTGGGGTGAATGTATGACATTGTTCTACATTCTGTCCATCAACTGTGTTTTTTGAAATTTTCACTCCGAGTGGGCTGGGTATGCTCAGACGTGAGTCCCAAGCTCTCCACACCACTGGAGTCAAGCTATCCAGGCTGATGAATGCTGATAGCCAGAAACCGGTCCTTGGATGCTTGATTCCGGTCTGGGAAAGACATGGCTTGGTAGTTCGGACTGGACTGTTCCCATGAGGCACAGGGTCTGAGCTGATTTGCATATAGCCAGTGTCTAACCCAGGGTGGTGTGGAGTGCAAAAAAATGATGGATTTAGGCCCAGATCCTTGTACTGGGGTGAATGTATGACATTGTTCTACATTCTGTCCATCAACTGTGTTTTTTTAAATCTTCACCCCGAGTGGGCTGGGTATGCTCAGACGTGAGTCCCAGGCTCTCCACACCACTGGAGTCAAGCTATCCAGGCTGATGAATGCTGATAGCCAGAAACCGGTCCTTGGATGCTTGATTCCGGTCTGGGAAAGACATGGCTTGGTAGTTCGGACTGGACTGTTCCCATGAGGCAAAGGGTCTGAGCTGATTTGCTTATAGCCAGTGTCTAACCCAGGGTGGTGTGGAGTGCAAAAAAATGATGGATTTAGGCCCAGATCCTTGTACTGGGGTGAATGTATGACATTGTTCTACATTCTGTCCATCAACTGTGTTTTTTTAAATTTTAACCCCGAGTGGGCTGGGTATGCTCAGACGTGAGTCCCAGGCTCTCCACACCACTGGAGTCAAGCTATCCAGGCTGATGCAGGCTGATAGCCAGAAACCAGTCCTTGGATGCTTGATTCCGGTCTGGGAAAGATATGGCTTGGTAGTTCGGACTGGACTGTTCCCATGAGGCACAGGGTCAGAGCTGATTTGCATATAGCCAGTGTCTAACCCAGGGTGGTGTGAAGTGCAACAAAATGATGGATTTAGGCCCAGATCCTTGTACTGGGGTGTATGTATGACATTGTTCTACATTCTGTCCATCAACTGTGTCTTTTGAAATTTTCACCCCGAGTGGGCTGGGTATGCTCAGACGTGAGTCCCAGGCTCTCCACACCACTGGAGTCAAGCTATCCAGGCTGATGAAGGCTGATAGCCAGAAACCGGTCCTTGGATGCTTGATTCCGGTCTGGGAAAGACATGGCTTGGTAGTTCGGACTGGACTGTTCCCATGAGGCACAGGGTCAGAGCTGATTTGCATATAGCCAGTGTCTAGCCCAGGGTGGTGTGGAGTGCAAAAAAATGATGGATTTAGGCCCAGATCCTTGTACTGGGGTGAATGTATGACATTGTTCTACATTCTGTCCATCAACTGTGTTTTTTTAAATTTTCACCCCGAGTGGGCTGGGTATGCTCAGACGTGAGTCCCAGGCTCTCCACACCACTGGAGTCAAGCTATCCAGGCTGATGAAGGCTGATAGCCAGAAACCGGTCCTTGGATGCTTGATTCCGGTCTGGGAAAGACATGGCTTGGTAGTTCGAACTGGACTGTTCCCATGAGGCACAGGGTCAGAGCTGATTTGCATATAGCCAGTGTCTAACCCAGGGTGGTGTGGAGTGCAAAAAAATGATGGATTTAGGCCCAAATCCTTGTACTGGGGTGAATGTATGACATTGTTCTACATTCTGTCCATCAACTGAGTTTTTTTAAATTTTCACCCCGAGTGGGCTGGGTATGCTCAGACGTGAGTCCCAGGCTCTCCACACCACTGGAGTCAAGCTATCCAGGCTGATGCAGGCTGATAGCCAGAAACCAGCCCTTGGATGCTTGATTCCGGTCTGGGAAAGACATGGCTTGGTAGTTCGGACTGGACTGTTCCCATGAGGCACAGGGTCAGAGCTGGTTTGCATATAGCCAGTGTCTAACCCAGGGTGGTGTGGAGTGCAAAAAAATGATGGATTTAGGCCCAGATCCTTGTACTGGGGTGTATGTATGACATTGTTCTACATTCTGTCCATCAACTGTGTCTTTTGAAATTTTCACCCGAGTGGGCTGGGTATGCTCAGACGTGAGTCCCAGGCTCTCCACACCACTGGAGTCAAGCTTTCCAGGCTGATGAAGACTGATAGCCAGAAACCGGTCCTTGGATGCTTGATTCCAGTCTGGGAAAGACATAGCTTGGTAGTTCGGACTGGACTGTTCCCATGAGGCACAGGGTCAGAGCTGATTTGCATATAGCCAGTGTCTAGCCCAGGGTGGTGTGGAGTGCAAAATAATGATGGATTTAGGCCCAGATCCTTGTACTTGGGTGAATGTATGACATTGTGCTACATTCTGTCCATCAACTGTGTTTTTTTAAATTTTCACCCCAAGTGGGCTCTGTATGCTCAGACGCGAGTCCCAGGCTCTCCACACCACTGGAGTCAAGCTATCCAGGCTGATGAAGGCTGATAGCCAGAAACCGGTCCTTGGATGCTTGATTCCGGTCTGGGAAAGACATGGCTTGGTAGTTCGGACTGGACTGTTCCCATGAGGCACAGGGTCAGAGCTGATTTGCATATAGCCAGTGTCTAACCCAGGGTGGTGTGGAGGGCAAAAAAATGATGGATTTAGGCCCAGATCCTTGTACTGGGGTGAATGTATGATATTGTTCTACATTCTGTCCATCAACTGTGTTTTTTGAAATTTTCACCCCGAGTGGGCTGGGTATGCGCAGACGTGAGTCCCAGGCTCTCCACACCACTGGAGTCAAGCTATCCAGGCTGAGGAAAGCTGATAGCCAGAAACCGGTCCTTGGATGCTTGATTCCGGTCTGGGAAAGACATGGCTTGGTAGTTCGGACTGGACTGTTCCCATGAGGCACAGGGTCAGAGCTGGTTTGCATATAGCCAGTGTCTAACCCAGGGTGGTGTGGAGTGCAAAAAAATGATGGATTTAGGCCCAGATCCTTGTACTGGGGTGTATGTATGACATTGTTCTACATTCTGTCCATCAACTGTGTTTTTTGAAATTTTCACCCCAAGTGGGCTCTGTATGCTCAGACGCGAGTCCCAGGCTCTCCACACCACTGGAGTCAAGCTATCCAGGCTGATGAAGGCTGATAGCCAGAAACCGGTCCTTGGATGCTTGATTCCGGTCTGGGAAAGACATGGCTTGGTAGTTCGGACTGGACTGTTCCCATGAGGCACAGGGTCAGAGCTGATTTGCATATAGCCAGTGTCTAGCCCAGGGTGGTGTGGAGTGCAAAAAAATGATGGATTTAGGCCTAGATCCTTGTACTGGGGTGAATGTATGACATTGTTCTACATTCTGTCCATCAACTGTGTTTTTTGAAATTTTCACCCCGAGTGGGCTGGGTATGCTCAGACGTGAGTCCCAGGCTCTCCACACCACTGAAGTCAAGCTATCCAGGCTGATGAAGGCTGATAGCCAGAAACCGGTCCTTGGATGCTTGATTCCGGTTTGGGAAAGACATGGCTTGGTAGTTCGGACTGGACTGTTCCCATGAGGCACAGGGTCAGAGCTGATTTGCATATAACCAGTGTCTAACCCAGGGTGGTGTGGAGGGCAAAAAAATGATGGATTTAGGCCCAGATCCTTGTACTGGGGTGAATGTATGATATTGTTCTACATTCTGTCCATCAACTGTGTTTTTTGAAATTTTCACCCCGAGTGGGCTGGGTATGCGCAGACGTGAGTCCCAGGCTCTCCACACCACTGGAGTCAAGCTATCCAGGCTGAGGAAAGCTGATAGCCAGAAACCGGTCCTTGGATGCTTGATTCCGGTCTGGGAAAGACATGGCTTGGTAGTTCGGACTGGACTGTTCCCATGAGGCACAGGGTCAGAGCTGATTTGCATATAGCCAGTGTCTAACCCAGGGTGGTGTGGAGTGCAAAAAAATGATGGATTTAGGCCCAGATCCTTGTACTGGGGTGAATGTATGACATTGTTCTACATTCTGTCCATCAACTGTGTTTTTTGAAATTTTCACCCCGAGTGGGCTGGGTATGCTCAGACGTGAGTCCCAGGCTCTCCACACCACTGGAGTCAAGCTATCCAGGCTGATGAAGGCTGATAGCCAGAAACCGGTCCTTGGATGCTTGATTCCGGTCTGGGAAAGACATGGCTTGGTAGTTCGGACTGGAATGTTCCCATGAGGCACAGGGTCAGAGCTGATTTGCATATAGCCAGTGTCTAACCCAGGGTGGTGTGGAGTGCAAAAAAATGATGGATTTAGGCCCAGATCCTTGTACTGGGGTGAATGTATGACATTGTTCTACATTCTGTCCATCAACTGAGTTTTTTTAAATTTTCACCCCGAGTGGGCTGGGTATGCTCAGACGTGAGTCCCAGGCTCTCCAAACCACTGGAGTCAAGCTATCCAGGCTGATGAAGGCTGATAGCCAGAAACCAGTCCTTGGATGCTTGATTCCAGTCTGGGAAAGACATGGCTTGGTAGTACGGACTGGACTGTTCCCATGAGGCACAGGGTCAGAGCTGATTTGCATATAGCTAGTGTCTAACCCAGGGTGGTGTGGAGTGCAAAAAAATGATGGATTTAGGCCCAGATCCTTGTACTGGGGTGAATGTATGACATTGATCTACATTCTGTCCATCAACTGTGTTTTTTGAAATTTTCACCCCGATTGGGCTGGGTATGCTCAGACGTGAGTCCCAGGCTCTCCACACCACTGGAGTCAAGCTATCCAAGCTGATGAAGGCTGATAGCCAGAAACCGGTCCTTGGATGCGTGATTCCGGTCTGGGAAAGACATGGCTTGGTAGTTCGGACTGGACTGTTCCCATGAGGCACAGGGTTAGAGCTGATTTGCATATAGCCAGTGTCTAACCCAGGGTGGTGTGGAGTGCAAAAAATATGATGGATTTAGGCCCAGATACTTGTACTGGGGTGAATGTATGACATTGTTCTACATTCTGTCCATCAACTGTGTTTTTTGAAATTTTCACCCCGAGTGGGCTGGGTATGCTCAGACGTGAGTCCCAGGCTCTCCACACCACTGTAGTCAAGCTATCCAGGCTGATGAAGGCTGATAGCCAGAAACCGGTCCTTGGATGCTTGATTCCGGTCTGGGAAAGACATGGCTTGGTAGTTCGGACTGGACTGTTCCCATGAGGCACAGGGTTAGAGCTGATTTGCATATAGCCAGTGTCTAACCCAGGGTGGTGTGGAGTGCAAAAAATATGATGGATTTAGGCCCAGATACTTGTACTGGGGTGAATGTATGACATTGTTCTACATTCTGTCCATCAACTGTGTTTTTTGAAATTTTCACCCCGAGTGGGCTGGGTATGCTCAGACGTGAGTCCCAGGCTCTCCACACCACTGTAGTCAAGCTATCCAGGCTGATGAAGGCTGATAGCCAGAAACCGGTCCTTGGATGCTTGATTCCGGTCTGGGAAAGACATGGCTTGGTAGTTCGGACTGGACTGTTCCCATGAGGCACAGGGTCAGAGCTGATTTGCATATAGCCAGTGTCTAACCCAGGGTGGTGTGGAGTGCAAAAAATGATGGATTTAGGCCCAGATCCTTGTACTGGAGTGAATGTATGACATTGTTCTACATTCTGTTCATCAACTGTGTTTTTTGAAATTTTCACCCCGAGTGGGCTGGGTATGCTCAGACGTGAGTCCCAGGCTCTCCACACCACTGGAGTCAAGCTATCCAGGCTGATGAAGGCTGATAGCCAGAAACCGGTCCTTGGATGCTTGATTCCGGTCTGGGAAAGACATGGCTTGGTAGTTCGGACTGGACTGTTCCCATGAGGCACAGGGTCAGAGCTCATTTGCATATAGCCAGTGTCTAACCCAGGGTGGTGTGGAGTGCAAAAAAATGATGGATTTAGGCCCAGATCCTTGTACTGGGGTGAATGTATGACATTGTTCTACATTCTGTCCATCAACTGTGTTTTTTGAAATTTTCACCCCGAGTGGGCTGGGTATGCTCAGACGTGAGTCCCAGGCTCTCCACACCACTGGAGTCAAGCTATCCAGGCTGATGAAGGCTGATAGCCAGAAACCGGTCCTTGGATGCTTGATTCCGGTCTGGGAAAGACATGGCTTGGTAGTTCGGACTGGACTGTTCTCATGAGGCACAGGGTCAGAGCTGATTTGCATATAGCCAGTGTCTAGCCCAGGGTGGTGTGGAGTGCAAAAAAATGATGGATTTAGGCCTAGATCCTTGTACTGGGGTGAATGTATGACATTGTTCTACATTCTGTCCATCAACTGTGTTTTTTGAAATTTTCACCCCGAGTGGGCTGGGTATGCTCAGACGTGAGTCCCAGGCTCTCCACACCACTGGAGTCAAGCTATCCAGGCTGATGAAGGCTGATAGCCAGAAACCGGTCCTTGGATGCTTGATTCCGGTCTGGGAAAGACATGGCTTGGTAGTTCGGACTGGACTGTTCCCATGATGCACAGGGTCAGAGCTGATTTGCATATAGCCAGTGTCTAACCCAGGGTGGTGTGGAGGGCAAAAAAATGATGGATTTAGGCCCAGATCCTTGTACTGGGGTGAATGTATGACATTGTTCTACATTCTGTCCATCAACTATGTTTTTTGAAATTTTCACCCCGAGTGGGCTGGGTATGCTCAGACGTGAGTCCCAGGCTCTCCACACCACGGGAGTCAAGCTATCCAGGCTGATGAAGGCTGATAGCCAGAAACCGGTCCTTGGATGCTTGATTCCGGTCTGGGAAAGACATGGCTTGGTAGTTCGGACTGGACTGTTCCCATGAGGCACAGGGTCAGAGCTGATTTGCATATAGCCAGTGTCTAACCCAGGGTGGTGTGGAGTGCAAAAAAATGATGGATTTAGGCCCAGATCCTTGTACTGGGGTGAATGTATGACATTGTTCTACATTCTGTCCATCAACTGTGTTTTTTGAAATTTTCACCCCGAGTGGGCTGGGTATGCTCAGACGTGAGTCCCAGGCTCTCCACACCACTGGAGTCAAGCTATCCAGGCTGATGAAGGCTGATAGCCAGAAACCGGTCCTTGGATGCTTGATTCCGGTCTAGGAAAGACATGGCTTGGTAGTTCGGACTGGAATGTTCCCATGAGGCACAGGGTCAGAGCTGATTTGCATATAGCCAGTGTCTAACCCAGGGTGGTGTGGAGTGCAAAAAAATGATGGATTTAGGCCCAGATCCTTGTACTGGGGTGAATGTATGACATTGTTCTACATTCTGTCCATCAACTGAGTTTTTTTAAATTTTCACCCCGAGTGGGCTGGGTATGCTCAGACGTGAGTCCCAGGCTCTCCACACCACTGGAGTCAAGCTATCCAGGCTGATGAAGGCTGATAGCCAGAAACCAGTCCTTGGATGCTTGATTCCGGTCTGGGAAAGACATGGCTTGGTAGTTCGGACTGGACTGTTCCCATGAGGCACAGGGTCAGAGCTGATTTGCATATAGCTAGTGTCTAACCCAGGGTGGTGTGGAGTGCAAAAAAATGATGGATTTAGGCCTAGATCCTTGTACTGGGGTGTATGTATGACATTGTTCTACATTCTGTCCATCAACTGTGTTTTTTGAAATTTTCACCCCGAGTGGCCTGGGTATGCTCAGACGTGAGTCCCAGGCTCACCACACCACTGGAGTCAAGCTATCCAGGCTGATGAAGACTGATAGCCAGAAACCGGTCCTTGGATGCTTGATTCCGGTCTGGGAAAGACATGGCTTGGTAGTTCAGACTGGACTGTTCCCATGAGGCACAGGGTCAGAGCTGATTTGCATATAGCCAGTGTCTAGCCCAGGGTGGTGTGGAGTGCAAAAAAATGATGGATTTAGGCCCAGATCCTTGTACTGGGGTGAATGTATGACATTGTTCTACATTCTGTCCATCAACTGTGTTTTTTAAAATTTTCACCCCGAGTGGGCTGGGTATGCTCAGACGTGAGTCCCAGGCTCTCCACACCACTGGAGTCAAGCTATCCAGGCTGATGAAGGCTGATAGCCAGAAATCGGTCCTTGGATGCTTGATTCCGGTCTGGGAAAGACATGGCTTGGTAGTTCGGACTGGACTGTTCCCATGAGGCACAGGGTCAGAGCTGATTTGCATATAGCCAGTGTCTAGCCCAGGGTGGTGTGGAGTGCAAAAAAATGATGGATTTAGGCCCAGATCCTTGTACTGGGGTGAATGTATGACATTGTTCTACATTCTGTCCATCAACAGTATTTTTTGAAATTTTCACCCCGAGTGGGCTGGGTATGCTCAGACGTGAGTCCCAGGCTCTCCACACCACTGGAGTCAAGCTATCCAAGCTGATGAAGGCTGATAGCCAGAAACCGGTCCTTGGATGCGTGATTCCGGTCTGGGAAAGACATGGCTTGGTAGTTCGGACTGGACTGTTCCCATGAGGCACAGGGTTAGAGCTGATTTGCATATAGCCAGTGTCTAACCCAGGGTGGTGTGGAGTGCAAAAATATGATGGATTTAGGCCCAGATACTTGTACTGGGGTGAATGTATGACATTGTTCTACATTCTGTCCATCAACTGTGTATTTTGAAATTTTCACCCCGAATGGGCTGGGTATGCTCAGACGTGAGTCCCAGGCTCTCCACACCACTGTAGTCAAGCTATCCAGGCTGATGAAGGCTGATAGCCAGAAACCGGTCCTTGGATGCTTGATTCCGGTCTGGGAAAGACATGGCTTGGTAGTTCGGACTGGACTGTTCCCATGAGGCACAGGGTCAGAGCTGATTTGCATATAGCCAGTGTCTAACCCAGGGTGGTGTGGAGTGCAAATAAATGATGGATTTAGGCCCAGATCCTTGTACTGGGGTGAATGTATGACATTGATCTACATTCTGTCCATCAACTGTGTTTTTTGAAATTTTCACCCCGATTGGGCTGGGTATGCTCAGACGTGAGTCCCAGGCTCTCCACACCACTGGAGTCAAGCTATCCAAGCTGATGAAGGCTGATAGCCAGAAACCGGTCCTTGGATGCGTGATTCCGGTCTGGGAAAGACATGGCTTGGTAGTTCGGACTGGACTGTTCCCATGAGGCACAGGGTTAGAGCTGATTTGCATATAGCCAGTGTCTAACCCAGGGTGGTGTGGAGTGCAAAAAATATGATGGATTTAGGCCCAGATACTTGTACTGGGGTGAATGTATGACATTGTTCTACATTCTGTCCATCAACTGTGTTTTTTGAAATTTTCACCCCGAGTGGGCTGGGTATGCTCAGACGTGAGTCCCAGGCTCTCCACACCACTGTAGTCAAGCTATCCAGGCTGATGAAGGCTGATAGCCAGAAACCGGTCCTTGGATGCTTGATTCCGGTCTGGGAAAGACATGGCTTGGTAGTTCGGACTGGACTGTTCCCATGAGGCACAGGGTTAGAGCTGATTTGCATATAGCCAGTGTCTAACCCAGGGTGGTGTGGAGTGCAAAAAATATGATGGATTTAGGCCCAGATACTTGTACTGGGGTGAATGTATGACATTGTTCTACATTCTGTCCATCAACTGTGTTTTTTGAAATTTTCACCCCGAGTGGGCTGGGTATGCTCAGACGTGAGTCCCAGGCTCTCCACACCACTGTAGTCAAGCTATCCAGGCTGATGAAGGCTGATAGCCAGAAACCGGTCCTTGGATGCTTGATTCCGGTCTGGGAAAGACATGGCTTGGTAGTTCGGACTGGACTGTTCCCATGAGGCACAGGGTCAGAGCTGATTTGCATATAGCCAGTGTCTAACCCAGGGTGTTGTGGAGTGCAAAAAATGATGGATTTAGGCCCAGATCCTTGTACTGGAGTGAATGTATGACATTGTTCTACATTCTGTTCATCAACTGTGTTTTTTGAAATTTTCACCCCGAGTGGGCTGGGTATGCTCAGACGTGAGTCCCAGGCTCTCCACACCACTGGAGTCAAGCTATCCAGGCTGATGAAGGCTGATAGCCAGAAACCGGTCCTTGGATGCTTGATTCCGGTCTGGGAAAGACATGGCTTGGTAGTTCGGACTGGACTGTTCCCATGAGGCACAGGGTCAGAGCTCATTTGCATATAGCCAGTGTCTAACCCAGGGTGGTGTGGAGTGCAAAAAAATGATGGATTTAGGCCCAGATCCTTGTACTGGGGTGAATGTATGACATTGTTCTACATTCTGTCCATCAACTGTGTTTTTTGAAATTTTCACCCCGAGTGGGCTGGGTATGCTCAGACGTGAGTCCCAGGCTCTCCACACCACTGGAGTCAAGCTATCCAGGCTGATGAAGGCTGATAGCCAGAAACCGGTCCTTGGATGCTTGATTCCGGTCTGGGAAAGACATGGCTTGGTAGTTCGGACTGGACTGTTCCCATGATGCACAGGGTCAGAGCTGATTTGCATATAGCCAGTGTCTAACCCAGGGTGGTGTGGAGGGCAAAAAAATGATGGATTTAGGCCCAGATCCTTGTACTGGGGTGAATGTATGACATTGTTCTACATTCTGTCCATCAACTATGTTTTTTGAAATTTTCACCCCGAGTGGGCTGGGTATGCTCAGACGTGAGTCCCAGGCTCTCCACACCACGGGAGTCAAGCTATCCAGGCTGATGAAGGCTGATAGCCAGAAACCGGTCCTTGGATGCTTGATTCCGGTCTGGGAAAGACATGGCTTGGTAGTTCGGACTGGACTGTTCCCATGAGGCACAGGGTGAGAGCTGATTTGCATATAGCCAGTGTCTAACCCAGGGTGGTGTGGAGTGCAAAAAAATGATGGATTTAGGCCCAGATCCTTGTACTGGGGTGAATGTATGACATTGTTCTACATTCTGTCCATCAACTGTGTTTTTTTAAATTTTCACCCCGAGTGGGCTGGGTATGCTCAGACGTGAGTCCCAGGCTCTCCACACCACTGGAGTCAAGCTATCCAGGCTGATGAAGGCTGATAGCCAGAAACCGGTCCTTGGATGCTTGATTCCGGTCTAGGAAAGACATGGCTTGGTAGTTCGGACTGGAATGTTCCCATGAGGCACAGGGTCAGAGCTGATTTGCATATAGCCAGTGTCTAACCCAGGGTGGTGTGGAGTGCAAAAAAATGATGGATTTAGGCCCAGATCCTTGTACTGGGGTGAATGTATGACATTGTTCTACATTCTGTCCATCAACTGAGTTTTTTTAAATTTTCACCCCGAGTGGGCTGGGTATGCTCAGACGTGAGTCCCAGGCTCTCCACACCACTGGAGTCAAGCTATCCAGGCTGATGAAGGCTGATAGCCAGAAACCAGTCCTTGGATGCTTGATTCCGGTCTGGGAAAGACATGGCTTGGTAGTTCGGACTGGACTGTTCCCATGAGGCACAGGGTCAGAGCTGATTTGCATATAGCTAGTGTCTAACCCAGGGTGGTGTGGAGTGCAAAAAAATGATGGATTTAGGCCCAGATCCTTGTACTGGGGTGTATGTATGACATTGTTCTACATTCTGTCCATCAACTGTGTTTTTTGAAATTTTCACCCCGAGTGGCCTGGGTATGCTCAGACGTGAGTCCCAGGCTCACCACACCACTGGAGTCAAGCTATCCAGGCTGATGAAGACTGATAGCCAGAAACCGGTCCTTGGATGCTTGATTCCGGTCTGGGAAAGACATGGCTTGGTAGTTCAGACTGGACTGTTCCCATGAGGCACAGGGTCAGAGCTGATTTGCATATAGCCAGTGTCTAGCCCAGGGTGGTGTGGAGTGCAAAAAAATGATGGATTTAGGCCCAGATCCTTGTACTGGGGTGAATGTATGACATTGTTCTACATTCTGTCCATCAACTGTGTTTTTTAAAATTTTCACCCCGAGTGGGCTGGGTATGCTCAGACGTGAGTCCCAGGCTCTCCACACCACTGGAGTCAAGCTATCCAGGCTGATGAAGGCTGATAGCCAGAAATCGGTCCTTGGATGCTTGATTCCGGTCTGGGAAAGACATGGCTTGGTAGTTCGGACTGGACTGTTCCCATGAGGCACAGGGTCAGAGCTGATTTGCATATAGCCAGTGTCTAGCCCAGGGTGGTGTGGAGTGCAAAAAAATGATGGATTTAGGCCCAGATCCTTGTACTGGGGTGAATGTATGACATTGTTCTACATTCTGTCCATCAACAGTATTTTTTGAAATTTTCACCCCGAGTGGGCTGGGTATGCTCAGACGTGAGTCCCAGGCTCTCCACACCACTGGAGTCAAGCTATCCAAGCTGATGAAGGCTGATAGCCAGAAACCGGTCCTTGGATGCGTGATTCCGGTCTGGGAAAGACATGGCTTGGTAGTTCGGACTGGACTGTTCCCATGAGGCACAGGGTTAGAGCTGATTTGCATATAGCCAGTGTCTAACCCAGGGTGGTGTGGAGTGCAAAAAATATGATGGATTTAGGCCCAGATACTTGTACTGGGGTGAATGTATGACATTGTTCTACATTCTGTCCATCAACTGTGTATTTTGAAATTTTCACCCCGAATGGGCTGGGTATGCTCAGACGTGAGTCCCAGGCTCTCCACACCACTGTAGTCAAGCTATCCAGGCTGATGAAGGCTGATAGCCAGAAACCGGTCCTTGGATGCTTGATTCCGGTCTGGGAAAGACATGGCTTGGTAGTTCGGACTGGACTGTTCCCATGAGGCACAGGGTCAGAGCTGATTTGCATATAGCCAGTGTCTAACCCAGGGTGGTGTGGAGTGCAAATAAATGATGGATTTAGGCCCAGATCCTTGTACTGGGGTGAATGTATGACATTGTTCTACATTCTGTCCATCAACTGTTTTTTTTGAAATTTTCACCCCGAGTGGGCTGGGTATGCTCAGACGTGAGTCCCAGGCTCTCCACACCACTGGAGTCAAGCTATCCAGGCTGATGAAGGCTGATAGCCAGAAACCGGTCCTTGGATGCTTGATTCCGGTCTGGGAAAGACATGGCTTGGTAGTTCGGACTGGACTGTTCCCATGAGGCACAGGGTCAGAGCTGATTTGCATATAGCCAGTGTCTAACCCAGGGTGGTGTGGAGTGCAAAAAATGATGGATTTAGGCCCAGAGCCTTGTACTGGAGTGAATGTATGACATTGTTCTACATTCTGTTCATCAACTGTGTTTTTTGAAATTTTCACCCCGAGTGGGCTGGGTATGCTCAGACGTGAGTCCCAGGCTCTCCACACCACTGGAGTCAAGCTATCCAGGCTGATGAAGGCTGATAGCCAGAAACCGGTCCTTGGATGCTTGATTCCGGTCTGGGAAAGACATGGCTTGGTAGTTCGGACTGGACTGTTCCCATGAGGCACAGGGTCAGAGCTCATTTGCATATAGCCAGTGTCTAACCCAGGGTGGTGTGGAGTGCAAAAAAATGATGGATTTAGGCCCAGATCCTTGTACTGGGGTGAATGTATGACATTGTTCTACATTCTGTCCATCAACTGTGTTTTTTTAAATTTTCACCCCGAGTGGGCTGGGTATGCTCAGACGTGAGTCCCAGGCTCTCCACACCACTGGAGTCAAGCTATCCAGGCTGATGAAGGCTGATAGCCAGAAACCGGTCCTTGGATGCTTGATTCCGGTCTGGGAAAGACATGGCTTGGTAGTTCGAACTGGACTGTTCCCATGAGGCACAGGGTCAGAGCTGATTTGCATATAGCCAGTGTCTAACCCAGGGTGGTGTGGAGTGCAAAAAAATGATGGATTTAGGCCCAGATCTTTGTACTGGGGTGAATGTATGACATTGTTCTACATTCTGTCCATCAACTGAGTTTTTTTAAATTTTCACCCCGAGTGGGCTGGGTATGCTCAGACGTGAGTCCCAGGCTCTCCACACAACTGGAGTCAAGATATCCAGGCTGATGAAGGCTGATAGCCAGAAACCGGTCCTTGGATGCTTGATTCCGGTCTGGGAAAGACATGGCTTGGTAGTTCGGACTAGACTGTTCCCTTGAGGCACAGGGTCAGAGCTGATTTGCATATAGCCAGTGTCTAGCCCAGGGTGGTGTGGAGTGCAAAAAAATTATGGATTTAGGCCCAGATCCTTGTACTGGGGTGAATGTATGACATTGTTCTACATTCTGTCCATCAACTGTGTTTTTTGAAATTTTCAACCCGAGTGGGCTCTGTATGCTCAGACGTGAGTCCCAGGCTCTCCACACTACTGGAGTCAAGCTATCCAGGCTGATGAAGGCTGATAGCCAGAAACCGGTCCTTGGATGCTTGATTCCGGCCTGGGAAAGACAAGGCTTGGTAGTTCGGACTGGACTGTTCCCATGAGGCACAGGGTCAGAGCTGATTTGCATATAGCCAGTGTCTAACCCAGGGTGGTGTGGAGTGCAAAAAAATGATGGATTTAGGCCCAGATCCTTGTACTGGGGTGAATGTATGACATTGTTCTACATTCTGTCCATCAACTGTGTTTTTTGAAATTTTCACCCCGAGTGGGCTGGGTATGCTCAGACGCGAGTCCCAGGCTCTCCACACCACTGGAGTCAAGCTATCCAGGCTGATGAAGGCTGCTAGCCAGAAATCGGTCCTTGGATGCTTGATTCCGGTCTGGGAAAGAGATGGCTTGGTAGTTTGGACTGGACTGTTCCCATGAGGCACAGGGTCAGAGCTGATTTACATATAGCCAGTGTCTAACCCAGGGTGGTGTGGAGTGCAAACAAATGATGGATTTAGGCCCAGATCCTTGTACTGGGGTGAATGTATGACATTGTTCTACATTCTGTCCATCAACTGTGTTTTTTGACATTTTCACCCGAGTGGGCTGGGTATGCTCATACGTGAGTCCCAGGCTCTCCACACCACTGGAGTCAAGCTATCCAGGCTGATGAAGGCTGATAGCCAGAAACCGGTCCTTGGATGCTTGATTCCGGTCTGGGAAAGACATGGCTTGGTAGTTCGGACTGGACTGTTCCCATGAGGCACAGGGTCAGAGCTGATTTGCATATAGCCAGTGTCTAACCCAGGGTGGTGTGGAGTGCAAAATAATGATGGATTTAGGCCCAGATCCTTGTACTGGGGTGAATGTATGACATTGTTCTACATCCTGTCCATCAACTGTGTTTTTTGAAATTTTCACCCCGAGTGGGCTGGGTATGCTCAGACGTGAGTCCCAGGCTCTCCACACCACTGGAGTTAAGCTATCCAGGCTGATGAAGGCTGATAGCCAGAAACCGGTCCGTGGATGCTTGATTCCGGTCTGGGAAAGACATGGCTTGGTAGTTCGGACTGGACTGTTCCCATGAGGCACAGGGTCAGAGCTGATTTGCATATAGCCAGTGTCTAACCCAGGGTGGTGTGGAGTGCAAAAAAATGATGGATTTAGGCCCAGATCCTTGTACTGGGGTGAATGTATGACATTGTTCTACATTCTGTCCATCAACTGTGTTTTTTGCAATTTTCACCCCGAGTGGGCTGGGTATGCTCAGACGTGAGTCCCAGGCTCTCCACACCACTGGAGTCAAGCTATCCAAGCTGATGAAGGCTGATAGCCAGAAACCGGTCCTTGGATGCTTGATTCCGGTCTGGGAAAGACATGGCTTGGTAGTTCGGACTGGACTGTTCCCATGAGGCACAGGGTCAGAGCTCGTTTGCATATAGCCAGTGTCTAACCCAGGGTGGTGTGGAGTGCAAAAAAATGATGGATTTAGGCCCAGATCCTTGTACTGGGGTGAATGTATGACATTGTTCTACATTCTGTCCATCAACTGTGTTTTTTGAAATTTTCACCCCGAGTGGGCTGGGTATGCTCAGACGCGAGTCCCAGGCTCTCCACACCACTGGAGTCAAGCTATCCAGGCTGATGAAGGCTGATAGCCAGAAACTGGTCCTTGGATGCTTGATTCCGGTCTGGGAGAGACATGGCTTGGTAGTTCGGACTGGACTGTTCCCATGAGGCACAGGGTCAGAGCTGATTTGCATATAGCCAGTGTCTAACCCAGGGTGGTGTGGAGTGCAAAAAAATGATGGATTTATGCCCAAATCCTTGTACTCGGGTGAATGTATGACATTGTTCTACATTCTGTCCATCAACTGTGTTTTTTGAAATTTTCACCCCGAGTGGGCTGGGTATGCTCAGACGTGAGTCCCAGGCTCTCCACACCACTGGAGTCAAGCTATCCAGGCTGATGAAGGCTGATAGCCAGAAACCGGTCCTTGGATGCTTGATTCCGGTCTGGGAAAGACATGGCTTGGTAGTTCGGACTGGACTGTTCCCATGAGGCACAGGGTCAGAGCTGATTTGCATATAGCCAGTGTCTAACCCAGGGTGCTGTGGAGTGCAAAAAAATGATGGATTTAGGCCCAGATCCTTGTACTGGGGTGAATGTATGACATTGTTCTACATTCTGTCCATCAACTGTGTTTTTTGAAATTTTCACCCCGAGTGGGCTGGGTATGCTCAGACGTGAGTCCCAGGCTCTCCACACCACTGGAGTCAAGCTATCCAGGCTGATGAAGGCTGATAGCCAGAAACCGGTCCTTGGATGCTTGATTCCGGTCTGGGAAAGACATGGCTTGGTAGTTCGGACTGGACAGTTCCCATGAGGCACAGGGTCAGAGCTGATTTGCATATAGCAAGTGTCTAACCCAGGGTGAGGTGGAGTGCAAAAAAATGATGGATTAAGGCCCAGATCCTTGTACTGGGGTGAATGTATGACATTGTTCTACATTCTGTCCATCAACGGTGTTTTTTGAAATTTTCACCCCGAGTGGGCTGGGTATGCTCAGACGTGAGTCCCAGGCTCTCCACACCACTGGAGTCATGCTATCCAGGCTGATGAAGGCTGATAACCAGAAACCGGTCCTTGGATGCTTGGTTCCGGTCTGGGAAAGACATGGCTTAGTAGTTCGGACTGGACTGTTCCCATGAGGCACAGGGTCAGAGCTGATTTGCATATAGCCAGTGTCTAACCCAGGGTGGTGTGGAGTGCAAAAAAATGATGGATTTAGGCCCAGATCCTTGTACTGGGGTGAATGTATGACATTGTTCTACATTCTGTCCATCAACTGTGTTTTTTGAAATTTTCACCCCGAGTGGGCTGGGTATGCTCAGACGTGAGTCCCAGGCTCTCCACACCACTGGAGTCAAGCTATCCAGGCTGATGAAGGCTGATAGCCAGAAACCGGTCCTTGGATGCTTGATTCCGGTCTGGGAAAGACATGGCTTGGTAGTTCGGACTGGACTGTTCCCATGAGGCACAGGGTCAGAGCTCGTTTGCATATAGCCAGTGTCTAACCCAGGGTGGTGTGGAGTGCAAAAAAATGATGGATTTAGGCCCAGATCCTTGTACTGGGGTGAATGTATGACATTGTTCTACATTCTGTCCATCAACTGTGTTTTTTGAAATTTTCACCCCGAGTGGGCTGGGTATGCTCAGACGCGAGTCCCAGGCTCTCCACACCACTGGAGTCAAGCTATCCAGGCTGATGAAGGCTGATAGCCAGAAACTGGTCCTTGGATGCTTGATTCCGGTCTGGGAGAGACATGGCTTGGTAGTTCGGACTGGACTGTTCCCATGAGGCACAGGGTCAGAGCTGATTTGCATATAGCCAGTGTCTAACCCAGGGTGGTGTGGAGTGCAAAAAAATGATGGATTTATGCCCAAATCCTTGTACTCGGGTGAATGTATGACATTGTTCTACATTCTGTCCATCAACTGTGTTTTTTGAAATTTTCACCCCGAGTGGGCTGGGTATGCTCAGACGTGAGTCCCAGGCTCTCCACACCACTGGAGTCAAGCTATCCAGGCTGATGAAGGCTGATAGCCAGAAACCGGTCCTTGGATGCTTGATTCCGGTTTGGGAAAGACATGGCTTGGTAGTTCGGACTGGACTGTTCCCATGAGGCACAGGGTCAGAGCTGATTTGCATATAGCCAGTGTCTAACCCAGGGTGCTGTGGAGTGCAAAAAAATGATGGATTTAGGCCCAGATCCTTGTACTGGGGTGAATGTATGACATTGTTCTACATTCTGTCCATCAACTGTGTTTTTTGAAATTTTCACCCCGAGTGGGCTGGGTATGCTCAGACGTGAGTCCCAGGCTCTCCACACCACTGGAGTCAAGCTATCCAGGCTGATGAAGGCTGATAGCCAGAAACCGGTCCTTGGATGCTTGATTCCGGTCTGGGAAAGACATGGCTTGGTAGTTCGGACTGGACAGTTCCCATGAGGCACAGGGTCAGAGCTGATTTGCATATAGCAAGTGTCTAACCCAGGGTGAGGTGGAGTGCAAAAAAATGATGGATTAAGGCCCAGATCCTTGTACTGGGGTGAATGTATGACATTGTTCTACATTCTGTCCATCAACGGTGTTTTTTGAAATTTTCACCCCGAGTGGGCTGGGTATGCTCAGACGTGAGTCCCAGGCTCTCCACACCACTGGAGTCATGCTATCCAGGCTGATGAAGGCTGATAACCAGAAACCGGTCCTTGGATGCTTGGTTCCGGTCTGGGAAAGACATGGCTTAGTAGTTCGGACTGGACTGTTCCCATGAGGCACAGGGTCAGAGCTGATTTGCATATAGCCAGTGTCTAACCCAGGGTGGTGTGGAGTGCAAAAAAATGATGGATTTAGGCCCAGATCCTTGTACTGGGGTGAATGTATGACATTGTTCTACATTCTGTCCATCAACTGTGTTTTTTGAAATTTTCACCCCGAGTGGGCTGGGTATGCTCAGACGTGAGTCCCAGGCTCTCCACACCACTGGAGTCAAGCTATCCAGGCTGATGAAGGCTGATAGCCAGAAACCGGTCCTTGGATGCTTGATTCCGGTCTGGGAAAGACATGGCTTGGTAGTTCGGACTGGACTGTTCCCATGAGGCACAGGGTCAGAGCTCATTTGCATATAGCCAGTGTCTAACCCAGAGTGGTGTGGAGTGCAAAAAAATGATGGATTTAGGCCAAATCCTTGTACTGGGGTGAATGTATGACATTGTTCTACATTCTGTCCATCAACTGTGTTTTTTGAAATTTTCACCCCGAGTGGGCTGGGTATGCTCAGACGTGAGTCCCAGGCTCTCCACACCACTGGAGTCAAGCTATACAGGCTGATGAAGACTGATAGCCAGAAACCGGTCCTTGGATGCTTGATTCCGGTCTGGGAAAGACATGGCTTGGTAGTTCAGACTGGACTGTTCCCATGTGGCACAGGGTCAGAGCTGATTTGCATATAGCCAGTGTCTAGCCCAGGGTGGTGTGGAGTGCAAAAAAATGATGGATTTAGGCCCAGATCCTTGTACTGGGGTGAATGTATGACATTGTTCTACATTCTGTCCATCAACTGTGTTTTTTTAAATTTTCACCCGAGTGGGCTGGGTATGCTCAGACTTGAGTCCCAGGCTCTCCACACCACTGGAGTTAAGCTATCCAGGTTGATGAAGGCTGATAGCCAGAAACCGGTCCTTGGATGCTTGATTCCGGTCTGGGAAAGACATGGCTTGGTAGTTCGGACTGGACTGTTCCCATGAGGTACAGGGTCAGAGCTCATTTGCATATAGCCAGTGTCTAACCCAGGGTGGTGTGGAGTGCAAAAAAATGATGGATTTAGGCCCAGATCCTTGTACTGGGGTGAATGTATGACATTGTTCTACATTCTGTCCATCAACTGTGTTTTTTGAAATTTTCACCCCGAGTGGGCTGGGTATGCTCAGACGTGAGTCCCAGGCTCTCCACACCACTGGAGTCAAGCTATCCAGGCTGATGAAGGCTGATAGCCAGAAACGGGTCCTTGGATGCTTGATTCCGGTCTGGGAAAGACATGGCTTGGTAGTTCGGACTGGACTGTTCCCATGAGGCACAGGGTCAGAGCTGATTTGCATATAGCCAGTGTCGAACCCAGGGTGGTGTGGAGTGCAAAAAAATGATGGATTTAGGCCCAGATCCTTGTACTGGGGTGAATGTATGACATTGTTCTACATTCTGTCCATCAACTGTGTTTTTTGAAATTTTCACCCTGAGTGGGCTGGGTATGCTCAGACGCGGGTCCCAGGCTCTCCACACCACTGGAGTCAAGCTATCCAGGCTGATGAAGGCTGATAGCCAGAAACTGGTCCTTGGATGCTTGATTCCGGTCTGGGAAAGACATGGCTTGGTAGTTCGGACTGGACTGTTCCCATGAGGCACAGGGTCAGAGCTGATTTGCATATAGCCAGTGTCTAACCCAGGGTGGTGTGGAGTGCAAAAAAATGATGGATTTAGGCCCAGATCCTTGTACTCGGGTGAATGTATGACATTGTTCTACATTCTGTCCATCAACTGTGTTTTTTGAAATTTTCACCCCGAGTGGGCTGGGTATGCTCAGACGTGAGTCCCAGGCTCTCCACACCACTGGAGTCAAGCTATCCAGGCTGATGAAGGCTGATAGCCAGAAACCGGTCCTTGGATGCTTGATTCCGGTCTGGGAAAGACATGGCTTGGTAGTTCGGACTGGACTGTTCCCATGAGGCACAGGGTCAGAGCTGATTTGCATATAGCCAGTGTCTAACCCAGGGTGCTGTGGAGTGCAAAAAAATGATGGATTTAGGCCCAGATCCTTGTACTGGGGTGAATGTATGACATTGTTCTACATTCTGTCCATCAACTGTGTTTTTTTAAATTTTCACCCCGAGTGGGCTGGGTATGCTCAGACGTGAGTCCCAGGCTCTCCACACCACTGGAGTCAAGCTATCCAGGCTGATGAAGGCTGATAGCCAGAAACCGGTCCTTGGATGCTTGATTCCGGTCTGGGAAAGACATGGCTTGGTAGTTCGGACTGGACAGTTCCCATGAGGCACAGGGTCAGAGCTGATTTGCATATAGCCAGTGTCTAACCCAGGGGGGTGTGGAGTGCAAAAAAATGATGGATTTAGGCCCAGATCCTTGTACTGGGGTGAATGTATGACATTGTTCTACATTCTGTCCATCAACTGTGTTTTTTTAAATTTTCACCCCGAGTGGGCTGGGTATGCTCAGACGTGAGTCCCAGGCTCTCCACACCACTGGAGTCAAGCTATCCAGGCTGATGAAGGCTGATAGCCAGAAACCGGTCCTTGGATGCTTGATTCCGGTCTGGGAAAGACATGGCTTGGTAGTTCGGACTGGACTGTTCCCATGAGGCACAGGGTCAGAGCTGATTTGCATATAGCCAGTGTCTAACCCAGGGTGGTGTGGAGTGCAAAAAATGATGGATTTAGGCCCAGATCCTTGTACTGGAGTGAATGTATGACATTGTTCTACATTCTGTTCATCAACTGTGTTTTTTGAAATTTTCACCCCGAGTGGGCTGGGTATGCTCAGACGTGAGTCCCAGGCTCTCCACACCACTGGAGTCAAGCTATCCAGGCTGATGAAGGCTGATAGCCAGAAACCGGTCCTTGGATGCTTGATTCCGGTCTGGGAAAGACATGGCTTGGTAGTTCGGACTGGACTGTTCCCATGAGGCACAGGGTCAGAGCTCATTTGCATATAGCCAGTGTCTAACCCAGGGTGGTGTGGAGTGCAAAAAAATGATGGATTTAGGCCCAGATCCTTGTACTGGGGTGAATGTATGACATTGTTCTACATTCTGTCCATCAACTGTGTTTTTTGAAATTTTCACCCCGAGTGGGCTGGGTATGCTCAGACGTGAGTCCCAGGCTCTCCACACCACTGGAGTCAAGCTATCCAGGCTGATGAAGGCTGATAGCCAGAAACCGGTCCTTGGATGCTTGATTCCGGTCTGGGAAAGACATGGCTTGGTAGTTCGGACTGGACAGTTCCCATGAGGCACAGGGTCAGAGCTGATTTGCATATAGCCAGTGTCTAACCCAGGGTGGTGTGGAGTGCAAAAAAATGATGGATTTAGGCCCAGATCCTTGTACTGGGGTGAATGTATGACATTGTTCTACATTCTGTCCATCAACTGTGTTTTTTTAAATTTTCACCCCGAGTGGGCTGGGTATGCTCAGACGTGAGTCCCAGGCTCTCCACACCACTGGAGTCAAGCTATCCAGGCTGATGAAGGCTGATAGCCAGAAACCGGTCCTTGGATGCTTGATTCCGGTCTGGGAAAGACATGGCTTGGTAGTTCGGACTGGACTGTTCCCATGAGGCACAGGGTCAGAGCTGATTTGCATATAGCCAGTGTCTAACCCAGGGTGGTGTGGAGTGCAAAAAATGATGGATTTAGGCCCAGATCCTTGTACTGGAGTGAATGTATGACATTGTTCTACATTCTGTTCATCAACTGTGTTTTTTGAAATTTTCACCCCGAGTGGGCTGGGTATGCTCAGACGTGAGTCCCAGGCTCTCCACACCACTGGAGTCAAGCTATCCAGGCTGATGAAGGCTGATAGCCAGAAACCGGTCCTTGGATGCTTGATTCCGGTCTGGGAAAGACATGGCTTGGTATTTCGGACTGGACTGTTCCCATGAGGCACAGGGTCAGAGCTCATTTGCATATAGCCAGTGTCTAACCCAGGGTGGTGTGGAGTGCAAAAAAATGATGGATTTAGGCCCAGATCCTTGTACTGGGGTGAATGTATGACATTGTTCTACATTCTGTCCATCAACTGTGTTTTTTGAAATTTTCACCCCGAGTGGGCTGGGTATGCTCAGACGTGAGTCCCAGGCTCTCCACACCACTGGACTCAAGCTATCCAGGCTGATGAAGGCTGATAGCCAGAAACCGGTCCTTGGATGCTTGATTCCGGTCTGGGAAAGACATGGCTTGGTAGTTCGGACTGGACTGTTCTCATGAGGCACAGGGTCAGAGCTGATTTGCATATAGCCAGTGTCTAGCCCAGGGTGGTGTGGAGTGCAAAAAAATGATGGATTTAGGCCTAGATCCTTGTACTGGGGTGAATGTATGACATTGTTCTACATTCTGTCCATCAACTGTGTTTTTTGAAATTTTCACCCCGAGTGGGCTGGGTATGCTCAGACGTGAGTCCCAGGCTCTCCACACCACTGGAGTCAAGCTATCCAGGCTGATGAAGGCTGATAGCCAGAAACCGGTCCTTGGATGCTTGATTCCGGTTTGGGAAAGACATGGCTTGGTAGTTCGGACTGGACTGTTCCCATGATGCACAGGGTCAGAGCTGATTTGCATATAGCCAGTGTCTAACCCAGGGTGGTGTGGAGGGCAAAAAAATGATGAATTTAGGCCCAGATCCTTGTACTGGGGTGAATGTATGACATTGTTCTACATTCTGTCCATCAACTGTGTTTTTTGAAATTTTCACCCCGAGTGGGCTGGGTATGCTCAGACGTGAGTCCCAGGCTCTCCACACCACTGGAGTCAAGCTATCCAGGCTGATGAAGGCTGATAGCCAGAAACCGGTCCTTGGATGCTTGATTCCGGTCTGGGAAAGACATGGTTTGGTAGTTCGGACTGGACTGTTCCCATGAGGCACAGGGTCAGAGCTGATTTGCATATAGCTAGTGTCTAACCCAGGGTGGTGTGGAGTGCAAAAAAATGATGGATTTAGGCCCAGATCCTTGTACAGGGGTGTATGTATGACATTGTTCTACATTCTGTCCATCAACTGTGTTTTTTGAAATTTTCACCCCGAGTGGCCTGGGTATGCTCAGACATGAGTCCCAGGCTCACCACACCACTGGAGTCAAGCTATCCAGGCTGATGAAGACTGATAGCCAGAAACCGGTCCTTGGATGCTTGATTCCGGTCTGGGAAAGACATGGCTTGGTAGTTCAGACTGGACTGTTCCCATGAGGCACAGGGTCAGAGCTGATTTGCATATAGCCAGTGTCTAGCCCAGGGTGGTGTGGAGTGCAAAAAAATGATGGATTTAGGCCCAGATCCTTGTACTGGGGTGAATGTATGACATTGTTCTACATTCTGTCCATCAACTGTGTTTTTTAAAATTTTCACCCCGAGTGGGCTGGGTATGCTCAGACGTGAGTCCCAGGCTCTCCACACCACTGGAGTCAAGCTATCCAGGCTGATGAAGGCTGATAGCCAGAAATCGGTCCTTGGATGCTTGATTCCGGTCTGGGAAAGACATGGCTTGGTAGTTCGGACTGGACTGTTCCCATGAGGCACAGGGTCAGAGCTGATTTGCATATAGCCAGTGTCTAGCCCAGGGTGGTGTGGAGTGCAAAAAAATGATGGATTTAGGCCCAGATCCTTGTACTGGGGTGAATGTATGACATTGTTCTACATTCTGTCCATCAACAGTGTTTTTTGAAATTTTCACCCCGAGTGGGCTGGGTATGCTCAGACGTGAGTCCCAGGCTCTCCACACCACTGGAGTCAAGCTATCCAAGCTGATGAAGGCTGATAGCCAGAAACCGGTCCTTGGATGCGTGATTCCGGTCTGGGAAAGACATGGCTTGGTAGTTCGGACTGGACTGTTCCCATGAGGCACAGGGTCAGAGCTGATTTGCATATAGCCAGTGTCTAACCCAGGGTGGTGTGGAGTGCAAATAAATGATGGATTTAGGCCCAGATCCTTGTACTGGGGTGAATGTATGACATTGTTCTACATTCTGTCCATCAACTGTGTTTTTTGAAATTTTCACCCCGAGTGGGCTGGGTATGCTCAGACGTGAGTCCCAGGCTCTCCACACCACTGGAGTCAAGCTATCCAGGCTGATGAAGGCTGATAGCCAGAAACCGGTCCTTGGATGCTTGATTCCGGTCTGGGAAAGACATGGCTTGGTAGTTCGGACTGGACTGTTCCCATGAGGCACAGGGTCAGAGCTGATTTGCATATAGCCAGTGTCTAACCCAGGGTGGTGTGGAGTGCAAAAAATGATGGATTTAGGCCCAGATCCTTGTACTGGAGTGAATGTATGACATTGTTCTACATTCTGTTCATCAACTGTGTTTTTTGAAATTTTCACCCCGAGTGGGCTGGGTATGCTCAGACGTGAGTCCCAGGCTCTCCACACCACTGGAGTCAAGCTATCCAGGCTGATGAAGGCTGATAGCCAGAAACCGGTCCTTGGATGCTTGATTCCGGTCTGGGAAAGACATGGCTTGGTAGTTCGGACTGGACTGTTCCCATGAGGCACAGGGTCAGAGCTGATTAGCATATAGCCAGTGTCTAACCCAGGGTGGTGTGGAGTGCAAAATAATGATGGATTTAGGCCCAGATCCTTGTACTGGGGTGAATGTATGACATTGTTCTACATCCTGTCCATCAACTGTGTTTTTTGAAATTTTCACCCCGAGTGGGCTGGGTATGCTCAGACGTGAGTCCCAGGCTCTCCACACCACTGGAGTTAAGCTATCCAGGCTGATGAAGGCTGATAGCCAGAAACCGGTCCGTGGATGCTTGATTCCGGTCTGGGAAAGACATGGCTTGGTAGTTCGGACTGGACTGTTCCCATGAGGCACAGGGTCAGAGCTGATTTGCATATAGCCAGTGTCTAACCCAGGGTGGTGTGGAGTGCAAAAAAATGATGGATTTAGGCCCAGATCCTTGTACTGGGGTGAATGTATGACATTGTTCTACATTCTGTCCATCAACTGTGTTTTTTGCAATTTTCACCCCGAGTGGGCTGGGTATGCTCAGACGTGAGTCCCAGGCTCTCCACACCACTGGAGTCAAGCTATCCAAGCTGATGAAGGCTGATAGCCAGAAACCGGTCCTTGGATGCTTGATTCCGGTCTGGGAAAGACATGGCTTGGTAGTTCGGACTGGACTGTTCCCATGAGGCACAGGGTCAGAGCTCGTTTGCATATAGCCAGTGTCTAACCCAGGGTGGTGTGGAGTGCAAAAAAATGATGGATTTAGGCCCAGATCCTTGTACTGGGGTGAATGTATGACATTGTTCTACATTCTGTCCATCAACTGTGTTTTTTGAAATTTTCACCCCGAGTGGGCTGGGTATGCTCAGACGCGAGTCCCAGGCTCTCCACACCACTGGAGTCAAGCTATCCAGACTGATGAAGGCTGATAGCCAGAAACTGGTCCTTGGATGCTTGATTCCGGTCTGGGAGAGACATGGCTTGGTAGTTCGGACTGGACTGTTCCCATGAGGCACAGGGTCAGAGCTGATTTGCATATAGCCAGTGTCTAACCCAGGGTGGTGTGGAGTGCAAAAAAATGATGGATTTATGCCCAAATCCTTGTACTCGGGTGAATGTATGACATTGTTCTACATTCTGTCCATCAACTGTGTTTTTTGAAATTTTCACCCCGAGTGGGCTGGGTATGCTCAGACGTGAGTCCCAGGCTCTCCACACCACTGGAGTCAAGCTATCCAGGCTGATGAAGGCTGATAGCCAGAAACCGGTCCTTGGATGCTTGATTCCGGTCTGGGAAAGACATGGCTTGGTAGTTCGGACTGGACTGTTCCCATGAGGCACAGGGTCAGAGCTGATTTGCATATAGCCAGTGTCTAACCCAGGGTGCTGTGGAGTGCAAAAAAATGATGGATTTAGGCCCAGATCCTTGTACTGGGGTGAATGTATGACATTGTTCTACATTCTGTCCATCAACTGTGTTTTTTGAAATTTTCACCCCGAGTGGGCTGGGTATGCTCAGACGTGAGTCCCAGGCTCTCCACACCACTGGAGTCAAGCTATCCAGGCTGATGAAGGCTGATAGCCAGAAACCGGTCCTTGGATGCTTGATTCCGGTCTGGGAAAGACATGGCTTGGTAGTTCGGACTGGACAGTTCCCATGAGGCACAGGGTCAGAGCTGATTTGCATATAGCAAGTGTCTAACCCAGGGTGAGGTGGAGTGCAAAAAAATGATGGATTAAGGCCCAGATCCTTGTACTGGGGTGAATGTATGACATTGTTCTACATTCTGTCCATCAACGGTGTTTTTTGAAATTTTCACCCCGAGTGGGCTGGGTATGCTCAGACGTGAGTCCCAGGCTCTCCACACCACTGGAGTCATGCTATCCAGGCTGATGAAGGCTGATAACCAGAAACCGGTCCTTGGATGCTTGGTTCCGGTCTGGGAAAGACATGGCTTAGTAGTTCGGACTGGACTGTTCCCATGAGGCACAGGGTCAGAGCTGATTTGCATATAGCCAGTGTCTAACCCAGGGTGGTGTGGAGTGCAAAAAAATGATGGATTTAGGCCCAGATCCTTGTACTGGGGTGAATGTATGACATTGTTCTACATTCTGTCCATCAACTGTGTTTTTTGAAATTTTCACCCCGAGTGGGCTGGGTATGCTCAGACGTGAGTCCCAGGCTCTCCACACCACTGGAGTCAAGCTATCCAGGCTGATGAAGGCTGATAGCCAGAAACCGGTCCTTGGATGCTTGATTCCGGTCTGGGAAAGACATGGCTTGGTAGTTCGGACTGGACTGTTCCCATGAGGCACAGGGTCAGAGCTCATTTGCATATAGCCAGTGTCTAACCCAGAGTGGTGTGGAGTGCAAAAAAATGATGGATTTAGGCCAAATCCTTGTACTGGGGTGAATGTATGACATTGTTCTACATTCTGTCCATCAACTGTGTTTTTTGAAATTTTCACCCCGAGTGGGCTGGGTATGCTCAGACGTGAGTCCCAGGCTCTCCACACCACTGGAGTCAAGCTATACAGGCTGATGAAGACTGATAGCCAGAAACCGGTCCTTGGATGCTTGATTCCGGTCTGGGAAAGACATGGCTTGGTAGTTCGGACTGGACTGTTCCCATGTGGCACAGGGTCAGAGCTGATTTGCATACAGCCAGTGTCTAGCCCAGGGTGGTGTGGAGTGCAAAAAAATGATGGATTTAGGCCCAGATCCTTGTACTGGGGTGAATGTATGACATTGTTCTACATTCTGTCCATCAACTGTGTTTTTTTAAATTTTCACCCGAGTGGGCTGGGTATGCTCAGACTTGAGTCCCAGGCTCTCCACACCACTGGAGTTAAGCTATCCAGGTTGATGAAGGCTAATAGCCAGAAACCGGTCCTTGGATGCTTGATTCCGGTCTGGGAAAGACATGGCTTGGTAGTTCGGACTGGACTGTTCCCATGAGGTACAGGGTCAGAGCTCATTTGCATATAGCCAGTGTCTAACCCAGGGTGGTGTGGAGTGCAAAAAAATGATGGATTTAGGCCCAGATCCTTGTACTGGGGTGAATGTATGACATTGTTCTACATTCTGTCCATCAACTGTGTTTTTTGAAATTTTCACCCCGAGTGGGCTGGGTATGCTCAGACGTGAGTCCCAGGCTCTCCACACCACTGGAGTCAAGCTATCCAGGCTGATGAAGGCTGATAGCCAGAAACGGGTCCTTGGATGCTTGATTCCGGTCTGGGAAAGACATGGCTTGGTAGTTCGGACTGGACTGTTCCCATGAGGCACAGGGTCAGAGCTGATTTGCATATAGCCAGTGTCGAACCCAGGGTGGTGTGGAGTGCAAAAAAATGATGGATTTAGGCCCAGATCCTTGTACTGGGGTGAATGTATGACATTGTTCTACATTCTGTCCATCAACTGTGTTTTTTGAAATTTTCACCCTGAGTGGGCTGGGTATGCTCAGACGCGAGTCCCAGGCTCTCCACACCACTGGAGTCAAGCTATCCAGGCTGATGAAGGCTGATAGCCAGAAACTGGTCTTTGGATGCTTGATTCCGGTCTGGGAAAGACATGGCTTGGTAGTTCGGACTGGACTGTTCCCATGAGGCACAGGGTCAGAGCTGATTTGCATATAGCCAGTGTCTAACCCAGGGTGGTGTGGAGTGCAAAAAAATGATGGATTTAGGCCCAGATCCTTGTACTCGGGTGAATGTATGACATTGTTCTACATTCTGTCCATCAACTGTGTTTTTTGAAATTTTCACCCCGAGTGGGCTGGGTATGCTCAGACGTGAGTCCCAGGCTCTCCACACCACTGGAGTCAAGCTATCCAGGCTGATGAAGGCTGATAGCCAGAAACCGGTCCTTGGATGCTTGATTCCGGTCTGGGAAAGACATGGCTTGGTAGTTCGGACTGGACTGTTCCCATGAGGCACAGGGTCAGAGCTGATTTGCATATATAGCCAGTGTCTAACCCAGGGTGCTGTGGAGTGCAAAAAAATGATGGATTTAGGCCCAGATCCTTGTACTGGGGTGAATGTATGACATTGTTCTACATTCTGTCCATCAACTGTGTTTTTTTAAATTTTCACCCCGAGTGGGCTGGGTATGCTCAGACGTGAGTCCCAGGCTCTCCACACCACTGGAGTCAAGCTATCCAGGCTGATGAAGGCTGATAGCCAGAAACCGGTCCTTGGATGCTTGATTCCGGTCTGGGAAAGACATGGCTTGGTAGTTCGGACTGGACAGTTCCCATGAGGCACAGGGTCAGAGCTGATTTGCATATAGCCAGTGTCTAACCCAGGGGGGTGTGGAGTGCAAAAAAATGATGGATTTAGGCCCAGATCTTGTACTGGGGTGAATGTATGACATTGTTCTACATTCTGTCCATCAACTGTGTTTTTTTAAATTTTCACCCCGTGTGGGCTGGGTATGCTCAGACGTGAGTCCCAGGCTCTCCACACCACTGGAGTCAAGCTATCCAGGCTGATGAAGGCTGATAGCCAGAAACCGGTCCTTGGATGCTTGATTCCGGTCTGGGAAAGACATGGCTTGGTAGTTCGGACTGGACTGTTCCCATGAGGCACAGGGTCAGAGCTGATTTGCATATAGCCAGTGTCTAACCCAGGGTGGTGTGGAGTGCAAAAAATGATGGATTTAGGCCCAGATCCTTGTACTGGAGTGAATGTATGACATTGTTCTACATTCTGTTCATCAACTGTGTTTTTTGAAATTTTCACCCCGAGTGGGCTGGGTATTCTCAGACGTGAGTCCCAGGCTCTCCACACCACTGGAGTCAAGCTATCCAGGCTGATGAAGGCTGATAGCCAGAAACCGGTCCTTGGATGCTTGATTCCGGTCTGGGAAAGACATGGCTTGGTAGTTCGGACTGGACTGTTCCCATGAGGCACAGGGTCAGAGCTCATTTGCATATAGCCAGTGTCTAACCCAGGGTGGTGTGGAGTGCAAAAAAATGATGGATTTAGGCCCAGATCCTTGTACTGGGGTGAATGTATGACATTGTTCTATATTCTGTCCATCAACTGTGTTTTTTTAAATTTTCACCCCGAGTGGGCTGGGTATGCTCAGACGTGAGTCCCAGGCTCTCCACACCACTGGAGTCAAGCTATCCAGGCTGATGAAGGCTGATAGCCAGAAACCGGTCCTTGGATGCTTGATTCCGGTCTGGGAAAGACATGGCTTGGTAGTTCGGACTGGACAGTTCCCATGAGGCACAGGGTCAGAGCTGATTTGCATATAGCCAGTGTCTAACCCAGGGTGCTGTGGAGTGCAAACAAATGATGGATTTAGGCCCAGATCCTTGTACTGGGGTGAATGTATGACATTGTTCTACATTCTGTCCATCAACTGTGTTTTTTTAAATTTTCACCCCGAGTGGGCTGGGTATGCTCAGACGTGAGTCCCAGGCTCTCCACACCACTGGAGTCAAGCTATCCAGGCTGATGAAGGCTGATAACCAGAAACCGGTCCTTGGATGCTTGATTCCGGTCTGGGAAAGACATGGCTTGGTAGTTCGGACTGGACTGTTCCCATGAGGCACAGGGTCAGAGCTGATTTGCATATAGCCAGTGTCTAACCCAGGGTGGTGTGGAGTGCAAAAAATGATGGATTTAGGCCCAGATCCTTGTACTGGAGTGAATGTATGACATTGTTCTACATTCTGTTCATCAACTGTGTTTTTTTAAATTTTCACCCCGAGTGGGCTGGGTATGCTCAGACGTGAGTCCCAGGCTCTCCACACCACTGGAGTCAAGCTATCCAGGCTGATGAAGGCTGATAGCCAGAAACCGGTCCTTGGATGCTTGATTCCGGTCTGGGAAAGACATGGCTTGGTATTTCGGACTGGACTGTTCCCATGAGGCACAGGGTCAGAGCTCATTTGCATATAGCCAGTGTCTAACCCAGGGTGGTGTGGAGTGCAAAAAAATGATGGATTTAGGCCCAGATCCTTGTACTGGGGTGAATGTATGACATTGTTCTACATTCTGTCCATCAACTGTGTTTTTTGAAATTTTCACCCCGAGTGGGCTGGGTATGCTCAGACGTGAGTCCCAGGCTCTCCACACCACTGGAGTCAAGCTATCCAGGCTGATGAAGGCTGATAGCCAGAAACCGGTCCTTGGATGCTTGATTCCGGTCTGGGAAAGACATGGCTTGGTAGTTCGGACTGGACTGTTCTCATGAGGCACAGGGTCAGAGCTGATTTGCATATAGCCAGTGTCTAGCCCAGGGTGGTGTGGAGTGCAAAAAAATGATGGATTTAGGCCTAGATCCTTGTACTGGGGTGAATGTATGACATTGTTCTACATTCTGTCCATCAACTGTGTTTTTTGAAATTTTCACCCCGAGTGGGCTGGGTATGCTCAGACGTGAGTCCCAGGCTCTCCACACCACTGGAGTCAAGCTATCCAGGCTGATGAAGGCTGATAGCCAGAAACCGGTCCTTGGATGCTTGATTCCGGTTTGGGAAAGACATGGCTTTGTAGTTCGGACTGGACTGTTCCCATGATGCACAGGGTCAGAGCTGATTTGCATATAGCCAGTGTCTAACCCAGGGTGGTGTGGAGGGCAAAAAAATGATGAATTTAGGCCCAGATCCTTGTACTGGGGTGAATGTATGACATTGTTCTACATTCTGTCCATCAACTATGTTTTTTGAAATTTTCACCCCGAGTGGGCTGGGTATGCTCAGACGTGAGTCCCAGGCTCTCCACACCACTGGAGTCAAGCTATCCAGGCTGATGAAGGCTGATAGCCAGAAACCGGTCCTTGGATGCTTGATTCCGGTCTGGGAAAGACATGGCTTGGTAGTTCGGACTGGACTGTTCCCATGAGGCACAGGGTCAGAGCTGATTTGCATATAGCCAGTGTCTAACCCAGGGTGGTGTGGAGTGCAAAAAAATGATGGATTTAGGCCCAGATCCTTGTACTGGGGTGAATGTATGACATTGTTCTACATTCTGTCCATCAACTGTGTTTTTTTAAATTTTCACCCCGAGTGGGCTGGGTATGCTCAGACGTGAGTCCCAGGCTCTCCACACCACTGGAGTCAAGCTATCCAGGCTGATGAAGGCTGATAGCCAGAAACCGGTCCTTGGATGCTTGATTCCGGTCTGGGAAAGACATGGCTTGGTAGTTCGGACTGGACAGTTCCCATGAGGCACAGGGTCAGAGCTGATTTGCATATAGCCAGTGTCTAACCCAGGGGGGTGTGGAGTGCAAAAAAATGATGGATTTAGGCCCAGATCCTTGTACTGGGGTGAATGTATGACATTGTTCTACATTCTGTCCATCAACTGTGTTTTTTTAAATTTTCACCCCGAGTGGGCTGGGTATGCTCAGACGTGAGTCCCAGGCTCTCCACACCACTGGAGTCAAGCTATCCAGGCTGATGAAGGCTGATAGCCAGAAACCGGTCCTTGGATGCTTGATTCCGGTCTGGGAAAGACATGGCTTGGTAGTTCGGACTGGACTGTTCCCATGAGGCACAGGGTCAGAGCTGATTTGCATATAGCCAGTGTCTAACCCAGGGTGGTGTGGAGTGCAAAAAATGATGGATTTAGGCCCAGATCCTTGTACTGGAGTGAATGTATGACATTGTTCTACATTCTGTTCATCAACTGTGTTTTTTGAAATTTTCACCCCGAGTGGGCTGGGTATGCTCAGACGTGGGTCCCAGGCTCTCCACACCACTGGAGTCAAGCTATCCAGGCTGATGAAGGCTGATAGCCAGAAACCGGTCCTTGGATGCTTGATTCCGGTCTGGGAAAGACATGGCTTGGTAGTTCGGACTGGACTGTTCCCATGAGGCACAGGGTCAGAGCTCATTTGCATATAGCCAGTGTCTAACCCAGGGTGGTGTGGAGTGCAAAAAAATGATGGATTTAGGCCCAGATCCTTGTACTGGGGTGAATGTATGACATTGTTCTACATTCTGTCCATCAACTGTGTTTTTTGAAATTTTCACCCCGAGTGGGCTGGGTATGCTCAGACGTGAGTCCCAGGCTCTCCACACCACTGGAGTCAAGCTATCCAGGCTGATGAAGGCTGATAGCCAGAAACCGGTCCTTGGATGCTTGATTCCGGTCTGGGAAAGACATGGCTTGGTAGTTCGGACTGGACAGTTCCCATGAGGCACAGGGTCTGAGCTGATTTGCATATAGCCAGTGTCTAACCCAGGGTGGTGTGGAGTGCAAAAAAATGATGGATTTAGGCCCAGATCCTTGTACTGGGGTGAATGTATGACATTGTTCTACATTCTGTCCATCAACTGTGTTTTTTTAAATTTTCACCCCGAGTGGGCTGGGTATGCTCAGACGTGAGTCCCAGGCTCTCCACACCACTGGAGTCAAGCTATCCAGGCTGATGAAGGCTGATAGCCAGAAACCGGTCCTTGGATGCTTGATTCCGGTCTGGGAAAGACATGGCTTGGTAGTTCGGACTGGACTGTTCCCATGAGGCACAGGGTCAGAGCTGATTTGCATATAGCCAGTGTCTAACCCAGGGTGGTGTGGAGTGCAAAAAATGATGGATTTAGGCCCAGATCCTTGTACTGGAGTGAATGTATGACATTGTTCTACATTCTGTTCATCAACTGTGTTTTTTGAAATTTTCACCCCGAGTGGGCTGGGTATGCTCAGACGTGAGTCCCAGGCTCTCCACACCACTGGAGTCAAGCTATCCAGGCTGATGAAGGCTGATAGCCAGAAACCGGTCCTTGGATGCTTGATTCCGGTCTGGGAAAGACATGGCTTGGTATTTCGGACTGGACTGTTCCCATGAGGCACAGGGTCAGAGCTCATTTGCATATAGCCAGTGTCTAACCCAGGGTGGTGTGGAGTGCAAAAAAATGATGGATTTAGGCCCAGATCCTTGTACTGGGGTGAATGTATGACATTGTTCTACATTCTGTCCATCAACTGTGTTTTTTGAAATTTTCACCCCGAGTGGGCTGGGTATGCTCAGACGTGAGTCCCAGGCTCTCCACACCACTGGACTCAAGCTATCCAGGCTGATGAAGGCTGATAGCCAGAAACCGGTCCTTGGATGCTTGATTCCGGTCTGGGAAAGACATGGCTTGGTAGTTCGGACTGGACTGTTCTCATGAGGCACAGGGTCAGAGCTGATTTGCATATAGCCAGTGTCTAGCCCAGGGTGGTGTGGAGTGCAAAAAAATGATGGATTTAGGCCTAGATCCTTGTACTGGGGTGAATGTATGACATTATTCTACATTCTGTCCATCAACTGTGTTTTTTGAAATTTTCACCCCGAGTGGGCTGGGTATGCTCAGACGTGAGTCCCAGGCTCTCCACACCACTGGAGTCAAGCTATCCAGGCAGATGAAGGCTGATAGCCAGAAACCGGTCCTTGGATGCTTGATTCCGGTTTGGGAAAGACATGGCTTGGTAGTTCGGACTGGACTGTTCCCATGATGCACAGGGTCAGAGCTGATTTGCATATAGCCAGTGTCTAACCCAGGGTGGTGTGGAGGGCAAAAAAATGATGAATTTAGGCCCAGATCCTTGTACTGGGGTGAATGTATGACATTGTTCTACATTCTGTCCATCAACTATGTTTTTTGAAATTTTCACCCCGAGTGGGCTGGGTATGCTCAGACGTGAGTCCCAGGCTCTCCACACCACTGGAGTCAAGCTATCCAGGCTGATGAAGGCTGATAGCCAGAAACCGGTCCTTGGATGCTTGATTCCGGTCTGGGAAAGACATGGCTTGGTAGTTCGGACTGGACTGTTCCCATGAGGCACAGGGTCAGAGCTGATTTGCATATAGCCAGTGTCTAACCCAGGGTGGTGTGGAGTGCAAAAAAATGATGGATTTAGGCCCAGATCCTTGTACTGGGGTGAATGTATGACATTGTTCTACATTCTGTCCATCAACTGAGTTTTTTTAAATTTTCACCCCGAGTGGGCTGGGTATGCTCAGACTTGAGTCCCAGGCTCTCCACACCACTGGAGTCAAGCTATCCAGGCTGATGAAGGCTGATAGCCAGAAACCAGTCCTTGGATGCTTGATTCCGGTCTGGGAAAGACATGGTTTGGTAGTTCGGACTGGACTGTTCCCATGAGGCACAGGGTCAGAGCTGATTTGCATATAGCTAGTGTCTAACCCAGGGTGGTGTGGAGTGCAAAGAAATGATGGATTTAGGCCCAGATCCTTGTACTGGGGTGTATGTATGACATTGTTCTACATTCTGTCCATCAACTGTGTTTTTTGAAATTTTCACCCCGAGTGGCCTGGGTATGCTCAGACATGAGTCCCAGGCTCACCACACCACTGGAGTCAAGCTATCCAGGCTGATGAAGACTGATAGCCAGAAACCGGTCCTTGGATGCTTGATTCCGGTCTGGGAAAGACATGGCTTGGTAGTTCAGACTGGACTGTTCCCATGAGGCACAGGGTCAGAGCTGATTTGCATATAGCCAGTGTCTAGCCCAGGGTGGTGTGGAGTGCAAAAAAATGATGGATTTAGGCCCAGATCCTTGTACTGGGGTGAATGTATGACATTGTTCTACATTCTGTCCATCAACTGTGTTTTTTAAAATTTTCACCCCGAGTGGGCTGGGTATGCTCAGACGTGAGTCCCAGGCTCTCCACACCACTGGAGTCAAGCTATCCAGGCTGATGAAGGCTGATAGCCAGAAATCGGTCCTTGGATGCTTGATTCCGGTCTGGGAAAGACATGGCTTGGTAGTTCGGACTGGACTGTTCCCATGAGGCACAGGGTCAGAGCTGATTTGCATATAGCCAGTGTCTAGCCCAGGGTGGTGTGGAGTGCAAAAAAATGATGGATTTAGGCCCAGATCCTTGTACTGGGGTGAATGTATGACATTGTTCTACATTCTGTCCATCAACAGTGTTTTTTGAAATTTTCACCCCGAGTGGGCTGGGTATGCTCAGACGTGAGTCCCAGGCTCTCCACACCACTGGAGTCAAGCTATCCAAGCTGATGAAGGCTGATAGCCAGAAACCGGTCCTTGGATGCGTGATTCCGGTCTGGGAAAGACATGGCTTGGTAGTTCGGACTGGACTGTTCCCATGAGGCACAGGGTCAGAGCTGATTTGCATATAGCCAGTGTCTAACCCAGGGTGGTGTGGAGTGCAAATAAATGATGGATTTAGGCCCAGATCCTTGTACTGGGGTGAATGTATGACATTGTTCTACATTCTGTCCATCAACTGTGTTTTTTGAAATTTTCACCCCGAGTGGGCTGGGTATGCTCAGACGTGAGTCCCAGGCTCTCCACACCACTGGAGTCAAGCTATCCAGGCTGATGAAGGCTGATAGCCAGAAACCGGTCCTTGGATGCTTGATTCCGGTCTGGGAAAGACATGGCTTGGTAGTTCGGACTGGACTGTTCCCATGAGGCACAGGGTCAGAGCTGATTTGCATATAGCCAGTGTCTAACCCAGGGTGGTGTGGAGTGCAAAAAATGATGGATTTAGGCCCAGATCCTTGTACTGGAGTGAATGTATGACATTGTTCTACATTCTGTTCATCAACTGTGTTTTTTGAAATTTTCACCCCGAGTGGGCTGGGTATGCTCAGACGTGAGTCCCAGGCTCTCCACACCACTGGAGTCAAGCTATCCAGGCTGATGAAGGCTGATAGCCAGAAACCGGTCCTTGGATGCTTGATTCCGGTCTGGGAAAGACATGGCTTGGTAGTTCGGACTGGACTGTTCCCATGAGGCACAGGGTCAGAGCTCATTTGCATATAGCCAGTGTCTAACCCAGGGTGGTGTGGAGTGCAAAAAAATGATGGATTTAGGCCCAGATCCTTGTACTGGGGTGAATGTATGACATTGTTCTACATTCTGTCCATCAACTGTGTTTTTTTAAATTTTCACCCCGAGTGGGCTGGGTATGCTCAGACGTGAGTCCCAGGCTCTCCACACCACTGGAGTCAAGCTATCCAGGCTGATGAAGGCTGATAGCCAGAAACCGGTCCTTGGATGCTTGATTCCGGTCTGGGAAAGACATGGCTTGGTAGTTCGAACTGGACTGTTCCCATGAGGCACAGGGTCAGAGCTGATTTGCATATAGCCAGTGTCTAACCCAGGGTGGTGTGGAGTGCAAAAAAATGATGGATTTAGGCCCAGATCTTTGTACTGGGGTGAATGTATGACATTGTTCTACATTCTGTCCATCAACTGAGTTTTTTTAAATTTTCACCCCGAGTGGGCTGGGTATGCTCAGACGTGAGTCCCAGGCTCTCCACACCACTGGAGTCAAGATATCCAGGCTGATGAAGGCTGATAGCCAGAAACCGGTCCTTGGATGCTTGATTCCGGTCTGGGAAAGACATGGCTTGGTAGTTCGGACTGGACTGTTCCCATGAGGCACAGGGTCAGAGCTGATTTGCATATAGCCAGTGTCTAGCCCAGGGTGGTGTGGAGTGCAAAAAAAATATGGATTTAGGCCCAGATCCTTGTACTGGGGTGAATGTATGACATTGTTCTACATTCTGTCCATCAACTGTGTTTTTTGAAATGTTCAACCCGAGTGGGCTCTGTATGCTCAGACGTGAGTCCCAGGCTCTCCACACTACTGGAGTCAAGCTATCCAGCTGATGAAGGCTGATAGCCAGAAACCGGTCCTTGGATGCTTGATTCCGGCCTGGGAAAGACATGGCTTGGTAGTTCGGACTGGACTGTTCCCATGAGGCACAGGGTCAGAGCTGATTTGCATATAGCCAGTGTCTAACCCAGGGTGGTGTGGAGTGCAAAAAAATGATGGATTTAGGCCCAGATCCTTGTACTGGGGTGAATGTATGACATTGTTCTACATTCTGTCCATCAACTGTGTTTTTTGAAATTTTCACCCCGGGTGAGCTGGGTATGCTCAGACGCGAGTCCCAGGCTCTCCACACCACTGGAGTCAAGCTATCCAGGCTGATGAAGGCTGATAGCCAGAAATCGGTCCTTGGATGCTTGATTCCGGTCTGGGAAAGAGATGGCTTGGTAGTTCGGACTGGACTGTTCCCATGAGGCACAGGGTCAGAGCTGATTTACATATAGCCAGTGTCTAACCCAGGGTGGTGTGGAGTGCAAACAAATGATGGATTTAGGCCCAGATCCTTGTACTGGGGTGAATGTATGACATTGTTCTACATTCTGTCCATCAACTGTGTTTTTTGACATTTTCACCCGAGTGGGCTGGGTATGCTCATACGTGAGTCCCAGGCTCTCCACACCACTGGAGTCAAGCTATCCAGGCTGATGAAGGCTGATAGCCAGAAACTAACTTGGATGCTTGATTCCGGTCTGGGAAAGACATGGCTTGGTAGTTCGGACTGGACTGTTCCCATGAGGCACAGGGTCAGAGCTGATTTGCATATAGCCAGTGTCTAACCCAGGGTGGTGTGGAGTGCAAAAAAATGATGGATTTAGGCCCAGATCCTTGTACTGGGGTGAATGTATGACATTGTTCTACATCCTGTCCATCAACTGGGTTTTTTGAAATTTTCACCCCGAGTGGGCTGGGTATGCTCAGACGTGAGTCACAGGCTCTCCACACCACTGGAGTCAAGCTATCCAGGCTGATGAAGGCTGATAGCCAGAAACCGGTCCTTGGATGCTTGATTCCGGTCTGGGAAAGACATGGCTTGGTAGTTCGGACTGGACTGTTCCCATGAGGCACAGGGTCAGAGCTGATTTGCATATAGCCAGTGTCTAACCCAGGGTGATGTGGAGTGCAAGAAAATGATGGATTTAGGCCCAGATCCTTGTACTGGGGTGAATGTATGACATTGTTCTACATTCTGTCCATCAACTGTGTTTTTTGCAATTTTCACCCCGAGTGGGCTGGGTATGCTCAGACGTGAGTCCCAGGCTCTCCACACCACTGGAGTCAAGCTATCCAAGCTGATGAAGGCTGATAGCCAGAAACCGGTCCTTGGATGCTTGATTCCGGTCTGGGAAAGACATGGCTTGGTAGTTCGGACTGGACTGTTCCCATGAGGCACAGGGTCAGAGCTTGTTTGCATATAGCCAGTGTCTAACCCAGGGTGGTGTGGAGTGCAAAAAATATGATGGATTTAGGCCCAGATCCTTGTACTGGGGTGAATGTATGACATTGTTCTACATTCTGACCATCAACTGTGTTTTTTGAAATGTTCACCCCGAGTGGGCTGGGTATGCTCAGACGCGAGTCCCAGGCTCTCCACACCACTGGAGTCAAGCTATCCAGGCTGATGAAGGCTGATAGCCAGAAACTGGTCCTTGGATGCTTGATTCCGGTCTGGGAAAGACATGGCTTGGTAGTTCGGACTGGACTGTTCCCATGAGGCACAGGGTCAGAGCTGATTTGCATATAGCCAGTGTCTAACCCAGGGTGGTGTGGAGTGCAAAAAAATGATGGATTTAGGCCCAAATCCTTGTACTCGGGTGAATGTATGACATTGTTCTACATTCTGTCCATCAACTGTGTTTTTTGAAATTTTCACCCCGAGTGGGCTGGGTATGCTCAGACGTGAGTCCCAGGCTCTCCACACCACTGGAGTCAAGCTATCCAGGCTGATGAAGGCTGATAGCCAGAAACCGGTCCTTGGATGCTTGATTCCGGTCTGGGAAAGACATGGCTTGGTAGTTCGGACTGGACTGTTCCCATGAGGCACAGGGTCAGAGCTGATTTGCATATAGCCAGTGTCTAACCCAGGGTGCTGTGGAGTGCAAAAAAATGATGGATTTAGGCCCAGATCCTTGTACTGGGGTGAATGTATGACATTGTTCTACATTCTGTCCATCAACTGTGTTTTTTGAAATTTTCACCCCGAGTGGGCTGGGTATGCTCAGACGTGAGTCCCAGGCTCTCCACACCACTGGAGTCAAGCTATCCAGGCTGATGAAGGCTGATAGCCAGAAACCGGTCCTTGGATGCTTGATTCCGGTCTGGGAAAGACATGGCTTGGTAGTTCGGACTGGACAGTTCCCATGAGGCACAGGGTCAGAGCTGATTTGCATATAGCAAGTGTCTAACCCAGGGTGAGGTGGAGTGCAAAAAAATGATGGATTAAGGCCCAGATCCTTGTACTGGGGTGAATGTATGACATTGTTCTACATTCTGTCCATCAACTGTGTTTTTTGAAATTTTCACCCCGAGTGGGCTGGGTATGCTCAGACGTGAGTCCCAGGCTCTCCACACCACTGGAGTCAAGCTATCCAGGCTGATGAAGGCTGATAGCCAGAAACGGGTCCTTGGATGCTTGATTCCGGTCTGGGAAAGACATGGCTTGGTAGTTCGGACTGGACTGTTCCCATGAGGCACAGGGTCAGAGCTGATTTGCATATAGCCAGTGTCGAACCCAGGGTGGTGTGGAGTGCAAAAAAATGATGGATTTAGGCCCAGATCCTTGTACTGGGGTGAATGTATGACATTGTTCTACATTCTGTCCATCAACTGTGTTTTTTGAAATTTTCACCCTGAGTGGGCTGGGTATGCTCAGACGCGAGTCCCAGGCTCTCCACACCACTGGAGTCAAGCTATCCAGGCTGATGAAGGCTGATAGCCAGAAACTGGTCCTTGGATGCTTGATTCCGGTCTGGGAAAGACATGGCTTGGTAGTTCGGACTGGACTGTTCCCATGAGGCACAGGGTCAGAGCTGATTTGCATATAGCCAGTGTCTAACCCAGGGTGGTGTGGAGTGCAAAAAAATGATGGATTTAGGCCCAGATCCTTGTACTCGGGTGAATGTATGACATTGTTCTACATTCTGTCCATCAACTGTGTTTTTTGAAATTTTCACCCCGAGTGGGCTGGGTATGCTCAGACGTGAGTCCCAGGCTCTCCACACCACTGGAGTCAAGCTATCCAGGCTGATGAAGGCTGATAGCCAGAAACCGGTCCTTGGATGCTTGATTCCGGTCTGGGAAAGACATGGCTTGGTAGTTCGGACTGGACTGTTCCCATGAGGCACAGGGTCAGAGCTGATTTGCATATATAGCCAGTGTCTAACCCAGGGTGCTGTGGAGTGCAAAAAAATGATGGATTTAGGCCCAGATCCTTGTACTGGGGTGAATGTATGACATTGTTCTACATTCTGTCCATCAACTGTGTTTTTTTAAATTTTCACCCCGAGTGGGCTGGGTATGCTCAGACGTGAGTCCCAGGCTCTCCACACCACTGGAGTCAAGCTATCCAGGCTGATGAAGGCTGATAGCCAGAAACCGGTCCTTGGATGCTTGATTCCGGTCTGGGAAAGACATGGCTTGGTAGTTCGGACTGGACAGTTCCCATGAGGCACAGGGTCAGAGCTGATTTGCATATAGCCAGTGTCTAACCCAGGGGGGTGTGGAGTGCAAAAAAATGATGGATTTAGGCCCAGATCCTTGTACTGGGGTGAATGTATGACATTGTTCTACATTCTGTCCATCAACTGTGTTTTTTTAAATTTTCACCCCGAGTGGGCTGGGTATGCTCAGACGTGAGTCCCAGGCTCTCCACACCACTGGAGTCAAGCTATCCAGGCTGATGAAGGCTGATAGCCAGAAACCGGTCCTTGGATGCTTGATTCCGGTCTGGGAAAGACATGGCTTGGTAGTTCGGACTGGACTGTTCCCATGAGGCACAGGGTCAGAGCTGATTTGCATATAGCCAGTGTCTAACCCAGGGTGGTGTGGAGTGCAAAAAATGATGGATTTAGGCCCAGATCCTTGTACTGGAGTGAATGTATGACATTGTTCTACATTCTGTTCATCAACTGTGTTTTTTGAAATTTTCACCCCGAGTGGGCTGGGTATGCTCAGACGTGAGTCCCAGGCTCTCCACACCACTGGAGTCAAGCTATCCAGGCTGATGAAGGCTGATAGCCAGAAACCGGTCCTTGGATGCTTGATTCCGGTCTGGGAAAGACATGGCTTGGTAGTTCGGACTGGACTGTTCCCATGAGGCACAGGGTCAGAGCTCATTTGCATATAGCCAATGTCTAACCCAGGGTGGTGTGGAGTGCAAAAAAATGATGGATTTAGGCCCAGATCCTTGTACTGGGGTGAATGTATGACATTGTTCTACATTCTGTCCATCAACTGTGTTTTTTGAAATTTTCACCCCGAGTGGGCTGGGTATGCTCAGACGTGAGTCCCAGGCTCTCCACACCACTGGAGTCAAGCTATCCAGGCTGATGAAGGCTGATAGCCAGAAACCGGTCCTTGGATGCTTGATTCCGGTCTGGGAAAGACATGGCTTGGTAGTTCGGACTGGACTGTTCCCATGAGGCACAGGGTCAGAGCTGATTTGCATATAGCCAGTGTCTAACCCAGGGTGGTGTGGAGTGCAAAAAAATGATGGATTTAGGCCCAGATCCTTGTACTGGGGTGAATGTATGACATTGTTCTACATTCTGTCCATCAACTGTGTTTTTTTAAATTTTCACCCCGAGTGGGCTGGGTATGCTCAGACGTGAGTCCCAGGCTCTCCACACCACTGGAGTCAAGCTATCCAGGCTGATGAAGGCTGATAGCCAGAAACCGGTCCTTGGATGCTTGATTCCGGTCTGGGAAAGACGTGGCTTGGTAGTTCGGACTGGACTGTTCCCATGAGGCACAGGGTCAGAGCTGATTTGCATATAGCCAGTGTCTAACCCAGGGTGGTGTGGAGTGCAAAAAATGATGGATTTAGGCCCAGATCCTTGTACTGGAGTGAATGTATGACATTGTTCTACATTCTGTTCATCAACTGTGTTTTTTGAAATTTTCACCCCGAGTGGGCTGGGTATGCTCAGACGTGAGTCCCAGGCTCTCCACACCACTGGAGTCAAGCTATCCAGGCTGATGAAGGCTGATAGCCAGAAACCGGTCCTTGGATGCTTGATTCCGGTCTGGGAAAGACATGGCTTGGTATTTCGGACTGGACTGTTCCCATGAGGCACAGGGTCAGAGCTCATTTGCATATAGCCAGTGTCTAACCCAGGGTGGTGTGGAGTGCAAAAAAATGATGGATTTAGGCCCAGATCCTTGTACTGGGGTGAATGTATGACATTGTTCTACATTCTGTCCATCAACTGTGTTTTTTGAAATTTTCACCCCGAGTGGGCTGGGTATGCTCAGACGTGAGTCCCAGGCTCTCCACACCACTGGACTCAAGCTATCCAGGCTGATGAAGGCTGATAGCCAGAAACCGGTCCTTGGATGCTTGATTCCGGTCTGGGAAAGACATGGCTTGGTAGTTCGGACTGGACTGTTCTCATGAGGCACAGGGTCAGAGCTGATTTGCATATAGCCAGTGTCTAGCCCAGGGTGGTGTGGAGTGCAAAAAAATGATGGATTTAGGCCTAGATCCTTGTACTGGGGTGAATGTATGACATTGTTCTACATTCTGTCCATCAACTGTGTTTTTTGAAATTTTCACCCCGAGTGGGCTGGGTATGCTCAGACGTGAGTCCCAGGCTCTCCACACCACTGGAGTCAAGCTATCCAGGCTGATGAAGGCTGATAGCCAGAAACTGGTCCTTGGATGCTTGATTCCGGTTTGGGAAAGACATGGCTTGGTAGTTCGGACTGGACTGTTCCCATGATGCACAGGGTCAGAGCTGATTTGCATATAGCCAGTGTCTAACCCAGGGTGGTGTGGAGGGCAAAAAAATGATGAATTTAGGCCCAGATCCTTGTACTGGGGTGAATGTATGACATTGTTCTACATTCTGTCCATCAACTATGTTTTTTGAAATTTTCACCCCGAGTGGGCTGGGTATGCTCAGACGTGAGTCCCAGGCTCTCCACACCACTGGAGTCAAGCTATCCAGGCTGATGAAGGCTGATAGCCAGAAACCGGTCCTTGGATGCTTGATTCCGGTCTGGGAAAGACATGGCTTGGTAGTTCGGACTGGACTGTTCCCATGAGGCACAGGGTCAGAGCTGATTTGCATATAGCCAGTGTCTAACCCAGGGTGGTGTGGAGTGCAAAAAAATGATGGATTTAGGCCCAGATCCTTGTACTGGGGTGAATGTATGACATTGTTCTACATTCTGTCCATCAACTGTGTTTTTTGAAATTTTCACCCCGAGTGGGCTGGGTATGCTCAGACGTGAGTCCCAGGCTCTCCACACCACTGGAGTCAAGCTATCCAGGCTGATGAAGGCTGATAGCCAGAAACCGGTCCTTGGATGCTTGATTCCGGTCTGGGAAAGACATGGCTTGGTAGTTCGGACTAGAATGTTCCCATGAGGCACAGGGTCAGAGCTGATTTGCATATAGCCAGTGTCTAACCCAGGGTGGTGTGGAGTGCAAAAAAATGATGGATTTAGGCCCAGATCCTTGTACTGGGGTGAATGTATGACATTGTTCTACATTCTGTCCATCAACTGAGTTTTTTTAAATTTTCACCCCGAGTGGGCTGGGTATGCTCAGACTTGAGTCCCAGGCTCTCCACACCCCTGGAGTCAAGCTATCCAGGCTGATGAAGGCTGATAGCCAGAAACCAGTCCTTGGATGCTTGATTCCGGTCTGGGAAAGACATGGTTTGGTAGTTCGGACTGGACTGTTCCCATGAGGCACAGGGTCAGAGCTGATTTGCATATAGCTAGTGTCTAACCCAGGGTGGTGTGGAGTGCAAAAAAATGATGGATTTAGGCCCAGATCCTTGTACTGGGGTGTATGTATGACATTGTTCTACATTCTGTCCATCAACTGTGTTTTTTGAAATTTTCACCCCGAGTGGCCTGGGTATGCTCAGACATGAGTCCCAGGCTCACCACACCACTGGAGTCAAGCTATCCAGGCTGATGAAGACTGATAGCCAGAAACCGGTCCTTGGATGCTTGATTCCGGTCTGGGAAAGACATGGCTTGGTAGTTCAGACTGGACTGTTCCCATGAGGCACAGGGTCAGAGCTGATTTGCATATAGCCAGTGTCTAGCCCAGGGTGGTGTGGAGTGCAAAAAAATGATGGATTTAGGCCCAGATCCTTGTACTGGGGTGAATGTATGACATTGTTCTACATTCTGTCCATCAACTGTGTTTTTTAAAATTTTCACCCCGAGTGGGCTGGGTATGCTCAGACGTGAGTCCCAGGCTCTCCACACCACTGGAGTCAAGCTATCCAGGCTGATGAAGGCTGATAGCCAGAAATCGGTCCTTGGATGCTTGATTCCGGTCTGGGAAAGACATGGCTTGGTAGTTCGGACTGGACTGTTCCCATGAGGCACAGGGTCAGAGCTGATTTGCATATAGCCAGTGTCTAGCCCAGGGTGGTGTGGAGTGCAAAAAAATGATGGATTTAGGCCCAGATCCTTGTACTGGGGTGAATGTATGACATTGTTCTACATTCTGTCCATCAACAGTGTTTTTTGAAATTTTCACCCCGAGTGGGCTGGGTATGCTCAGACGTGAGTCCCAGGCTCTCCACACCACTGGAGTCAAGCTATCCAAGCTGATGAAGGCTGATAGCCAGAAACCGGTCCTTGGATGCGTGATTCCGGTCTGGGAAAGACATGGCTTGGTAGTTCGGACTGGACTGTTCCCATGAGGCACAGGGTCAGAGCTGATTTGCATATAGCCAGTGTCTAACCCAGGGTGGTGTGGAGTGCAAATAAATGATGGATTTAGGCCCAGATCCTTGTACTGGGGTGAATGTATGACATTGTTCTACATTCTGTCCATCAACTGTGTTTTTTGAAATTTTCACCCCGAGTGGGCTGGGTATGCTCAGACGTGAGTCCCAGGCTCTCCACACCACTGGAGTCAAGCTATCCAGGCTGATGAAGGCTGATAGCCAGAAACCGGTCCTTGGATGCTTGATTCCGGTCTGGGAAAGACATGGCTTGGTAGTTCGGACTGGACTGTTCCCATGAGGCACAGGGTCAGAGCTGATTTGCATATAGCCAGTGTCTAACCCAGGGTGGTGTGGAGTGCAAAAAATGATGGATTTAGGCCCAGATCCTTGTACTGGAGTGAATGTATGACATTGTTCTACATTCTGTTCATCAACTGTGTTTTTTGAAATTTTCACCCCGAGTGGGCTGGGTATGCTCAGACGTGAGTCCCAGGCTCTCCACACCACTGGAGTCAAGCTATCCAGGCTGATGAAGGCTGATAGCCAGAAACCGGTCCTTGGATGCTTGATTCCGGTCTGGGAAAGACATGGCTTGGTAGTTCGGACTGGACTGTTCCCATGAGGCACAGGGTCAGAGCTCATTTGCATATAGCCAGTGTCTAACCCAGGGTGGTGTGGAGTGCAAAAAAATGATGGATTTAGGCCCAGATCCTTGTACTGGGGTGAATGTATGACATTGTTCTACATTCTGTCCATCAACTGTGTTTTTTTAAATTTTCACCCCGAGTGGGCTGGGTATGCTCAGACGTGAGTCCCAGGCTCTCCACACCACTGGAGTCAAGCTATCCAGGCTGATGAAGGCTGATAGCCAGAAACCGGTCCTTGGATGCTTGATTCCGGTCTGGGAAAGACATGGCTTGGTAGTTCGAACTGGACTGTTCCCATGAGGCACAGGGTCAGAGCTGATTTGCATATAGCCAGTGTCTAACCCAGGGTGGTGTGGAGTGCAAAAAAATGATGGATTTAGGCCCAGATCTTTGTACTGGGGTGAATGTATGACATTGTTCTACATTCTGTCCATCAACTGAGTTTTTTTAAATTTTCACCCCGAGTGGGCTGGGTATGCTCAGACGTGAGTCCCAGGCTCTCCACACCACTGGAGTCAAGATATCCAGGCTGATGAAGGCTGATAGCCAGAAACCGGTCCTTGGATGCTTGATTCCGGTCTGGGAAAGACATGGCTTGGTAGTTCGGACTGGACTGTTCCCATGAGGCACAGGGTCAGAGCTGATTTGCATATAGCCAGTGTCTAGCCCAGGGTGGTGTGGAGTGCAAAAAAATTATGGATTTAGGCCCAGATCCTTGTACTGGGGTGAATGTATGACATTGTTCTACATTCTGTCCATCAACTGTGTTTTTTGAAATTTTCAACCCGAGTGGGCTCTGTATGCTCAGACGTGAGTCCCAGGCTCTCCACACTACTGGAGTCAAGCTATCCAGGCTGATGAAGGCTGATAGCCAGAAACCGGTCCTTGGATGCTTGATTCCGGCCTGGGAAAGACATGGCTTGGTAGTTCGGACTGGACTGTTCCCATGAGGCACAGGGTCAGAGCTGATTTGCATATAGCCAGTGTCTAACCCAGGGTGGTGTGGAGTGCAAAAAAATGATGGATTTAGGCCCAGATCCTTGTACTGGGGTGAATGTATGACATTGTTCTACATTCTGTCCATCAACTGTGTTTTTTGAAATTTTCACCCCGGGTGGGCTGGGTATGCTCAGACGCGAGTCCCAGGCTCTCCACACCACTGGAGTCAAGCTATCCAGGCTGATGAAGGCTGATAGCCAGAAATCGGTCCTTGGATGCTTGATTCCGGTCTGGGAAAGAGATGGCTTGGTAGTTCGGACTGGACTGTTCCCATGAGGCACAGGGTCAGAGCTGATTTAAATATAGCCAGTGTCTAACCCAGGGTGGTGTGGAGTGCAAACAAATGATGGATTTAGGCCCAGATCCTTGTACTGGGGTGAATGTATGACATTGTTCTACATTCTGTCCATCAACTGTGTTTTTTGACATTTTCACCCGAGTGGGCTGGGTATGCTCATACGTGAGTCCCAGGCTCTCCACACCACTGGAGTCAAGCTATCCAGGCTGATGAAGGCTGATAGCCAGAAACTAACTTGGATGCTTGATTCCGGTCTGGGAAAGACATGGCTTGGTAGTTCGGACTGGACTGTTCCCATGAGGCACAGGGTCAGAGCTGATTTGCATATAGCCAGTGTCTAACCCAGGGTGGTGTGGAGTGCAAAAAAATGATGGATTTAGGCCCAGATCCTTGTACTGGGGTGAATGTATGACATTGTTCTACATCCTGTCCATCAACTGGGTTTTTTGAAATTTTCACCCCGAGTGGGCTGGGTATGCTCAGACGTGAGTCCCAGGCTCTCCACACCACTGGAGTCAAGCTATCCAGGCTGATGAAGGCTGATAGCCAGAAACCGGTCCTTGGATGCTTGATTCCGGTCTGGGAAAGACATGGCTTGGTAGTTCGGACTGGACTGTTCCCATGAGGCACAGGGTCAGAGCTGATTTGCATATAGCCAGTGTCTAACCCAGGGTGATGTGGAGTGCAAGAAAATGATGGATTTAGGCCCAGATCCTTGTACTGGGGTGAATGTATGACATTGTTCTACATTCTGTCCATCAACTGTGTTTTTTGCAATTTTCACCCCGAGTGGGCTGGGTATGCTCAGACGTGAGTCCCAGGCTCTCCACACCACTGGAGTCAAGCTATCCAAGCTGATGAAGGCTGATAGCCAGAAACCGGTCCTTGGATGCTTGATTCCGGTCTGGGAAAGACATGGCTTGGTAGTTCGGACTGGACTGTTCCCATGAGGCACAGGGTCAGAGCTTGTTTGCATATAGCCAGTGTCTAACCCAGGGTGGTGTGGAGTGCAAAAAAATGATGGATTTAGGCCCAGATCCTTGTACTGGGGTGAATGTATGACATTGTTCTACATTCTGACCATCAACTGTGTTTTTTGAAATGTTCACCCCGAGTGGGCTGGGTATGCTCAGACGCGAGTCCCAGGCTCTCCACACCACTGGAGTCAAGCTATCCAGGCTGATGAAGGCTGATAGCCAGAAACTGGTCCTTGGATGCTTGATTCCGGTCTGGGAAAGACATGGCTTGGTAGTTCGGACTGGACTGTTCCCATGAGGCACAGGGTCAGAGCTGATTTGCATATAGCCAGTGTCTAACCCAGGGTGCTGTGGAGTGCAAAAAAATGATGGATTTAGGCCCAGATCCTTGTACTGGGGTGAATGTATGACATTGTTCTACATTCTGTCCATCAACTGTGTTTTTTGAAATTTTCACCCCGAGTGGGCTGGGTATGCTCAGAGGTGAGTCCCAGGCTCTCCACACCACTGGAGTCAAGCTATCCAGGCTGATGAAGGCTGATAGCCAGAAACCGGTCCTTGGATGCTTGATTCCGGTCTGGGAAAGACATGGCTTGGTAGTTCGGACTGGACAGTTCCCATGAGGCACAGGGTCAGAGCTGATTTGCATATAGCAAGTGTCTAACCCAGGGTGAGGTGGAGTGCAAAAAAATGATGGATTAAGGCCCAGATCCTTGTACTGGGGTGAATGTATGACATTGTTCTACATTCTGTCCATCAACTGTGTTTTTTGAAATTTTCACCCCGAGTGGGCTGGGTATGCTCAGACGTGAGTCCCAGGCTCTCCACACCACTGGAGTCAAGCTATCCAGGCTGATGAAGGCTGATAACCAGAAACCGGTCCTTGGATGCTTGGTTCCGGTCTGGGAAAGACATGGCTTGGTAGTTCGGACTGGACTGTTCCCATGAGGCACAGGGTCAGAGCTCATTTGCATATAGCCAGTGTCTAACCCAGAGTGGTGTGGAGTGCAAAAAAATGATGGATTTAGGCCCGATCCTTGTACTGGGGTGAATGTATGACATTGTTCTACATTCTGTCCATCAACTGTGTTTTTTGAAATTTTCACCCCGAGTGGGCTGGGTATGCTCAGACGTGAGTCCCAGGCTCTCCACACCACTGGAGTCAAGCTATACAGGCTGATGAAGGCTGATAGCCAGAAACTGGTCCTTGGATGCTTGATTCCGGTCTGGGAAAGACATGGCTTGGTAGTTCGGACTGGACTGTTCCCATGAGGCACAGGGTCAGAGCTGATTTGCATATAGCCAGTGTCTAACCCAGGGTGGTGTGGAGTGCAAAAAAATGATGGATTTAGGCCCAAATCCTTGTACTCGGGTGAATGTATGACATTGTTCTACATTCTGTCCATCAACTGTGTTTTTTGAAATTTTCACCCCGAGTGGGCTGGGTATGCTCAGACGTGAGTCCCAGGCTCTCCACACCACTGGAGTCAAGCTATCCAGGCTGATGAAGGCTGATAGCCAGAAACCGGTCCTTGGATGCTTGATTCCGGTCTGGGAAAGACATGGCTTGGTAGTTCGGACTGGACTGTTCCCATGAGGCACAGGGTCAGAGCTGATTTGCATATAGCCAGTGTCTAACCCAGGGTGCTGTGGAGTGCAAAAAAATGATGGATTTAGGCCCAGATCCTTGTACTGGGGTGAATGTATGACATTGTTCTACATTCTGTCCATCAACTGTGTTTTTTGAAATTTTCACCCCGAGTGGGCTGGGTATGCTCAGAGGTGAGTCCCAGGCTCTCCACACCACTGGAGTCAAGCTATCCAGGCTGATGAAGGCTGATAGCCAGAAACCGGTCCTTGGATGCTTGATTCCGGTCTGGGAAAGACATGGCTTGGTAGTTCGGACTGGACAGTTCCCATGAGGCACAGGGTCAGAGCTGATTTGCATATAGCAAGTGTCTAACCCAGGGTGAGGTGGAGTGCAAAAAAATGATGGATTAAGGCCCAGATCCTTGTACTGGGGTGAATGTATGACATTGTTCTACATTCTGTCCATCAACTGTGTTTTTTGAAATTTTCACCCCGAGTGTGCTGGGTATGCTCAGACGTGAGTCCCAGGCTCTCCACACCACTGGAGTCAAGCTATCCAGGCTGATGAAGGCTGATAACCAGAAACCGGTCCTTGGATGCTTGGTTCCGGTCTGGGAAAGACATGGCTTGGTAGTTCGGACTGGACTGTTCCCATGAGGCACAGGGTCAGAGCTCATTTGCATATAGCCAGTGTCTAACCCAGAGTGGTGTGGAGTGCAAAAAAATGATGGATTTAGGCCCGATCCTTGTACTGGGGTGAATGTATGACATTGTTCTACATTCTGTCCATCAACTGTGTTTTTTGAAATTTTCACCCCGAGTGGGCTGGGTATGCTCAGACGTGAGTCCCAGGCTCTCCACACCACTGGAGTCAAGCTATACAGGCTGATGAAGACTGATAGCCAGAAACCGGTCCTTGGATGCTTGATTCCGGTCTGGGAAAGACATGGCTTGGTAGTTCGGACTGGACTGTTCCCATGTGGCACAGGGTCAGAGCTGATTTGCATATAGCCAGTGTCTAGCCCAGGGTGGTGTGGAGTGCAAAAAAATGATGGATTTAGGCCCAGATCCTTGTACTGGGGTGAATGTATGACATTGTTCTACATTCTGTCCATCAACTGTGTTTTTTGAAATTTTCACCCCGAGTGGGCTGGGTATGCTCAGACGTGAGTCCCAGGCTCTCCACACCACTGGAGTCAAGCTATCCAGGCTAATGAAGGCTGATAGCCAGAAACCGGTCCTTGGATGCTTGATTCCGGTCTGGGAAAGACATGGCTTGGTAGTTCGGACTGGACAGTTCCCATGAGGCACAGGGTCAGAGCTGATTTGCATATAGCCAGTGTCTAACCCAGGGTGCTGTGGAGTGCAAAAAAATGATGGATTTAGGCCCAGATCCTTGTACTGGGGTGAATGTATGACATTGTTCTACATTCTGTCCATCAACTGTGTTTTTTGAAATTTTCACCCCGAGTGGGCTGGGTATGCTCAGACGTGAGTCCCAGGCTCTCCACACCACTGGAGTCAAGCTATCCAGGCTGATGAAGGCTGATAGCCAGAAACCGGTCCTTGGATGCTTGATTCCGGTCTGGGAAAGACATGGCTTGGTAGTTCGGACTGGACAGTTCCCATGAGGCACAGGGTCAGAGCTGATTTGCATATAGCCAGTGTCTAACCCAGGGTGGTGTGGAGTGCAAAAAAATGATGGATTTAGGCCCAGATCCTTGTACTGGGGTGAATGTATGACATTGTTCTACATTCTGTCCATCAACTGTGTTTTTTTTAATTTTCACCCCGAGTGGGCTGGGTATGCTCAGACGTGAGCCCCAGGCTCTCCACACCACTGGAGTCAAGCTATCCAGGCTGATGAAGGCTGATAGCCAGAAACCGGTCCTTGGATGCTTGATTCCGGTCTGGGAAAGACATGGCTTGGTAGTTCGGACTGGACTGTTTCCATGAGGCACAGGGTCAGAGCTGATTTGCATATAGCCAGTGTCTAACCCAGGGTGGTGTGGAGTGCAAAAAAATGATGGATTTAGGCCCAGATCCTTGTACTGGGGTGAATGTATGACATTGTTCTACATTCTGTCCATCAACTGTGTTTTTTGAAATTTTCACCCCGAGTGGGCTGGGTATGCTCAGACGAGAGTCCCAGGCTCTCCACACCACTGGAGTCAAGCTATCCAGGCTGATGAAGGCTGATAGCCAGAAACCGGTCCTTGGATGCTTGATTCCGGTCTGGGAAAGACATGGCTTGGTAGTTCGGACTGGACAGTTCCCATGAGGCACAGGGTCAGAGCTGATTTGCATATAGCAAGTGTCTAACCCAGGGTGAGGTGGAGTGCAAAAAAATGATGGATTAAGGCCCAGATCCTTGTACTGGGGTGAATGTATGACATTGTTCTACATTCTGTCCATCAACTGTGTTTTTTGAAATTTTCACCCCGAGTGGGCTGGGTATGCTCAGACGTGAGTCCCAGGCTCTCCACACCACTGGAGTCAAGCTATCCAGGCTGATGAAGGCTGATAACCAGAAACCGGTCCTTGGATGCTTGGTTCCGGTCTGGGAAAGACATGGCTTGGTAGTTCGGACTGGACTGTTCCCATGAGGCACAGGGTCAGAGCTCATTTGCATATAGCCAGTGTCTAACCCAGAGTGGTGTGGAGTGCAAAAAAATGATGGATTTAGGCCCGATCCTTGTACTGGGGTGAATATATGACATTGTTCTACATTCTGTCCATCAACTGTGTTTTTTGAAATTTTCACCCCGAGTGGGCTGGGTATGCTCAGACGTGAGTCCCAGGCTCTCCACACCACTGGAGTCAAGCTATACAGGCTGATGAAGACTGATAGCCAGAAACCGGTCCTTGGATGCTTGATTCCGGTCTGGGAAAGACATGGCTTGGTAGTTCGGACTGGACTGTTCCCATGTGGCACAGGGTCAGAGCTGATTTGCATATAGCCAGTGTCTAGCCCAGGGTGGTGTGGAGTGCAAAAAAATGACGGATTTAGGCCCAGATCCTTGTACTGGGGTGAATGTATGACATTGTTCTACATTCTGTCCATCAACTGTGTTTTTTGAAATTTTCACCCGAGTGGGCTGGGTATGCTCAGACTTGAGTCCCAGGCTCTCCACACCACTGGAGTTAAGCTATCCAGGTTGATGAAGGCTGATAGCCAGAAACCGGTCCTTGGATGCTTGATTCCGGTCTGGGAAAGACATGGCTTGGTAGTTCGGACTGGACTGTTCCCATGAGGCACAGGGTCAGAGCTCATTTGCATATAGCCAGTGTCTAACCCAGGGTGGTGTGGAGTGCAAAAAAATGATGGATTTAGGCCCAGATCCTTGTACTGGGGTGAATGTATGACATTGTTCTACATTCTGTCCATCAACTGTGTTTTTTGAAATTTTCACCCCGAGTGGGCTGGGTATGCTCAGACGTGAGTCCCAGGCTCTCCACACCACTGGAGTCAAGCTATCCAGGCTGATGGAGGCTGATAGCCAGAAACGGGTCCTTGGATGCTTGATTCCGGTCTGGGAAAGACATGGCTTGGTAGTTCGGACTGGACTGTTCCCATGAGGCACAGGGTCAGAGCTGATTTGCATATAGCCAGTGTCGAACCCAGGGTGGTGTGGAGTGCAAAAAAATGATGGATTTAGGCCCAGATCCTTGTACTGGGGTGAATGTATGACATTGTTCTACATTCTGTCCATCAACTGTGTTTTTTGAAATTTTCACCCTGAGTGGGCTGGGTATGCTCAGACGCGAGTCCCAGGCTCTCCACACCACTGGAGTCAAGCTATCCAGGCTGATGAAGGCTGATAGCCAGAAACTGGTCCTTGGATGCTTGATTCCGGTCTGGGAAAGACATGGCTTGGTAGTTCGGACTGGACTGTTCCCATGAGGCACAGGGTCAGAGCTGATTTGCATATAGCCAGTGTCTAACCCAGGGTGGTGTGGAGTGCAAAAAAATGATGGATTTAGGCCCAAATCCTTGTACTCGGGTGAATGTATGACATTGTTCTACATTCTGTCCATCAACTGTGTTTTTTGAAATTTTCACCCCGAGTGGGCTGGGTATGCTCAGACGTGAGTCCCAGGCTCTCCACACCACTGGAGTCAAGCTATCCAGGCTGATGAAGGCTGATAGCCAGAAACCGGTCCTTGGATGCTTGATTCCGGTCTGGGAAAGACATGGCTTGGTAGTTCGGACTGGACTGTTCCCATGAGGCACAGGGTCAGAGCTGATTTGCATATAGCCAGTGTCTAACCCAGGGTGCTGTGGAGTGCAAAAAAATGATGGATTTAGGCCCAGATCCTTGTACTGGGGTGAATGTATGACATTGTTCTACATTCTGTCCATCAACTGTGTTTTTTGAAATTTTCACCCCGAGTGGGCTGGGTATGCTCAGACGTGAGTCCCAGGCTCTCCACACCACTGGAGTCAAGCTATCCAGGCTGATGAAGGCTGATAGCCAGAAACCGGTCCTTGGATGCTTGATTCCGGTCTGGGAAAGACATGGCTTGGTAGTTCGGACTGGACAGTTCCCATGAGGCACAGGGTCAGAGCTGATTTGCATATAGCCAGTGTCTAACCCAGGGTGGTGTGGAGTGCAAAAAAATGATGGATTTAGGCCCAGATCCTTGTACTGGGGTGAATGTATGACATTGTTCTACATTCTGTCCATCAACTGTGTTTTTTTAAATTTTCACCCCGAGTGGGCTGGGTATGCTCAGACGTGAGCCCCAGGCTCTCCACACCACTGGAGTCAAGCTATCCAGGCTGATGAAGGCTGATAGCCAGAAACCGGTCCTTGGATGCTTGATTCCGGTCTGGGAAAGACATGGCTTGGTAGTTCGGACTGGACTGTTCCCATGAGGCACAGGGTCAGAGCTGATTTGCATATAGCCAGTGTCTAACCCAGGGTGAGGTGGAGTGCAAAAAAAGATAGATTTAGGCCCAGATCCTTGTACTGGGGTGAATGTATGACATTGTTCTACATTCTGTCCATCAACTGTGTTTTTTTAAATTTTCACCCCGAGTGGGCTGGGTATGCTCAGACGTGAGTCCCAGGCTCTCCACACCACTGGAGTCAAGCTATCCAGGCTGATGAAGGCTGATAGCCAGAAACCGGTCCTTGGATGCTTGGTTCCGGTCTGGGAAAGACATGGCTTGGTAGTTCGGACTGGACTGTTCCCATGAGGCACAGGGTCAGAGCTGATTTGCATATAGCCAGTGTCTAACCCAGGGTGGTGTGGAGTGCAAAAAAATGATGGATTTAGGCCCAGATCCTTGTACTGGGGTGAATGTATGACATTGTTCTACATTCTGTCCATCAACTGTGTTTTTTGAAATTTTCACCCCGAGTGGGCTGGGTATGCTCAGACGTGAGTCCCAGGCTCTCCACACCACTGGAGTCAAGCTATCCAGGCTGATGAAGGCTGATAGCCAGAAACCGGTCCTTGGATGCTTGATTCCGGTCTGGGAAAGACATGGCTTGGTAGTTATGACTGGACTGTTCCCATGAGGCACAGGGTCAGAGCTCATTTGCATATAGCCAGTGTCTAACCCAGAGTGGTGTGGAGTGCCAAAAAATGATGGATTTAGGCCCGATCCTTGTACTGGGGTGAATGTATGACATTGTTCTACATTCTGTCCATCAACTGTGTTTTTTGAAATTTTCACCCCGAGTGGGCTGGGTATGCTCAGACGTGAGTCCCAGGCTCTCCACACCACTGGAGTCAAGCTATCCAGGCTGATAAAGACTGATAGCCAAAAACCGGTCCTTGGATGCTTGATTCCGGTCTGGGAAAGACATGGCTTGGTAGTTCGGACTGGACTGTTCCCATGAGGCACAGGGTCAGAGCTGATTTGCATATAGCCAGTGTCTAGCCCAGGGTGGTGTGGAGTGCAAAAAAATGATGGATTTAGGCCCAGATCCTTGTACTGGGGTGAATGTATGACATTGTTCTACATTCTGTCCATCAACTGTGTTTTTTGAAATTTTCACCCCGAGTGGGCTGGGTATGCTCAGACGTGAGTCCCAGGCTCTCCACACCACTGGAGTCAAGCTATCCAGGCTGATGAAGGCTGATAGCCAGAAACCGGTCCTTGGATGCTTGATTCCGGTCTGGGAAAGACATGGCTTGGTAGTTCGGACTGGACTGATCCCATGAGGCACAGGGTCAGAGCTGATTTGCATATAGCCAGTGTCTAGCCCAGGGTGGTGTGGAGTGCAAAAAAATGATGGATTTAGGCCCAGATCCTTGTACTGGGGTGAATGTATGACATTGTTCTACATTCTGTCCATCAACTGTGTTTTTTGAAATTTTCACCCCGAGTGGGCTGGGGAGGCTCAGACGTGAGTCGCAGGCTCTCCACACCACTTGAGTCAAGCTATCCAGGCTGATGAAGGCTGATAGCCAGAAACCGGTCCTTGGATGCTTGATTCCGGTCTGGGAAAGACATGGCTTGGTAGTTCGGACTGGACTGTTCCCATGAGGCACAGGGTCAGAGCTGATTTGCATATAGCCAGTGTCTAACCCAGGGTGGTGTGGAGTGCAAAAAATGATGGATTTAGGCCCAGATCCTTGTACTGGGGTGAATGTATGACATTGTTCTACATTCTGTCCATCAACTGTGTTTTTTGAAATTTTCACCCCGAGTGGGCTGGGTATGCTCAGACGTGAGTCCCAGGCTCTCCACACCACTGGAGTCAAGCTATCCAGGCTGATGAAGGCTGATAGCCAGAAACCGGTCCTTGGATGCTTGATTCCGGTCTGGGAAAGACATGGCTTGGTAGTTCCGACTGGACTGTTCCCATGAGGCACAGGGTCAGAGCTGATTTGCATATAGCCAGTGTCTAACCCAGGGTGGTGTGGAGTGCAAAAAAATGATGGATTTAGGCCCAGATCCTTGTACTGGGGTGAATGTATGACATTGTTCTACATTCTGTCCATCAACTGTGTTTTTTGAAATTTTCACATCGAGTGGGCTGGGTATGCTCAGACGTGAGTCCCAGGCTCTCCACACCACTGGAGTCAAGCTATCCAGGCTGATGAAGGCTGATAGCAAGAAACCGGTCCTTGGATGCTTGATTCCGGTCTGGGAAAGACATGGCTTGGTAGTTCGGACTTGGGGTTGTCCCCATGAGGCACAGGGTCAGAGCTGATTTGCATATAGCCAGTGTCTAACCCAGGGTGGTGTGGAGTATAAAAAAATGATGGATTTAGGCCCAGATCCTTGTACTGGGGTGAATGTATGACTTTGTTCTACATTCTGTCCATCAACTGTGTTTTTTGAAATTTTCACCCCGAGTGGGCTGGGTATGCTCAGACGTGAGTCCCAGGCTCTCCACACCACTGCAGTCAAGCTATCCAGGCTGATGAAGGCTGATAGCCAGAAACCGGTCCTTGGATGCTTGATTCCGGTCTGGGAAAGACTTGGCTTGGTAGTTCCGACTGGACTGTTCCCATGAGGCACAGGGTCAGAGCTGATTTGCATATAGCCAGTGTCTAGCCCAGGGTGGTGTGGAGTGCAAAAAAATGATGGATTTAGGCCCAGATCCTTGTACTGGGGTGAATGTATGACATTGTTCTACATTCTGTCCATCAACTGTGTTTTTTGAAATTTTCACCCGAGTGGGCTGGGTATGCTCAGACGTGAGTCCCAGGCTCTCCACACCACTGGAGTTAAGCTATCCAGGTTGATGAAGGCTGATAGCCAGAAACCGGTCCTTGGATGCTTGATTCCGGTCTGGGAAAGACATGGCTTGGTAGTTCGGACTGGACTGTTCCCATGAGGCACAGGGTCAGAGCTCATTTGCATATAGCCAGTGTCTAACCCAGGGTGGTGTGGAGTGCAAAAAATATGATGGATTTAGGCCCAGATCCTTGTACTGGGGTGAATGTATGACATTGTTCTACATTCTGTCCATCAACTGTGTTTTTTGAAATTTTCACCCTGAGTGGGCTGGGTATGCTCAGACGCGAGTCCCAGGCTCTCCACACCACTGGAGTCAAGCTATCCAGGCTGATGAAGGCTGATAGCCAGAAACTGGTCCTTGGATGCTTGATTCCGGTCTGGGAAAGACATGGCTTGGTAGTTCGGACTGGACTGTTCCCATGAGGCACAGGGTCAGAGCTGATTTGCATATAGCCAGTGTCTAACCCAGGGTGGTGTGGAGTGCAAAAAAATGATGGTTTTAGGCCCAAATCCTTGTACTCGGGTGAATGTATGACATTGTTCTACATTCTGTCCATCAACTGTGTTTTTTGAAATTTTCACCCCGAGTGGGCTGGGTATGCTCAGACGTGAGTCCCAGGCTCTCCACACCACTGGAGTCAAGCTATCCAGGCTGATGAAGGCTGATAGCCAGAAACCGGTCCTTGGATGCTTGATTCCGGTCTGGGAAAGACATGGCTTGGTAGTTCGGACTGGACTGTTCCCATGAGGCACAGGGTCAGAGCTGATTTGCATATGGCCAGTGTCTAACCCAGGGTGCTGTGGAGTGCAAAAAAATGATGGATTTAGGCCCAGATCCTTGTACTGGGGTGAATGTATGACATTGTTCTACATTCTGTCCATCAACTGTGTTTTTTGAAATTTTCACCCCGAGTGGGCTGGGTATGCTCAGACGTGAGTCCCAGGCTCTCCACACCACTGGAGTCAAGCTATCCAGGCTGATGAAGGCTGATAGCCAGAAACCGGTCCTTGGATGCTTGATTCCGGTCTGGGAAAGACATGGCTTGGTAGTTCGGACTGGACAGTTCCCATGAGGCACAGGGTCAGAGCTGATTTGCATATAGCCAGTGTCTAACCCAGGGTGGTGTGGAGTGCAAAAAAATGATGGGTTTAGGCCCAGATCCTTGTACTGGGGTGAATGTATGACATTGTTCTACATTCTGTCCATCAACTGTGTTTTTTTAAATTTTCACCCCGAGTGGGCTGGGTATGCTCAGACGTGAGTCCCAGGCTCTCCACACCACTGGAATCAAGCTATCCAGTCTGATGAAGGCTGATAGCCAGAAACCGGTCCTTGGATGCTTGATTCCGGTCTGGGAAAGACATGGCTTGGTAGTTCGGACTGGACTGTTCCCATGAGGCACAGTGTCAGAGCTGATTTGCATATAGCCAGTGTCTAACCCAGGGTGGTGTGGAGTGCAAAAAAATGATGGATTTAGGCCCAGATCTTTGTACTGGGGTGAATGTATGACATTGTTCTACATTCTGTCCATCAACTGTGTTTTTTGAAATTTTCACCCCTAGTGGGCTGGGTATGCTCAGACGTGAGTCCCAGGCTCTCCACACCACTGGAGTCAAGCTATCCAGGCTGATGAAGGCTGATAGCCAGAAACCGGTCCTTGGATGCTTGATTCCGGTCTGGGAAAGACATGGCTTGGTAGTTCGGACTGGACTGTTCCCATGAGGCACAGGGTCAGAGCTGATTTGCATATAGCCAGTGTCTAACCCAGGGTGAGGTGGAGTGCAAAAAAATGATGGATTTAGGCCCAGATCCTTGTACTGGGGTGAATGTATGACATTGTTCTACATTCTGTCCATCAACTGTGTTTTTTGAAATTTTCACCCCGAGTGGGCTGGGTATGCTCAGACGTGAGTCCCAGGCTCTCCACACCACTGGAGTCAAGCTATCCAGGCTGATGAAGGCTGATAGCCAGAAACCGGTCCTTGGATGCTTGGTTCCGGTCTGGGAAAGACATGGCTTGGTAGTTCGGACTGGACTGTTCCCATGAGGCACAGGGTCAGAGCTGATTTGCATATAGCCAGTGTCTAACCCAGGGTGGTGTGGAGTGCAAAAAAATGATGGATTTAGGCCCAGATCCTTGTACTGGGGTGAATGTATGACATTGTTCTACATTCTGTCCATCAACTGTGTTTTTTGAAATTTTCACCCCGAGTGGGCTGGGTATGCTCAGACGTGAGTCCCAGGCTCTCCACACCACTGGAGTCAAGCTATCCAGGCTAATGAAGGCTGATAGCCAGAAACCGGTCCTTGGATGCTTGATTCCGGTCTGGGAAAGACATGGCTTGGTAGTTATGACTGGACTGTTCCCATGAGGCACAGGGTCAGAGCTCATTTGCATATAGCCAGTGTCTAACCCAGAGTGGTGTGGAGTGCAAAAAAATGATGGATTTAGGCCCGATCCTTGTACTGGGGTGAATGTATGACATTGTTCTACATTCTGTCCATCAACTGTGTTTTTTGAAATTTTCACCCCGAGTGGGCTGGGTATGCTCAGACGTGAGTCCCAGGCTCTCCACACCACTGGAGTCAAGCTATCCAGGCTGATAAAGACTGATAGCCAAAAACCGGTCCTTGGATGCTTGATTCCGGTCTGGGAAAGACATGGCTTGGTAGTTCGGACTGGACTGTTCCCATGAGGCACAGGGTCAGAGCTGATTTGCATATAGCCAGTGTCTAGCCCAGGGTGGTGTGGAGTGCAAAAAAATGATGGATTTAGGCCCAGATCCTTGTACTGGGGTGAATGTATGACATTGTTCTACATTCTGTCCATCAACTGTGTTTTTTGAAATTTTCACCCCGAGTGGGCTGGGTATGCTCAGACGTGAGTCCCAGGCTCTCCACACCACTGGAGTCAAGCTATCCAGGCTGATGAAGGCTGATAGCCAGAAACCGGTCCTTGGATGCTTGATTCCAGTCTGGGAAAGACATGGCTTGGTAGTTCGGACTGGACTGATCCCATGAGGCACAGGGTCAGAGCTGATTTGCATATAGCCAGTTTCTAGCCCAGGGTGGTGTGGAGTGCAAAAAAATGATGGATTTAGGCCCAGATCCTTGTACTGGGGTGAATGTATGACATTGTTCTACATTCTGTCCATCAACTGTGTTTTTTGAAATTTTCACCCCGAGTGGGCTGGGTAGGCTCAGACGTGAGTCCCAGGCTCTCCACACCACTTGAGTCAAGCTATCCAGGCTGATGAAGGCTGATAGCCAGAAACCGGTCCTTGGATGCTTGATTCCGGTCTGGGAAAGACATGGCTTGGTAGTTCGGACTGGACTGTTCCCATGAGGCACAGGGTCAGAGCTGATTTGCATATAGCCAGTGTCTAACCCAGGGTGGTGTGGAGTGCAAAAAATGATGGATTTAGGCCCAGATCCTTGTACTGGGGTGAATGTATGACATTGTTCTACATTCTGTCCATCAACTGTGTTTTTTGAAATTTTCACCCCGAGTGGGCTGGGTATGCTCAGACGTGAGTCCCAGGCTCTCCACACCACTGGAGTCAATCTATCCAGGCTGATGAAGGCTGATAGCCAGAAACCGGTCCTTGGATGCTTGATTCCGGTCTGGGAAAGACATGGCTTGGTAGTTATGACTGGACTGTTCCCATGAGGCACAGGGTCAGAGCTCATTTGCATATAGCCAGTGTCTAACCCAGAGTGGTGTGGAGTGCAAAAAAATGATGGATTTAGGCCCGATCCTTGTACTGGGGTGAATGTATGACATTGTTCTACATTCTGTCCATCAACTGTGTTTTTTGAAATTTTCACCCCGAGTGGGCTGGGTATGCTCAGACGTGAGTCCCAGGCTCTCCACACCACTGGAGTCAAGCTATCCAGGCTGATGAAGGCTGATAGCCAGAAACCGGTCCTTGGATGCTTGATTCCGGTCTGGGAAAGACATGGCTTGGTAGTTCCGACTGGACTGTTCCCATGAGGCACAGGGTCAGAGCTGATTTGCATATAGCCAGTGTCTAACCCAGGGTGGTGTGGAGTGCAAAAAAATGATGGATTTAGGCCCAGATCCTTGTACTGGGGTGAATGTATGACATTGTTCTACATTCTGTCCATCAACTGTGTTTTTTGAAATTTTCACATCGAGTGGGCTGGGTATGCTCAGACGTGAGTCCCAGGCTCTCCACACCACTGGAGTCAAGCTATCCAGGCTGATGAAGGCTGATAGCAAGAAACCGGTCCTTGGATGCTTGATTCCGGTCTGGGAAAGACATGGCTTGGTAGTTCGGACTTGGGGTTGTCCCCATGAGGCACAGGGTCAGAGCTGATTTGCATATAGCCAGTGTCTAACCCAGGGTGGTGTGGAGTATAAAAAAATGATGGATTTAGGCCCAGATCCTTGTACTGGGGTGAATGTATGACTTTGTTCTACATTCTGTCCATCAACTGTGTTTTTTGAAATTTTCACCCCGAGTGGGCTGGGTATGCTCAGACGTGAGTCCCAGGCTCTCCACACCACTGCAGTCAAGCTATCCAGGCTGATGAAGGCTGATAGCCAGAAACCGGTCCTTGGATGCTTGATTCCGGTCTGGGAAAGACTTGGCTTGGTAGTTCCGACTGGACTGTTCCCATGAGGCACAGGGTCAGAGCTGATTTGCATATAGCCAGTGTCTAGCCCAGGGTGGTGTGGAGTGCAAAAAAATGATGGATTTAGGCCCAGATCCTTGTACTGGGGTGAATGTATGACATTGTTCTACATTCTGTCCATCAACTGTGTTTTTTGAAATTTTCACCCGAGTGGGCTGGGTATGCTCAGACGTGAGTCCCAGGCTCTCCACACCACTGGAGTTAAGCTATCCAGGTTGATGAAGGCTGATAGCCAGAAACCGGTCCTTGGATGCTTGATTCCGGTCTGGGAAAGACATGGCTTGGTAGTTCGGACTGGACTGTTCCCATGAGGCACAGGGTCAGAGCTCATTTGCATATAGCCAGTGTCTAACCCAGGGTGGTGTGGAGTGCAAAAAATATGATGGATTTAGGCCCAGATCCTTGTACTGGGGTGAATGTATGACATTGTTCTACATTCTGTCCATCAACTGTGTTTTTTGAAATTTTCACCCTGAGTGGGCTGGGTATGCTCAGACGCGAGTCCCAGGCTCTCCACACCACTGGAGTCAAGCTATCCAGGCTGATGAAGGCTGATAGCCAGAAACTGGTCCTTGGATGCTTGATTCCGGTCTGGGAAAGACATGGCTTGGTAGTTCGGACTGGACTGTTCCCATGAGGCACAGGGTCAGAGCTGATTTGCATATAGCCAGTGTCTAACCCAGGGTGGTGTGGAGTGCAAAAAAATGATGGTTTTAGGCCCAAATCCTTGTACTCGGGTGAATGTATGACATTGTTCTACATTCTGTCCATCAACTGTGTTTTTTGAAATTTTCACCCCGAGTGGGCTGGGTATGCTCAGACGTGAGTCCCAGGCTCTCCACACCACTGGAGTCAAGCTATCCAGGCTGATGAAGGCTGATAGCCAGAAACCGGTCCTTGGATGCTTGATTCCGGTCTGGGAAAGACATGGCTTGGTAGTTCGGACTGGACTGTTCCCATGAGGCACAGGGTCAGAGCTGATTTGCATATGGCCAGTGTCTAACCCAGGGTGCTGTGGAGTGCAAAAAAATGATGGATTTAGGCCCAGATCCTTGTACTGGGGTGAATGTATGACATTGTTCTACATTCTGTCCATCAACTGTGTTTTTTGAAATTTTCACCCCGAGTGGGCTGGGTATGCTCAGACGTGAGTCCCAGGCTCTCCACACCACTGGAGTCAAGCTATCCAGGCTGATGAAGGCTGATAGCCAGAAACCGGTCCTTGGATGCTTGATTCCGGTCTGGGAAAGACATGGCTTGGTAGTTCGGACTGGACAGTTCCCATGAGGCACAGGGTCAGAGCTGATTTGCATATAGCCAGTGTCTAACCCAGGGTGGTGTGGAGTGCAAAAAAATGATGGGTTTAGGCCCAGATCCTTGTACTGGGGTGAATGTATGACATTGTTCTACATTCTGTCCATCAACTGTGTTTTTTTAAATTTTCACCCCGAGTGGGCTGGGTATGCTCAGACGTGAGTCCCAGGCTCTCCACACCACTGGAATCAAGCTATCCAGTCTGATGAAGGCTGATAGCCAGAAACCGGTCCTTGGATGCTTGATTCCGGTCTGGGAAAGACATGGCTTGGTAGTTCGGACTGGACTGTTCCCATGAGGCACAGTGTCAGAGCTGATTTGCATATAGCCAGTGTCTAACCCAGGGTGGTGTGGAGTGCAAAAAAATGATGGATTTAGGCCCAGATCTTTGTACTGGGGTGAATGTATGACATTGTTCTACATTCTGTCCATCAACTGTGTTTTTTGAAATTTTCACCCCTAGTGGGCTGGGTATGCTCAGACGTGAGTCCCAGGCTCTCCACACCACTGGAGTCAAGCTATCCAGGCTGATGAAGGCTGATAGCCAGAAACCGGTCCTTGGATGCTTGATTCCGGTCTGGGAAAGACATGGCTTGGTAGTTCGGACTGGACTGTTCCCATGAGGCACAGGGTCAGAGCTGATTTGCATATAGCCAGTGTCTAACCCAGGGTGAGGTGGAGTGCAAAAAAATGATGGATTTAGGCCCAGATCCTTGTACTGGGGTGAATGTATGACATTGTTCTACATTCTGTCCATCAACTGTGTTTTTTGAAATTTTCACCCCGAGTGGGCTGGGTATGCTCAGACGTGAGTCCCAGGCTCTCCACACCACTGGAGTCAAGCTATCCAGGCTGATGAAGGCTGATAGCCAGAAACCGGTCCTTGGATGCTTGGTTCCGGTCTGGGAAAGACATGGCTTGGTAGTTCGGACTGGACTGTTCCCATGAGGCACAGGGTCAGAGCTGATTTGCATATAGCCAGTGTCTAACCCAGGGTGGTGTGGAGTGCAAAAAAATGATGGATTTAGGCCCAGATCCTTGTACTGGGGTGAATGTATGACATTGTTCTACATTCTGTCCATCAACTGTGTTTTTTGAAATTTTCACCCCGAGTGGGCTGGGTATGCTCAGACGTGAGTCCCAGGCTCTCCACACCACTGGAGTCAAGCTATCCAGGCTAATGAAGGCTGATAGCCAGAAACCGGTCCTTGGATGCTTGATTCCGGTCTGGGAAAGACATGGCTTGGTAGTTATGACTGGACTGTTCCCATGAGGCACAGGGTCAGAGCTCATTTGCATATAGCCAGTGTCTAACCCAGAGTGGTGTGGAGTGCAAAAAAATGATGGATTTAGGCCCGATCCTTGTACTGGGGTGAATGTATGACATTGTTCTACATTCTGTCCATCAACTGTGTTTTTTGAAATTTTCACCCCGAGTGGGCTGGGTATGCTCAGACGTGAGTCCCAGGCTCTCCACACCACTGGAGTCAAGCTATCCAGGCTGATAAAGACTGATAGCCAAAAACCGGTCCTTGGATGCTTGATTCCGGTCTGGGAAAGACATGGCTTGGTAGTTCGGACTGGACTGTTCCCATGAGGCACAGGGTCAGAGCTGATTTGCATATAGCCAGTGTCTAGCCCAGGGTGGTGTGGAGTGCAAAAAAATGATGGATTTAGGCCCAGATCCTTGTACTGGGGTGAATGTATGACATTGTTCTACATTCTGTCCATCAACTGTGTTTTTTGAAATTTTCACCCCGAGTGGGCTGGGTATGCTCAGACGTGAGTCCCAGGCTCTCCACACCACTGGAGTCAAGCTATCCAGGCTGATGAAGGCTGATAGCCAGAAACCGGTCCTTGGATGCTTGATTCCAGTCTGGGAAAGACATGGCTTGGTAGTTCGGACTGGACTGATCCCATGAGGCACAGGGTCAGAGCTGATTTGCATATAGCCAGTTTCTAGCCCAGGGTGGTGTGGAGTGCAAAAAAATGATGGATTTAGGCCCAGATCCTTGTACTGGGGTGAATGTATGACATTGTTCTACATTCTGTCCATCAACTGTGTTTTTTGAAATTTTCACCCCGAGTGGGCTGGGTAGGCTCAGACGTGAGTCCCAGGCTCTCCACACCACTTGAGTCAAGCTATCCAGGCTGATGAAGGCTGATAGCCAGAAACCGGTCCTTGGATGCTTGATTCCGGTCTGGGAAAGACATGGCTTGGTAGTTCGGACTGGACTGTTCCCATGAGGCACAGGGTCAGAGCTGATTTGCATATAGCCAGTGTCTAACCCAGGGTGGTGTGGAGTGCAAAAAATGATGGATTTAGGCCCAGATCCTTGTACTGGGGTGAATGTATGACATTGTTCTACATTCTGTCCATCAACTGTGTTTTTTGAAATTTTCACCCCGAGTGGGCTGGGTATGCTCAGACGTGAGTCCCAGGCTCTCCACACCACTGGAGTCAATCTATCCAGGCTGATGAAGGCTGATAGCCAGAAACCGGTCCTTGGATGCTTGATTCCGGTCTGGGAAAGACATGGCTTGGTAGTTATGACTGGACTGTTCCCATGAGGCACAGGGTCAGAGCTCATTTGCATATAGCCAGTGTCTAACCCAGAGTGGTGTGGAGTGCAAAAAAATGATGGATTTAGGCCCGATCCTTGTACTGGGGTGAATGTATGACATTGTTCTACATTCTGTCCATCAACTGTGTTTTTTGAAATTTTCACCCCGAGTGGGCTGGGTATGCTTAGACGTGAGTCCCAGGCTCTCCACACCACTGGAGTCAAGCTATCCAGGCTGATAAAGACTGATAGCCAAAAACCGGTCCTTGGATGCTTGATTCCGGTCTGGGAAAGACATGGCTTGGTAGTTCGGACTGGACTGTTCCCATGAGGCACAGGGTCAGAGCTGATTTGCATATAGCCAGTGTCTAGCCCAGGGTGGTGTGGAGTGCAAAAAATGATGGATTTAGGCCCAGATCCTTGTACTGGGGTGAATGTATGACATTGTTCTACATTCTGTCCATCAACTGTGTTTTTTGAAATTTTCACCCCGAGTGGGCTGGGTATGCTCAGACGTGAGTCCCAGGCTCTCCACACCACTGGAGTCAAGCTATCCAGGCTGATGAAGGCTGATAGCCAGAAACCGGTCCTTGGATGCTTGATTCCGGTCTGGGAAAGACATGGCTTGGTAGTTCGGACTGGACTGATCCCATGAGGCACAGGGTCAGAGCTGATTTGCATATAGCCAGTGTCTAGCCCAGGGAGGTGTGGAGTGCAAAAAAATGATGGATTTAGGCCCAGATCCTTGTACTGGGGTGAATGTATGACATTGTTCTACATTCTGTCCATCAACTGTGTTTTTTGAAATTTTCACCCCGAGTGGGCTGGGTAGGCTCAGACGTGAGTCCCAGGCTCTCCACACCACTTGAGTCAAGCTATCCAGGCTGATGAAGGCTGATAGCCAGAAACCGGTCCTTGGATGCTTGATTCCGGTCTGGGAAAGACATGGCTTGGTAGTTCGGACTGGACTGTTCCCATGAGGCACAGGGTCAGAGCTGATTTGCATATAGCCAGTGTCTAACCCAGGGTGGTGTGGAGTGCAAAAAATGATGGATTTAGGCCCAGATCCTTGTACTGGGGTGAATGTATGACATTGTTCTACATTCTGTCCATCAACTGTGTTTTTTGAAATTTTCACCCCGAGTGGGCTGGGTATGCTCAGACGTGTGTCCCAGGCTCTCCACACCACTGGAGTCAAGCTATCCAGGCTGATGAAGGCTGATAGCCAGAAACCGGTCCTTGGATGCTTGATTCCGGTCTGGGAAAGACATGGCTTGGTAGTTCCGACTGGACTGTTCCCATGAGGCACAGGGTCAGAGCTGATTTGCATATAGCCAGTGTCTAACCCAGGGTGGTGTGGAGTGCAAAAAAATTATGGATTTAGGCCCAGATCCTTGTACTGGGGTGAATGTATGACATTGTTCTACATTCTGTCCATCAACTGTGTTTTTTGAAATTTTCACATCGAGTGGGCTGGGTATGCTCAGACGTGAGTCCCAGGTTCTCCACACCACTGGAGTCAAGCTATCCAGGCTGATGAAGGCTGATAGCAAGAAACCGGTCCTTGGATGCTTGATTCCGGTCTGGGAAAGACATGGCTTGGTAGTTCGGACTTGGGGTTGTCCCCATGAGGCACAGGGTCAGAGCTGATTTGCATATAGCCAGTGTCTAACCCAGGGTGGTGTGGAGTGTAAAAAAATGATGGATTTAGGCCCAGATCCTTGTACTGGGGTGAATGTATGACATTGTTCTACATTCTGTCCATCAACTGTGTTTTTTGAAATTTTCACCCCGAGTGGGCTGAGTATGCTCAGACGTGAGTCCCAGGCTCTCCACACCACTGGAGTCAAGCTATCCAGGCTGATGAAGGCTGATAGCCAGAAACCGGTCCTTCGATGCTTGATTCCGGTCTGGGAAAGACTTGGCTTGATAGTTCCGACTGGACTGTTCCCATGAGGCACAGGGTCAGAGCTGATTTGCATATAGCCAGTGTCTAGCCCAGGGTGGTGTGGAGTGCAAAAAAATGATGGATTTAGGCCCAGATCCTGAGCTGATTTGCATATAGCCAGTGTCTAACCCAGGGTGAGGTGGAGTGCAAAAAGATGATGGATTTAGGCCCAGATCCTTGTACTGGGGTGAATGTATGACATTGTTCTACATTCTGTCCATCAACTGTGTTTTTTGAAATTTTCACCCCGAGTGGGCTGGGTATGCTCAGACGTGAGTCCCAGGCTCTCCACACCACTGGAGTCAAGCTATCCAGGCTGATGAAGGCTGATAGCCAGAAACCGGTCCTTGGATGCTTGATTCCGGTCTGGGAAAGACATGGCTTGGTAGTTCGGACTGGACAGTTCCCATGAGGCACAGGGTCAGAGCTGATTTGCATATAGCCAGTGTCTAACCCAGGGTGGTGTGGAGTGCAAAAAAATGATGGATTTAGGCCCAGATCCTTGTACTGGGGTGAATGTATGACATTGTTCTACATTCTGTCCATCAACTGTGTTTTTTGAAATTTTCACCCCGAGTGGGCTGGGTATGCCCAGACGTGAGTCCCAGGCTCTCCACACCACTGGAGTCAAGCTATCCAGGCTGATGAAGGCTGATAGCCAGAAACCGGTCCTTGGATGCTTGATTCCGGTCTGGGAAAGACATGGCTTGGTAGTTCGGACTGGACTGTTCCCATGAGGCACAGGGTCAGAGCTGATTTGCATATAGCCAGTGTCTAACCCAGGGTGAGGTGGAGTGCAAAAAGATGATGGATTTAGGCCCAGATCCTTGTACTGGGGTGAATGTATGACATTGTTCTACATTCTGTCCATCAACTGTGTTTTTTGAAATTTTCACCCCGAGTGGGCTGGGTATGCTCAGACGTGAGTCCCAGGCTCTCCACACCACTGGAGTCAAGCTATCCAGGCTGATGAAGGCTGATAGCCAGAAACCGGTCCTTGGATGCTTGGTTCCGGTCTGGGAAAGACATGGCTTGGTAGTTCGGACTGGACTGTTCCCATGAGGCACAGGGTCAGAGCTGATTTGCATATAGCCAGTGTCTAACCCAGGGTGGTGTGGAGTGCAAAAAAATGATGGATTTAGGCCCAGATCCTTGTACTGGGGTGAATGTATGACATTGTTCTACATTCTGTCCATCAACTGTGTTTTTTGAAATTTTCACCCCGAGTGGGCTGGGTATGCTCAGACGTGAGTCCCAGGCTCTCCACACCACTGGAGTCAAGCTATCCAGGCTGATGAAGGCTGATAGCCAGAAACCGGTCCTTGGATGCTTGATTCCGGTCTGGGAAAGACATGGCTTGGTAGTTATGACTGGACTGTTCCCATGAGGCACAGGGTCAGAGCTCATTTGCATATAGCCAGTGTCTAACCCAGAGTGGTGTGGAGTGCAAAAAAATGATGGATTTAGGCCCGATCCTTGTACTGGGGTGAATGTATGACATTGTTCTACATTCTGTCCATCAACTGTGTTTTTTGAAATTTTCACCCCGAGTGGGCTGGGTATGCTCAGACGTGAGTCCCAGGCTCTCCACACCACTGGAGTCAAGCTATCCAGGCTGATAAAGACTGATAGCCAAAAACCGGTCCTTGGATGCTTGATTCCGGTCTGGGAAAGACATGGCTTGGTAGTTCGGACTGGACTGTTCCCATGAGGCACAGGGTCAGAGCTGATTTGCATATAGCCAGTGTCTAGCCCAGGGTGGTGTGGAGTGCAAAAAAATGATGGATTTAGGCCCAGATCCTTGTACTGGGGTGAATGTATGACATTGTTCTACATTCTGTCCATCAACTGTGTTTTTTGAAATTTTCACATCGAGTGGGCTGTGTATGCTCAGACGTGAGTCCCAGGCTCTCCACACCACTGGAGTCAAACTATCCAGGCTGATGAAGGCTGATAGCAAGAAACCGGTCCTTGGATGCTTGATTCCGGTCTGGGAAAGACATGGCTTGGTAGTTCGGACTTGGGGTTGTCCCCATGAGGCACAGGGTCATAGCTGATTTGCATATAGCCAGTGTCTAACCCAGGGTGGTGTGGAGTGTAAAAAAATGATGGATTTAGGCCCAGATCCTTGTACTGGGGTGAATGTATGACATTGTTCTACATTCTGTCCATCAACTGTGTTTTTTGAAATTTTCACCCCGAGTGGGCTGGGTATGCTCAGACGTGAGTCCCAGGCTCTCCACACCACTGGAGTCCAGCTATCCAGGCTGATGAAGGCTGATAGCCAGAAACCGGTCCTTGGATGCTTGATTCCGGTCTGGGAAAGACTTGGCTTGGTAGTTCCGACTGGACTGTTCCCATGAGGCACAGGGTCAGAGCTGATTTGCATATAGCCAGTGTCTAACCCAGGGTGGTGTGGAGTGCAAAAAAATGATGGATTTAGGCCCAGATCCTTGTACTGGGGTGAATGTATGACATTGTTCTACATTCTGTCCATCAACTGTGTTTTTTGAAATTTTCACCCCGAGTGGGCTGGGTATGCTCAGACGTGAGTCCAAGGCTCTCCACACCACTGGAGTCAAGCTATCCAGGCTGATGAAGGCTGATAGCCAGAAACCGGTCCTTGGATGCTTGATTCCGGTCTGGGAAAGACATGGCTTGGTAGTTCGGACAGGACTGTTCCCATGAGGCACAGGGTCAGAGCTCATTTGCATATAGCCAGTGTCTAACCCAGGGTGGTGAGGAGTGCAAAAAAATGATGGATTTAGGCCTGATCCTTGTACTGGGGTGAATGTATGACATTGTTCTACATTCTGTCCATCAACTGTGTTTTTCGAAATTTTCACCCCGAGTGGGCTGGGTATGCTCAGACGTGAGTCCCAGGCTCTCCACACCACTGGAGTCAAGCTATCCAGGCTGATGAAGACTGATAGCCAGAAACCGGTCCTTGGATGCTTGATTCCGGTCTGGGAAAGACATGGCTTGGTAGTTCGGACTGGACTGTTCCCATGAGGCACAGGGTCAGAGCTGATTTGCATATAGCCAGTGTCTAGCCCAGGGTGGTGTGGAGTGCAAAAAATTATGGATTTAGGCCCAGATCCTTGTACTGGGGTGAATGTATGACATTGTTCTACATTCTGTCCATCAACTGTGTTTTTTGAAATTTTCAACCCGAGTGGGCTCTGTATGCTCAGATGTGAGTCCCAGGCTCTCCACACCACTGGAGTCAATCTATCCAGGCTGATGAAGGTTGATAGCCAGAAACCGGTCCTTGGATGCTTGATTCCGGCCTGGGAAAGACATGGCTTGGTAGTTCGGACTGGACTGTTCCCATGAGGCACAGGGTCAGAGCTCATTTGCATATAGCCAGTGTCTAGCCCAGGGTGGTGTGGAGTGCAAAAAAATGATGGATTTAGGCCCAGATCCTTGTACTGGGGTGAATGTATGACATTGTTCTACATTCTGTCCATCAACTGTGTTTTTTGAAATTTTCACCCCGAGTGGGCTGGGTATGCTCAGACGTGAGTCCCAGGCTCTCCACACCACTGGAGTCAAGCTATCCAGGCTGATGAAGGCTGATAGCCAGAAACCGGTCCTTGGATGCTTGATTCCGGTCTGGGAAAGACATGGCTTGGTAGTTCAGACTGGACTGTTCCCATGAGGCACAGGGTCAGAGCTGATTTGCATATAGCCAGTGTCTAACCCAGGGTGGTGTGGAGTGCAAAAAAATGATGGATTTAGGTCCAGATCCTTGTACTGGGGTGAATGTATGACATTGTTCTACATTCTGTCCATCAACTGTGTTTTTTTTAAATGTTCACCCCGAGTGGGCTGGGTATGCTCAGACGTGAGTCCCAGGCTCTCCACACCACTGGAGTCAAGCTATCCAGGCTGATGAAGGCTGATAGCCAGAAACCGGTCCTTGGATGCTTGATTCCGGTCTGGGAAAGACATGGCTTGGTAGTTCGGATTGGAATGTTCCCATGAGGCACAGGGTCAGAGCTGATTTGCATATAGCCAGTGTCTAACCCAGGGTGGTGTGGAGTGCAAAAAAATGATGGATTTAGGCCCAGATCCTTGTACTGGGGTGAATGTATGACATTGTTCTACATTCTGTCCATCAACTGAGTTTTTTTAAATTTTCACCCCGAGTTGGCTGGGTATGCTCAGACGTGAGTCCCAGGCTCTCCACACCACTGGAGTCAAGCTATCCAGGCTGATGAAGGCTGATAGCCAGAAACCAGTCCTTGGATGCTTGATTCCGGTCTGGGAAAGACATGGCTTGGTAGTTCGGACTGGACTGTTCCCATGAGGCACAGGGTCAGAGCTGATTTGCATATAGCCAATGTCTAGCCCAGGGTGGTGTGGAGTGCAAAAAAATGATGGATTTAGGCCCAGATCCTTGTACTGGGGTGAATGTATGACATTGTTCTACATTCTGTCCATCAACTGTGTTTTTTAAAATTTTCACCCCGAGTGGGCTGGGTATGCTCAGACGTGAGTCACAGGCTCTCCACACCACTGGAGTCAAGCTATCCAGGCTGATGAAGGCTGATAGCCAGAAATCGGTCCTTGGATGCTTGATTCCGGTCTGGGAAAGACATGGCTTGGTAGTTCGGACTGGACTGTTCCCATGAGGCACAGGGTCAGAGCTGATTTGCATATAGCCAGTGTCTAACCCAGGGTGGTGTGGAGTGCAACAAAATGATGGATTTAGGCCCAGATCCTTGTACTGGGGTGTATGTATGACATTGTTCTACATTCTGTCCATCAACTGTGTCTTTTGAAATTTTCACCCCGAGTGGGCTGGGTATGCTCAGACATGAGTCCCAGGCTCTCCACACCACTGGAGTCAAGCTATCCAGGCTGATGAAGGCTGATAGCCAGAAACCGGTCCTTGGATGCTTGATTCCGGTCTGGGAAAGACATGGCTTGGTAGTTCGGACTGGACTGTTCCCATGAGGCACAGGGTCAGAGCTGATTTGCATATAGCCAGTGTCTAGCCCAGGGTGGTGTGGAGTGCAAAAAAAATATGGATTTAGGCCCAGATCCTTGTACTGGGGTGAATGTATGACATTGTTCTACATTCTGTCCATCAACTGTGTTTTTTTAAATTTTCACCCGAGTGGGCTGGGTATGCTCAGACGTGAGTCCCAGGCTCTCCACACCACTGGAGTCAAGCTATCCAGGCTGATGAAGGCTGATAGCCAGAAACCAGTCCTTGGATGCTTGATTCCGGTCTGGGAAAGACATGGCTTGGTAGTTCGAACTGGACTGTTCCCATGAGGCACAGGGTCAGAGCTGATTTGCATATAGCCAGTGTCTAACCCAGGGTGGTGTGGAGTGCAAACAAATGATGGATTTAGGCCCAGATCCTTGTACTGGGGTGAATGTATGACATTGTTCTACATTCTGTCCATCAACTGAGTTTTTTTAAATGTTCACCCCGAGTGGGCTGGGTATGCTCAGACGTGAGTCCCAGGCTCTCCACACCACTGGAGTCAAGCTATCCAGGCTGATGCAGGCTGATAGCCAGAAACCAGTCCTTGGATGCTTGATTCCGGTCTGGGAAAGACATGGCTTGGTAGTTCGGACTGGACTGTTCCCATGAGGCACAGGGTCAGAGCTGATTTGCATTTAGCCAGTGTCTAACCCAGGGTGGTGTGGCGTGCAAAAAACATGATGGATTTAGGCCCAGATCCTTGTACTGGGGTGTATGTATGACATTGTTCTACATTCTGTCCATCAACTGTGTCTTTTGAAATTTTCACCCCGAGTGGGCTGGGTATGCTCAGACGTGAGTCCCAGGCTCTCCACCCCACTGGAGTCAAGCTTTCCAGGCTGATGAAGACTGATAGCCAGAAACCGGTCCTTGGATGCTTGATTCCAGTCTGGGAAAGACATAGCTTGGTAGTTCGGACTGGACTGTTCCCATGAGGCACAGGGTCAGAGCTGATTTGCATATAGCCAGTGTCTAGCCCAGGGTGGTGTGGAGTGCAAAATAATGATGGATTTAGGCCCAGATCCTTGTACTGGGGTGAATGTATGACATTGTTCTACATTCTGTCCATCAACTGTGTTTTTTGAAATTTTCACCCCAAGTGGGCTCTGTATGCTCAGACGTGAGTCCCAGGCTCTCCACACCACTGGAGTCAAGCTATCCAGGCTGATGAAGGCTGATAGCCAGAAACCGGTCCTTGGATGCTTGATTCCGGTCTGGGAAAGACATGGCTTGGTAGTTCGGACTGGACTGTTCCCATGAGGCACATGGTCAGAGCTGATTTGCATATAGCCAGTGTCTAGCCCAGGGTGGTGTGGAGTGCAAAAAAATGATGGATTTAGGCCTAGATCCTTGTACTGGGGTGAATGTATGACATTGTTCTACTTCTGTCCATCAACTGTGTTTTTTGAAATTTTCACCCCGAGTGGGCTGGGTATGCTCAGACGTGAGTCCCAGGCTCTCCACACCACTGGAGTCAAGCTATCCAGGCTGATGAAGGCTGATAGCCAGAAACCGGTCCTTGGATGCTTGATTCCGGTTTGGGAAAGACATGGCTTGGTAGTTCGGACTGGACTGTTCCCATGAGGCACAGGGTCAGAGCTCATTTGCATATAGCCAGTGTCTAACCCAGGGTGGTGTGGAGGGCAAAAAAATGATGGATTTAGGCCCAGATCCTTGTACTGGGGTGAATGTATGACATTGTTCTACATTCTGTCCATCAACTGTGTTTTTTGAAATTTTCACCCCGAGTGGGCTGGGTATGCTCAGACGTGAGTCCCAGGCTCTCCACACCACTGGAGTCAAGCTATCCAGGCTGATGAAGGCTGATAGCCAGAAACCGGTCCTTGGATGCTTGATTCCGGTCTGGGAAAGACATGGCTTGGTAGTTCGGACTGGACTGTTCCCATGAGGCACAGGGTCAGAGCTGATTTGCATATAGCCAGTGTCTAACCCAGGGTGGTGTGGAGTGCAAAAAAATGATGGATTTAGGCCCAGATCCTTGTACTGGGGTGAATGTATGACATTGTTCTACATTCTGTCCATCAACTGTGTTTTTTGAAATTTTCACCCCGAGTGGGCTGGGTATGCTCAGACGTGAGTCCCAGGCTCTCCACACCACTGCAGTCAAGCTATCCAGGCTGATGAAGGCTGATAGCCAGAAACCGGTCCTTGGATGCTTGATTCCGGTCTGGGAAAGACTTGGCTTGGTAGTTCCGACTGGACTGTTCCCATGAGGCACAGGGTCAGAGCTGATTTGCATATAGCCAGTGTCTAGCCCAGGGTGGTGTGGAGTGCAAAAAAATGATGGATTTAGGCCCAGATCCTTGTACTGGGGTGAATGTATGACATTGTTCTACATTCTGTCCATCAACTGTGTTTTTTGAAATTTTCACCCGAGTGGGCTGGGTATGCTCAGACGTGAGTCCCAGGCTCTCCACACCACTGGAGTTAAGCTATCCAGGTTGATGAAGGCTGATAGCCAGAAACCGGTCCTTGGATGCTTGATTCCGGTCTGGGAAAGACATGGCTTGGTAGTTCGGACTGGACTGTTCCCATGAGGCACAGGGTCAGAGCTCATTTGCATATAGCCAGTGTCTAACCCAGGGTGGTGTGGAGTGCAAAAAATATGATGGATTTAGGCCCAGATCCTTGTACTGGGGTGAATGTATGACATTGTTCTACATTCTGTCCATCAACTGTGTTTTTTGAAATTTTCACCCTGAGTGGGCTGGGTATGCTCAGACGCGAGTCCCAGGCTCTCCACACCACTGGAGTCAAGCTATCCAGGCTGATGAAGGCTGATAGCCAGAAACTGGTCCTTGGATGCTTGATTCCGGTCTGGGAAAGACATGGCTTGGTAGTTCGGACTGGACTGTTCCCATGAGGCACAGGGTCAGAGCTGATTTGCATATAGCCAGTGTCTAACCCAGGGTGGTGTGGAGTGCAAAAAAATGATGGTTTTAGGCCCAAATCCTTGTACTCGGGTGAATGTATGACATTGTTCTACATTCTGTCCATCAACTGTGTTTTTTGAAATTTTCACCCCGAGTGGGCTGGGTATGCTCAGACGTGAGTCCCAGGCTCTCCACACCACTGGAGTCAAGCTATCCAGGCTGATGAAGGCTGATAGCCAGAAACCGGTCCTTGGATGCTTGATTCCGGTCTGGGAAAGACATGGCTTGGTAGTTCGGACTGGACTGTTCCCATGAGGCACAGGGTCAGAGCTGATTTGCATATGGCCAGTGTCTAACCCAGGGTGCTGTGGAGTGCAAAAAAATGATGGATTTAGGCCCAGATCCTTGTACTGGGGTGAATGTATGACATTGTTCTACATTCTGTCCATCAACTGTGTTTTTTGAAATTTTCACCCCGAGTGGGCTGGGTATGCTCAGACGTGAGTCCCAGGCTCTCCACACCACTGGAGTCAAGCTATCCAGGCTGATGAAGGCTGATAGCCAGAAACCGGTCCTTGGATGCTTGATTCCGGTCTGGGAAAGACATGGCTTGGTAGTTCGGACTGGACAGTTCCCATGAGGCACAGGGTCAGAGCTGATTTGCATATAGCCAGTGTCTAACCCAGGGTGGTGTGGAGTGCAAAAAAATGATGGGTTTAGGCCCAGATCCTTGTACTGGGGTGAATGTATGACATTGTTCTACATTCTGTCCATCAACTGTGTTTTTTGAAATTTTCACCCCGAGTGGGCTGGGTATGCTCAGACGTGAGTCCCAGGCTCTCCACACCACTGGAATCAAGCTATCCAGTCTGATGAAGGCTGATAGCCAGAAACCGGTCCTTGGATGCTTGATTCCGGTCTGGGAAAGACATGGCTTGGTAGTTCGGACTGGACTGTTCCCATGAGGCACAGTGTCAGAGCTGATTTGCATATAGCCAGTGTCTAACCCAGGGTGGTGTGGAGTGCAAAAAAATGATGGATTTAGGCCCAGATCTTTGTACTGGGGTGAATGTATGACATTGTTCTACATTCTGTCCATCAACTGTGTTTTTTGAAATTTTCACCCCTAGTGGGCTGGGTATGCTCAGACGTGAGTCCCAGGCTCTCCACACCACTGGAGTCAAGCTATCCAGGCTGATGAAGGCTGATAGCCAGAAACCGGTCCTTGGATGCTTGATTCCGGTCTGGGAAAGACATGGCTTGGTAGTTCGGACTGGACTGTTCCCATGAGGCACAGGGTCAGAGCTGATTTGCATATAGCCAGTGTCTAACCCAGGGTGAGGTGGAGTGCAAAAAAATGATGGATTTAGGCCCAGATCCTTGTACTGGGGTGAATGTATGACATTGTTCTACATTCTGTCCATCAACTGTGTTTTTTGAAATTTTCACCCCGAGTGGGCTGGGTATGCTCAGACGTGAGTCCCAGGCTCTCCACACCACTGGAGTCAAGCTATCCAGGCTGATGAAGGCTGATAGCCAGAAACCGGTCCTTGGATGCTTGGTTCCGGTCTGGGAAAGACATGGCTTGGTAGTTCGGACTGGACTGTTCCCATGAGGCACAGGGTCAGAGCTGATTTGCATATAGCCAGTGTCTAACCCAGGGTGGTGTGGAGTGCAAAAAAATGATGGATTTAGGCCCAGATCCTTGTACTGGGGTGAATGTATGACATTGTTCTACATTCTGTCCATCAACTGTGTTTTTTGAAATTTTCACCCCGAGTGGGCTGGGTATGCTCAGACGTGAGTCCCAGGCTCTCCACACCACTGGAGTCAAGCTATCCAGGCTAATGAAGGCTGATAGCCAGAAACCGGTCCTTGGATGCTTGATTCCGGTCTGGGAAAGACATGGCTTGGTAGTTATGACTGGACTGTTCCCATGAGGCACAGGGTCAGAGCTCATTTGCATATAGCCAGTGTCTAACCCAGAGTGGTGTGGAGTGCAAAAAAATGATGGATTTAGGCCCGATCCTTGTACTGGGGTGAATGTATGACATTGTTCTACATTCTGTCCATCAACTGTGTTTTTTGAAATTTTCACCCCGAGTGGGCTGGGTATGCTCAGACGTGAGTCCCAGGCTCTCCACACCACTGGAGTCAAGCTATCCAGGCTGATAAAGACTGATAGCCAAAAACCGGTCCTTGGATGCTTGATTCCGGTCTGGGAAAGACATGGCTTGGTAGTTCGGACTGGACTGTTCCCATGAGGCACAGGGTCAGAGCTGATTTGCATATAGCCAGTGTCTAGCCCAGGGTGGTGTGGAGTGCAAAAAAATGATGGATTTAGGCCCAGATCCTTGTACTGGGGTGAATGTATGACATTGTTCTACATTCTGTCCATCAACTGTGTTTTTTGAAATTTTCACCCCGAGTGGGCTGGGTATGCTCAGACGTGAGTCCCAGGCTCTCCACACAACTGGAGTCAAGCTATCCAGGCTGATGAAGGCTGATAGCCAGAAACCGGTCCTTGGATGCTTGATTCCAGTCTGGGAAAGACATGGCTTGGTAGTTCGGACTGGACTGATCCCATGAGGCACAGGGTCAGAGCTGATTTGCATATAGCCAGTTTCTAGCCCAGGGTGGTGTGGAGTGCAAAAAAATGATGGATTTAGGCCCAGATCCTTGTACTGGGGTGAATGTATGACATTGTTCTACATTCTGTCCATCAACTGTGTTTTTTGAAATTTTCACCCCGAGTGGTCTGGGTAGGCTCAGACGTGAGTCCCAGGCTCTCCACACCACTTGAGTCAAGCTATCCAGGCTGATGAAGGCTGATAGCCAGAAACCGGTCCTTGGATGCTTGATTCCGGTCTGGGAAAGACATGGCTTGGTAGTTCGGACTGGACTGTTCCCATGAGGCACAGGGTCAGAGCTGATTTGCATATAGCCAGTGTCTAACCCAGGGTGGTGTGGAGTGCAAAAAATGATGGATTTAGGCCCAGATCCTTGTACTGGGGTGAATGTATGACATTGTTCTACATTCTGTCCATCAACTGTGTTTTTTGAAATTTTCACCCCGAGTGGGCTGGGTATGCTCAGACGTGAGTCCCAGGCTCTCCACACCACTGGAGTCAATCTATCCAGGCTGATGAAGGCTGATAGCCAGAAACCGGTCCTTGGATGCTTGATTCCGGTCTGGGAAAGACATGGCTTGGTAGTTATGACTGGACTGTTCCCATGAGGCACAGGGTCAGAGCTCATTTGCATATAGCCAGTGTCTAACCCAGAGTGGTGTGGAGTGCAAAAAAATGATGGATTTAGGCCCGATCCTTGTACTGGGGTGAATGTATGACATTGTTCTACATTCTGTCCATCAACTGTGTTTTTTGAAATTTTCACCCCGAGTGGGCTGGGTATGCTTAGACGTGAGTCCCAGGCTCTCCACACCACTGGAGTCAAGCTATCCAGGCTGATAAAGACTGATAGCCAAAAACCGGTCCTTGGATGCTTGATTCCGGTCTGGGAAAGACATGGCTTGGTAGTTCGGACTGGACTGTTCCCATGAGGCACAGGGTCAGAGCTGATTTGCATATAGCCAGTGTCTAGCCCAGGGTGGTGTGGAGTGCAAAAAATGATGGATTTAGGCCCAGATCCTTGTACTGGGGTGAATGTATGACATTGTTCTACATTCTGTCCATCAACTGTGTTTTTTGAAATTTTCACCCCGAGTGGGCTGGGTATGCTCAGACGTGAGTCCCAGGCTCTCCACACCACTGGAGTCAAGCTATCCAGGCTGATGAAGGCTGATAGCCAGAAACCGGTCCTTGGATGCTTGATTCCGGTCTGGGAAAGACATGGCTTGGTAGTTCGGACTGGACTGATCCCATGAGGCACAGGGTCAGAGCTGATTTGCATATAGCCAGTGTCTAGCCCAGGGTGGTGTGGAGTGCAAAAAAATGATGGATTTAGGCCCAGATCCTTGTACTGGGGTGAATGTATGACATTGTTCTACATTCTGTCCATCAACTGTGTTTTTTGAAATTTTCACCCCGAGTGGGCTGGGTAGGCTCAGACGTGAGTCCCAGGCTCTCCACACCACTTGAGTCAAGCTATCCAGGCTGATGAAGGCTGATAGCCAGAAACCGGTCCTTGGATGCTTGATTCCGGTCTGGGAAAGACATGGCTTGGTAGTTCGGACTGGACTGTTCCCATGAGGCACAGGGTCAGAGCTGATTTGCATATAGCCAGTGTCTAACCCAGGGTGGTGTGGAGTGCAAAAAATGATGGATTTAGGCCCAGATCCTTGTACTGGGGTGAATGTATGACATTGTTCTACATTCTGTCCATCAACTGTGTTTTTTGAAATTTTCACCCCGAGTGGGCTGGGTATGCTCAGACGTGTGTCCCAGGCTCTCCACACCACTGGAGTCAAGCTATCCAGGCTGATGAAGGCTGATAGCCAGAAACCGGTCCTTGGATGCTTGATTCCGGTCTGGGAAAGACATGGCTTGGTAGTTCCGACTGGACTGTTCCCATGAGGCACAGGGTCAGAGCTGATTTGCATATAGCCAGTGTCTAACCCAGGGTGGTGTGGAGTGCAAAAAAATTATGGATTTAGGCCCAGATCCTTGTACTGGGGTGAATGTATGACATTGTTCTACATTCTGTCCATCAACTGTGTTTTTTGAAATTTTCACATCGAGTGGGCTGGGTATGCTCAGACGTGAGTCCCAGGTTCTCCACACCACTGGAGTCAAGCTATCCAGGCTGATGAAGGCTGATAGCAAGAAACCGGTCCTTGGATGCTTGATTCCGGTCTGGGAAAGACATGGCTTGGTAGTTCGGACTTGGGGTTGTCCCCATGAGGCACAGGGTCAGAGCTGATTTGCATATAGCCAGTGTCTAACCCAGGGTGGTGTGGAGTGTAAAAAAATGATGGATTTAGGCCCAGATCCTTGTACTGGGGTGAATGTATGACATTGTTCTACATTCTGTCCATCAACTGTGTTTTTTGAAATTTTCACCCCGAGTGGGCTGAGTATGCTCAGACGTGAGTCCCAGGCTCTCCACACCACTGGAGTCAAGCTATCCAGGCTGATGAAGGCTGATAGCCAGAAACCGGTCCTTCGATGCTTGATTCCGGTCTGGGAAAGACTTGGCTTGATAGTTCCGACTGGACTGTTCCCATGAGGCACAGGGTCAGAGCTGATTTGCATATAGCCAGTGTCTAGCCCAGGGTGGTGTGGAGTGCAAAAAAATGATGGATTTAGGCCCAGATCCTGAGCTGATTTGCATATAGCCAGTGTCTAACCCAGGGTGAGGTGGAGTGCAAAAAGATGATGGATTTAGGCCCAGATCCTTGTACTGGGGTGAATGTATGACATTGTTCTACATTCTGTCCATCAACTGTGTTTTTTGAAATTTTCACCCCGAGTGGGCTGGGTATGCTCAGACGTGAGTCCCAGGCTCTCCACACCACTGGAGTCAAGCTATCCAGGCTGATGAAGGCTGATAGCCAGAAACCGGTCCTTGGATGCTTGATTCCGGTCTGGGAAAGACATGGCTTGGTAGTTCGGACTGGACAGTTCCCATGAGGCACAGGGTCAGAGCTGATTTGCATATAGCCAGTGTCTAACCCAGGGTGGTGTGGAGTGCAAAAAAATGATGGATTTAGGCCCAGATCCTTGTACTGGGGTGAATGTATGACATTGTTCTACATTCTGTCCATCAACTGTGTTTTTTGAAATTTTCACCCCGAGTGGGCTGGGTATGCCCAGACGTGAGTCCCAGGCTCTCCACACCACTGGAGTCAAGCTATCCAGGCTGATGAAGGCTGATAGCCAGAAACCGGTCCTTGGATGCTTGATTCCGGTCTGGGAAAGACATGGCTTGGTAGTTCGGACTGGACTGTTCCCATGAGGCACAGGGTCAGAGCTGATTTGCATATAGCCAGTGTCTAACCCAGGGTGAGGTGGAGTGCAAAAAGATGATGGATTTAGGCCCAGATCCTTGTACTGGGGTGAATGTATGACATTGTTCTACATTCTGTCCATCAACTGTGTTTTTTGAAATTTTCACCCCGAGTGGGCTGGGTATGCTCAGACGTGAGTCCCAGGCTCTCCACACCACTGGAGTCAAGCTATCCAGGCTGATGAAGGCTGATAGCCAGAAACCGGTCCTTGGATGCTTGATTCCGGTCTGGGAAAGACATGGCTTGGTAGTTCGGATTGGAATGTTCCCATGAGGCACAGGGTCAGAGCTGATTTGCATATAGCCAGTGTCTAACCCAGGGTGGTGTGGAGTGCAAAAAAATGATGGATTTAGGCCCAGATCCTTGTACTGGGGTGAATGTATGACATTGTTCTACATTCTGTCCATCAACTGAGTTTTTTTAAATTTTCACCCCGAGTTGGCTGGGTATGCTCAGACGTGAGTCCCAGGCTCTCCACACCACTGGAGTCAAGCTATCCAGGCTGATGAAGGCTGATAGCCAGAAACCAGTCCTTGGATGCTTGATTCCGGTCTGGGAAAGACATGGCTTGGTAGTTCGGACTGGACTGTTCCCATGAGGCACAGGGTCAGAGCTGATTTGCATATAGCCAATGTCTAGCCCAGGGTGGTGTGGAGTGCAAAAAAATGATGGATTTAGGCCCAGATCCTTGTACTGGGGTGAATGTATGACATTGTTCTACATTCTGTCCATCAACTGTGTTTTTTAAAATTTTCACCCCGAGTGGGCTGGGTATGCTCAGACGTGAGTCACAGGCTCTCCACACCACTGGAGTCAAGCTATCCAGGCTGATGAAGGCTGATAGCCAGAAATCGGTCCTTGGATGCTTGATTCCGGTCTGGGAAAGACATGGCTTGGTAGTTCGGACTGGACTGTTCCCATGAGGCACAGGGTCAGAGCTGATTTGCATATAGCCAGTGTCTAACCCAGGGTGGTGTGGAGTGCAACAAAATGATGGATTTAGGCCCAGATCCTTGTACTGGGGTGTATGTATGACATTGTTCTACATTCTGTCCATCAACTGTGTCTTTTGAAATTTTCACCCCGAGTGGGCTGGGTATGCTCAGACATGAGTCCCAGGCTCTCCACACCACTGGAGTCAAGCTATCCAGGCTGATGAAGGCTGATAGCCAGAAACCGGTCCTTGGATGCTTGATTCCGGTCTGGGAAAGACATGGCTTGGTAGTTCGGACTGGACTGTTCCCATGAGGCACAGGGTCAGAGCTGATTTGCATATAGCCAGTGTCTAGCCCAGGGTGGTGTGGAGTGCAAAAAAAATATGGATTTAGGCCCAGATCCTTGTACTGGGGTGAATGTATGACATTGTTCTACATTCTGTCCATCAACTGTGTTTTTTTAAATTTTCACCCGAGTGGGCTGGGTATGCTCAGACGTGAGTCCCAGGCTCTCCACACCACTGGAGTCAAGCTATCCAGGCTGATGAAGGCTGATAGCCAGAAACCAGTCCTTGGATGCTTGATTCCGGTCTGGGAAAGACATGGCTTGGTAGTTCGAACTGGACTGTTCCCATGAGGCACAGGGTCAGAGCTGATTTGCATATAGCCAGTGTCTAACCCAGGGTGGTGTGGAGTGCAAACAAATGATGGATTTAGGCCCAGATCCTTGTACTGGGGTGAATGTATGACATTGTTCTACATTCTGTCCATCAACTGAGTTTTTTTAAATGTTCACCCCGAGTGGGCTGGGTATGCTCAGACGTGAGTCCCAGGCTCTCCACACCACTGGAGTCAAGCTATCCAGGCTGATGCAGGCTGATAGCCAGAAACCAGTCCTTGGATGCTTGATTCCGGTCTGGGAAAGACATGGCTTGGTAGTTCGGACTGGACTGTTCCCATGAGGCACAGGGTCAGAGCTGATTTGCATTTAGCCAGTGTCTAACCCAGGGTGGTGTGGCGTGCAAAAAACATGATGGATTTAGGCCCAGATCCTTGTACTGGGGTGTATGTATGACATTGTTCTACATTCTGTCCATCAACTGTGTCTTTTGAAATTTTCACCCCGAGTGGGCTGGGTATGCTCAGACGTGAGTCCCAGGCTCTCCACACCACTGGAGTCAAGCTTTCCAGGCTGATGAAGACTGATAGCCAGAAACCGGTCCTTGGATGCTTGATTCCAGTCTGGGAAAGACATAGCTTGGTAGTTCGGACTGGACTGTTCCCATGAGGCACAGGGTCAGAGCTGATTTGCATATAGCCAGTGTCTAGCCCAGGGTGGTGTGGAGTGCAAAATAATGATGGATTTAGGCCCAGATCCTTGTACTGGGGTGAATGTATGACATTGTTCTACATTCTGTCCATCAACTGTGTTTTTTGAAATTTTCACCCCAAGTGGGCTCTGTATGCTCAGACGTGAGTCCCAGGCTCTCCACACCACTGGAGTCAAGCTATCCAGGCTGATGAAGGCTGATAGCCAGAAACCGGTCCTTGGATGCTTGATTCCGGTCTGGGAAAGACATGGCTTGGTAGTTCGGACTGGACTGTTCCCATGAGGCACATGGTCAGAGCTGATTTGCATATAGCCAGTGTCTAGCCCAGGGTGGTGTGGAGTGCAAAAAAATGATGGATTTAGGCCTAGATCCTTGTACTGGGGTGAATGTATGACATTGTTCTACATTCTGTCCATCAACTGTGTTTTTTGAAATTTTCACCCCGAGTGGGCTGGGTATGCTCAGACGTGAGTCCCAGGCTCTCCACACCACTGGAGTCAAGCTATCCAGGCTGATGAAGGCTGATAGCCAGAAACCGGTCCTTGGATGCTTGATTCCGGTTTGGGAAAGACATGGCTTGGTAGTTCGGACTGGACTGTTCCCATGAGGCACAGGGTCAGAGCTCATTTGCATATAGCCAGTGTCTAACCCAGGGTGGTGTGGAGGGCAAAAAAATGATGGATTTAGGCCCAGATCCTTGTACTGGGGTGAATGTATGACATTGTTCTACATTCTGTCCATCAACTGTGTTTTTTGAAATTTTCACCCCGAGTGGGCTGGGTATGCTCAGACGTGAGTCCCAGGCTCTCCACACCACTGGAGTCAAGCTATCCAGGCTGATGAAGGCTGATAGCCAGAAACCGGTCCTTGGATGCTTGATTCCGGTCTGGGAAAGACATGGCTTGGTAGTTCGGACTGGACTGTTCCCATGAGGCACAGGGTCAGAGCTGATTTGCATATAGCCAGTGTCTAACCCAGGGTGGTGTGGAGTGCAAAAAAATGATGGATTTAGGCCCAGATCCTTGTACTGGGGTGAATGTATGACATTGTTCTACATTCTGTCCATCAACTGTGTTTTTTGAAATTTTCACCCCGAGTGGGCTGGGTATGCTCAGACGTGAGTCCCAGGCTCTCCACACCACTGGAGTCAAGCTATCCAAGCTGATGAAGGCTGATAGCCAGAAACCGGTCCTTGGATGCGTGATTCCGGTCTGGGAAAGACATGGCTTGGTAGTTCGGACTGGACTGTTCCCATGAGGCACAGGGTTAGGGCTGATTTGCATATAGCCAGTGTCTAACCTAGGGTGGTGTGGAGTGCAAAAAATATGATGGATTTAGGCCCAGATACTTGTACTGGGGTGAATGTATGACATTGTTCTACATTCTGTCCATCAACTGTGTTTTTTGAAATTTTCACCCCGAGTGGGCTGGGTATGCTCAGACGTGAGTCCCAGGCTCTCCACACCACTGGAGTCAAGCTATCCAGGCTGATGAAGGCTGATAGCCAGAAACCGGTCCTTGGATGCTTGATTCCGGTCTGGGAAAGACATGGCTTGGTAGTTCGGACTGAACTGTTCCCATGAGGCACAGGGTCAGAGATCATTTGCATATAGCCAGTGTCTAACCCAGGGTGGTGAGGAGTGCAAAAAAATGATGGATTTAGGCCTGATCCTTGTACTGGGGTGAATGTATGACATTGTTCTACATTCTGTCCATCAACTGTGTTTTTTGAAATTTTCACCCCGAGTGGGCTGGGTATGCTCAGACGTGAGTCCCAGGCTCTCCACACCACTGGAGTCAAGCTATCCAGGCTGATGAAGACTGATAGCCAGAAACCGGTCCTTGGATGCTTGATTCCGGTCTGGGAAAGACATGGCTTGGTAGTTCAGACTGGACTGTTCCCATGAGGCACAGGGTCAGAGCTGATTTGCATATAGCCAGTGTCTAGCCCAGGGTGGTGTGGAGTGCAAAAAAATTATGGATTTAGGCCCAGATCCTTGTACTGGGGTGAATGTATGACATTGTTCTACATTCTGTCCATCAACTGTGTTTTTTGAAATTTTCAACCCGAGTGGGCTCTGTATGCTCAGACGTGAGTCCCAGGCTCTCCACACCACTGGAGTCAAGCTATCCAGGCTGATGAAGGCTGATAGCCAGAAACCGGTCCTTGGATGCTTGATTCCGGCCTGGGAAAGACATGGCTCGGTAGTTCGGACTGGACTGTTCCCATGAGGCACAGGGTCAGAGCTGATTTGCATATAGCCAGTGTCTAGCCCAGGGTGGTGTGGAGTGCAAAAAAATGATGGATTTAGGCCCAGATCCTTGTACTGGGGTGAATGTATGACATTGTTCTACATTCTGTCCATCAACTGAGTTTTTTTAAATTTTCACCCCGAGTGGGCTGGGTATGCTCAGACGTGAGTCCCAGGCTCTCCACACCACTGGAGTCAAGCTATCCAGGCTGATGAAGGCTGATAGCCAGAAACCAGTCCTTGGATGCTTGATTCCGGTCTGGGAAAGACATGGCTTGGTAGTTCGGACTGGACTGTTCCCATGAGGCACAGGGTCAGAGCTGATTTGCATATAGCTAGTGTCTAACCCAGGGTGGTGTGGAGTGCAAAAAAATGATGGATTTAGGCCCAGATCCTTGTACTGGGGTGTATGTATGACATTGTTCTACATTCTGTCCATCAACTGTGTTTTTTTAAATTTTCACCCCGAGTGGCCTGGGTATGCTCAGACGTGAGTCCCAGGCTCACCACACCACTGGAGTCAAGCTATCCAGGCTGATGAAGACTGATAGCCAGAAACCGGTCCTTGGATGCTTGATTCCGGTCTGGGAAAGACATGGCTTGGTAGTTCGGACTGGACTGTTCCCATGAGGCACAGGGTCAGAGCTGATTTGCATATAGCCAGTGTCTAGCCCAGGGAGGTGTGGAGTGCAAAAAAATGATGGATTTAGGCCCAGATCCTTGTACTGGGGTGAATGTATGACATTCTTCTACATTCTGTCCATCAACTGTGTTTTTTAAAATTTTCACCCCGAGTGGGCTGGGTATGCTCAGACGTGAGTCCCAGGCTCTCCACACCACTGGAGTCAAGCTATCCAGGCTGATGAAGGCTGATAGCCAGAAATCGGTCCTTGGATACTTGATTCCGGTCTGGGAAAGACATGGCTTGGTAGTTCGGACTGGACTGTTCCCATGAGGCACAGGGTCAGAGCTGATTTGCATATAGCCAGTGTCTAGCCCAGGGTGGTGTGGAGTGCAAAATAATGATGGATTTAGGCCCAGATCCTTGTACTGGGGTGAATGTATGACATTGTTCTACATTCTGTCCATCAACTGTGTTTTTTGAAATTTTCACCCCGAGTGGGCTGGGTATGCTCAGACGTGAGTCCCAGGCTCTCCACACCACTGGAGTCAAGCTATCCAAGCTGATGAAGGCTGATAGCCAGAAACCGGTCCTTGGATGCGTGATTCCGGTCTGGGAAAGACATGGCTTGGTAGTTCGGACTGGACTGTTCCCATGAGGCACAGGGTTAGAGCTGATTTGCATATAGCCAGTGTCTAACCCAGGGTGGTGTGGAGTGCAAAAAATATGATGGATTTAGGCCCAGATACTTGTACTGGGGTGAATGTATGACATTGTTCTACATTCTGTCCATCAACTGTGTTTTTTGAAATTTTCACCCCGAGTGGGCTGGGTATGCTCAGACGTGAGTCCCAGGCTCTCCAGACCACTGGAGTCAAGCTATCCAGGCTGATGAAGGCTGATAGCCAGAAACCGGTCCTTGGATGCTTGATTCCGGTCTGGGAAAGACATGGCTTGGTAGTTCGGACTGGACTGTTCCCATGAGGCACAGGGTCAGAGCTCATTTGCATATAGCCAGTGTCTAACCCAGGGTGGTGAGGAGTGCAAAAAAATGATGGATTTAGGCCTGATCCTTGTACTGGGGTGAATGTATGACATTGTTCTACATTCTGTCCATCAACTGTGTTTTTTGAAATTTTCACCCCGAGTGGGCTGGGTATGCTCAGACGTGAGTCCCAGGCTCTCCACACCACTGGAGTCAAGCTATCCAGGCTGATGAAGACTGATAGCCAGAAACCGGTCCTTGGATGCTTGATTCCGGTCTGGTAAAGACATGGCTTGGTAGTTCGGACTGGACTGTTCCCATGAGGCACAGGGTCAGAGCTGATTTGCATATAGCCAGTGTCTAGCCCAGGGTGGTGTGGAGTGCAAAAAAATTATGGATTTAAGCCCAGATCCTTGTACTGGGGTGAATGTATGACATTGTTCCACATTCTGTCCATCAACTGTGTTTTTTGAAATTTTCAACCCGAGTGGGCTCTGTATGCTCAGACGTGAGTCCCAGGCTCTCCACACCACTGGAGTCAAGCTATCCAGGCTGATGAAGGCTGATAGCCAGAAACCGGTCCTTGGATGCTTGATTCCGGCCTGGGAAAGACATGGCTTGGTAGTTCGGACTGGACTGTTCCCATGAGGCACAGGGTCAGAGCTGATTTGCATTTAGCCAGTGTCTAGCCCAGGGTGGTGTGGAGTGCAAAAAAATGATGGATTTAGGCCCAGATCCTTGTACTGGGGTGAATGTATGACATTGTTCTACATTCTGTCCATCAACTGTGTTTTTTGAAATTTTCACCCGAGTGGGCTGGGTATGCTCAGACGTGAGTCCCAGGCTCTCCACACCACTGGAGTCAAGCTATCCAAGCTGATGAAGGCTGATAGCCAGAAACCGGTCCTTGGAGGCTTGATTCCGGTCTGGGAAAGACATGGCTTGGTAGTTCGGACTGGACTGTTCCCATGAGGCACAGGGTCAGAGCTAATTTGCATATAGCCAGTGTCTAACCCAGGGTGGTGTGGAGTGCAAAAAAATGATGGATTTAGGCCCAGATCCTTGTACTGGGGTGAATGTATGACATTGTTCTACATTCTGTCCATCAACTGTGTTTTTTAAAATTTTCACCCCGAGTGGGCTGGGTATGCTCAGACGTGAGTCCCAGGCTCTCCACACCACTGGAGTCAAGCTATCCAGGCTGATGAAGGCTGATAGCCAGAAATCGGTCCTTGGATGCTTGATTCCGGTCTGGGAAAGACCTGGCTTGGTAGTTCGGACTGGACTGTTCCCATGAGGCACAGGGTCAGAGCTGATTTGCATATAGCCAGTGTCTAGCCCAGGGTGGTGTGGAGTGCAAAAAAATGATGGATTTAGGCCCAGATCCTGGTACTGGGGTGAATGTATGACATTGTTCTACATTCTGTCCATCAACTGTGTTTTTTGAAATTTTCACCCCGAGTGGGCTGGGTATGCTCAGACGTGAGTCCCAGGCTCTCCACACCACTGGAGTCAAGCTATCCAAGCTGATGAAGGCTGATAGCCAGAAACCGGTCCTTGGATGCGTGATTCCGGTCTGGGAAAGACATGGCTTGGTAGTTCGGACTGGACTGTTCCCATGAGGCACAGGGTTAGAGCTGATTTGCATATAGCCAGTGTCTAACCCAGGGTGGTGTGGAGTGCAAAAAATATGATGGATTTAGGCCCAGATACTTGTACTGGGGTGAATGTGTGACATTGTTCTACATTCTATCCATCAACTGTGTTTTTTGAAATTTTCACCCCGAGTGGGCTGGGTATGCTCAGACGTGAGTCCCAGGCTCTCCACACCACTGGAGTCAAGCTATCCAGGATGATGAAGGCTGATAGCCAGAAACCGGTCCTTGGATGCTTGATTCCGGTCTGGGAAAGACATGGCTTGGTAGTTCGGACTGGACTGTTCCCATGAGGCACAGGGTCAGAGCTCATTTGCATATAGCCAGTGTCTAACCCAGGGTGGTGAGGAGTGCAAAAAAATGATGGATTTAGGCCTGATCCTTGTACTGGGGTGAATGTATGACATTGTTCTACATTCTGTCCATCAACTGTGTTTTTTGAAATTTTCACCCCGAGTGGGCTGGGTATGCTCAGACGTGAGTCCCAGGCTCTCCACACCACTGGAGTCAAGCTATCCAGGCTGATGAAGACTGATAGCCAGAAACCGGTCCTTGGATGCTTGATTCCGGTCTGGGAAAGACATGGCTTGGTAGTTCGGACTGGACTGTTCCCATGAGGCACAGGGTCAGAGCTGATTTGCATATAGCCAGTGTCTAGCCCAGGGTGGTGTGGAGTGCAAAAAAATTATGGATTTAGGCCCAGATCCTTGTACTGGGGTGAATGTATGGCATTGTTCTACATTCTGTCCATCAACTGTGTTTTTTGAAATTTTCAACCCGAGTGGGCTCTGTATGCTCAGACGTGAGTCCCAGGCTCTCCACACCACTGGAGTCAAGCTATCCAGGCTGATGAAGGCTGATAGCCAGAAACCGGTCCTTGGATGCTTGATTCCGGCCTGGGAAAGACATGGCTTGGTAGTTCGGACTGGACTGTTCCCATGAGGCACAGGGTCAGAGCTGATTTGCATATAGCCAGTGTCTAGCCCAGGGTGGTGTGGAGTGCAAAAAAATGATGGATTTAGGCCCAGATCCTTGTACTGGGGTGAATGTATGACATTGTTCTACATTCTGTCCATCAACTGTGTTTTTTGAAATTTTCACCCGAGTGGGCTGGGTATGCTCAGACGTGAGTCCCAGGCTCTCCACACAACTGGAGTCAAGCTATCCAGGCTGATGAAGGCTGATAGCCAGAAACCGGTCCTTGGAGGCTTGATTCCGGTCTGGGAAAGACATGGCTTGGTAGTTCGGACTGGACTGTTCCAATGAGGCACAGGGTCAGAGCTAATTTGCATATAGCCAGTGTCTAACCCAGGGTGGTGTGGAGTGCAAAAAAATGATGGATTTAGGCCCAGATCCTTGTACTGGGGTGAATGTATGACATTGTTCTACATTCTGTCCATCAACTGTGTTTTTTGAAATTTTCACCCCGAGTGGGCTGGGTATGCTCAGACGTGAGTCCCAGGCTCTCCACACCACTGGAGTCAAGCTATCCAGGCTGATGAATACTGATAGCCAGAAACCGGTCCTTGGATGCTTGATTCCGGTCTGGGAAAGACATGGCTTGGTAGTTCGGACTGGACTGTTCCCATGAGGCACAGGGTCTGAGCTGATTTGCATATAGCCAGTGTCTAACCCAGGGTGGTGTGGAGTGCAAAAAAATGATGGATTTAGGCCCAGATCCTTGTACTGGGGTGAATGTATGACATTGTTCTACATTCTGTCCATCAACTGTGTTTTTTTTAATTTTCACCCCGAGTGGGCTGGGTATGCTCAGACGTGAGTCCCAGGCTCTCCACACCACTGGAGTCAAGCTATCCAGGCTAATGAAGGCTGATAGCCAGAAACCGGTCCATGGATGCTTGATTCCGGTCTGGGAAAGACATGGCTTGGTAGTTCGGACTGGACTGTTCCCATGAGGCACAGGGTCAGAGCTGATTTGCATATAGCCAGTGTCTAACCCAGGGTGGTGTGGAGTGCAAAAAAATGATGGATTTAGGCCCAGATCCTTGTACTGGCGTGAATGTATGACATTGTTCTACATTCTGTCCATCAACTGTGTTTTTTTTAATTTTCACCCCGAGTGGGCTGGGTATGCTCAGATGTGAGTCCCAGGCTCTCCACACCACTGGAGTCAAGCTATCCAGGCTGATGAAGGCTGATAGCCAGAAACCGGTCCTTGGATGCTTGATTCCGGTCTGGGAAAGACATGGCTTGGTAGTTCGAACTGGACTGTTCCCATGAGGCACAGGAGCAGAGCTGATTTGCATATAGCCAGTGTCTAACCCAGGGTGGTGTGGAGTGCAAAAAAATGATGGATTTAGGCCCAGATCCTTGTACTGCGGTGAATGTATGACATTGTTCTACATTCTGTCCATCAACTGAGTTTTTTTAAATTTTCACCCCGAGTGGGCTGGGTATGCTCAGACGTGAGTCCCAGGCTCTCCACACCACTGGAGTCAAGCTATCCAGGCTGATGCAGGCTGATAGCCAGAAACCAGTCCTTGGATGCTTGATTCCGGTCTAGGAAAGACATGGCTTGGTAGTTCGGACTGGACTGTTCCCATGAGGCACAGGGTCAGAGCTGATTTGCATATAGCCAGTGTCTAACCCAGGGTGGTGTGGAGTGCAAAACAATGATGGATTTAGGCCCAGATCCTTGTACTGGGGTGAATGTATGACATTGTTCTACATTCTGTCCATCAACTGTGTTTTTTGAAATTTTCACCCCGAGTGGGCTGGGTATGCTCAGACGTGAGTCCCAGGCTCTCCACACCACTGGAGTCAAGCTATCCAGGCTGATGAATACTGATAGCCAGAAACCGGTCCTTGGATGCTTGATTCCGGTCTGGGAAAGACATGGCTTGGTAGTTCGGACTGGACTGTTCCCATGAGGCACAGGGTCTGAGCTGATTTGCATATAGCCAGTGTCTAACCCAGGGTGGTGTGGAGTGCAAAAAAATGATGGATTTAGGCTCAGATCCTTGTACTGGGGTGAATGTATGACATTGTTCTACATTCTGTCCATCAACTGTGTTTTTTTAAATTTTCACCCCGAGTGGGCTGGGTATGCTCAGACGTGAGTCCCAGGCTCTCCACACCACTGGAGTCAAGCTATCCAGGCTGATGAAGGCTGATAGCCAGAAACCGGTCCATGGATGCTTGATTCCGGTCTGGGAAAGACATGGCTTGGTAGTTCGGACTGGACTGTTCCCATGAGGCACAGGGTTAGAGCTGATTTGCATATAGCCAGTGTCTAACCCAGGGTGGTGTGGAGTGCAAAAAATATGATGGATTTAGGCCCAGATACTTGTACTGGGGTGAATGTGTGACATTGTTCTACATTCTATCCATCAACTGTGTTTTTTGAAATTTTCACCCCGAGTGGGCTGGGTATGCTCAGACGTGAGTCCCAGGCTCTCCACACCACTGGAGTCAAGCTATCCAGGATGATGAAGGCTGATAGCCAGAAACCGGTCCTTGGATGCTTGATTCCGGTCTGGGAAAGACATGGCTTGGTAGTTCGGACTGGACTGTTCCCATGAGGCACAGGGTCAGAGCTCATTTGCATATAGCCAGTGTCTAACCCAGGGTGGTGAGGAGTGCAAAAAAATGATGGATTTAGGCCTGATCCTTGTACTGGGGTGAATGTATGACATTGTTCTACATTCTGTCCATCAACTGTGTTTTTTGAAATTTTCACCCCGAGTGGGCTGGGTATGCTCAGACGTGAGTCCCAGGCTCTCCACACCACTGGAGTCAAGCTATCCAGGCTGATGAAGACTGATAGCCAGAAACCGGTCCTTGGATGCTTGATTCCGGTCTGGGAAAGACATGGCTTGGTAGTTCGGACTGGACTGTTCCCATGAGGCACAGGGTCAGAGCTGATTTGCATATAGCCAGTGTCTAGCCCAGGGTGGTGTGGAGTGCAAAAAAATTATGGATTTAGGCCCAGATCCTTGTACTGGGGTGAATGTATGGCATTGTTCTACATTCTGTCCATCAACTGTGTTTTTTGAAATTTTCAACCCGAGTGGGCTCTGTATGCTCAGACGTGAGTCCCAGGCTCTCCACACCACTGGAGTCAAGCTATCCAGGCTGATGAAGGCTGATAGCCAGAAACCGGTCCTTGGATGCTTGATTCCGGCCTGGGAAAGACATGGCTTGGTAGTTCGGACTGGACTGTTCCCATGAGGCACAGGGTCAGAGCTGATTTGCATATAGCCAGTGTCTAGCCCAGGGTGGTGTGGAGTGCAAAAAAATGATGGATTTAGGCCCAGATCCTTGTACTGGGGTGAATGTATGACATTGTTCTACATTCTGTCCATCAACTGTGTTTTTTGAAATTTTCACCCGAGTGGGCTGGGTATGCTCAGACGTGAGTCCCAGGCTCTCCACACCACTGGAGTCAAGCTATCCAGGCTGATGAAGGCTGATAGCCAGAAACCGGTCCTTGGAGGCTTGATTCCGGTCTGGGAAAGACATGGCTTGGTAGTTCGGACTGGACTGTTCCAATGAGGCACAGGGTCAGAGCTAATTTGCATATAGCCAGTGTCTAACCCAGGGTGGTGTGGAGTGCAAAAAAATGATGGATTTAGGCCCAGATCCTTGTACTGGGGTGAATGTATGACATTGTTCTACATTCTGTCCATCAACTGTGTTTTTTGAAATTTTCACCCCGAGTGGGCTGGGTATGCTCAGACGTGAGTCCCAGGCTCTCCACACCACTGGAGTCAAGCTATCCAGGCTGATGAATACTGATAGCCAGAAACCGGTCCTTGGATGCTTGATTCCGGTCTGGGAAAGACATGGCTTGGTAGTTCGGACTGGACTGTTCCCATGAGGCACAGGGTCTGAGCTGATTTGCATATAGCCAGTGTCTAACCCAGGGTGGTGTGGAGTGCAAAAAAATGATGGATTTAGGCCCAGATCCTTGTACTGGGGTGAATGTATGACATTGTTCTACATTCTGTCCATCAACTGTGTTTTTTTAAATTTTCACCCCGAGTGGGCTGGGTATGCTCAGACGTGAGTCCCAGGCTCTCCACACCACTGGAGTCAAGCTATCCAGGCTAATGAAGGCTGATAGCCAGAAACCGGTCCATGGATGCTTGATTCCGGTCTGGGAAAGACATGGCTTGGTAGTTCGGACTGGACTGTTCCCATGAGGCACAGGGTCAGAGCTGATTTGCATATAGCCAGTGTCTAACCCAGGGTGGTGTGGAGTGCAAAAAAATGATGGATTTAGGCCCAGATCCTTGTACTGGCGTGAATGTATGACATTGTTCTACATTCTGTCCATCAACTGTGTTTTTTTTAATTTTCACCCCGAGTGGGCTGGGTATGCTCAGATGTGAGTCCCAGGCTCTCCACACCACTGGAGTCAAGCTATCCAGGCTGATGAAGGCTGATAGCCAGAAACCGGTCCTTGGATGCTTGATTCCGGTCTGGGAAAGACATGGCTTGGTAGTTCGAACTGGACTGTTCCCATGAGGCACAGGAGCAGAGCTGATTTGCATATAGCCAGTGTCTAACCCAGGGTGGTGTGGAGTGCAAAAAAATGATGGATTTAGGCCCAGATCCTTGTACTGCGGTGAATGTATGACATTGTTCTACATTCTGTCCATCAACTGAGTTTTTTAAAATTTTCACCCCGAGTGGGCTGGGTATGCTCAGACGTGAGACCCAGGCTCTCCACACCACTGGAGTCAAGCTATCCAGGCTGATGCAGGCTGATAGCCAGAAACCAGTCCTTGGATGCTTGATTCCGGTCTAGGAAAGACATGGCTTGGTAGTTCGGACTGGACTGTTCCCATGAGGCACAGGGTCAGAGCTGATTTGCATATAGCCAGTGTCTAACCCAGGGTGGTGTGGAGTGCAAAACAATGATGGATTTAGGCCCAGATCCTTGTACTGGGGTGAATGTATGACATTGTTCTACATTCTGTCCATCAACTGTGTTTTTTGAAATTTTCACCCCGAGTGGGCTGGGTATGCTCAGTCGTGAGTCCCAGGCTCTCCACACCACTGGAGTCAAGCTATCCAGGCTGATGAATACTGATAGCCAGAAACCGGTCCTTGGATGCTTGATTCCGGTCTGGGAAAGACATGGCTTGGTAGTTCGGACTGGACTGTTCCCATGAGGCACAGGGTCTGAGCTGATTTGCATATAGCCAGTGTCTAACCCAGGGTGGTGTGGAGTGCAAAAAAATGATGGATTTAGGCCCAGATCCTTGTACTGGGGTGAATGTATGACATTGTTCTACATTCTGTCCATCAACTGTGTTTTTTTAAATTTTCACCCCGAGTGGGCTGGGTATGCTCAGACGTGAGTCCCAGGCTCTCCACACCACTGGAGTCAAGCTATCCAGGCTGATGAAGGCTGATAGCCAGAAACCGGTCCATGGATGCTTGATTCCGGTCTGGGAAAGACATGGCTTGGTAGTTCGGACTGGACTGTTCCCATGAGGCACAGGGTCAGAGCTGATTTGCATATAGCCAGTGTCTAACCCAGGGTGGTGTGGAGTGCAAAAAAATGATGGATTTAGGCCCAGATCCTTGTACTGGCGTGAATGTATGACATTGTTCTACATTCTGTCCATCAACTGTGTTTTTTTTAATTTTCACCCCGAGTGGGCTGGGTATGCTCAGACGTGAGTCCCAGGCTCTCCACACCACTGGAGTCAAGCTATCCAGGCTGATGAAGGCTGATAGCCAGAAACCGGTCCTTGGATGCTTGATTCCGGTCTGGGAAAGACATGGCTTGGTAGTTCGAACTGGACTGTTCCCATGAGGCACAGGAGCAGAGCTGATTTGCATATAGCCAGTGTCTAACCCAGGGTGGTGTGGAGTGCAAAAGAATGATGGATTTAGGCCCAGATCCTTGTACTGGGGTGAATGTATGACATTGTTCTACATTCTGTCCATCAACTGAGTTTTTTTAAATTTTCACCCCGAGTGGGCTGGGTATGCTCAGACGTGAGTCCCAGGCTCTCCACACCACTGGAGTCAAGCTATCCAGGCTGATGCAGGCTGATAGCCAGAAACCAGTCCTTGGATGCTTGATTCCGGTCTAGGAAAGACATGGCTTGGTAGTTCGGACTGGACTGTTCCCATGAGGCACAGGGTCAGAGCTGATTTGCATATAGCCAGTGTCTAACCCAGGGTGGTGTGGAGTGCAAAACAATGATGGATTTAGGCCCAGATCCTTGTACTGGGGTGAATGTATGACATTGTTCTACATTCTGTCCGTCAACTGTGTTTTTTGAAATGTTCACCCCGAGTGGGCTGGGTATGCTCAGACGTGAGTCCCAGGCTCTCCACACCACTGGAGTCAAGCTATCCAGGCTGATGAAGGCTGATAGCCAGAAACCGGTCCTTGGATGCTCGATTCCGGTCTGGGAAAGACATGGCTTGGTAGTTCGGACTGGAATGTTCCCATGAGGCACAGGGTCAGAGCTGATTTGCATATAGCCAGTGTCTAACTCAGGGTGGTGTGGAGTGCAAAAAAATGATGGATTTAGGCCCAGATCCTTGTACTGGGGTGAATGTATGACATTGTTCTACATTCTGTCCATCAACTGAGTTTTTTTAAATTTTCACCCCGAGTGGGCTGGGTATGCTCAGACGTGAGTCCCAGGCTCTCCACACTACTGGAGTCAAGCTATCCAGGCTGATGAAGGCTGATAGCCAGAAACCAGTCCTTGGATGCTTGATTCCGGTCTGGGAAAGACATGGCTTGGTAGTTCGGACTGGACTGTTCCCATGAGGCACAGGGTCAGAGCTGATTTGCATATAGCTAGTGTCTAACCCAGGGTGGTGTGGAGTGCAAAAAAATGATGGATTTAGGCCCAGATCCTTGTACTGGGGTGTATGTATGACATTGTTCTACATTCTGTCCATCAACTGTGTTTTTTGAAATTTTCACCCCGAGTGGCCTGGGTATGCTCAGACGTGAGTCCCAGGCTCACCACACCACTGGAGTCAAGCTATCCAGGCTGATGAAGACTGATAGCCAGAAACCGGTCCTTGGATGCTTGATTCCGGTCTGGGAAAGACATGGCTTGGTAGTTCGGACTGGACTGTTCCCATGAGGCACAGGGTCAGAGCTGATTTGCATATAGCCAGTGTCTAGCCCAGGGTGGTGTGGAGTGCAAAAAAATGATGGATTTAGGCCCAGATCCTTGTACTGGGGTGAATGTATGACATTGTTCTACATTCTGTCCATCAACTGTGTTTTTTAAAATTTTCACCCCGAGTGGGCTGGGTATGCTCAGACGTGAGTCCCAGGCTCTCCACACCACTGGAGTCAAGCTATCCAGGCTGATGAAGGCTGATAGCCAGAAATCGGTCCTTGGATGCTTGATTCCGGTCTGGGAAAGACATGGCTTGGTAGTTCGGACTGGACTGTTCCCATGAGGCACAGGGTCAGAGCTGATTTGCATATAGCCAGTGTCTAGCCCAGGGTGGTGTGGAGTGCAAAAAAATGATGGATTTAGGCCCAGATCCTTGTACTGGGGTGAATGTATGACATTGTTCTACATTCTGTCCATCAACTGTGTTTTTTGAAATTTTCACCCCGAGTGGGCTGGGTATGCTCAGACGTGAGTCCCAGGCTCTCCACATCACTGGAGTCAAGCTATCCAAGCTGATGAAGGCTGATAGCCAGAAACCGGTCCTTGGATGCATGATTCCGGTCTGGGAAAGACATGGCTTGGTAGTTCGGACTGGACTGTTCCCATGAGGCACAGGGTTAGAGCTGATTTGCATATAGCCAGTGTCTAACCCAGGGTGGTGTGGAGTGCAAAAAATATGATGGATTTAGGCCCAGATACTTGTACTGGGGTGAATGTATGACATTGTTCTACATTCTGTCCATCAACTGTGTTTTTTTAAATTTTCACCCCGAGTGGGCTGGGTATGCTCAGACGTGAGTCCCAGGCTCTCCACACCACTGTAGTCAAGCTATATAGGCTGATGAAGGCTGATAGCCAGAAACCGGTCCTTGGATGCTTGATTCCGGTCTGGGAAAGACATGGCTTGGTAGTTCGGACTGGACTGTTCCCATGAGGCACAGGGTCAGAGCTGATTTGCATATAGCCAGTGTCTAACCCAGGGTGGTGTGGAGTGCAAATAAATGATGGATTTAGGCCCAGATCCTTGTACTGGGGTGAATGTATGACATTGTTCTTCATTCTGTCCATCAACTGTGTTTTTTTAAATTTTCACCCGAGTGGGCTGGGTATGCTCAGACGTGAGTCCCAGGCTCTCCACGCCACTGGAGTCAAGCTATCCAGGCTGATGAAGGCTGATAGCCAGAAACCGGTCCTTGGATGCTTGATTCCGGTCTGGGAAAGACATGGCTTGGTAGTTCGGACTGGACTGTTCCCATGAGGCACAGGGTCAGAGCTGATTTGCATATAGCCAGTGTCTAACCCAGGGTGGTGTGGAGTGCAAAAAATGATGGATTTAGGCCCAGATCCTTGTACTGGAGTGAATGTATGACATTGTTCTACATTCTGTTCATCAACTGTGTTTTTTGAAATTTTCACCCCGAGTGGGCTGGGTATGCTCAGACGTGAGTCCCAGGCTCTCCACACCACTGGAGTCAAGCTATCCAGGCTGATGAAGGCGGATAGCCAGAAACCGGTCCTTGGATGCTTGATTCCGGTCTGGGAAAGACATGGCTTGGTAGTTCGGACTGGACTGTTCCCATGAGGCACAGGGTCAGAGCTCATTTGCATATAGCCAGTGTCTAACCCAGGGTGGTGTGGAGTGCAAAAGAATGATGGATTTAGGCCCAGATCCTTGTACTGGGGTGAATGTATGACATTGTTCTACATTCTGTCCATCAACTGTGTTTTTTGAAATTTTCACCCCGAGTGGGCTGGGTATGCTCAGACGTGAGTCCCAGGTTCTCCACACCACTGGAGTCAAGCTATCCAGGCTGATGAAGGCTGATAGCCAGAAACCGGTCCTTGGATGCTTGATTCCGGTCTGGGAAAGACATGGCTTGGTAGTTCGGACTGGACTGTTCCCATGAGGCACAGGGTCAGAGCTGATTTGCATATAGCCAGTGTCTAACCCAGGGTGGTGTGGAGTGCAAAAAAATGATGGATTTAGGCCCAGATCCTTGTACTGGGGTGAATGTATGACATTGTTCTACATTCTGTCCATCAACTGTGTTTTTTGAAATTTTCACCCCGAGTGGGCTGGGTATGCTCAGACGTGAGTCCCAGGCTCTCCACACCACTGGAGTCAAGCTATCCAGGCTGATGAAGGCTGATAGCCAGAAACCGGTCCTTGGATGCTTGATTCCGGTCTGGGAAAGACATGGCTTGGTAGTTCGGACTGGACTGTTCCCATGAGGCACAGGGTCAGAGCTGATTTGCATATAGCCAGTGTCTAACCCAGGGTGGTTTGGAGTGCAAAAAATGATGGATTTAGGCCCAGATCCTTGTACTGTGGTGAATGTATGACATTGTTCTACATTCTGTCCATCAACTGTGTTTTTTGAAATTTTCACCCCGAGTGGGCTGGGTATGCTCAGACGTGAGTCCCAGGCTCTCCACACCACTGGAGTCAAGCTATCCAGGCTGATGAAGGCTGATAGCCAGAAACCGGTCCTTGGATGCTTGATTCCGGTCTGGGAAAGACATGGCTTGGTAGTTCGGACTGGACTGTTCCCATGAGGCACAGGGTCAGAGCTGATTTGCATATAGCCAGTGTCTAACCCAGGGTGGTGTGGAGTGCAAAAAAATGATGGATTTAGGCCCAGATCCTTGTACTGGGGTGAATGTATGACATTGTTCTACATTCTGTCCATCAACTGTGTTTTTTGAAATTTTCACCCCGAGTGGGCTGGGTATGCTCAGACGTGAGTCCCAGGCTCTCCACACCACTGGAGTCAAGCTATCCAGGCTGATGAAGGCTGATAGCCAGAAACCGGTCCTTGGATGCTGGATTCCGGTCTGGGAAAGACAGGGCTTGGTAGTTGGGACTGGACTGTTCCCATGAGGCACAGGGTCAGAGCTGATTTGCATATAGCCAGTGTCTAACCCAGGGTGGTGTGGAGTGCAAAAAAATGATGGATTTAGGCCCAGATCCTTGTACTGGGGTGAATGTATGACATTGTTCTACATTCTGTCCATCAACTGTGTTTTTTGAAATTTTCACCCCGAGTGGGCTGGGAATGCTCAGACGTGAGTCCCAGGCTCTCCACACCACTGGAGTCAAGCTATCCAGGCTGATGAAGGCTGATAGCCAGAAACCGGTCCTTGGATGCTTGGTTCCGGTCTGGGAAAGACATGGCTTGGTAGTTCGGACTGGACTGTTCCCATGAGGCACAGGGTCAGAGCTTATTTGCATATAGCCAGTGTCTAGCCCAGGGTGGTGTGGAGTGCAAAATAATGATGGATTTAGGCCCAGATCCTTGTACTGGGGTGAATGTATGACATTGTTCTACATTCTGTCCATCAACTGTGTTTTTTGAAATTTTCACCCCGAGTGGGCTGGGAATGCTCAGACGTGAGTCCCAGGCTCTCCACACCACTGGAGTCAAGCTATCCAGGCTGATGAAGGCTGATAGCCAGAAACCAGTCCTTGGATGCTTGGTTCCGGTCTGGGAAAGACATGGCTTGGTAGTTCGGACTGGACTGTTCCCATGAGGCACAGGGTCAGAGCTCATTTGCATATAGCCAGTGTCTAACCCAGGGTGGTGTGGAGTGCAAAAAAATGATGGATTTAGGCCCGATCCTTGTACTGGGGTGAATGTATGACATTGTTCTACATTCTGTCCATCAACTGTGTTTTTTTAAATTTTCACCCCGAGTGGGCTGGGTATGCTCAGACGTGAGTCCCAGGCTCTCCACACCACTGGAGTCAAGCTATCCAGGCTGATGAAGGTTGATAGCCAGAAACCGGTCCTTGGATGCTTGGTTCCGGTCTGGGAAAGACATGGCTTGGTAGTTCGGACTGGACTGTTCCCATGAGGCACAGGGTCAGAGCTCATTTGCATATAGCCAGTGTCTAACCCAGGGTGGTGTGGAGTGCAAAAAAATGATGGATTTAGGCCCGATCCTTGTACTGGGGTGAATGTATGGCATTGTTCTACATTCTGTCCATCAACTGTGTTTTTTAAAATTTTCACCCCGAGTGGGCTGGGAATGCTCAGACGTGAGTCCCAGGCTCTCCACACCACTGGAGTCAAGCTATCCAGGCTGATGAAGGCTGATAGCCAGAAACCGGTCCTTGGATGCTTGATTCCGGTCTGGGAAAGACATGGCTTGGTAGTTCGGACTGGACTGTTCCCATGAGGCACTGGGTCAGAGCTGATTTGCATATAGCCAGTGTCTAACCCAGGGTGGTGTGGAGTGCAAAAAAATGATGGATTTAGGCCCAGATCCTTGTACTGGGGTGAATGTATGACATTGTTCTACATTCTGTCCATCAACTGTGTTTTTTGAAATTTTCACCCCGAGTGGGCTGGGTATGCTCAGACGTGAGTCCCAGGCTTTCCACACCACTGGAGTCAAGCTATCCAGGCTGAAGAAGGCTGATAGCCAGAAACCGGTCCTTGGATGCTTGATTCCGGTCTGGGAAAGACATGGCTTGGTAGTTCGGACTGGACTGTTCCCATGAGGCACAGGGTCAGAGCTGATTTGCATATAGCCAGTGTCTAACCCAGGGTGGTGTGGAGTGCAAAAAAATGATGGATTTAGGCCCAGATCCTTGTACTGGGGTGAATGTATGACATTGTTCTACATTCTGTCCATCAACTGTGTTTTTTGAAATTTTCACCCCGAGTGGGCTGGGTATGCTCAGACGTGAGTCCCAGGCTCTCCACACCACTGGAGTCAAGCTATCCAGGCTGATGAAGGCTGATAGCCAGAAACCGGTCCTTGGATGCTGGATTCCGGTCTGGGAAAGACAGGGCTTGGTAGTTGGGACTGGACTGTTCCCATGAGGCACAGGGTCAGAGCTGATTTGCATATAGCCAGTGTCTAACCCAGGGTGGTGTGGAGTGCAAAAAAATGATGGATTTAGGCCCAGATCCTTGTACTGGGGTGAATGTATGACATTGTTCTACATTCTGTCCATCAACTGTGTTTTTTGAAATTTTCACCCCGAGTGGGCTGGGAATGCTCAGACGTGAGTCCCAGGCTCTCCACACCACTGGAGTCAAGCTATCCAGGCTGATGAAGGCTGATAGCCAGAAACCGGTCCTTGGATGCTTGGTTCCGGTCTGGGAAAGACATGGCTTGGTAGTTCGGACTGGACTGTTCCCATGAGGCACAGGGTCAGAGCTGATTTGCATATAGCCAGTGTCTAGCCCAGGGTGGTGTGGAGTGCAAAATAATGATGGATTTAGGCCCAGATCCTTGTACTGGGGTGAATGTATGACATTGTTCTACATTCTGTCCATCAACTGTGTTTTTTGAAATTTTCACCCCGAATGGGCTGGGAATGCTCAGACGTGAGTCCCAGGCTCTCCACACCACTGGAGTCAAGCTATCCAGGCTGATGAAGGCTGATAGCCAGAAACCGGTCCTTGGATGCTTGGTTCCGGTCTGGGAAAGACATGGCTTGGTAGTTCGGACTGGACTGTTCCCATGAGGCACAGGGTCAGAGCTCATTTGCATATAGCCAGTGTCTAACCCAGGGTGGTGTGGAGTGCAAACAAATGATGGATTTAGGCCCGATCCTTGTACTGGGGTGAATGTATGACATTGTTCTACATTCTGTCCATCAACTGTGTTTTTTGAAATTTTCACCCCGAGTGTGCTGGGTATGCTCAGACGTGAGTCCCAGGCTCTCCACACCACTGGAGTCAAGCTATCCAGGCTGATGAAGGTTGATAGCCAGAAACCGGTCCTTGGATGCTTGGTTCCGGTCTGGGAAAGACATGGCTTGGTAGTTCGGACTGGACTGTTCCCATGAGGCACAGGGTCAGAGCTCATTTGCATATAGCCAGTGTCTAACCCAGGGTGGTGTGGAGTGCAAAAAAATGATGGATTTAGGCCCGATCCTTGTACTGGGGTGAATGTATGGCATCGTTCTACATTCTGTCCATCAACTGTGTTTTTTGAAATTTTCACCCCGAGTGGGCTGGGAATGCTCAGACGTGAGTCCCAGGCTCTCCACACCACTGGAGTCAAGCTATCCAGGCTGATGAAGGCTGATAGCCAGAAACCGGTCCTTGGATGCTTGATTCCGGTCTGGGAAAGACATGGCTTGGTAGTTCGGACTGGACTGTTCCCATGAGGCACTGGGTCAGAGCTGATTTGCATATAGCCAGTGTCTAACCCAGGGTGGTGTGGAGTGCAAAAAAATGATGGATTTAGGCCCAGATCCTTGTACTGGGGTGAATGTATGACATTGTTCTACATTCTGTCCATCAACTGTGTTTTTTGAAATTTTCACCCCGAGTGGGCTGGGTATGCTCAGACGTGAGTCCCAGGCTCTCCACACCACTGGAGTCAAGCTATCCAGGCTGATGAAGGCTGATAGCCAGAAACCGGTCCTTGGATGCTTGATTCCGGTCTGGGAAAGACATGGCTTGGTAGTTCGGATTGGACTGTTCCTATGAGGCACAGGGTCAGAGCTGATTTGCATATAGCCAGTGTCTAACCCAGGGTGGTGTGGAGTGCAAAAAAATGATGGATTGAGGCCCAGATCCTTGTACTGGGGTGAATGTATGACATTGTTCTACATTCTGTCCATCAACTGTGTTTTTTGAAATTTTCACCCCGAGTGGGCTGGGTATGCTCAGACGTGAGTCCCAGGCTCTCCACACCACTGGAGTCAAGCTATCCAGGCTGATGAAGGCTGATAGCCAGAAACCGGTCCTTGGATGCTTGATTCCGGTCTGGGAAAGACATGGCTTGGTAGTTCGGACTGGACTGTTCCCATGAGGCACTGGGTCAGAGCTGATTTGCATATAGCCAGTGTCTAACCCAGGATGGTGTGGAGTGCAAAAAAATGATGGATTTAGGCCCAGATCCTTGTACTGGGGTGAATGTATGACATTGTTCTACATTCTGTCCATCAACTGTGTTTTTTGAAATTTTCACCCCGAGTGGGCTGGGTATGCTCAGACGTGAGTCCCAGGCTCTCCACACCATTGGAGTCAAGCTATCCAGGCTGATGAAGGCTGATAGCCAGAAACCGGTCCTTGGATGCTTGATTCCGGTCTGGGAAAGACATGGCTTGGTAGTTCGGACTGGACTGTTCCCATGAGGCACAGGGTCAGAGCTCATTTGCATATAGCCAGTGTCTAACCCAGGGTGGTGTGGAGTGCAAAAAAATGATGGATTTAGGCCCGATCCTTGTACTGGGGTGAATGTATGACGTTCTACATTCTGTCCATCAACTGTGTTTTTTGAAATTTTCACCCCGAGTGGGCTGGGTCTGCTCAGACGTGAGTCCCAGGCTCTCCACACCACTGGAGTCAAGCTATCCAGGCTGATGAAGGCTGATAGCCAGAAACCGGTCCTTGGATGCTTGGTTCCGGTATGGGAAAGACATGGCTTGGTAGTTCGGACTGGACTGTTCCCATGAGGCACAGGGTCAGAGCTCATTTGCATATAGCCAGTGTCTAACCCAGGGTGGTGTGGAGTGCAAACAAATGATGGATTTAGGCCCGATCCTTGTACTGGGGTGAATGTATGACATTGTTCTACATTCTGTCCATCAACTGTGTTTTTTGAAATTTTCACCCCGAGTGGGCTGGGTATGCTCAGACGTGAGTCCCAGGCTCTCCACACCACTGGAGTCAAGCTATCCAGGCTGATGAAGGTTGATAGCCAGAAACCGGTCCTTGGATGCTTGGTTCCGGTCTGGGAAAGACATGGCTTGGTAGTTCGGACTGGACTGTTCCCATGAGGCACAGGGTCAGAGCTCATTTGCATATAGCCAGTGTCTAACCCAGGGTGGTGTGGAGTGCAAAAAAATGATGGATTTAGGCCCGATCCTTGTACTGGGGTGAATGTATGGCATTGTTCTACATTCTGTCCATCAACTGTGTTTTTTGAAATTTTCACCCCGAGTGGGCTGGGAATGCTCAGACGTGAGTCCCAGGCTCTCCACACCACTGGAGTCAAGCTATCCAGGCTGATGAAGGCTGATAGCCAGAAACCGGTCCTTGGATGCTTGATTCCGGTCTGGGAAAGACATGGCTTGGTAGTTCAGACTGGACTGTTCCCATGAGGCACTGGGTCAGAGCTGATTTGCATATAGCCAGTGTCTAACCCAGGGTGGTGTGGAGTGCAAAAAAATGATGGATTTAGGCCCAGATCCTTGTACTGGGGTGAATGTATGACATTGTTCTACATTCTGTCCATCAACTGTGTTTTTTGAAATTTTCACCCCGAGTGGGCTGGGTATGCTCAGACGTGAGTCCCAGGCTCTCCACACCACTGGAGTCAAGCTATCCAGGCTGATGAAGGCTGATAGCCAGAAACCGGTCCTTGGATGCTTGATTCCGGTCTGGGAAAGACATGGCTTGGTAGTTCGGACTGGACTGTTCCCATGAGGCACTGGGTCAGAGCTGATTTGCATATAGCCAGTGTCTAACCCAGGATGGTGTGGAGTGCAAAAAAATGATGGATTTAGGCCCAGATCCTTGTACTGGGGTGAATGTATGACATTGTTCTACATTCTGTCCATCAACTGTGTTTTTTGAAATTTTCACCCCGAGTGGGCTGGGTATGCTCAGACGTGAGTCCCAGGCTCTCCACACCATTGGAGTCAAGCTATCCAGGCTGATGAAGGCTGATAGCCAGAAACCGGTCCTTGGATGCTTGATTCCGGTCTGGGAAAGACATGGCTTGGTAGTTCGGACTGGACTGTTCCCATGAGGCACAGGGTCAGAGCTCATTTGCATATAGCCAGTGTCTAACCCAGGGTGGTGTGGAGTGCAAAAAAATGATGGATTTAGGCCCGATCCTTGTACTGGGGTGAATGTATGACGTTCTACATTCTGTCCATCAACTGTGTTTTTTGAAATTTTCACCCCGAGTGGGCTGGGTCTGCTCAGACGTGAGTCCCAGGCTCTCCACACCATTGGAGTCAAGCTATCGAGGCTGATGAAGGCTGATAGCCAGAAACCGGTCCTTGGATGCTTGATTCCGGTCTGGGAAAGACATGGCTTGGTAGTTCGGACTGGACTGTTCCCATGAGGCACAGGGTCAGAGCTCATTTGCATATAGCCAGTGTCTAACCCAGGGTGGTGTGGAGTGCAAAAAAATGATGGATTTAGGCCCGATCCTTGTACTGGGGTGAATGTATGACGTTCTACATTCTGTCCATCAACTGTGTTTTTTGAAATTTTCACCCCGAGTGGGCTGGGTATGCTCAGACGTGAGTCCCAGGCTCTCCACACCACTGGAGTCAAGCTATCCAGGCTGATGAAGACTGATAGCCAGAAACCGGTCCTTGGATGCTTGATTCCGGTCTGGGAAAGACATGGCTTGGTAGTTCGGACTGGACTGTCCCCATGAGGCACAGGGTCAGAGCTGATTTGCATATAGCCAGTGTCTAACCCAGGGTGGTGTGGAGTGTAAAAAAATGATGGATTTAGGCCCAGATCCTTGTACTGGGGTGAATGTATGACATTGTTCTACATTCTGTCCATCAACTGTGTTTTTTGAAATTTTCACCCCGAGTGGGCTGGGTATGCTCAGACGTGAGTCCCAGGCTCTCCACACCACTGGAGTCAAGCTATCCAGGCTGATGAAGGCTGATAGCCAGAAACCGGTCCTTGGATGCTTGATTCCGGTCTGGGAAAGACATGGCTTGGTAGTTCGGACTGGACTGTTCCCATGAGGCACAGGGTCAGAGCTCATTTGCATATAGCCAGTGTCTAACCCAGGGTGGTGTGGAGTGCAAAAAAATGATGGATTTAGGCCCGATCCTTGTACTGGGGTGAATGTATGACATTGTTCTACATTCTGTCCATCAACTGTGTTTTTTGAAATTGTAACCCCGAGTGGGCTGGGTCTGCTCAGACGTGAGTCCCAGGCTCTCCACACCACTGGAGTCAAGCTATCCAGGCTGATGAAGACTGATAGCCAGAAACCGGTCCTTGGATGCTTGATTCCGGTCTGGGAAAGACAAGGCTTGGTAGTTCGGACTGGACTGTTCCCATGAGGCACAGGGTCAGAGCTGATTTGCATATAGCCAGTGTCTAGCCCAGGGTGGTGTGGAGTGCAAAAAAATGATGGATTTAGGCCCAGATCCTTGTACTGGGGTGAATGTATGACATTGTTCTACATTCTGTCCATCAACTGTGTTTTTTGAAATTTTCACCCGGAGTGGGCTGGATATGCTCAGACGTGAGTCCCAGGCTCTCCACACCACTGGAGTCAAGCTATCCAGGCTGATGAAGGCTGATAGCCAGAAACCGGTCCTTGGATGCTTGATTCCGGTCTGGGAAAGACAAGGCTTGGTAGTTCGGACTGGACTGTTCCCATGAGGCACAGGGTCAGAGCTGATTTGCATATAGCCAGTGTCTAGCCCAGGGTGGTGTGGAGTGCAAAAAAATGATGGATTTAGGCCCAGATCCTTGTACTGGGGTGAATGTATGACATTGTTCTACATTCTGTCCATCAACTGTGTTTTTTGAAATTTTCACCCCGAGTGGGCTGGGTATGCTCAGACGTGAGTCCCAGGCTCTCCACACCACTGGAGTCAAGCTATCCAGGCTGATGAAGGCTGATAGCCAGAAACCGGTCCTTGGATGCTTGATTCCGGTCTGGGAAAGACATGGCTTGGTAGTTCGGACTGGACTGTTCCCATGAGGCACAGGGTCAGAGCTCATTTGCATATAGCCAGTGTCTAACCCAGGGTGGTGTGGAGTGCAAAAAAAATGATGGATTTAGGCCCAGATCCTTGTACTGGGGTGAATATATGACATTGTTCTACATTCTGTCCATCAACTGTGTTTTTTGAAATTTTCACCCCGAGTGGGCTGGGTATGCTCAGACGTGAGTCCTAGGCTCTCCACACCACTGGAGTCAAGCTATCCAGGCTGATGAAGGCTGATAGCCAGAAACCGGTCCTTGGATGCTTGATTCCGGTCTGGGAAAGACAAGGCTTGGTAGTTCGGACTGGACTGTTCCCATGAGGCACAGGGTCAGAGCTGATTTGCATATAGCCAGTGTCTAGCCCAGGGTGGTGTGGAGTGCAAAAAAATGATGGATTTAGGCCCAGATCCTTGTACTGGGGTGAATGTATGACATTGTTCTACATTCTGTCCATCAACTGTGTTTTTTGAAATTTTCACCCGGAGTGGGCTGGATATGCTCAGACGTGAGTCCCAGGCTCTCCACACCACTGGAGTCAAGCTATCCAGGCTGATGAAGGCTGATAGCCAGAAACCGGTCCTTGGATGCTTGATTCCGGTCTGGGAAAGACATGGCTTGGTAGTTCGGACTGGACTGTCCCCATGAGGCACAGGGTCAGAGCTGATTTCCATATAGCCAGTGTCTAACCCAGGGTGGTGTGGAGTGTAAAAAAATGATGGATTTAGGCCCAGATCCTTGTACTGGGGTGAATGTATGACATTGTTCTACATTCTGTCCATCAACTGTGTTTTTTGAAATTTTCACCCAGAGTGGGCTGGGTATGCTCAGACGTGAGTCCCAGGCTCTGCACACCACTGGAGTCAAGCTATCCAGGCTGATGAAGGCTGATAGCCAGAAACCGGTCCTTGGATGCTTGATTCCGGTCTGGGAAAGACATGGCTTGGTAGTTCGGACTGGACTGTTCCCATGAGGCACAGGGTCAGAGCTCATTTGCATATAGCCAGTGTCTAACCCAGGGTGGTGTGGAGTGCAAAAAAAATGATGGATTTAGGCCCAGATCCTTGTACTGGGGTGAATATATGACATTGTTCTACATTCTGTCCATCAACTGTGTTTTTTGAAATTTTCACCCCGAGTGGGCTGGGTATGCTCAGACGTGAGTCCTAGGCTCTCCACACCACTGGAGTCAAGCTATCCAGGCTGATGAAGGCTGATAGCCAGAAACCGGTCCTTGGATGCTTGATTCCGGTCTGGGAAAGACATGGCTTGGTAGTTCGGACTGGACTGTTCCCATGAGGCACAGGGTCAGAGCTCATTTGCATATAGCCAGTGTCTAACCCAGGGTGGTGAGGAGTGCAAAAAAATGATGGATTTATGCCTGATCCTTGTACTGGTGTGAATGTATGACATTGTTCTACATTCTGTCCATCAACTGTGTTTTTTGAAATTTTTACCCCGAGTGGGTGGGGTATGCTCAGACGTGAGTCCCAGGCTCTCCACACCACTGGAGTCAAGCTATCCAGGCTGATGAAGACTGATAGCCAGAAACCGGTCCTTGGATGCTTGATTCCGGTCTGGGAAAGACATGGCTTGGTAGTTCGGACTGGACTGTTCCCATGAGGCACAGGGTCAGAGCTGATTTGCATATAGCCAGTGTCTAGCCCAGAGTGGTGTGGATTGCAAAAAAATTATGGATTTAGGCCCAGATCCTTGTACTGGGGTGAATGTATGACATTGTTCTACATTCTGTCCATCAACTGTGTTTTTTGAAATTTTAACCCCGAGTGGGCTGGGTCTGCTCAGACGTGAGTACCAGGTTCTCCACACCACTGGAGTCAAGCTATCCAGGCTGATGAAGACTGATAGCCAGAAACCGGTCCTTGGATGCTTGATTCCGGTCTGGGAAAGACAAGGCTTGGTAGTTCGGACTGGACTGTTCCCATGAGGCACAGGGTCAGAGCTGATTTGCATATAGCCAGTGTCTAGCCCAGGGTGGTGTGGAGTGCAAAAAAATGATGGATTTAGGCCCAGATCCTTGTACTGGGGTGAATGTATGACATTGTTCTACATTCTGTCCATCAACTGTGTTTTTTGAAATTTTCACCCCGAGTGGGCTGGATATGCTCAGACGTGAGTCCCAGGCTCTCCACACCACTGGAGTCAAGCTATCCAGGCTGATGAAGGCTGATAGCCAGAAACCGGTCCTTGGATGCTTGATTCCGGTCTGGGAAAGACATGGCTTGGTAGTTCGGACTGGACTGTTCCCATGAGGCACAGGGTCAGAGCTCATTTGCATATAGCCAGTGTCTAACCCAGGGTGGTGTGGAGTGCAAAAAAATGATGGATTTAGGCCCGATCCTTGTACTGGGGTGAATGTATGACATTGTTCTACATTCTGTCCATCAACTGTGTTTTTTGAAATTGTAACCCCGAGTGGGCTGGGTCTGCTCAGACGTGAGTCCCAGGCTCTCCACACCACTGGAGTCAAGCTATCCAGGCTGATGAAGACTGATAGCCAGAAACCGGTCCTTGGATGCTTGATTCCGGTCTGGGAAAGACAAGGCTTGGTAGTTCGGACTGGACTGTTCCCATGAGGCACAGGGTCAGAGCTGATTTGCATATAGCCAGTGTCTAGCCCAGGGTGGTGTGGAGTGCAAAAAAATGATGGATTTAGGCCCAGATCCTTGTACTGGGGTGAATGTATGACATTGTTCTACATTCTGTCCATCAACTGTGTTTTTTGAAATTTTCACCCGGAGTGGGCTGGATATGCTCAGACGTGAGTCCCAGGCTCTCCACACCACTGGAGTCAAGCTATCCAGGCTGATGAAGGCTGATAGCCAGAAACCGGTCCTTGGATGCTTGATTCCGGTCTGGGAAAGACAAGGCTTGGTAGTTCGGACTGGACTGTTCCCATGAGGCACAGGGTCAGAGCTGATTTGCATATAGCCAGTGTCTAGCCCAGGGTGGTGTGGAGTGCAAAAAAATGATGGATTTAGGCCCAGATCCTTGTACTGGGGTGAATGTATGACATTGTTCTACATTCTGTCCATCAACTGTGTTTTTTGAAATTTTCACCCCGAGTGGGCTGGGTATGCTCAGACGTGAGTCCCAGGCTCTCCACACCACTGGAGTCAAGCTATCCAGGCTGATGAAGGCTGATAGCCAGAAACCGGTCCTTGGATGCTTGATTCCGGTCTGGGAAAGACATGGCTTGGTAGTTCGGACTGGACTGTTCCCATGAGGCACAGGGTCAGAGCTCATTTGCATATAGCCAGTGTCTAACCCAGGGTGGTGTGGAGTGCAAAAAAAATGATGGATTTAGGCCCAGATCCTTGTACTGGGGTGAATATATGACATTGTTCTACATTCTGTCCATCAACTGTGTTTTTTGAAATTTTCACCCCGAGTGGGCTGGGTATGCTCAGACGTGAGTCCTAGGCTCTCCACACCACTGGAGTCAAGCTATCCAGGCTGATGAAGGCTGATAGCCAGAAACCGGTCCTTGGATGCTTGATTCCGGTCTGGGAAAGACAAGGCTTGGTAGTTCGGACTGGACTGTTCCCATGAGGCACAGGGTCAGAGCTGATTTGCATATAGCCAGTGTCTAGCCCAGGGTGGTGTGGAGTGCAAAAAAATGATGGATTTAGGCCCAGATCCTTGTACTGGGGTGAATGTATGACATTGTTCTACATTCTGTCCATCAACTGTGTTTTTTGAAATTTTCACCCGGAGTGGGCTGGATATGCTCAGACGTGAGTCCCAGGCTCTCCACACCACTGGAGTCAAGCTATCCAGGCTGATGAAGGCTGATAGCCAGAAACCGGTCCTTGGATGCTTGATTCCGGTCTGGGAAAGACATGGCTTGGTAGTTCGGACTGGACTGTCCCCATGAGGCACAGGGTCAGAGCTGATTTGCATATAGCCAGTGTCTAACCCAGGGTGGTGTGGAGTGTAAAAAAATGATGGATTTAGGCCCAGATCCTTGTACTGGGGTGAATGTATGACATTGTTCTACATTCTGTCCATCAACTGTGTTTTTTGAAATTTTCACCCCGAGTGGGCTGGGTATGCTCAGACGTGAGTCCCAGGCTCTGCACACCACTGGAGTCAAGCTATCCAGGCTGATGAAGGCTGATAGCCAGAAACCGGTCCTTGGATGCTTGATTCCGGTCTGGGAAAGACATGGCTTGGTAGTTCGGACTGGACTGTTCCCATGAGGCACAGGGTCAGAGCTGATTTGCATATAGCCAGTGTCTAGCCCAGAGTGGTGTGGATTGCAAAAAAATTATGGATTTAGGCCCAGATCCTTGTACTGGGGTGAATGTATGACATTGTTCTACATTCTGTCCATCAACTGTGTTTTTTGAAATTTTAACCCCGAGTGGGCTGGGTCTGCTCAGACGTGAGTCCCAGGTTCTCCACACCACTGGAGTCAAGCTATCCAGGCTGATGAAGACTGATAGCCAGAAACCGGTCCTTGGATGCTTGATTCCGGTCTGGGAAAGACAAGGCTTGGTAGTTCGGACTGGACTGTTCCCATGAGGCACAGGGTCAGAGCTGATTTGCATATAGCCAGTGTCTAGCCCAGGGTGGTGTGGAGTGCAAAAAAATGATGGATTTAGGCCCAGATCCTTGTACTGGGGTGAATGTATGACATTGTTCTACATTCTGTCCATCAACTGTGTTTTTTGAAATTTTCACCCCGAGTGGGCTGGATATGCTCAGACGTGAGTCCCAGGCTCTCCACACCACTGGAGTCAAGCTATCCAGGCTGATGAAGGCTGATAGCCAGAAACCGGTCCTTGGATGCTTGATTCCGGTCTGGGAAAGACATGGCTTGGTAGTTCGGACTGGACTGTCCCCATGAGGCACAGGGTCAGAGCTGATTTGCATATAGCCAGTGTCTAGCCCAGAGTGGTGTGGATTGCAAAAAAATTATGGATTTAGGCCCAGATCCTTGTACTGGGGTGAATGTATGACATTGTTCTACATTCTGTCCATCAACTGTGTTTTTTGAAATTTTAACCCCGAGTGGGCTGGGTCTGCTCAGACGTGAGTCCCAGGTTCTCCACACCACTGGAGTCAAGCTATCCAGGCTGATGAAGACTGATAGCCAGAAACCGGTCCTTGGATGCTTGATTCCGGTCTGGGAAAGACAAGGCTTGGTAGTTCGGACTGGACTGTTCCCATGAGGCACAGGGTCAGAGCTGATTTGCATATAGCCAGTGTCTAGCCCAGGGTGGTGTGGAGTGCAAAAAAATGATGGATTTAGGCCCAGATCCTTGTACTGGGGTGAATGTATGACATTGTTCTACATGCTGTCCATCAACTGTGTTTTTTGAAATTTTCACCCCGAGTGGGCTGGATATGCTCAGACGTGAGTCCCAGGCTCTCCACACCACTGGAGTCAAGCTATCCAGGCTGATGAAGGCTGATAGCCAGAAACCGGTCCTTGGATGCTTGATTCCGGTCTGGGAAAGACATGGCTTGGTAGTTCGGACTGGACTGTCCCCATGAGGCACAGGGTCAGAGCTGATTTGCATATAGCCAGTGTCTAACCCAGGGTGGTGTGGAGTGTAAAAAAATGATGGATTTAGGCCCAGATCCTTGTACTGGGGTGAATGTATGACATTGTTCTACATTCTGTCCATCAACTGTGTTTTTTGAAATTTTCACCCCGAGTGGGCTGGGTATGCTCAGACGTGAGTCCCAGGCTCTCCACACCACTGGAGTCAAGCTATCCAGGCTGATGAAGGCTGATAGCCAGAAACCGGTCCTTGGATGCTTGATTCTGGTCTGGGAAAGACATGGCTTGGTAGTTCGGACTGGACTGTTCCCATGAGGCACAGGGTCAGAGCTGATTTGCATATAGCCAGTGTCTAGCCCAGAGTGGTGTGGATTGCAAAAAAATTATGGATTTAGGCCCAGATCCTTGTACTGGGGTGAATGTATGACATTGTTCTACATTCTGTCCATCAACTGTGTTTTTTTAAATTTTCACCCCGAGTGGGCTGTGTATGCTCAGACGTGAGTCCCAGGCTCTCCACACCACTGGAGTCAAGCTATCCAGGCTGATGAAGGCTGATAGCCAGAAACCGGTCCTTGGATGCTTGATTCCGGTCTAGGAAAGACATGGCTTGGTAGTTCGGACTGGACTGTCCCCATGAGGCACAGGGTCAGAGCTGATTTGCATATAGCCAGTGTCTAACCCAGGGTGGTGTGGAGTGTAAAAAAATGATGGATTTAGGCCCAGATCCTTGTACTGGGGTGAATGTAAGACATTGTTCTACATTCTGTCCATCAACTGTGTTTTTTGAAATTTTCACCCCGAGTGGGCTGGGTATGCTCAGACGTGAGTCCCAGGCTCTCCACACCACTGGAGTCAAGCTATCCAGGCTGATGAAGGCTGATAGCCAGAAACCGGTCCTTGGATGCTTGATTCCGGTCTGGGAAAGACATGGCTTGGTAGTTCGGACTGGACTGTTCCCATGAGGCACAGGGTCAGAGCTCATTTGCATATAGCCAGTGTCTAACCCAGGGTGGTGTGGAGTGCAAAAACAATGATGGATTTAGGCCCAGATCCTTGTACTGGGGTGAATATATGACATTGTTCTACATTCTGTCCATCAACTGGGTTTTTCGAAATTTTCACCCCGAGTGGGCTGGGTATGCTCAGACGTGAGTCCCAGGCTCTCCACACCACTGGAGTCAAGCTATCCAGGCTGATGAAGGCTGATAGCCAGAAACCGGTCCTTGGATGCTTGATTCCGGTCTGGGAAAGACATGGCTTGGTAGTTCGGACTGGACTGTTCCCATGAGGCACAGGGTCAGAGCTCATTTGCATATAGCCAGTGTCTAACCCAGGGTGGTGAGGAGTGCAAAAAAATGATGGATTTATGCCTGATCCTTGTACTGGTGTGAATGTATGACATTGTTCTACATTCTGTCCATCAACTGTGTTTTTTGAAATTTTTACCCCGAGTGGGCGGGGTATGCTCAGACGTGAGTCCCAGGCTCTCCACACCACTGGAGTCAAGCTATCCAGGCTGATGAAGACTGATAGCCAGAAACCGGTCCTTGGATGCTTGATTCCGGTCTGGGAAAGACATGGCTTGGTAGTTCGGACTGGACTGTTCCCATGAGGCACAGGGTCAGAGCTGATTTGCATATAGCCAGTGTCTAGCCCAGAGTGGTGTGGATTGCAAAAAAATTATGGATTTAGGCCCAGATCCTTGTACTGGGGTGAATGTATGACATTGTTCTACATTCTGTCCATCAACTGTGTTTTTTTTAAATTTTCACCCCGAGTGGGCTCTGTATGCTCAGACGTGAGTCCCAGGCTCTCCACACCACTGGAGTCAAGCTATCCAGGCTGATGAAGGCTGATAGCCAGAAACCGGTCCTTGGATGCTTGATTCCGGTCTGGGAAAGACATGGCTTGGTAGTTCGGACTGGACTGTTCCCATGAGGCACAGGGTCAGAGCTGATTTGCATATAGCCAGTGTCTAGCCCAGGGTGGTGTGGAGTGCAAAAAAATGATGGATTTAGGCCCAGATCCTTGTACTGGGGTGAATGTTTGACATTGTTCTACATTCTGTCCATCAACTGTGTTTTTTGAAATGTTCACCCCGAGTGGGCTGTGTATGCTCAGACGTGAGTCCCAGGCTCTCCACACCACTGGAGTCAAGCTATCCAGGCTGATGAAGGCTGATAGCCTGAAACGGGTCCTTGGATGCTTGGTTCCGGTCTGGGAAAGACATGGCTTGGTAGTTCGGACTGGACTGTTCCCATGAGGCACAGGGTCAGAGCTCATTTGAATATAGCCAGTGTCTAACCCAGGGTGGTGTGGAGTGCAAAAAAATGATGGATTTAGGCCTGATCCTTGTACTGGGGTGAATGTATGGCATTGTTCTACATTCTGTCCATCAACTGTGTTTTTTGAAATTTTCACCCCGAGTGGGCTGGGAATGCTCAGACGTGAGTCCCAGGCTCTCCACACCACTGGAGTCAAGCTATCCAGGCTGATGAAGACTGATAGCCAGAAACCGGTCCTTGGATGCTTGATTCCGGTCTGGGAAAGACATGGCTTGGTAGTTCGGACTGGACTGTTCCCATGAGGCACAGGGTCAAAGCTGATTTGCATATAGCCAGTGTCTAGCCCAGGGTGGTGTGGAGTGCAAAATAATGATGGATTTAGGCCCAGATCCTTGTACTGGGGTGAATGTATGACATTGTTCTACATTCTGTCCATCAACTGTGTTTTTTGAAATTTTCACCCCGAGTGGGCTGGGTATGCTCAGACGTGAGTCCCAGGCTCTCCACACCACTGGAGTCAAGCTATCCAGGCTGATGAAGGCTGATAGCCAGAAACCGGTCCTTGGATGCTTGATTCCGGTCTGGGAAAGACATGGCTTGGTAGTTCGGACTGGACTGTTCCCATGAGGCACAGGGTCAGAGCTCATTTGCATATAGCCAGTGTCTAACCCAGGGTGGTGAGGAGTGCAAAAAAATGATGGATTTATGCCTGATCCTTGTACTGGTGTGAATGTATGACATTGTTCTACATTCTGTCCATCAACTGTGTTTTTTGAAATTTTTACCCCGAGTGGGCGGGGTATGCTCAGACGTGAGTCCCAGGCTCTCCACACCACTGGAGTCAAGCTATCCAGGCTGATGAAGACTGATAGCCAGAAACCGGTCCTTGGATGCTTGATTCCGGTCTGGGAAAGACATGGCTTGGTAGTTCAGACTGGACTGTTCCCATGAGGCACAGGGTCAGAGCTGATTTGCATATAGCCAGTGTCTAGCCCAGAGTGGTGTGGATTGCAAAAAAATTATGGATTTAGGCCCAGATCCTTGTACTGGGGTGAATGTATGACATTGTTCTACATTCTGTCCATCAACTGTGTTTTTTTAAATTTTCACCCCGAGTGGGCTCTGTATGCTCAGACGTGAGTCCCAGGCTCTCCACACCACTGGAGTCAAGCTATCCAGGCTGATGAAGGCTGATAGCCAGAAACCGGTCCTTGGATGCTTGATTCCGGTCTGGGAAAGACATGGCTTGGTAGTTCGGACTGGACTGTTCCCATGAGGCACAGGGTCAGAGCTGATTTGCATATAGCCAGTGTCTAGCCCAGGGTGGTGTGGAGTGCAAAAAAATGATGGATTTAGGCCCAGATCCTTGTACTGGGGTGAATGTTTGACATTGTTCTACATTCTGTCCATCAACTGTGTTTTTTGAAATTTTCACCCCGAGTGGGCTGGGTATGGTCAGACGTGAGTCCCAGGCTCTCCACACCACTGGAGTCAAGCTATCCAGGCTGATGAAGGCTGATAGCCTGAAACGGGTCCTTGGATGCTTGGTTCCGGTCTGGGAAAGACATGGCTTGGTAGTTCGGACTGGACTGTTCCCATGAGGCACAGGGTCAGAGCTCATTTGAATATAGCCAGTGTCTAACCCAGGGTGGTGTGGAGTGCAAAAAAATGATGGATTTAGGCCCGATCCTTGTACTGGGGTGAATGTATGGCATTGTTCTACATTCTGTCCATCAACTGTGTTTTTTGAAATTTTCACCCCGAGTGGGCTGGGAATGCTCAGACGTGAGTCCCAGGCTCTCCACACCACTGGAGTCAAGCTATCCAGGTTGATGAAGACTGATAGCCAGAAACCGGTCCTTGGATGCTTGATTCCGGTCTGGGAAAGACATGGCTTGGTAGTTCGGACTGGACTGTTCCCATGAGGCACAGGGTCAAAGCTGATTTGCATATAGCCAGTGTCTAGCCCAGGGTGGTGTGGAGTGCAAAATAATGATGGATTTAGGCCCAGATCCTTGTACTGGGGTGAATGTATGACATTGTTCTACATTCTGTCCATCAACTGTGTTTTTTGAAATTTTCACCCCGAGTGGGCTGGGTATGCTCAGACGTGAGTCCCAGGCTCTCCACACCACTGGAATCAAGCTATCCAGGCTGATGAAGGCTGATAGCCAGAAACCGGTCCTTGGATGCTTGATTCCGGTCTGGGAAAGACATGGCTTGGTAGTTCGGACTGGACTGTTCCCATGAGGCACAGGGTCAGAGCTGATTTGCATATAGCCAGTGTCTAACCCAGGGTGGTGTGGAGTGCAAAGAAATGATGGATTTAGGCCCAGATCCTTGTACTGGGGTGAATGTATGACATTGTTCTACATTCTGTCCATCAACTGTGTTTTTTGAAATTTTCACCCCGAGTGGGCTGGGTATGCTCAGACGTGAGTCCTAGGCTCTCCACACCACTGGAGTCAAGCTATCCAGGCTGATGAAGGCTGATAGCCAGAAACCGGTCCTTGGATGCTTGATTCCGGTCTGGGAAAGACATGGCTTGGTAGTTCGGACTGGACTGTTCCCATGAGGCACAGGGTCAGAGCTCATTTGCATATAGCCAGTGTCTAACCCAGGGTGGTGAGGAGTGCAAAAAAATGATGGATTTATGCCTGATCCTTGTACTGGTGTGAATGTATGACATTGTTCTACATTCTGTCCATCAACTGTGTTTTTTGAAATTTTTACCCCGAGTGGGCGGGGTATGCTCAGACGTGAGTCCCAGGCTCTCCACACCACTGGAGTCAAGCTATCCAGGCTGATGAAGACTGATAGCCAGAAACCGGTCCTTGGATGCTTGATTCCGGTCTGGGAAAGACATGGCTTGGTAGTTCGGACTGGACTGTTCCCATGAGGCACAGGGTCAGAGCTGATTTGCATATAGCCAGTGTCTAGCCCAGAGTGGTGTGGATTGCAAAAAAATTATGGATTTAGGCCCAGATCCTTGTACTGGGGTGAATGTATGACATTGTTCTACATTCTGTCCATCAACTGTGTTTTTTGAAATTTTAACCCCGAGTGGGCTGGGTCTGCTCAGACGTGAGTCCCAGGCTCTCCACACCACTGGAGTCAAGCTATCAAGGCTGATGAAGACTGATAGCCAGAAACCGGTCCTTGGATGCTTGATTCCGGTCTGGGAAAGACAAGGCTTGGTAGTTCGGACTGGACTGTTCCCATGAGGCACAGGGTCAGAGCTGATTTGCATATAGCCAGTGTCTAGCCCAGGGTGGTGTGGAGTGCAAAAAAATGATGGATTTAGGCCCAGATCCTTGTACTGGGGTGAATGTATGACATTGTTCTACATTCTGTCCATCAACTGTGTTTTTTGAAATTTTCACCCCGAGTGGGCTGGATATGCTCAGACGTGAGTCCCAGGCTCTCCACACCACTGGAGTCAAGCTATCCAGGCTGATGAAGGCTGATAGCCAGAAACCGGTCCTTGGATGCTTGATTCCGGTCTGGGAAAGACATGGCTTGGTAGTTCGGACTGGACTGTCCCCATGAGGCACAGGGTCAGAGCTGATTTGCATATAGCCAGTGTCTAACCCAGGGTGGTGTGGAGTGTAAAAAAATGATGGATTTAGGCCCAGATCCTTGTACTGGGGTGAATGTATGACATTGTTCTACATTCTGTCCATCAACTGTGTTTTTTGAAATTTTCACCCCGAGTGGGCTGGGTATGCTCAGACGTGAGTCCCAGGCTCTCCACACCACTGGAGTCAAGCTATCCAGGCTGATGAAGGCTGATAGCCAGAAACCGGTCCTTGGATGCTTGATTCCGGTCTGGGAAAGACATGGCTTGGTAGTTCGGACTGGACTGTTCCCATGAGGCACAGGGTCAGAGCTCATTTGCATATAGCCAGTGTCTAACCCAGGGTGGTGTGGAGTGCAAAAAAAATGATGGATTTAGGCCCAGATCCTTGTACTGGGGTGAATATATGACATTGTTCTACATTCTGTCCATCAACTGTGTTTTTTTAAATTTTCACCCCGAGTGGGCTGGGTATGCTCAGACGTGAGTCCTAGGCTCTCCACACCACTGGAGTCAAGCTATCCAGGCTGATGAAGGCTGATAGCCAGAAACCGGTCCTTGGATGCTTGATTCCGGTCTGGGAAAGACATGGCTTGGTAGTTCGGACTGGACTGTTCCCATGAGGCACAGGGTCAGAGCTCATTTGCATATAGCCAGTGTCTAACCCAGGGTGGTGAGGAGTGCAAAAAAATGATGGATTTATGCCTGATCCTTGTACTGGTGTGAATGTATGACATTGTTCTAAATTCTGTCCATCAACTGTGTTTTTGAAATTTTTACCCCGAGTGGGCGGGGTATGCTCAGACGTGAGTCCCAGGCTATCCACACCACTGGAGTCAAGCTATCCAGGCTGATGAAGACTGATAGCCAGAAACCGGTCCTTGGATGCTTGATTCCGGTCTGGGAAAGACATGGCTTGGTAGTTCGGACTGGACTGTTCCCATGAGGCACAGGGTCAGAGCTGATTTGCATATAGCCAGTGTCTAGCCCAGAGTGGTGTGGATTGCAAAAAAATTATGGATTTAGGCCCAGATCCTTGTACTGGGGTGAATGTATGACATTGTTCTACATTCTGTCCATCAACTGTGTTTTTTTTAATTTTCACCCCGAGTGGGCTGGGTATGCTCAGACGTGAGTCCCAGGCTCTCCACACCACTGGAGTCAAGCTATCCAGGCTGATGAAGGCTGATAGCCAGAAACCGGTCCTTGGATGCTTGATTCCGGTCTAGGAAAGACATGGCTTGGTAGTTCGGACTGGACTGTCCCCATGAGGCACAGGGTCAGAGCTGATTTGCATATAGCCAGTGTCTAACCCAGGGTGGTGTGGAGTGTAAAAAAATGATGGATTTAGGCCCAGATCCTTGTACTGGGGTGAATGTAAGACATTGTTCTACATTCTGTCCATCAACTGTGTTTTTTGAAATTTTCACCCCGAGTGGGCTGGGTATGCTCAGACGTGAGTCCCAGGCTCTCCACACCACTGGAGTCAAGCTATCCAGGCTGATGAAGGCTGATAGCCAGAAACCGGTCCTTGGATGCTTGATTCCGGTCTGGGAAAGACATGGCTTGGTAGTTCGGACTGGACTGTTCCCATGAGGCACAGGGTCAGAGCTCATTTGCATATAGCCAGTGTCTAACCCAGGGTGGTGTGGAGTGCAAAAAAAATGATGGATTTAGGCCCAGATCCTTGTACTGGGGTGAATATATGACATTGTTCTACATTCTGTCCATCAACTGTGTTTTTCGAAATTTTCACCCCGAGTGGGCTGGGTATGCTCAGACGTGAGTCCCAGGCTCTCCACACCACTGGAGTCAAGCTATCCAGGCTGATGAAGGCTGATAGCCAGAAACCGGTCCTTGGATGCTTGATTCCGGTCTGGGAAAGACATGGCTTGGTAGTTCGGACTGGACTGTTCCCATGAGGCACAGGGTCAGAGCTCATTTGCATATAGCCAGTGTCTAACCCAGGGTGGTGAGGAGTGCAAAAAAATGATGGATTTATGCCTGATCCTTGTACTGGTGTGAATGTATGACATTGTTCTACATTCTGTCCATCAACTGTGTTTTTTGAAATTTTTACCCCGAGTGGGCGGGGTATGCTCAGACGTGAGTCCCAGGCTCTCCACACCACTGGAGTCAAGCTATCCAGGCTGATGAAGACTGATAGCCAGAAACCGGTCCTTGGATGCTTGATTCCGGTCTGGGAAAGACATGGCTTGGTAGTTCGGACTGGACTGTTCCCATGAGGCACAGGGTCAGAGCTGATTTGCATATAGCCAGTGTCTAGCCCAGAGTGGTGTGGATTGCAAAAAAATTATGGATTTAGGCCCAGATCCTTGTACTGGGGTGAATGTATGACATTGTTCTACATTCTGTCCATCAACTGTGTTTTTTTAAATTTTCACCCCGAGTGGGCTCTGTATGCTCAGACGTGAGTCCCAGGCTCTCCACACCACTGGAGTCAAGCTATCCAGGCTGATGAAGGCTGATAGCCAGAAACCGGTCCTTGGATGCTTGATTCCGGTCTGGGAAAGACATGGCTTGGTAGTTCGGACTGGACTGTTCCCATGAGGCACAGGGTCAGAGCTGATTTGCATATAGCCAGTGTCTAGCCCAGGGTGGTGTGGAGTGCAAAAAAATGATGGATTTAGGCCCAGATCCTTGTACTGGGGTGAATGTTTGACATTGTTCTACATTCTGTCCATCAACTGTGTTTTTTGAAATTTTCACCCCGAGTGGGCTGGGTATGCTCAGACGTGAGTCCCAGGCTCTCCACACCACTGGAGTCAAGCTATCCAGGCTGATGAAGGCTGATAGCCTGAAAAGGGTCGTTGGATGCTTGGTTCCGGTCTGGGAAAGACATGGCTTGGTAGTTCGGACTGGACTGTTCCCATGAGGCACAGGGTCAGAGCTCATTTGAATATAGCCAGTGTCTAACCCAGGGTGGTGTGGAGTGCAAAAAAATGATGGATTTAGGCCCGATCCTTGTACTGGGGTGAATGTATGGCATTGTTCTACATTCTGTCCATCAACTGTGTTTTTTGAAATTTTCACCCCGAGTGGGCTGGGAATACTCAGACGTGAGTCCCAGGCTCTCCACACCACTGGAGTCAAGCTATCCAGGCTGATGAAGACTGATAGCCAGAAACCGGTCCTTGGATGCTTGATTCCGGTCTGGGAAAGACATAGCTTGGTAGTTCGGACTGGACTGTTCCCATGAGGCACAGGCTCAAAGCTGATTTGCATATAGCCAGTGTCTAGCCCAGGGTGGTGTGGAGTGCAAAATAATGATGGATTTAGGCCCAGATCCTTGTACTGGGGTGAATGTATGACATTGTTCTACATTCTGTCCATCAACTGTTTTTTTTGAAATTTTCACCCCGAGTGGGCTGGGTATGCTCAGACGTGAGTCCCAGGCTCTCCACACCACTGGAATCAAGCTATCCAGGCTGATGAAGGCTGATAGCCAGAAACCGGTCCTTGGATGCTTGATTCCGGTCTGGGAAAGACATGGCTTGGTAGTTCGGACTGGACTGTTCCCATGAGGCACAGGGTCAGAGCTGATTTGCATATAGCCAGTGTCTAACCCAGGGTGGTGTGGAGTGCAAAAAAATGATGGATTTAGGCCCAGATCCTTGTACTGGGGTGAATGTATGACATTGTTCTACATTCTGTCCATCAACTGTGTTTTTTGAAATTTTCACCCCGAGTGGGCTGGGTATGCTCAGACGTGAGTCCCAGGCTCTCCACACCATTGGAGTCAAGCTATCCAGGCTGATGAAGGCTGATAGCCAGAAACCGGTCCTTGGATGCTTGATTCCGGTCTGGGAAAGACATGGCTTGGTAGTTCGGACTGGACTGTTCCCATGAGGCACAGGGTCAGAGCTCATTTGCATATAGCCAGTGTCTAACCCAGGGTGGTGTGGAGTGCAAATAAATGATGGATTTAGGCCCGATCCTTGTACTGGGGTGAATGTATGACATTGTTCTACATTCTGTCCATCAACTGTGTTTTTTGAAATTTTCACCCCGAGTGGGCTGGGTCTGCTCAGACGTGAGTCCCAGGCTCTCCACACCACTGGAGTCAAGCTATCCAGGCTGATGAAGACTGATAGCCAGAAACCGGTCCTTGGATGCTTGATTCCGGTCTGGGAAAGACGAGGCTTGGTAGTTCGGACTGGACTGTTCCCATGAGGCACAGGGTCAGAACTGATTTGCATATAGCCAGTGTCTAGCCCAGGGTGGTGTGGAGTGCAAAAAAATTATGGATTTAGGCCCAGATCCTTGTACTGGGGTGAATGTATGACATTGTTCTACATTCTGTCCATCAACTGTGTTTTTTGAAATTTTCACCCCGAGTGGGCTGGGTATGCTCAGACGTGAGTCCCAGGCTCTCCACACCACTGGAGTCAAGCTATCCAGGCTGATGAAGGCTGATAGCCAGAAACCGGTCCTTGGATGCTTGATTCCGGTCTGGGAAAGACATGGCTTGGTAGTTCGGACTGGACTGTCCCCATGAGGCACAGGGTCAGAGCTCATTTGCATATAGCCAGTGTCTAACCCAGGGTGGTGTGGAGTGCAAATAAATGATGGATTTAGGCCCGATCCTTGTACTGGGGTGAATGTATGACATTGTTCTACATTCTGTCCATCAACTGTGGTTTTTGAAATTTTCACCCCGAGTGGGCTGGGTCTGCTCAGACGTGAGTCCCAGGCTCTCCACACCACTGGAGTCAAGCTATCCAGGCTGATGAAGACTGATAGCCAGAAACCGGTCCTTGGATGCTTGATTCCGGTCTGGGAAAGACAAGGCTTGGTAGTTCGGACTGGACTGTTCCCATGAGGCACAGGGTAAGAGCTCATTTGCATATAGCCAGTGTCTAGCCCAGGGTGGTGTGGAGTGCAAAAAATGATGGATTTAGGCCCAGATCCTTGTACTGGGGTGAATGTATGACATTGTTCTACATTCTGTCCATCAACTGTGTTTTTTGAAATTTTCACCCCGAGTGGGCTGGGTATGCTCAGACGTGAGTCCCAGGCTCTCCACACCACTGGAGTCAAGCTATCCAGGCTGATGAAGGCTGATAGCCAGAAACCGGTCCTTGGATGCTTGATTCCGGTCTGGGAAAGACATGGCTTGCTAGTTCGGACTGGACTGTTCACATGAGGCACAGGGTCAGAGCTCATTTGCATATAGCCAGTGTCTAACCCAGGGTGATGTGGAGTGCAAAAAAATGATGGATTTAGGCCCGATCCTTGTACTGGGGTGAATGTATGACATTGTTCTACATTCTGTCCATCAACTGTGTTTTTTGAAATTTTAACCCCGAGTGGGCTGGGTCTGCTCAGACGTGAGTCCCAGGCTCTCCACATCACTGGAGTCAAGCTATCCAGGCTGATGAAGACTGATAGCCAGAAACCGGTCCTTGGATGCTTGATTCCGGTCTGGGAAAGACAAGGCTTGGTAGTTCGGACTGGACTGTTCCCATGAGGCACAGGGTCAGAGCTGATTTGCATATAGCCAGTGTCTAGCCCAGGGTGGTGTGGAGTGCAAAAAAATGATGGATTTAGGCCCAGATCCTTGTACTGGGGTGAATGTATGACATTGTTCTACATTCTGTCCATCAACTGTGTTTTTTGAAATGTTCACCCCGAGTGGGCTGGGTATGCTCAGACGTGAGTCCCAGGCTCTCCACACCACTGGAGTCAAGCTATCCAGGCTGATGAAGGCTGATAGCCAGAAACCGGTCCTTGGATGCTTGATTCCGGTCTGGGAAAGACATGGCTTGGTAGTTCGGACTGGACTGTCCCCATGAGGCACAGGGTCAGAGCTGATTTGCATATAGCCAGTGTCTAACCCAGGGTGGTGTGGAGTGCAAACAAATGATGGATTTGGGCCCAGATCCTTGTACTGGGGTGAATGTATGACATTGTTCTACATTCTGTCCATCAAATGTGTTTTTTGAAATTTTCACCCCGAGTGGGCTGGGTATGCTCAGACGTGAGTCCCAGGCTCTCCACACCACTGGAGTCAAGCTATCCAGGCTGATGAAGGCTGAGAGCCAGAAACCGGTCATTGGATGCTTGATTCCGGTCTGGGAAAGACATGGCTTGGTAGTTCGGACTGGACTGTTCCCATGAGGCACAGGGTCAGAGCTGATCTGCATATAGCCAGTGTCTAACCCAGGGTGGTGTGGAGTGCAAAAAAATGATGGATTTAGGCCCAGATCCTTGTACTGGGGTGAATGTATGACATTGTTCTACATTCTGTCCATCAACTGTGTTTTTTGAAATTTTCACCCCGAGTGGGCTGGGTATGCTCAGACGTGAGTCCCAGGCTCTCCATACCACTGGAGTCAAGCTATCCAGGCTGATGAAGGCTGATAGCCAGAAACCGGTCCTTGGATGCTTGATTCCGGTCTGGGAAAGACATGGCTTGGTAGTTCGGACTGGACTGTTCCCATGAGGCACAGGGTCAGAGCTGATTTGCATATAGCCATTGTCTAACCCAGGGTGGTGTGGAGTGCAAAAAAATGATGGATTTAGGCCCAGATCCTTGTACTGGGGTGAATGTATGACATTGTTCTACATTCTGTCCATCAACTGTGTTTTTTGAAATTTTCACCCCAAGTGGGCTGGGTATGCTCAGACGTGAGTCCCAGGCTCTCCACACCACTGGAGTCAAGCTATACAGGCTGATGAAGGCTGATAGCCAGAAACCGGTCCTTGGATGCTTGATTCCGGTCTGGGAAAGACATGGCTTGGTAGTTCGGACTGGACTGTTCCCATGAGGCACAGGGTCAGAGATGATTTGCATATAGCCAGTGTCTAACCCAGGGTGGTGTGGAGTGCAAAAAAATGATGGATTTAGGCCCAGATCCTTGTACTGGGGTGAATGTATGACATTGTTCTACATTCTGTCCATCAACTGTGTTTTTTGAAATGTTCACCCCGAGTGGGCTGGGTATGCTCAGACGTGAGTCCCAGGCTCTCCACACCACTGGAGTCAAGCTATCCAGGCTGATGAAGGCTGATAGCCAGAAACCGGTCCTTGGATGCTTGATTCCGGTCTGGGAAAGACATGGCTTGGTAGTTCGGACTGGACTGTCCCCATGAGGCACAGGGTCAGAGCTGATTTGCATATAGCCAGTGTCTAACCCAGGGTGGTGTGGAGTGCAAACAAATGATGGATTTGGGCCCAGATCCTTGTACTGGGGTGAATGTATGACATTGTTCTACATTCTGTCCATCAAATGTGTTTTTTGAAATTTTCACCCCGAGTGGGCTGGGTATGCTCAGACGTGAGTCCCAGGCTCTCCACACCACTGGAGTCAAGCTATCCAGGCTGATGAAGGCTGAGAGCCAGAAACCGGTCATTGGATGCTTGATTCCGGTCTGGGAAAGACATGGCTTGGTAGTTCGGACTGGACTGTTCCCATGAGGCACAGGGTCAGAGCTGATCTGCATATAGCCAGTGTCTAACCCAGGGTGGTTTGGAGTGCAAAAAAATGATGGATTTAGGCCCAGATCCTTGTACTGGGGTGAATGTATGACATTGTTCTACATTCTGTCCATCAACTGTGTTTTTTGAAATTTTCACCCCAAGTGGGCTGGGTATGCTCAGACGTGAGTCCCAGGCTCTCCACACCACTGGAGTCAAGCTATACAGACTGATGAAGGCTGATAGCCAGAAACCGGTCCTTGGATGCTTGATTCCGGTCTGGGAAAGACATGGCTTGGTAGTTCGGACTGGACTGTTCCCATGAGGCACAGGGTCAGAGCTGATTTGCATATAGCCAGTGTCTAACCCAGGGTGGTGTGGAGTGCAAAAAAATGATGGATTTAGGCCCAGATCCTTGTACTGGGGTGAATGTATGACATTGTTCTACATTCTGTCCATCAACTGTGTTTTTTGAAATTTTCACCCCAAGTGGGCTGGGTATGCTCAGACGTGAGTCCCAGGCTCTCCACACCACTGGAGTCAAGCTATACAGGCTGATGAAGGCTGATAGCCAGAAACCGGTCCTTGGATGCTTGATTCCGGTCTGGGAAAGACATGGCTTGGTAGTTCGGACTGGACTGTTCCCATGAGGCACAGGGTCAGAGATGATTTGCATATAGCCAGTGTCTAACCCAGGGTGGTGTGGAGTGCAAAAAAATGATGGATTTAGGCCCAGATCCTTGTACTGGGGTGAATGTATGACATTGTTCTACATTCTGTCCATCAACTGTGTTTTTTGAAATTTTCACCCCGAGTGGGCTGGGTATGCTCAGACGTGAGTCCCAGGCTCTCCACACCACTGGAGTCAAGCTATCCAGGCTGATGAAGGCTGATAGCCAGAAACTGGTCCTTGGATGCGTGATTCCGGTCTGGGAAAGACATGGCTTGGTAGTTCGGACTGGACTGTTCCCATGAGGCACAGGGTCAGAGCTGATTTGCATATAGCCAGTGTCTAACAAAGGGTGGTGTGGAGTGCAAAAAAATGATGGATTTAGGCCCAGATCCTTGTACTGGGGTGAATGTATGACATTGTTCTACATTCTGTCCATCAACTGTGTTTTTTGAAATTTTCACCCCGAGTGGGCTGGGTATGCTCAGACGTGAGTCCCAGGCTCTCCACACCACTGGAGTCAAGCTATCCAGGCAGATGAAGGCTGATAGCCAGAAACCGGTCCTTGGATGCTTGATTCCGGTCTGGGAAAGACATGGCTTGGTAGTTCGGACTGGACTGTTCCCATGAGGCACAGGGTCAGAGCTGATTTGTATATAGCCAGTGTCTAACCCAGGGTGGTGTGGAGTGCAAAAAAATGATGGATTTAGGCCCAGATCCTTGTACTGGGGTGAATGTATGACATTGTTCTACATTCTGTCCATCAACTGTGTTTTTTTAAATTTTCACCGCGAGTGGGCTGGGTATGCTCAGACGTGAGTCCCAGGCTCTCCACACCACTGGAGTCAAGCTATCCAGGCTGATGAAGGCTGATAGCCAGAAACCGGTCCTTGGATGCTTGATTCCGGTTTGGGAAAGACATGGCTTGGTAGTTCGGACTGGACTGTTCCCATGAGGCATAGGGTCAGAGCTGATTTGCATATAGCCAGTGTCTAACCCAGGGTGGTGTGGAGTGCAAAAAAATGATGGATTTAGGCCCAGATCCTTGTACTGGGGTGAATGTATGACATTGTTCTACATTCTGTCCATCAACTGTGTTTTTTTAAATTTTCACCACGAGTGGGCTGGGTATGCTCAGACGTGAGTCCCAGGCTCTCCACACCACTGGAGTCAAGCTATCCAGGCTGATGAAGGCTGATAGCCAGAAACCGGTCCTTGGATGCTTGATTCCGGTCTGGGAAAGACATGGCTTGGTAGTTCGGACTGGACTGTTCCCATGAGGCACAGGGTCAGAGCTGATTTGCATATAGCCAGTGTCTAATCCAGGGTGGTGTGGAGTGCAACAAAATGATGGATTTAGGCCCAGATCCTTGTACTGGGGTGAATGTATGACATTGTTCTACATTCTGTCCATCAACAGTGTTTTTTGAAATTTTCACCCCGAGTGGGCTGGGTATGCTCAGACGTGAGTCCCAGGCTCTCCACACCACTGGAGTCAAGCTATCCAGGCTGATGAAGGCTGATAGCCAGAAACCGGTCCTTGGATGCTTGATTCCGGTCTGGGAAAGACATGGCTTGGTAGTTCGGACTGGACTGTTCCCATGAGGCACAGGGTCAGAGCTGATTTGCATATAGCCAGTGTCTAACCCAGGGTGGTGTGGAGTGCAAAAAAATGATGGATTTAGGCCCAGATCCTTGTACTGGGGTGAATGTATGACATTGTTCTACATTCTGTCCATCAACTGTGTTTTTTGAAATTTTCACCCCGAGTGGGCTGGGTATGCTCAGACGTGAGTCCCAGGCTCTCCACACCACTGGAGTCAAGCTATCCAGGCTGATAACGGCTGATAGCCATAAACCGGTCCTTGGATGCTTGATTCCGGTCTGGGAAAGACATGGCTTGGTAGTTCGGACTGGACTGTTCCCATGAGGCACAGGGTCAGAGCTGATTTGCATATAGCCAGTGTCTAACCCAGGGTGGTGTGGAGTGCAAAAAAATGATGGATTTAGGCCCAGATCCTTGTACTGGGGTGAATGTATGACATTGTTCTACATTCTGTCCATCAACTGTGTTTTTTTAAATTTTCACTGCGAGTGGGCTGGGTATGCTCAGACGTGAGTCCCAGGCTCTCCACACCACTGGAGTCAAGCTATCCAGGCTGATGAAGGCTGATAGCCAGAAACCGGTCCTTGGATGCTTGATTCCGGTTTGGGAAAGACATGGCTTGGTAGTTCGGACTGGACTGTTCCCATGAGGCACAGGGTCAGAGCTGATTTGCATATAGCCAGTGTCTAACCCAGGGTGGTGTGGAGGGCAAAAAAATGATGGATTTAGGCCCAGATCCTTGTACTGGGGTGAATGTATGACATTGTTCTACATTCTGTCCATCAACTGTGTTTTTTGAAATTTTCACCCCGAGTGGGCTGGGTATGCTCAGACGTGAGTCCCAGGCTCTCCACACCACTGGAGTCAAGCTATCCAGGCTGATGAAGGCTGATAGCCAGAAACCGGTCCTTGGATGCTTGATTCCGGTCTGGGAAAGACATGGCTTGGTGGTTCGGACTGGACTGTTCCCATGAGGCACAGGGTCAGAGCTGATTTGCATATAGCCAGTGTCTAACCCAGGGTGGTGTGGAGTGCAAAAAAATGATGGATTTAGGCCCAGATCCTTGTACTGGGGTGAATGTATGACATTGTTCTACATTCTGTCCATCAACTGTGTTTTTTGAAATTTTCACCCCGAGTGGGCTGGGTATGCTCAGACGTGAGTCCCAGGCTCTCCACACCACTGGAGTCAAGCTATCCAGGCTGATGAAGGCTGATAGCCAGAAACCGGTCCTTGGATGCTTGATTCCGGTCTGGGAAAGACATGGCTTGGTAGTTCGGACTGGACTGTTCCCATGAGGCACAGGGTCAGAGCTCATTTGCATATAGCCAGTGTCTAACCCAGGGTGGTGAGGAGTGCAAAAAATGATGGATTTATGCCTGATCCTTGTACTGGTGTGAATGTATGACATTGTTCTACATTCTGTCCATCAACTGTGTTTTTTGAAATTTTTACCCCGAGTGGGCGGGGTATGCTCAGACGTGAGTCCCAGGCTCTCCACACCACTGGAGTCAAGCTATCCAGGCTGATGAAGACTGATAGCCAGAAACCGGTCCATGGATGCTTGATTCCGGTCTGGGTAAGACATGGCTTGGTAGTTCGGACTGGACTGTTCCCATGAGGCACAGGGTCAGAGCTGATTTGCATATAGCCAGTGTCTAGCCCAGAGTGGTGTGGATTGCAAAAAAATTATGGATTTAGGCCCAGATCCTTGTACTGGGGTGAATGTATGACATTGTTCTACATTCTGTCCATCAACTGTGTTTTTTTAAATTTTCACCCCGAGTGGGCTCTGTATGCTCAGACGTGAGTCCCAGGCTCTCCACACCACTGGAGTCAAGCTATCCAGGCTGATGAAGGCTGATAGCCAGAAACCGGTCATTGGATGCTTGATTCCGGTCTGGGAAAGACATGGCTTGGTAGTTCGGACTGGACTGTTCCCATGAGGCACAGGGTCAGAGCTGATTTGCATATAGCCAGTGTCTAGCCCAGGGTGGTGTGGAGTGCAAAAAAATGATGGATTTAGGCCCAGATCCTTGTACTGGGGTGAATGTTTGACATTGTTCTACATTCTGTCCATCAACTGTGTTTTTTGAAATTTTCACCCCGAGTGGGCTGGGTATGCTCAGACGTGAGTCCCAGGCTCTCCACACCACTGGAGTCAAGCTATCCAGGCTGATGAAGGCTGATAGCCTGAAACGGGTCCTTGGATGCTTGGTTCCGGTCTGGGAAAGACATGGCTTGGTAGTTCGGACTGGACTGTTCCCATGAGGCACAGGGTCAGAGCTCATTTGAATATAGCCAGTGTCTAACCCAGGGTGGTGTGGAGTGCAAAAAAATGATGGATTTAGGCCCGATCCTTGTACTGGGGTGAATGTATGGCATTGTTCTACATTCTGTCCATCAACTGTGTTTTTTGAAATTTTCACCCCGAGTGGGCTGGGAATGCTCAGACGTGAGTCCCAGGCTCTCCACACCACTGGAGTCAAGCTATCCAGGCTGATGAAGACTGATAGCCAGAAACCGGTCCTTGGATGCTTTTTTCCGGTCTGGGAAAGACATGGCTTGGTAGTTCGGACTGGACTGTTCCCATGAGGCACAGGGTCAAAGCTGATTTGCATATAGGCAGTGTCTAGCCCAGGGTGGTGTGGAGTGCAAAATAATGATGGATTTAGGCCCAGATCCTTGTACTGGGGTGAATGTATGACATTGTTCTACATTCTGTCCATCAACTGTGTTTTTTGAAATTTTCACCCCGAGTGGGCTGGGTATGCTCAGACGTGAGTCCCAGGCTCTCCACACCACTGAAATCAAGCTATCCAGGCTGATGAAGGCTGATAGCCAGAAACCGGTCCTTGGATGCTTGATTCCGGTCTGGGAAAGACATGGCTTGGTAGTTCGGACTGGACTGTTCCCATGAGGCACAGGGTCAGAGCTGATTTGCATATAGCCAGTGTCTAACCCAGGGTGGTGTGGAGTGCAAAAAAATGATGGATTTAGGCCCAGAACCTTGTACTGGGGTGAATGTATGACATTGTTCTACATTCTGTCCATCAACTGTGTTTTTTGAAATTTTCACCCCGAGTGGGCTGGGTATGCTCAGACGTGAGTCCTAGGCTCTCCACACCACTGGAGTCAAGCTATCCAGGCTGATGAAGGCTGATAGCCAGAAACCGGTCCTTGGATGCTTGATTCCGGTCTGGGAAAGACATGGCTTGGTAGTTCGGACTGGACTGTTCCCATGAGGCACAGGGTCAGAGCTCATTTGCATATAGCCAGTGTCTAACCCAGGGTGGTGAGGAGTGCAAAAAAATGATGGATTTATGCCTGATCCTTGTACTGGTGTGAATGTATGACATTGTTCTACATTCTGTCCATCAACTGTGTTTTTTGAAATTTTTACCCCGAGTGGGCGGGGTATGCTCAGACGTGAGTCCCAGGCTCTCCACACCACTGGAGTCAAGCTATCCAGGCTGATGAAGACTGATAGCCAGAAACCGGTCCTTGGATGCTTGATTCCGGTCTGGGAAAGACATGGCTTGGTAGTTCGGACTGGACTGTTCCCATGAGGCACAGGGTCAGAGCTGATTTGCATATAGCCAGTGTCTAGCCCAGAGTGGTGTGGATTGCAAAAAAATTATGGATTTAGGCCCAGATCCTTGTACTGGGGTGAATGTATGACATTGTTCTACATTCTGTCCATCAACTGTGTTTTTTGAAATTTTAACCCCGAGTGGGCTGGGTCTGCTCAGACGTGAGTCCCAGGCTCTCCACACCACTGGAGTCAAGCTATCCAGGCTGATGAAGACTGATAGCCAGAAACCGGTCCTTGGATGCTTGATTCCGGTCTGGGAAAGACAAGGCTTGGTAGTTCGGACTGGACTGTTCCCATGAGGCACAGGGTCAGAGCTGATTTGCATATAGCCAGTGTCTAGCCCAGGGTGTTGTGGAGTGCAAAAAAATGATGGATTTAGGCCCAGATCCTTGTACTGGGGTGAATGTATGACATTGTTCTACATTCTGTCCATCAACTGTGTTTTTTGAAATTTTCACCCCGAGTGGGCTGGATATGCTCAGACGTGAGTCCCAGGCTCTCCACACCACTGGAGTCAAGCTATCCAGGCTGATGAAGGCTGATAGCCAGAAACCGGTCCTTGGATGCTTGATTCCGGTCTGGGAAAGACATGGCTTGGTAGTTCAGACTGGACTGTCCCCATGAGGCACAGGGTCAGAGCTGATTTGCATATAGCCAGTGTCTAACCCAGGGTGGTGTGGAGTGTAAAAAAATGATGGATTTAGGCCCAGATCCTTGTACTGGGGTGAATGTATGACATTGTTCTACATTCTGTCCATCAACTGTGTTTTTTGAAATTTTCACCCCGAGTGGGCTGGGTATGCTCAGACGTGAGTCCCAGGCTCTCCACACCACTGGAGTCAAGCTATCCAGGCTGATGAAGGCTGATAGCCAGAAACCGGTCCTTGGATGCTTGATTCCGGTCTGGGAAAGACATGGCTTGGTAGTTCGGACTGGACTGTTCCCATGAGGCACAGGGTCAGAGCTCATTTGCATATAGCCAGTGTCTAACCCAGGGTGGTGTGGAGTGCAAAAAAAATGATGGATTTAGGCCCAGATCCTTGTACTGGGGTGAATATATGACATTGTTCTACATTCTGTCCATCAACTGTGTTTTTTGAAATTTTCACCCCGAGTGGGCTGGGTATGCTCAGACGTGAGTCCTAGGCTCTCCACACCACTGGAGTCAAGCTATCCAGGCTGATGAAGGCTGATAGCCAGAAACCGGTCCTTGGATGCTTGATTCCGGTCTGGGAAAGACATGGCTTGGTAGTTCGGACTGGACTGTTCCCATGAGGCACAGGGTCAGAGCTCATTTGCATATAGCCAGTGTCTAACCCAGGGTGGTGAGGAGTGCAAAAAAATGATGGATTTATGCCTGATCCTTGTACTGGTGTGAATGTATGACATTGTTCTAAATTCTGTCCATCAACTGTGTTTTTTGAAATTTTTACCCCGAGTGGGCGGGGTATGCTCAGACGTGAGTCCCAGGCTCTCCACACCACTGGAGTCAAGCTATCCAGGCTGATGAAGACTGATAGCCAGAAACCGGTCCTTGGATGCTTGATTCCGGTCTGGGAAAGACATGGCTTGGTAGTTCGGACTGGACTGTTCCCATGAGGCACAGGGTCAGAGCTGATTTGCATATAGCCAGTGTCTAGCCCAGAGTGGTGTGGATTGCAAAAAAATTATGGATTTAGGCCCAGATCCTTGTACTGGGGTGAATGTATGACATTGTTCTACATTCTGTCCTTCAACTGTGTTTTTTTAAATTTTCACCCCGAGTGGGCTGGGTATGCTCAGACGTGAGTCCCAGGCTCTCCACACCACTGGAGTCAAGCTATCCAGGCTGATGAAGGCTGATAGCCAGAAACCGGTCCTTGGATGCTTGATTCCGGTCTAGGAAAGACATGGCTTGGTAGTTCGGACTGGACTGTCCCCATGAGGCACAGGGTCAGAGCTGATTTGCATATAGCCAGTGTCTAACCCAGGGTGGTGTGGAGTGTAAAAAAATGATGGATTTAGGCCCAGATCCTTGTACTGGGGTGAATGTAAGACATTGTTCTACATTCTGTCCATCAACTGTGTTTTTTGAAATTTTCACCCCGAGTGGGCTGGGTATGCTCAGACGTGAGTCCCAGGCTCTCCACACCACTGGAGTCAAGCTATCCAGGCTGATGAAGGCTGATAGCCAGAAACCGGTCCTTGGATGCTTGATTCCGGTCTGGGAAAGACATGGATTGGTAGTTCGGACTGGACTGTTCCCATGAGGCACAGGGTCAAAGCTCATTTGCATATAGCCAGTGTCTAACCCAGGGTGGTGTGGAGTGCAAAAAAAATGATGGATTTAGGCCCAGATCCTTGTACTGGGGTGAATATATGACATTGTTCTACATTCTGTCCATCAACTGTGTTTTTCGAAATTTTCACCCCGAGTGGGCTGGGTATGCTCAGACGTGAGTCCCAGGCTCTCCACACCACTGGAGTCAAGCTATCCAGGCTGATGAAGGCTGATAGCCAGACACCGGTCCTTGGATGCTTGATTCCGGTCTGGGAAAGACATGGCTTGGTAGTTCGGACTGGACTGTTCCCATGAGGCACAGGGTCAGAGCTCATTTGCATATAGCCAGTGTCTAACCCAGGGTGGTGAGGAGTGCAAAAAAATGATGGATTTATGCCTGATCCTTGTACTGGTGTGAATGTATGACATTGTTCTACATTCTGTCCATCAACTGTGTTTTTTGAAATTTTTACCCCGAGTGGGCGGGGTATGCTCAGACGTGAGTCCCAGGCTCTCCACACCACTGGAGTCAAGCTATCCAGGCTGATGAAGACTGATAGCCAGAAACCGGTCCTTGGATGCTTGATTCCGGTCTGGGAAAGACATGGCTTGGTAGTTCGGACTGGACTGTTCCCATGAGGCACAGGGTCAGAGCTGATTTGCATATAGCCAGTGTCTAGCCCAGAGTGGTGTGGATTGCAAAAAAATTATGGATTTAGGCCCAGATCCTTGTACTGGGGTGAATGTATGACATTGTTCTACATTCTGTCCATCAACTGTGTTTTTTTTAATTTTCACCCCGAGTGGGCTCTGTATGCTCAGACGTGAGTCCCAGGCTCTCCACACCACTGGAGTCAAGCTATCCAGGCTGATGAAGGCTGATAGCCAGAAACCGGTCCTTGGATGCTTGATTCCGGTCTGGGAAAGACATGGCTTGGTAGTTCGGACTGGACTGTTCCCATGAGGCACAGGGTCAGAGCTGATTTGCATATAGCCAGTGTCTAGCCCAGGGTGGTGTGGAGTGCAAAAAAATGATGGATTTAGGCCCAGATCCTTGTACTGGGGTGAATGTTTGACATTGTTCTACATTCTGTCCATCAACTGTGTTTTTTGAAATTTTCACCCCGAGTGGGCTGGGTATGCTCAGACGTGAGTCCCAGGCTCTCCACACCACTGGAGTCAAGCTATCCAGGCTGATGAAGGCTGATAGCCTGAAACGGGTCCTTGGATGCTTGGTTCCGGTCTGGGAAAGACATGGCTTGGTAGTTCGGACTGGACTGTTCCCATGAGGCACAGGGTCAGAGCTCATTTGAATATAGCCAGTGTCTAACCCAGGGTGGTGTGGAGTGCAAAAAAATGATGGATTTAGGCCCGATCCTTGTACTGGGGTGAATGTATGGCATTGTTCTACATTCTGTCCATCAACTGTGTTTTTTGAAATTTTCACCCCGAGTGGGCTGGGAATGCTCAGACGTGAGTCCCAGGCTCTCCACACCACTGGAGTCAAGCTATCCAGGCTGATGAAGACTGATAGCCAGAAACCGGTCCTTGGATGCTTGATTCCGGTCTGGGAAAGACATGGCTTGGTAGTTCGGACTGGACTGTTCCCATGAGGCACAGGGTCAAAGCTGATTTGCATATAGCCAGTGTCTAGCCCAGGGTGGTGTGGAGTGCAAAAAAATGATGGATTTAGGCCCAGATCCTTGTACTGGGGTGAATGTATGACATTGTTCTACATTCTGTCCATCAACTGTGTTTTTTGAAATTTTCACCCCGAGTGGGCTGGGTATGCTCAGACGTGAGTCCCAGGCTCTCCACACCACTGGAGTCAAGCTATCCAGGCTGATGAAGGCTGATAGCCAGAAACCGGTCCTTGGATGCTTGATTCCGGTCTGGGAAAGACATGGCTTGGTAGTTCGGACTAGACTGTTCCCATGAGGCACAGGGTCAGAGCTGATTTGCATATAGCCAGTGTCTAACCCAGGGTGGTGTGGAGTGCAAAAAAATTATGGATTTAGGCCCAGATCCTTGTACTGGGGTGAATGTATGACATTGTTCTACATTCTGTCCATCAACTGTGTTTTTTGAAATTTTCACCCCGAGTGGGCTGGGTATGCTCAGACGTGAGTCCCAGGCTCTCCACACCACTGGAGTCAAGCTATCCAGGCTGATGAAGGCTGATAGCCAGAAACCGGTCCTTGGATGCTTGATTCCGGTCTGGGAAAGACATGGCTTGGTAGTTCGGACTGGACTGTTCCCATGAGGCACAGGGTCAGAGCTGATTTGCATATAGCCAGTGTCTAGCCCAGAGTGGTGTGGATTGCAAAAAAATTATGGATTTAGGCCCAGATCCTTGTACTGGGGTGAATGTATGACATTGTTCTACATTCTGTCCATCAACTGTGTTTTTTTAAATTTTCACCCCGAGTGGGCTCTGTATGCTCAGACGTGAGTCCCAGGCTCTCCACACCACTGGAGTCAAGCTATCCAGGCTGATGAAGGCTGATAGCCAGAAACCGGTCCTTGGATGCTTGATTCCGGTCTGGGAAAGACATGGCTTGGTAGTTCGGACTGGACTGTTCCCATGAGGCACAGGGTCAGAGCTGATTTGCATATAGCCAGTGTCTAGCCCAGGGTGGTGTGGAGTGCAAAAAAATGATGGATTTAGGCCCAGATCCTTGTACTGGGGTGAATGTTTGACATTGTTCTACATTCTGTCCATCAACTGTGTTTTTTGAAATTTTCACCCCAAGTGGGCTGGGTATGCTCAGACGTGAGTCCCAGGCTCTCCACACCACTGGAGTCAAGCTATACAGGCTGATGAAGGCTGATAGCCAGAAACCGGTCCTTGGATGCTTGATTCCGGTCTGGGAAAGACATGGCTTGGTAGTTCGGACTGGACTGTTCCCATGAGGCACAGGGTCAGAGATGATTTGCATATAGCCAGTGTCTAACCCAGGGTGGTGTGGAGTGCAAAAAAATGATGGATTTAGGCCCAGATCCTTGTACTGGGGTGAATGTATGACATTGTTCTACATTCTGTCCATCAACTGTGTTTTTTGAAATGTTCACCCCGAGTGGGCTGGGTATGCTCAGACGTGAGTCCCAGGCTCTCCACACCACTGGAGTCAAGCTATCCAGGCTGATGAAGGCTGATAGCCAGAAACCGGTCCTTGGATGCTTGATTCCGGTCTGGGAAAGACATGGCTTGGTAGTTCGGACTGGACTGTTCCCATGAGGCACAGGGTCAAAGCTCATTTGCATATAGCCAGTGTCTAACCCAGGGTGGTGTGGAGTGCAAAAAAAATGATGGATTTAGGCCCAGATCCTTGTACTGGGGTGAATATATGACATTGTTCTACATTCTGTCCATCAACTGTGTTTTTCGAAATTTTCACCCCGAGTGGGCTGGGTATGCTCAGACGTGAGTCCCAGGCTCTCCACACCACTGGAGTCAAGCTATCCAGGCTGATGAAGGCTGATAGCTAGAAACCGGTCCTTGGATGCTTGATTCCGGTCTGGGAAAGACATGGCTTGGTAGTTCGGACTGGACTGTTCCCATGAGGCACAGGGTCAGAGCTCATTTGCATATAGCCAGTGTCTAACCCAGGGTGGTGAGGAGTGCAAAAAAATGATGGATTTATGCCTGATCCTTGTACTGGTGTGAATGTATGACATTGTTCTACATTCTGTCCATCAACTGTGTTTTTTGAAATTTTTACCCCGAGTGGGCGGGGTATGCTCAGACGTGAGTCCCAGGCTCTCCACACCACTGGAGTCAAGCTATCCAGGCTGATGAAGACTGATAGCCAGAAACCGGTCCTTGGATGCTTGATTCCGGTCTGGGAAAGACATGGCTTGGTAGTTCGGACTGGACTGTTCCCATGAGGCACAGGGTCAGAGCTGATTTGCATATAGCCAGTGTCTAGCCCAGAGTGGTGTGGATTGCAAAAAAATTATGGATTTAGGCCCAGATCCTTGTACTGGGGTGAATGTATGACATTGTTCTACATTCTGTCCATCAACTGTGTTTTTTTTAATTTTCACCCCGAGTGGGCTCTGTATGCTCAGACGTGAGTCCCAGGCTCTCCACACCACTGGAGTCAAGCTATCCAGGCTGATGAAGGCTGATAGCCAGAAACCGGTCCTTGGATGCTTGATTCCGGTCTGGGAAAGACATGGCTTGGTAGTTCGGACTGGACTGTTCCCATGAGGCACAGGGTCAGAGCTGATTTGCATATAGCCAGTGTCTAGCCCAGGGTGGTGTGGAGTGCAAAAAAATGATGGATTTAGGCCCAGATCCTTGTACTGGGGTGAATGTTTGACATTGTTCTACATTCTGTCCATCAACTGTGTTTTTTGAAATTTTCACCCCGAGTGGGCTGGGTATGCTCAGACGTGAGTCCCAGGCTCTCCACACCACTGGAGTCAAGCTATCCAGGCTGATGAAGGCTGATAGCCTGAAACGGGTCCTTGGATGCTTGGTTCCGGTCTGGGAAAGACATGGCTTGGTAGTTCGGACTGGACTGTTCCCATGAGGCACAGGGTCAGAGCTCATTTGAATATAGCCAGTGTCTAACCCAGGGTGGTGTGGAGTGCAAAAAAATGATGGATTTAGGCCCGATCCTTGTACTGGGGTGAATGTATGGCATTGTTCTACATTCTGTCCATCAACTGTGTTTTTTGAAATTTTCACCCCGAGTGGGCTGGGAATGCTCAGACGTGAGTCCCAGGCTCTCCACACCACTGGAGTCAAGCTATCCAGGCTGATGAAGACTGATAGCCAGAAACCGGTCCTTGGATGCTTGATTCCGGTCTGGGAAAGACATGGCTTGGTAGTTCGGACTGGACTGTTCCCATGAGGCACAGGGTCAAAGCTGATTTGCATATAGCCAGTGTCTAGCCCAGGGTGGTGTGGAGTGCAAAATAATGATGGATTTAGGCCCAGATCCTTGTACTGGGGTGAATGTATGACATTGTTCTACATTCTGTCCATCAACTGTGTTTTTTGAAATTTTCACCCCGAGTGGGCTGGGTATGCTCAGACGTGAGTCCCAGGCTCTCCACACCACTGGAATCAAGCTATCCAGGCTGATGAAGGCTGATAGCCAGAAACCGGTCCTTGGATGCTTGATTCCGGTCTGGGAAAGACATGGCTTGGTAGTTCGGACTAGACTGTTCCCATGAGGCACAGGGTCAGAGCTGATTTGCATATAGCCAGTGTCTAACCCAGGGTGGTGTGGAGTGCAAAAAAATTATGGATTTAGGCCCAGATCCTTGTACTGGGGTGAATGTATGACATTGTTCTACATTCTGTCCATCAACTGTGTTTTTTGACATTTTCACCCCGAGTGGGCTGGGTATGCTCAGACGTGAGTCCCAGGCTCTCCACACCACTGGAGTCAAGCTATCCAGGCTGATGAAGGCTGATAGCCAGAAACCGGTCCTTGGATGCTTGATTCCGGTCTGGGAAAGACATGGCTTGGTAGTTCGGACTGGACTGTTCCCATGAGGCACAGGGTCAGAGCTGATTTGCATATAGCCAGTGTCTAGCCCAGAGTGGTGTGGATTGCAAAAAAATTATGGATTTAGGCCCAGATCCTTGTACTGGGGTGAATGTATGACATTGTTCTACATTCTGTCCATCAACTGTGTTTTTTTAAATTTTCACCCCGAGTGGGCTCTGTATGCTCAGACGTGAGTCCCAGGCTCTCCACACCACTGGAGTCAAGCTATCCAGGCTGATGAAGGCTGATAGCCAGAAACCGGTCCTTGGATGCTTGATTCCGGTCTGGGAAAGACATGGCTTGGTAGTTCGGACTGGACTGTTCCCATGAGGCACAGGGTCAGAGCTGATTTGCATATAGCCAGTGTCTAGCCCAGGGTGGTGTGGAGTGCAAAAAAATGATGGATTTAGGCCCAGATCCTTGTACTGGGGTGAATGTTTGACATTGTTCTACATTCTGTCCATCAACTGTGTTTTTTGAAATTTTCACCCCGAGTGGGCTGGGTATGCTCAGACGTGAGTCCCAGGCTCTCCACACCACTGGAGTCAAGCTATCCAGGCTGATGAAGGCTGATAGCCTGAAACGGGTCCTTGGATGCTTGGTTCCGGTCTGGGAAAGACATGGCTTGGTAGTTCGGACTGGACTGTTCCCATGAGGCACAGGGTCAGAGAATGCTAGAATGTGAACCTAGAGGATCTCTAGGGTCATCCCTTGTTGGGCACACTTTGCCATTATCTTTCTACAAAGAAAAGATTTCCATTCTCTTGGTTTGTTGTTCATCAGCAAAAGATTTTTATTATTGATTGTTGACGTATTTTATTTTTCCATGGTCTTTTTACTTCTTAACACTTTTAAAATACAGGCAATGTCATTCAGTTTTATCGTATCCAATGCATTTCGGGCATTATGGGGTCATGCCCTTCATCAGGGAAATAGACACTGTAAAAACGAAAATCGGGTAACATTTACTAATCTCAAAAACACAAGCAAATTACGTATCCGTTACAATGATGCATCACAAAAAATAGTGCATACAGGTCAAACATGCAATGGGATCGTGTGGGATTGGTGTGCGTGTAAGGGATTGGTATACGTGCAGGGGTGAGGAAACGCAGTTACTTACATGCCTTTCTCCATGTAAGTTTCAAGTCTGAAAGGAATAGGGAAGGTACTGTTAGGTTGTATCACGGAGGTTGGACGAAACTAAACAAAAGCGGAACGTTTTTGTGCGAGTCAAAAAGACCGCGCGTGATTATCATGAAACTAACCTGGTACAAGTATTAGTCCGGTTCGATGTTTGTTATTCTGCTCGCCGTAGCGGTTCAACGTAGCGACGGCTGCCAAAGGGTCAGTCCGCGCTTTCCTTTTTTTGAAACATAGCGGTCATGTGAGCTATCACGTGATACTAGCTAGTGAAAAAAGACTACGACGTTATGAAGTTCTAGTCAGGCAGTTGTATTAAATATGTACCAATCATGGTTGGCTTTACTGATAAATTGCTATCGTAGTATTTATAGTATATTTTCGAGAAGGTAAATAAAGAATAAAAAATTAGACAAATTTACAATGAAAAATATCGAGTGGGTGATCATAGGAGCCACAAACTTGTGGAGTCCTAGTTCCAAGGTCGACATAATGAGTGATTGTGCTAGGGGGGATGGCTAGAAATAGTGGTGGAAAGTGGGGAATGTGTGTACATATGTCAGATATTATGGAACTTACAACAGTATACACAAGCAGCAATCTGCAGAGCAAATATTACAGGTAACACGAAAATTCAATTCGTTCATTGAGGCCCATTGGTTTTTGGGTAAACAATTTATAAATCCAGTAATTCTCTCTTCTGAGTAGAAATTTTGTGTTGTCTCTTCCTTCTATTTTCTGGATAATCTCAAGAATGATATACTTGATTTGGGAAGCATTATGTTGCGCTTCCACAAAATGTGCTGACAGCGCTGATTTAGTGTTCTTCAGACGAATGTTAGATTTGTGTTCAATTAAGCGTGTCTTGATGCGACGCTCTGTTTTGCCCACGTACATTTTCCCACATGGGCATCTGATTCCGTATATCAGGTTAGACGATTCACAAGTGCCATTTACTTTTAATTTGATAGGGTAACCTTGTGTGGGATGACATATTTCGTTGCCTCTGATAATATTGTTACAGCTGCCACAATTGTAACACGGTTTGGTGCCAGAGTATGTAGTGATGTCAGGAGGTTTGTTCCGGAGGATTTCCCCCAGGTTCTTAGCTCTGGTGAATGCAAAGATAGGTGTGGAGCTGAAAGATTGTTTAAAATCCGGTTCCATATTCAGGATTGACCAATGTTTCAGAATGGAGAATGCCCTCTTGAACTCTGACCTTGACATAGATTTTCAAATATTTCTCATGGAATTAATGCAATTTATTCTGTACCACAGCTACTTTAAAGTCGAACAAACCTGGTACCAACAGCTCACGGGTATGGCAATGGGCAATTCGGCGGCACCCGTATATGCCAACATATTCATGCAATGGTACGAACAACAACATATTTTGTCTAAACCTGAATGGACAGATAATCTCAAAATGATAGTAAGGTATATAGATGACCTTTTTCTCATTTGGACTAACACGAAGGAAGCCCTAAACACACAACTGAAGGAATTTAATGACATTGACCAAAGGATTCAATTAACATGGGACATATCGGATACTGAGGTCAATTTTTTAGATGTCAAGATTACAATTTCCCCGGAAGGATTCAAAACGGATCTATACACAAAACCAACCGACAGAAACAACATGCTTCTATTCACAAGTTTCCACGAGCCAAACCTAATTAAGAATTTACCATTTTCGCAAATGGCCAGGGTTAAACGAATCAGTTCGGATGAACAAACACTGAACATCAGACTTAAACAAATAACCAAAAAATTCACCTCGAGGGGCTATCCACCAACCCTAGTGGAAGAAAGCAGAATCAGAATTGACAATACGGACAGATCCAAACTCTTAACTCCCAAGGAAAAAACAGAGCAAACACGGATTGTAGCTGTATCCAAATACTCTACTGCAAGTAAAAAATATAAACAATCCATTCTGAAACATTGGTCAATCCTGAATATGGAACCGGATTTTAAACAATCTTTCAGCTCCACACCTATCTTTGCATTCACCAGAGCTAAGAACCTGGGGGAAATCCTCCGGAACAAACCTCCTGACATCACTACATACTCTGGCACCAAACTGTGTTACAATTGTGGCAGCTGTAACAATATTATCAGAGGCAACGAAATATGTCATCCCACACAAGGTTACCCTATCAAATTAAAAGTAAATGGCACTTGTGAATCGTCTAACCTGATATACGGAATCAGATGCCCATGTGGGAAAATGTACGTGGGCAAAACAGAGCGTCGCATCAAGACACGCTTAATTGAACACAAATCTAACATTCGTCTGAAGAACACTAAATCAGCGCTGTCAGCACATTTTGTAGAAGCGCAACATAATGCTTCCCAAATCAAGTATATCATTCTTGAGATTATCCAGAAAATAGAAGGAAGAGACAACACAAAATTTCTACTCAGAAGAGAGAATTACTGGATTTATAAATTGTTTACCCAAAAACCAATGGGCCTCAATGAACGAATTGAATTTTCGTGTTACCTGTAATATTTGCTCTGCAGATTGCTGCTTGTGTATACTGTTGTAAGTTCCATAATATCTGACATATGTACACACATTCCCCACTTTCCACCACTATTTCTAGCCATCCCCCTTAGCACAATCACTCATTATGTCGACCTTGGAACTAGGACTCCACAAGTTTGTGGCTCCTATGATCACCCACTCGATATTTTTCATTGTAAATTTGTCTAATTTTTTATTCTTTATTTACCTTCTCGAAAATATACTATAAATACTACGATAGCAATTTATCAGTAAAGCCAACCATGATTGGTACATATTTAATACAACTGCCTGACTAGAACTTCATAACGTCGTAGTCTTTTTTCACTAGCTAGTATCACGTGATAGCTCACATGACCGCTATGTTTCAAAAAAAGGAAAGCGCGGACTGACCCTTTGGCAGCCGTCGCTACGTTGAACCGCTACGGCGAGCAGAATAACAAACATCGAACCGGACTAATACTTGTACCAGGTTAGTTTCATGATAATCACGCGCGGTCTTTTTGACTCGCACAAAAACGTTCCGCTTTTGTTTAGTTTCGTCCAACCTCCGTGATACAACCTAACAGTACCTTCCCTATTCCTTTCAGACTTGAAACTTACATGGAGAAAGGCATGTAAGTAACTGCGTTTCCTCACCCCTGCACATATACCAATCCCTTACACGCACACCAATCCCACACGATCCCGTTGCATGTTTGACCTGTATGCACTATTTTTTGTGATGCATCATTGTAACGGATACGTAATTTGCTTGTGTTTTTGAGATTAGTAAATGTTACCCGATTTTCGTTTTTACAGTGTCTATTTCCCTGATGAAGGGCATGACCCCATAATGCCCGAAATGCATTGGATACGATAAAACTGAATGACATTGCCTGTATTTTAAAAGTGTTAAGAAGTAAAAAGACCATGGAAAAATAAAATACGTCAACAATCAATAATAAAAATCTTTTGCTGATGAACAACAAACCAAGAGAATGGAAATCTTTTCTTTGTAGAAAGATAATGGCAAAGTGTGCCCAACAAGGGATGACCCTAGAGATCCTCTAGGTTCACATTCTAGCATTTACTTACCCGACGCCATTGGACCCCTGGCGCCACCTTGTGGAGCACCTACAAAAATTAACTAACTAACCCTTCAATCCAAAAGGAACTTGTATTACATTCAACCAGCTGTGCATCCATCCATCTCTAAATTATAGTTTAAGCACAGGGTCAGAGCTCATTTGAATATAGCCAGTGTCTAACCCAGGGTGGTGTGGAGTGCAAAAAAATGATGGATTTAGGCCCGATCCTTGTACTGGGGTGAATGTATGGCATTGTTCTACATTCTGTCCATCAACTGTGTTTTTTGAAATTTTCACCCCGAGTGGGCTGGGAATACTCAGACGTGAGTCCCAGGCTCTCCACACCACTGGAGTCAAGCTATCCAGGCTGATGAAGACTGATAGCCAGAAACCGGTCCTTGGATGCTTGATTCCGGTCTGGGAAAGACATGGCTTGGTAGTTCGGACTGGACTGTTCCCATGAGGCACAGGGTCAAAGCTGATTTGCATATAGCCAGTGTCTAGCCCAGGGTGGTGTGGAGTGCAAAATAATGATGGATTTAGGCCCAGATCCTTGTACTGGGGTGAATGTATGACATTGTTCTACATTCTGTCCATCAACTGTGTTTTTTGAAATTTTCACCCCGAGTGGGCTGGGTATTTTCAGACGTGAGTCCCAGGCTCTCCACACCACTGGAATCAAGCTATCCAGGCTGATGAAGGCTGATAGCCAGAAACCGGTCCTTGGATGCTTGATTCCGGTCTGGGAAAGACATGGCTTGGTAGTTCGGACTGGACTGTTCCCATGAGGCACAGGGTCAGAGCTGATTTGCATATAGCCAGTGTCTAACCCAGGGTGGTGTGGAGTGCAAAAAAATGATGGATTTAGGCCCAGATCCTTGTACTGGGGTGAATGTATGACATTGTTCTACATTCTGTCCATCAACTGTGTTTTTTGAAATTTTCACCCCGAGTGGGCTGGGTATGCTCAGACGTGAGTCCCAGGCTCTCCACACCATTGGAGTCAAGCTATCCAGGCTGATGAAGGCTGATAGCCAGAAACCGGTCCTTGGATGCTTGATTCTGGTCTGGGAAAGACATGGCTTGGTAGTTCGGACTGGACTGTTCCCATGAGGCACAGGGTCAGAGCTCATTTGCATATAGCCAGTGTCTAACCCAGGGTGGTGTGGAGTGCAAATAAATGATGGATTTAGGCCCGATCCTTGTACTGGGGTGAATGTATGACATTGTTCTACATTCTGTCCATCAACTGTGTTTTTTGAAATTTTCACCCCGAGTGGGCTGGGTCTGCTCAGACGTGAGTCCCAGGCTCTCCACACCACTGGAGTCAAGCTATCCAGGCTGATGAAGACTGATAGCCAGAAACCGGTCCTTGGATGCTTGATTCCGGTCTGGGAAAGACAAGGCTTGGTAGTTCGGACTGGACTGTTCCCATGAGGCACAGGGTCAGAACTGATTTGCATATAGCCAGTGTCTAGCCCAGGGTGGTGTGGAGTGCAAAAAAATGATGGATTTAGGCCCAGATCCTTGTACTGGGGTGAATGTATGACATTGTTCTACATTCTGTCCATCAACTGTGTTTTTTGAAATTTTCACCCCGAGTGGGCTGGGTATGCTCAGACGTGAGTCCCAGGCTCTCCACACCACTGGAGTCAAGCTATCCAGGCTGATGAAGGCTGATAGCCAGAAACCGGTCCTTGGATGCTTGATTCCGGTCTGGGAAAGACATGGCTTGGTAGTTCGGACTGGACTGTCCCCATGAGACACAGGGTCAGAGCTGATTTGCATATAGCCAGTGTCTAACCCAGGGTGGTGTGGAGTGTAAAAAAATGATGGATTTAGGCCCAGATCCTTGTACTGGGGTGAATGTATGACATTGTTCTACATTCTGTCCATCAACTGTGTTTTTTGAAATTTTCACCCCGAGTGGGCTGGGTATGCTCAGACGTGAGTCCCAGGCTCTCCACACCACTGGAGTCAAGCTATCCAGGCTGATGAAGGCTGATAGCCAGAAACCGGTCCTTGGATGCTTGATTCCGGTCTGGAAAAGACATGGCTTGGTAGTTCGGACTGGACTGTTCACATGAGGCACAGGGTCAGAGCTCATTTGCATATAGCCAGTGTCTAACCCAGGGTGGTGTGGAGTGCAAAAAAATGATGGATTTAGGCCCGATCCTTGTACTGGGGTGAATCTATGACATTGTTCTACATTCTGTCCATCGACTGTGTTTTTTGAAATTTTAACCCCGAGTGGGCTGGGTCTGCTCAGACGTGAGTCCCAGGCTCTCAAAACCACTGGAGTCAAGGAATCCAGGCTGATGAAGACTGATAGCCAGAAACCGGTCCTTGGATGCTTGATTCCGGTCTGGGAAAGACAAGGCTTGGTAGTTCGGACTGGACTGTTCCCATGAGGCACAGGGTCAGAGCTGATTTGCATATAGCCAGTGTTCAGCCCAGGGTGGTGTGGAGTGCAAAAAAATGATGGATTTAGGCCCAGATCCTTGTACTGGGGTGAATGTATGACATTGTTCTACATTCTGTCCATCAACTGTGTTTTTTGAAATTTTCACCCCGAGTGGGCTGGGTATGCTCAGACGTGAGTCCCAGGCTCTCCACACCACTGGAGTCAAGCTATCCAGGCTGATGAAGGCTGATAGCCAGAAACCGGTCCTTGGATGCTTGATTCCGGTCTGGGAAAGACATGGCTTGGTAGTTCGGACTGGACTGTTCCCATGAGGCACAGGGTCAGAGCTCATTTGCATATAGCCAGTGTCTAACCCAGGGTGGTGTGGAGTGCAAATAAATGATGGATTTAGGCCCGATCCTTGTACTGGGGTGAATGTATGACATTGTTCTACATTCTGTCCATCAACTGTGGTTTTTGAAATTTTCACCCCGAGTGGGCTGGGTCTGCTCAGACGTGAGTCCCAGGCTCTCCACACTGGAGTCAAGCTATCCAGGCTGATGAAGACTGATAGCCAGAAACCGGTCCTTGGATGCTTGATTCCGGTCTGGGAAAGACAAGGCTTGGTAGTTCGGACTGGACTGTTCCCATGAGGCACAGGGTCAGAGCTGATTTGCATATAGCCAGTGTCTAGCCCAGGGTGGTGTGGAGTGCAAAAAAATGATGGATTTAGGCCCAGATCCTTGTACTGGGGTGAATGTATGACATTGTTCTACATTCTGTCCATCAACTGTGTTTTTTGAAATTTTCACCCCGAGTGGGCTGGGTATGCTCAGACGTGAGTCCCAGGCTCTCCACACCACTGGAGTTAAGCTATCCAGGCTGATGAAGGCTGATAGCCAGAAACCGGCCCTTGGATGCTTGATTCCGGTCTGGGAAAGACATGGCTTGGTAGTTCGGACTGGACTGTTCACATGAGGCACAGGGTCAGAGCTCATTTGCATATAGCCAGTGTCTAACCCAGGGTGGTGTGGAGTGCAAAAAAATGATGGATTTAGGCCCGATCCTTGTACTGGGGTGAATGTATGACATTGTTCTACATTCTGTCCATCAACTGTGTTTTTTGAAATTTTAACCCCGAGTGGGCTGGGTCTGCTCAGACGTGAGTCCCAGGCTCTCCACACCACTGGAGTCAAGCTATCCAGGCTGATGAAGACTGATAGCCAGAAACCGGTCCTTGGATGCTTGATTCCGGTCTGGGAAAGACAAGGCTTGGTAGTTCGGACTGGACTGTTCCCATGAGGCACAGGGTCAGAGCTGATTTGCATATAGCCATTGTCTAGCCCAGGGTGGTGTGGAGTGCAAAAAAATGATGGATTTAGGCCCAGATCCTTGTACTGGGGTGAATGTATGACATTGTTCTACATTCTGTCCATCAACTGTGTTTTTTGAAATGTTCACCCCGAGTGGGCTGGGTATGCTCAGACGTGAGTCCCAGGCTCTCCACACCACTGGAGTAAAGCTATCCAGGCTGATGAAGGCTGATAGCCAGAAACCGGTCCTTGGATGCTTGATTCCGGAATGGGAAAGACATGGCTTGGTAGTTCGGACTGGACTGTCCCCATGAGGCACAGGGTCAGAGCTGATTTGCATATAGCCAGTGTCTAACCCAGGGTGGTGTGGAGTGCAAACAAATGATGGATTTGGGCCCAGATCCTTGTACTGGGGTGAATGTATGACATTGTTCTACATTCTGTCCATCAAATGTGTTTTTTGAAATTTTCACCCCGAGTGGGCTGGGTATGCTCAGACGTGAGTCCCAGGCTCTCCACACCACTGGAGTCAAGCTATCCAGGCTGATGAAGGCTGAGAGCCAGAAACCGGTCATTGGATGCTTGATTCCGGTCTGGGAAAGACATGGCTTGGTAGTTCGGACTGGACTGTTCCCATGAGGCACAGGGTCAGAGCTGATCTGCATATAGCCAGTGTCTAACCCAGGGTGGTGTGGAGTGCAAAAAAATGATGGATTTAGGCCCAGATCCTTGTACTGGGGTGAATGTATGACAGTGTTCTACATTCTGTCCATCAACTGTGTTTTTTGAAATTTTCACCCCGAGTGGGCTGGGTATGCTCAGACGTGAGTCCCAGGCTCTCCATACCACTGGAGTCAAGCTATCCAGGCTGATGAAGGCTGATAGCCAGAAACCGGTCCTTGGATGCTTGATTCCGGTCTGGGAAAGACATGGCTTGGTAGTTCGGACTGGACTGTTCCCATGAGGCACAGGGTCAGAGCTGATTTGCATATAGCCAGTGTCTAACCCAGGGTGGTGAGGAGTGCAAAAAAATGATGGATTTAGGCCCAGATCCTTGTACTGGGGTGAATGTATGACATTGTTCTACATTCTGTCCATCAACTGTGTTTTTTGAAATTTTCACCCCAAGTGGGCTGGGTATGCTCAGACGTGAGTCCCAGGCTCTCCACACCACTGGAGTCAAGCTATACAGGCTGATGAAGGCTGATAGCCAGAAACCGGTCCTTGGATGCTTGATTCCGGTCTGGGAAAGACATGGCTTGGTAGTTCGGACTGGACTGTTCCCATGAGGCACAGGGTCAGAGATGATTTGCATATAGCCAGTGTCTAACCCAGGGTGGTGTGGAGTGCAAAAAAATGATGGATTTAGGCCCAGATCCTTGTACTGGGGTGAATGTATGACATTGTTCTACATTCTGTCCATCAACTGTGTTTTTTGAAATGTTCACCCCGAGTGGGCTGGGTATGCTCAGACGTGAGTCCCAGGCTCTCCACACCACTGGAGTCAAGCTATCCAGGCTGATGAAGGCTGATAGCCAGAAACCGGTCCTTGGATGCTTGATTCCGGTCTGGGAAAGACATGGCTTGGTAGTTCGGACTGGACTGTCCCCATGAGGCACAGGGTCAGAGCTGATTTGCATATAGCCAGTGTCTAACCCAGGGTGGTGTGGAGTGCAAACAAATGATGGATTTGGGCCCAGATCCTTGTACTGGGGTGCATGTATGACATTGTTCTACATTCTGTCCATCAAATGTGTTTTTTGAAATTTTCACCCCGAGTGGGCTGGGTATGCTCAGACGTGAGTCCCAGGCTCTCCACACCACTGGAGTCAAGCTATCCAGGCTGATGAAGGCTGAGAGCCAGAAACCGGTCATTGGATGCTTGATTCCGGTCTGGGAAAGACATGGCTTGGTAGTTCGGACTGGACTGTTCCCATGAGGCACAGGGTCAGAGCTGATCTGCATATAGCCAGTGTCTAACCCAGGGTGGTGTGGAGTGCAAAAAAATGATGGATTTAGGCCCAGATCCTTGTACCGGGGTGAATGTATGACATTGTTCTACATTCTGTCCATCAACTGTGTTTTTTGAAATTTTCACCCCAAGTGGGCTGGGTATGCTCAGACGTGAGTCCCAGGCTCTCCACACCACTGGAGTCAAGCTATACAGGCTGATGAAGGCTGATAGCCAGAAACCGGTCCTTGGATGCTTGATTCCGGTCTGGGAAAGACATGGCTTGGTAGTTCGGACTGGACTGTTCCCATGAGGCACAGGGTCAGAGCTGATTTGCATATAGCCAGTGTCTAACCCAGGGTGGTGTGGAGTGCAAAAAAATGATGGATTTAGGCCCAGATCCTTGTACTGGGGTGAATGTATGACATTGTTCTACATTCTGTCCATCAACTGTGTTTTTTGAAATTTTCACCCCAAGTGGGCTGGGTATGCTCAGACGTGAGTCCCAGGCTCTCCACACCACTGGAGTCAAGCTATACAGGCTGATGAAGGCTGATAGCCAGAAACCGGTCCTTGGATGCTTGATTCCGGTCTGGGAAAGACATGGCTTGGTAGTTCGGACTGGACTGTTCCCATGAGGCACAGGGTCAGAGATGATTTGCATATAGCCAGTGTCTAACCCAGGGTGGTGTGGAGTGCAAAAAAATGATGGATTTAGGCCCAGATCCTTGTACTGGGGTGAATGTATGACATTGTTCTACATTCTGTCCATCAACTGTGTTTTTTGAAATTTTCACCCCGAGTGGGCTGGGTATGCTCAGACGTGAGTCCCAGGCTCTCCACACCACTGGAGTCAAGCTATCCAGGCTGATGAAGGCTGATAGCCAGAAACTGGTCCTTGGATGCGTGATTCCGGTCTGGGAAAGACATGGCTTGGTAGTTCGGACTGGACTGTTCCCATGAGGCACAGGGTCAGAGCTGATTTGCATATAGCCAGTGTCTAACAAAGGGTGGTGTGGAGTGCAAAAAAATGATGGATTTAGGCCCAGATCCTTGTACTGGGGTGAATGTATGACATTGTTCTACATTCTGTCCATCAACTGTGTTTTTTGAAATTTTCACCCCGAGTGGGCTGGGTATGCTCAGACGTGAGTCCCAGGCTCTCCACACCACTGGAGTCAAGCTATCCAGGCAGATGAAGGCTGATAGCCAGAAACCGGTCCTTGGATGCTTGATTCCGGTCTGGGAAAGACATGGCTTGGTAGTTCGGACTGGACTGTTCCCATGAGGCACAGGGTCAGAGCTGATTTGTATATAGCCAGTGTCTAACCCAGGGTGGTGTGGAGTGCAAAAAAATGATGGATTTAGGCCCAGATCCTTGTACTGGGGTGAATGTATGACATTGTTCTACATTCTGTCCATCAACTGTGTTTTTTTAAATTTTCACCGCGAGTGGGCTGGGTATGCTCAGACGTGAGTCCCAGGCTCTCCACACCACTGGAGTCAAGCTATCCAGGCTGATGAAGGCTGATAGCCAGAAACCGGTCCTTGGATGCTTGATTCCGGTTTGGGAAAGACATGGCTTGGTAGTTCGGACTGGACTGTTCCCATGAGGCATAGGGTCAGAGCTGATTTGCATATAGCCAGTGTCTAACCCAGGGTGGTGTGGAGTGCAAAAAAATGATGGATTTAGGCCCAGATCCTTGTACTGGGGTGAATGTATGACATTGTTCTACATTCTGTCCATCAACTGTGTTTTTTTAAATTTTCACCACGAGTGGGCTGGGTATGCTCAGACGTGAGTCCCAGGCTCTCCACACCACTGGAGTCAAGCTATCCAGGCTGATGAAGGCTGATAGCCAGAAACCGGTCCTTGGATGCTTGATTCCGGTCTGGGAAAGACATGGCTTGGTAGTTCGGACTGGACTGTTCCCATGAGGCACAGGGTCAGAGCTGATTTGCATATAGCCAGTGTCTAATCCAGGGTGGTGTGGAGTGCAACAAAATGATGGATTTAGGCCCAGATCCTTGTACTGGGGTGAATGTATGACATTGTTCTACATTCTGTCCATCAACAGTGTTTTTTGAAATTTTCACCCCGAGTGGGCTGGGTATGCTCAGATGTGAGTCCCAGGCTCTCCACACCACTGGAGTCAAGCTATCCAGGCTGATGAAGGCTGATAGCCAGAAACCGGTCCTTGGATGCTTGATTCCGGTCTGGGAAAGACCTGGCTTGGTAGTTCGGACTGGACTGTTCCCATGAGGCACAGGGTCAGAGCTGATTTGCATATAGCCAGTGTCTAACCCAGGGTGGTGTGGAGTGCAAAAAAATGATGGATTTAGGCCCAGATCCTTGTACTGGGGTGAATGTATGACATTGTTCTACATTCTGTCCATCAACTGTGTTTTTTGAAATTTTCACCCCGAGTGGGCTGGGTATGCTCAGACGTGAGTCCCAGGCTCTCCACACCACTGGAGTCAAGCTATCCAGGCTGATAACGGCTGATAGCCATAAACCGGTCCTTGGATGCTTGATTCCGGTCTGGGAAAGACATGGCTTGGTAGTTCGGACTGGACTGTTCCCATGAGGCACAGGGTCAGAGCTGATTTGCATATAGCCAGTGTCTAACCCAGGGTGGTGTGGAGTGCAAAAAAATGATGGATTTAGGCCCAGATCCTTGTACTGGGGTGAATGTATGACATTGTTCTACATTCTGTCCATCAACTGTGTTTTTTTAAATTTTCACTGCGAGTGGGCTGGGTATGCTCAGACGTGAGTCCCAGGCTCTCCACACCACTGGAGTCAAGCTATCCAGGCTGATGAAGGCTGATAGCCAGAAACCGGTCCTTGGATGCTTGATTCCGGTTTGGGAAAGACATGGCTTGGTAGTTCGGACTGGACTGTTCCCATGAGGCACAGGGTCAGAGCTGATTTGCATATAGCCAGTGTCTAACCCAGGGTGGTGTGGAGGGCAAAAAAATGATGGATTTAGGCCCAGATCCTTGTACTGGGGTGAATGTATGACATTGTTCTACATTCTGTCCATCAACTGTGTTTTTTGAAATTTTCACCCCGAGTGGGCTGGGTATGCTCAGACGTGAGTCCCAGGCTCTCCACACCACTGGAGTCAAGCTATCCAGGCTGATGAAGGCTGATAGCCAGAAACCGGTCCTTGGATGCTTGATTCCGGTCTGGGAAAGACATGGCTTGGTAGTTCGGACTGGACTGTTCCCATGAGGCACAGGGTCAGAGCTGATTTGCATATAGCCAGTGTCTAACCCAGGGTGGTGTGGAGTGCAAAAAAATGATGGATTTAGGCCCAGATCCTTGTACTGGGGTGAATGTATGACATTGTTCTACATTCTGTCCATCAACTGTGTTTTTTGAAATTTTCACCCCGAGTGGGCTGGGTATGCTCAGACGTGAGTCCCAGGCTCTCCACACCACTGGAGTCAAGCTATCCAGGCTGATGAAGGCTGATAGCCAGAAACCGGTCCTTGGATGCTTGATTCCGGTCTGGGAAAGACATGGCTTGGTAGTTCGGACTGGACTGTTCCCATGAGGCACAGGGTCAGAGCTCATTTGCATATAGCCAGTGTCTAACCCAGGGTGGTGAGGAGTGCAAAAAAATGATGGATTTATGCCTGATCCTTGTACTGGTGTGAATGTATGACATTGTTCTACATTCTGTCCATCAACTGTGTTTTTTGAAATTTTTACCCCGAGTGGGCGGGGTATGCTCAGACGTGAGTCCCAGGCTCTCCACACCACTGGAGTCAAGCTATCCAGGCTGATGAAGACTGATAGCCAGAAACCGGTCCTTGGATGCTTGATTCCGGTCTGGGAAAGACATGGCTTGGTAGTTCGGACTGGACTGTTCCCATGAGGCACAGGGTCAGAGCTGATTTGCATATAGCCAGTGTCTAGCCCAGAGTGGTGTGGATTGCAAAAAAATTATGGATTTAGGCCCAGATCCTTGTACTGGGGTGAATGTATGACATTGTTCTACATTCTGTCCATCAACTGTGTTTTTTTAAATTTTCACCCCGAGTGGGCTCTGTATGCTCAGACGTGAGTCCCAGGCTCTCCACACCACTGGAGTCAAGCTATCCAGGCTGATGAAGGCTGATAGCCAGAAACCGGTCCTTGGATGCTTGATTCCGGTCTGGGAAAGACATGGCTTGGTAGTTCGGACTGGACTGTTCCCATGAGGCACAGGGTCAGAGCTGATTTGCATATAGCCAGTGTCTAGCCCAGGGCGGTGTGGAGTGCAAAAAAATGATGGATTTAGGCCCAGATCCTTGTACTGGGGTGAATGTTTGACATTGTTCTACATTCTGTCCATCAACTGTGTTTTTTGAAATTTTCACCCCGAGTGGGCTGGGTATGCTCAGACGTGAGTCCCAGGCTCTCCACACCACTGGAGTCAAGCTATCCAGGCTGATGAAGGCTGATAGCCTGAAACGGGTCCTTGGATGCTTGGTTCCGGTCTGGGAAAGACATGGCTTGGTAGTTCGGACTGGACTGTTCCCATGAGGCACAGGGTCAGAGCTCATTTGCATATAGCCAGTGTCTAACCCAGGGTGGTGAGGAGTGCAAAAAAATGATGGATTTATGCCTGATCCTTGTACTGGTGCGAATGTATGACATTGTTCTACATTCTGTCCATCAACTGTGTTTTTTAAATTTTTTACCCCGAGTGGGCGGGGTATGCTCAGACGTGAGTCCCAGGCTCTCCACACCACTGGAGTCAAGCTATCCAGGCTGATGAAGACTGATAGCCAGAAACCGGTCCTTGGATGCTTGATTCCGGTCTGGGAAAGACATGGCTTGGTAGTTCGGACTGGACTGTTCCCATGAGGCACAGGGTCAGAGCTGATTTGCATATAGCCAGTGTCTAGCCCAGAGTGGTGTGGATTGCAAAAAAATTATGGATTTAGGCCCAGATCCTTGTACTGGGGTGAATGTATGACATTGTTCTACATTCTGTCCATCAACTGTGTTTTTTGAAATTTTAACCCCGAGTGGGCTGGGTCTGCTCAGACGTGAGCCCCAGGCTCTCCACACCACTGGAGTCAAGCTATCCAGGCTGATGAAGACTGATAGCCAGAAACCGGTCCTTGGATGCTTGATTCCGGTCTGGGAAAGACAAGGCTTGGTAGTTCGGACTGGACTGTTCCCATGAGGCACAGGGTCAGAGCTGATTTGCATATAGCCAGTGTCTAGCCCAGGGTGGTGTGGAGTGCAAAAAAATGATGGATTTAGGCCCAGATCCTTGTACTGGGGTGAATGTATGACATTGTTCTACATTCTGTCCATCAACTGTGTTTTTTGAAATTTTCACCCCGAGTGGGCTGGATATGCTCAGACGTGAGTCCCAGGCTCTCCACACCACTGGAGTCAAGCTATCCAGGCTGATGAAGGCTGATAGCCAGAAACCGGTCCTTGGATGCTTGATTCCGGTCTGGGAAAGACATGGCTTGGTAGTTCGGACTGGACTGTCCCCATGAGGCACAGGGTCAGAGCTGATTTGCATATAGCCAGTGTCTAACCCAGGGTGGTGTGGAGTGTAAAAAAATGATGGATTTAGGCCCAGATCCTTGTACTGGGGTGAATGTATGACATTGTTCTACATTCTGTCCATCAACTGTGTTTTTTGAAATTTTCACCCCGAGTGGGCTGGGTATGCTCAGACGTGAGTCCCAGGCTCTCCACACCACTTGAGTCAAGCTATCCAGGCTGATGAAGGCTGATAACCAGAAACCGGTCCTTGGATGCTTGATTCCGGTCTGGGAAAGACATGGCTTGGTAGTTCGGACTGGACTGTTCCCATGAGACACAGGGTCAGAGCTCATTTGCATATAGCCAGTGTCTAACCCAGGGTGGTGTGGAGTGCAAAAAAAATGATGATTTAGGCCCAGATCCTTGTACTGGGGTGAATATATGACATTGTTCTACATTCTGTCCATCAACTGTGTTTTTTGAAATTTTCACCCCGAGTGGGCTGGGTATGCTCAGACGTGAGTCCTAGGCTCTCCACACCACTGGAGTCAAGCTATCCAGGCTGATGAAGGCTGATAGCCAGAAACCGGTCCTTGGATGCTTGATTCCGGTCTGGGAAAGACATGGCTTGGTAGTTCGGACTGGACTGTTCCCATGAGGCACAGGGTCAGAGCTCATTTGCATATAGCCAGTGTCTAACCCTGGGTGGTGAGGAGTGCAAAAAAATGATGGATTTATGCCTGATCCTTGTACTGGTGTGAATGTATGACATTGTTCTAAATTCTGTCCATCAACTGTGTTTTTTGAAATTTTTACCCCGAGTGGGCGGGGTATGCTCAGACGTGAGTCCCAGGCTCTCCACACCACTGGAGTCAAGCTATCCAGGCTGATGAAGACTGATAGCCAGAAACCGGTCCTTGGATGCTTGATTCCGGTCTGGGAAAGACATGGCTTGGTAGTTCGGACTGGACTGTTCCCATGAGGCACAGGGTCAGAGCTGATTTGCATATAGCCAGTGTCTAGCCCAGAGTGGTGTGGATTGCAAAAAAATTATGGATTTAGGCCCAGATCCTTGTACTGGGGTGAATGTATGACATTGTTCTACATTCTGTCCTTCAACTGTGTTTTTTTAAATTTTCACCCCGAGTGGGCTGGGTATGCTCAGACGTGAGTCCCAGGCTCTCCACACCACTGGAGTCAAGCTATCCAGGCTGATGAAGGCTGATAGCCAGAAACCGGTCCTTGGATGCTTGATTCCGGTCTAGGAAAGACATGGCTTGGTAGTTCGGACTGGACTGTCCCCATGAGGCACAGGGTCAGAGCTGATTTGCATATAGCCAGTGTCTAACCCAGGGTGGTGTGGAGTGTAAAAAAATGATGGATTTAGGCCCAGATCCTTGTACTGGGGTGAATGTAAGACATTGTTCTACATTCTGTCCATCAACTGTGTTTTTTGAAATTTTCACCCCGAGTGGGCTGGGTATGCTCAGACGTGAGTCCCAGGCTCTCCACACCACTGGAGTCAAGCTATCCAGGCTGATGAAGGCTGATAGCCAGAAACCGGTCCTTGGATGCTTGATTCCGGTCTGGGAAAGACATGGCTTGGTAGTTCGGACTGGACTGTTCCCATGAGGCACAGGGTCAGAGCTCATTTGCATATAGCCAGTGTCTAACCCAGGGTGGTGTGGAGTGCAAAAAAAATGATGGATTTAGGCCCAGATCCTTGTACTGGGGTGAATATATGACATTGTTCTACATTCTGTCCATCAACTGTGTTTTTCGAAATTTTCACCCCGAGTGGGCTGGGTATGCTCAGACGTGAGTCCCAGGCTCTCCACACCACTGGAGTCAAGCTATCCAGGCTGATGAAGGCTGATAGCCAGAAACCGGTCCTTGGATGCTTGATTCCGGTCTGGGAAAGACATGGCTTGGTAGTTCGGACTGGACTGTTCCCATGAGGCACAGGGTCAGAGCGCATTTGCATATAGCCAGTGTCTAACCCAGGGTGGTGAGGAGTGCAAACAAATGATGGATTTATGCCTGATCCTTGTACTGGTGTGAATGTATGACATTGTTCTACATTCTGTCCATCAACTGTGTTTTTTGAAATTTTTACCCCGAGTGGGCGGGGTATGCTCAGACGTGAGTCCCAGGCTCTCCACACCACTGGAGTCAAGCTATCCAGGCTGATGAAGACTGATAGCCAGAAACCGGTCCTTGGATGCTTGATTCCGGTCTGGGAAAGACATGGCTTGGTAGTTCGGACTGGACTGTTCCCATGAGGCACAGGGTCAGAGCTGATTTGCATATAGCCAGTGTCTAGCCCAGAGTGGTGTGGATTGCAAAAAAATTATGGATTTAGGCCCAGATCCTTGTACTGGGGTGAATGTATGACATTGTTCTACATTCTGTCCATCAACTGTGTTTTTTTTAATTTTCACCCCGAGTGGGCTCTGTATGCTCAGACGTGAGTCCCAGGCTCTCCACACCACTGGAGTCAAGCTATCCAGGCTGATGAAGGCTGATAGCCAGAAACCGGTCCTTGGATGCTTGATTCCGGTCTGGGAAAGACATGGCTTGGTAGTTCGGACTGGACTGTTCCCATGAGGCACAGGGTCAGAGCTGATTTGCATATAGCCAGTGTCTAGCCCAGGGTGGTGTGGAGTGCAAAAAAATGATGGATTTAGGCCCAGATCCTTGTACTGGGGTGAATGTTTGACATTGTTCTACATTCTGTCCATCAACTGTGTTTTTTGAAATTTTCACCCCGAGTGGGCTGGGTATGCTCAGACGTGAGTCCCAGGCTCTCCACACCACTGGAGTCAAGCTATCCAGGCTGATGAAGGCTGATAGCCAGAAACTGGTCCTTGGATGCGTGATTCCGGTCTGGGAAAGACATGGCTTGGTAGTTCGGACTGGACTGTTCCCATGAGGCACAGGGTCAGAGCTCATTTGAATATAGCCAGTGTCTAACCCAGGGTGGTGTGGAGTGCAAAAAAATGATGGATTTAGGCCCGATCCTTGTACTGGGGTGAATGTATGGCATTGTTCTACATTCTGTCCATCAACTGTGTTTTTTGAAATTTTCACCCCGAGTGGGCTGGGAATGCTCAGACGTGAATCCCAGGCTCTCCACACCACTGGAGTCAAGCTATCCAGGCTGATGAAGACTGATAGCCAGAAACCGGTCCTTGGATGCTTGATTCCGGTCTGGGAAAGACATGGCTTGGTAGTTCGGACTGGACTGTTCCCATGAGGCACAGGGTCAAAGCTGATTTGCATATAGCCAGTGTCTAGCCCAGGGTGGTGTGGAGTGCAAAATAATGATGGATTTAGGCCCAGATCCTTGTACTGGGGTGAATGTATGACATTGTTCTACATTCTGTCCATCAACTGTGTTTTTTGAAATTTTCACCCCGAGTGGGCTGGGTATGCTCAGACGTGAGTCCCAGGCTCTCCACACCACTGGAATCAAGCTATCCAGGCTGATGAAGGCTGATAGCCAGAAACCGGTCCTTGGATGCTTGATTCCGGTCTGGGAAAGACATGGCTTGGTAGTTCGGACTGGACTGTTCCCATGAGGCACAGGGTCAGAGCTGATTTGCATATAGCCAGTGTCTAACCCAGGGTGGTGTGGAGTGCAAAAAAATGATGGATTTAGGCCCAGATCCTTGTACTGGGGTGAATGTATGACATTGTTCTACATTCTGTCCATCAACTGTGTTTTTTGAAATTTTCACCCCGAGTGGGCTGGGTATGCTCAGACGTGAGTCCCAGGCTCTCCACACCACTGGAGTCAAGCTATCCAGGCTGATGAAGGCTGATAGCCAGAAACCGGTCCTTGGATGCTTGATTCCGGTCTGGGAAAGACATGGCTTGGTAGTTCGGACTAGACTGTTCCCATGAGGCACAGGGTCAGAGCTGATTTGCATATAGCCAGTGTCTAACCCAGGGTGGTGTGGAGTGCAAAAAAATGATGGATTTAGGCCCAGATCCTTGTACTGGGGTGAATGTATGACATTGTTCTACATTCTGTCCATCAACTGTGTTTTTTGAAATTTTCACCCCGAGTGGGCTGGGTATGCTCAGACGTGAGTCCCAGGCTCTCCACACCATTGGAGTCAAGCTATCCAGGCTGATGAAGGCTGATAGCCAGAAACCGGTCCTTGGATGCTTGATTCCGGTCTGGGAAAGACATGGCTTGGTAGTTCGGACTGGACTGTTCCCATGAGGCACAGGGTCAGAGCTCATTTGCATATAGCCAGTGTCTAACCCAGGGTGGTGTGGAGTGCAAATAAATGATGGATTTAGGCCCGATCCTTGTACTGGGGTGAATGTATGACATTGTTCTACATTCTGTCCATCAACTGTGTTTTTTGAAATTTTCACCCCGAGTGGGCTGGGTCTGCTCAGACGTGAGTCCCAGGCTCTCCACACCACTGGAGTCAAGCTATCCAGGCTGATGAAGGCTGATAGCCAGAAACCGGTCCTTGGATGCTTGATTCCGGTCTGGGAAAGACATGGCTTGGTAGTTCCGACTGGACTGTTCCCATGAGGCACAGGGTCAGAGCTGATTTGCATATAGCCAGTGTCTAACCCAGGGTGGTGTGGAGTGCAAAAAAATGATGGATTTAGGCCCAGATCCTTGTACTGGGGTGAATGTATGACATTGTTCTACATTCTGTCCATCAACTGTGTTTTTTGAAATTTTCACCCCGAGTGGGCTGGGTATGCTCAGACGTGAGTCCCAGGCTCTCCACACCACTGGAGTCAAGCTATCCAGGCTGATGAAGGCTGATAGCCTGAAACGGGTCCTTGGATGCTTGGTTCCGGTCTGGGAAAGACATGGCTTGGTAGTTCGGACTGGACTGTTCCCATGAGGCACAGGGTCAGAGCTCATTTGCATATAGCCAGTGTCTAACCCAGGGTGGTGAGGAGTGCAAAAAAATGATGGATTTATGCCTGATCCTTGTACTGGTGCGAATGTATGACATTGTTCTACATTCTGTCCATCAACTGTGTTTTTTAAAATTTTTACCCCGAGTGGGCGGGGTATGCTCAGACGTGAGTCCCAGGCTCTCCACACCACTGGAGTCAAGCTATCCAGGCTGATGAAGACTGATAGCCAGAAACCGGTCCTTGGATGCTTGATTCCGGTCTGGGAAAGACATGGCTTGGTAGTTCGGACTGGACTGTTCCCATGAGGCACAGGGTCAGAGCTGATTTGCATATAGCCAGTGTCTAGCCCAGAGTGGTGTGGATTGCAAAAAAATTATGGATTTAGGCCCAGATCCTTGTACTGGGGTGAATGTATGACATTGTTCTACATTCTGTCCATCAACTGTGTTTTTTGAAATTTTAACCCCGAGTGGGCTGGGTCTGCTCAGACGTGAGCCCCAGGCTCTCCACACCACTGGAGTCAAGCTATCCAGGCTGATGAAGACTGATAGCCAGAAACCGGTCCTTGGATGCTTGATTCCGGTCTGGGAAAGACAAGGCTTGGTAGTTCGGACTGGACTGTTCCCATGAGGCACAGGGTCAGAGCTGATTTGCATATAGCCAGTGTCTAGCCCAGGGTGGTGTGGAGTGCAAAAAAATGATGGATTTAGGCCCAGATCCTTGTACTGGGGTGAATGTATGACATTGTTCTACATTCTGTCCATCAACTGTGTTTTTTGAAATTTTCACCCCGAGTGGGCTGGATATGCTCAGACGTGAGTCCCAGGCTCTCCACACCACTGGAGTCAAGCTATCCAGGCTGATGAAGGCTGATAGCCAGAAACCGGTCCTTGGATGCTTGATTCCGGTCTGGGAAAGACATGGCTTGGTAGTTCGGACTGGACTGTCCCCATGAGGCACAGGGTCAGAGCTGATTTGCATATAGCCAGTGTCTAACCCAGGGTGGTGTGGAGTGTAAAAAAATGATGGATTTAGGCCCAGATCCTTGTACTGGGGTGAATGTATGACATTGTTCTACATTCTGTCCATCAACTGTGTTTTTTGAAATTTTCACCCCGAGTGGGCTGGGTATGCTCAGACGTGAGTCCCAGGCTCTCCACACCACTTGAGTCAAGCTATCCAGGCTGATGAAGGCTGATAACCAGAAACCGGTCCTTGGATGCTTGATTCCGGTCTGGGAAAGACATGGCTTGGTAGTTCGGACTGGACTGTTCCCATGAGACACAGGGTCAGAGCTCATTTGCATATAGCCAGTGTCTAACCCAGGGTGGTGTGGAGTGCAAAAAAAATGATGATTTAGGCCCAGATCCTTGTACTGGGGTGAATATATGACATTGTTCTACATTCTGTCCATCAACTGTGTTTTTTGAAATTTTCACCCCGAGTGGGCTGGGTATGCTCAGACGTGAGTCCTAGGCTCTCCACACCACTGGAGTCAAGCTATCCAGGCTGATGAAGGCTGATAGCCAGAAACCGGTCCTTGGATGCTTGATTCCGGTCTGGGAAAGACATGGCTTGGTAGTTCGGACTGGACTGTTCCCATGAGGCACAGGGTCAGAGCTCATTTGCATATAGCCAGTGTCTAACCCTGGGTGGTGAGGAGTGCAAAAAAATGATGGATTTATGCCTGATCCTTGTACTGGTGTGAATGTATGACATTGTTCTAAATTCTGTCCATCAACTGTGTTTTTTGAAATTTTTACCCCGAGTGGGCGGGGTATGCTCAGACGTGAGTCCCAGGCTCTCCACACCACTGGAGTCAAGCTATCCAGGCTGATGAAGACTGATAGCCAGAAACCGGTCCTTGGATGCTTGATTCCGGTCTGGGAAAGACATGGCTTGGTAGTTCGGACTGGACTGTTCCCATGAGGCACAGGGTCAGAGCTGATTTGCATATAGCCAGTGTCTAGCCCAGAGTGGTGTGGATTGCAAAAAAATTATGGATTTAGGCCCAGATCCTTGTACTGGGGTGAATGTATGACATTGTTCTACATTCTGTCCTTCAACTGTGTTTTTTTAAATTTTCACCCCGAGTGGGCTGGGTATGCTCAGACGTGAGTCCCAGGCTCTCCACACCACTGGAGTCAAGCTATCCAGGCTGATGAAGGCTGATAGCCAGAAACCGGTCCTTGGATGCTTGATTCCGGTCTAGGAAAGACATGGCTTGGTAGTTCGGACTGGACTGTCCCCATGAGGCACAGGGTCAGAGCTGATTTGCATATAGCCAGTGTCTAACCCAGGGTGGTGTGGAGTGTAAAAAAATGATGGATTTAGGCCCAGATCCTTGTACTGGGGTGAATGTAAGACATTGTTCTACATTCTGTCCATCAACTGTGTTTTTTGAAATTTTCACCCCGAGTGGGCTGGGTATGCTCAGACGTGAGTCCCAGGCTCTCCACACCACTGGAGTCAAGCTATCCAGGCTGATGAAGGCTGATAGCCAGAAACCGGTCCTTGGATGCTTGATTCCGGTCTGGGAAAGACATGGCTTGGTAGTTCGGACTGGACTGTTCCCATGAGGCACAGGGTCAGAGCTCATTTGCATATAGCCAGTGTCTAACCCAGGGTGGTGTGGAGTGCAAAAAAAATGATGGATTTAGGCCCAGATCCTTGTACTGGGGTGAATATATGACATTGTTCTACATTCTGTCCATCAACTGTGTTTTTCGAAATTTTCACCCCGAGTGGGCTGGGTATGCTCAGACGTGAGTCCCAGGCTCTCCACACCACTGGAGTCAAGCTATCCAGGCTGATGAAGGCTGATAGCCAGAAACCGGTCCTTGGATGCTTGATTCCGGTCTGGGAAAGACATGGCTTGGTAGTTCGGACTGGACTGTTCCCATGAGGCACAGGGTCAGAGCGCATTTGCATATAGCCAGTGTCTAACCCAGGGTGGTGAGGAGTGCAAACAAATGATGGATTTATGCCTGATCCTTGTACTGGTGTGAATGTATGACATTGTTCTACATTCTGTCCATCAACTGTGTTTTTTGAAATTTTTACCCCGAGTGGGCGGGGTATGCTCAGACGTGAGTCCCAGGCTCTCCACACCACTGGAGTCAAGCTATCCAGGCTGATGAAGACTGATAGCCAGAAACCGGTCCTTGGATGCTTGATTCCGGTCTGGGAAAGACATGGCTTGGTAGTTCGGACTGGACTGTTCCCATGAGGCACAGGGTCAGAGCTGATTTGCATATAGCCAGTGTCTAGCCCAGAGTGGTGTGGATTGCAAAAAAATTATGGATTTAGGCCCAGATCCTTGTACTGGGGTGAATGTATGACATTGTTCTACATTCTGTCCATCAACTGTGTTTTTTTTAATTTTCACCCCGAGTGGGCTCTGTATGCTCAGACGTGAGTCCCAGGCTCTCCACACCACTGGAGTCAAGCTATCCAGGCTGATGAAGGCTGATAGCCAGAAACCGGTCCTTGGATGCTTGATTCCGGTCTGGGAAAGACATGGCTTGGTAGTTCGGACTGGACTGTTCCCATGAGGCACAGGGTCAGAGCTGATTTGCATATAGCCAGTGTCTAGCCCAGGGTGGTGTGGAGTGCAAAAAAATGATGGATTTAGGCCCAGATCCTTGTACTGGGGTGAATGTTTGACATTGTTCTACATTCTGTCCATCAACTGTGTTTTTTGAAATTTTCACCCCGAGTGGGCTGGGTATGCTCAGACGTGAGTCCCAGGCTCTCCACACCACTGGAGTCAAGCTATCCAGGCTGATGAAGGCTGATAGCCAGAAACTGGTCCTTGGATGCGTGATTCCGGTCTGGGAAAGACATGGCTTGGTAGTTCGGACTGGACTGTTCCCATGAGGCACAGGGTCAGAGCTCATTTGAATATAGCCAGTGTCTAACCCAGGGTGGTGTGGAGTGCAAAAAAATGATGGATTTAGGCCCGATCCTTGTACTGGGGTGAATGTATGGCATTGTTCTACATTCTGTCCATCAACTGTGTTTTTTGAAATTTTCACCCCGAGTGGGCTGGGAATGCTCAGACGTGAATCCCAGGCTCTCCACACCACTGGAGTCAAGCTATCCAGGCTGATGAAGACTGATAGCCAGAAACCGGTCCTTGGATGCTTGATTCCGGTCTGGGAAAGACATGGCTTGGTAGTTCGGACTGGACTGTTCCCATGAGGCACAGGGTCAAAGCTGATTTGCATATAGCCAGTGTCTAGCCCAGGGTGGTGTGGAGTGCAAAATAATGATGGATTTAGGCCCAGATCCTTGTACTGGGGTGAATGTATGACATTGTTCTACATTCTGTCCATCAACTGTGTTTTTTGAAATTTTCACCCCGAGTGGGCTGGGTATGCTCAGACGTGAGTCCCAGGCTCTCCACACCACTGGAATCAAGCTATCCAGGCTGATGAAGGCTGATAGCCAGAAACCGGTCCTTGGATGCTTGATTCCGGTCTGGGAAAGACATGGCTTGGTAGTTCGGACTGGACTGTTCCCATGAGGCACAGGGTCAGAGCTGATTTGCATATAGCCAGTGTCTAACCCAGGGTGGTGTGGAGTGCAAAAAAATGATGGATTTAGGCCCAGATCCTTGTACTGGGGTGAATGTATGACATTGTTCTACATTCTGTCCATCAACTGTGTTTTTTGAAATTTTCACCCCGAGTGGGCTGGGTATGCTCAGACGTGAGTCCCAGGCTCTCCACACCACTGGAGTCAAGCTATCCAGGCTGATGAAGGCTGATAGCCAGAAACCGGTCCTTGGATGCTTGATTCCGGTCTGGGAAAGACATGGCTTGGTAGTTCGGACTAGACTGTTCCCATGAGGCACAGGGTCAGAGCTGATTTGCATATAGCCAGTGTCTAACCCAGGGTGGTGTGGAGTGCAAAAAAATGATGGATTTAGGCCCAGATCCTTGTACTGGGGTGAATGTATGACATTGTTCTACATTCTGTCCATCAACTGTGTTTTTTGAAATTTTCACCCCGAGTGGGCTGGGTATGCTCAGACGTGAGTCCCAGGCTCTCCACACCATTGGAGTCAAGCTATCCAGGCTGATGAAGGCTGATAGCCAGAAACCGGTCCTTGGATGCTTGATTCCGGTCTGGGAAAGACATGGCTTGGTAGTTCGGACTGGACTGTTCCCATGAGGCACAGGGTCAGAGCTCATTTGCATATAGCCAGTGTCTAACCCAGGGTGGTGTGGAGTGCAAATAAATGATGGATTTAGGCCCGATCCTTGTACTGGGGTGAATGTATGACATTGTTCTACATTCTGTCCATCAACTGTGTTTTTTGAAATTTTCACCCCGAGTGGGCTGGGTCTGCTCAGACGTGAGTCCCAGGCTCTCCACACCACTGGAGTCAAGCTATCCAGGCTGATGAAGACTGATAGCCAGAAACCGGTCCTTGGATGCTTGATTCCGGTCTGGGAAAGACAAGGCTTGGTAGTTCGGACTGGACTGTTCCCATGAGGCACAGGGTCAGAGCTGATTTGCATATAGCCAGTGTCTAACCCAGGGTGGTGTGGACTGTAAAAAAATGATGGATTTAGGCCCAGATCCTTGTACTGGGGTGAATGTATGACATTGTTCTACATTCTGTCCATCAACTGTGTTTTTTGAAATTTTCACCCCGAGTGGGCTGGGTATGCTCAGACGTGAGTCCCAGGCTCTCCACACCACTGGAGTCAAGCTATCCAGGCTGATGAAGGCTGATAGCCAGAAACCGGTCCTTGGATGCTTGATTCCGGTCTGGGAAAGACATGGCTTGGTAGTTCGGACTGGACTGTTCACATGAGGCACAGGGTCAGAGCTCATTTGCATATAGCCAGTGTCTAACCCAGGGTGGTGTGGAGTGCAAAAAAATGATGGATTTAGGCCCGATCCTTGTACTGGGGTGAATCTATGACATTGTTCTACATTCTGTCCATCGACTGTGTTTTTTGAAATTTTAACCCCGAGTGGGCTGGGTCTGCTCAGACGTGAGTCCCAGGCTCTCCAAACCACTGGAGTCAAGGAATCCAGGCTGATGAAGACTGATAGCCAGAAACCGGTCCTTGGATGCTTGATTCCGGTCTGGGAAAGACAAGGCTTGGTAGTTCGGACTGGACTGTTCCCATGAGGCACAGGGTCAGAGCTGATTTGCATATAGCCAGTGTCCAGCCCATGGTGGTGTGGAGTGCAAAAAAATGATGGATTTAGGCCCAGATCCTTGTACTGGGGTGAATGTATGACATTGTTCTACATTCTGTCCATCAACTGTGTTTTTTGAAATTTTCACCCCGAGTGGGCTGGGTATGCTCAGACGTGAGTCCCAGGCTCTCCACACCACTGGAGTCAAGCTATCCAGGCTGATGAAGGCTGATAGCCAGAAACCGGTCCTTGGATGCTTGATTCCGGTCTGGGAAAGACATGGCTTGGTAGTTCGGACTGGACTGTTCCCATGAGGCACAGGGTCAGAGCTCATTTGCATATAGCCAGTGTCTAACCCAGGGTGGTGTGGAGTGCAAATAAATGATGGATTTAGGCCCGATCCTTGTACTGGGGTGAATGTATGACATTGTTCTACATTCTGTCCATCAACTGTGGTTTTTGAAATTTTCACCCCGAGTGGGCTGGGTATGCTCAGACGTGAGTCCCAGGCTCTCCACACCACTGGAGTCAAGCTATCCAGGCTGATGAAGACTGATAGCCAGAAACCGGTCCTTGGATGCTTGATTCCGGTCTGGGAAAGACAAGGCTTGGTAGTTCGGACTGGACTGTTCCCATGAGGCACAGGGTCAGAGCTGATTTGCATATAGCCAGTGTCTAGCCCAGGGTGGTGTGGAGTGCAAAAAAATGATGGATTTAGGCCCAGATCCTTGTACTGGGGTGAATGTATGACATTGTTCTACATTCTGTCCATCAACTGTGTTTTTTGAAATTTTCACCCCGAGTGGGCTGGGTATGCTCAGACGTGAGTCCCAGGCTCTCCACACCACTGGAGTCAAGCTATCCAGGCTGATGAAGGCTGATAGCCAGAAACCGGTCCTTGGATGCTTGATTCCGGTCTGGGAAAGACATGGCTTGGTAGTTCGGACTGGACTGTTCACATGAGGCACAGGGTCAGAGCTCATTTGCATATAGCCAGTGTCTAACCCAGGGTGGTGTGGAGTGCAAAAAAATGATGGTTTTAGGCCCGATCCTTGTACTGGGGTGAATCTATGACATTGTTCTACATTCTGTCCATCGACTGTGTTTTTTGAAATTTTAACCCCGAGTGGGCTGGGTCTGCTCAGACGTGAGTCCCAGGCTCTCCAAACCACTGGAGTCAAGGAATCCAGGCTGATGAAGACTGATAGCCAGAAACCGGTCCTTGGATGCTTGATTCCGGTCTGGGAAAGACAAGGCTTGGTAGTTCGGACTGGACTGTTCCCATGAGGCACAGGGTCAGAGCTGATTTGCATATAGCCAGTGTCCAGCCCATGGTGGTGTGGAGTGCAAAAAAATGATGGATTTAGGCCCAGATCCTTGTAATGGGGTGAATGTATGACATTGTTCTACATTCTGTCCATCAACTGTGTTTTTTGAAATTTTCACCCCGAGTGGGCTGGGTATGCTCAGACGTGAGTCCCAGGCTCTCCACACCACTGGAGTCAAGCTATCCAGGCTGATGAAGGCTGATAGCCAAAAACCGGTCCTTGGATGCTTGATTCCGGTCTGGGAAAGACAAGGCTTGGTAGTTCGGACTGGACTTTTCCCATGAGGCACAGGGTCAGAGCTGATTTGCATATAGCCAGTGTCTAGCCCAGGGTGGTGTGGAGTGCAAAAAAATGATGGATTTAGGCCCAGATCCTTGTACTGGGGTGAATGTATGACATTGTTCTACATTCTGTCCATCAACTGTGTTTTTTGAAATGTTCACCCCGAGTGGGCTGGGTATGCTCAGACGTGAGTCCCAGGCTCTCCACATCACTGGAGTCAAGCTATCCAGGCTGATGAAGGCTGATAGCCAGAAACCGGTCCTTGGATGCTTGATTCCGGTCTGGGAAAGACATGGCTTGGTAGTTCGGACTGGACTGTCCCCATGAGGCACAGGGTCAGAGCTGATTTGCATATAGCCAGTGTCTAACCCAGGGTGGTGTGGAGTGCAAACAAATGATGGATTTAGGCCCAGATCCTTGTACTGGGGTGAATGTATGACATTGTTCTACATTCTGTCCATCAAATGTGTTTTTTGAAATTTTCACCCCGAGTGGGCTGGGTATGCTCAGACGTGAGTCCCAGGCTCTCCACACCACTGGAGTCAAGCTATCCAGGCTGATGAAGGCTGAGAGCCAGAAACCGGTCATTGGATGCTTGATTCCGGTCTGGGAAAGACATGGCTTGGTAGTTCGGACTGGACTGTTCCCATGAGGCACAGGGTCAGAGCTGATCTGCATATAGCCAGTGTCTAACCCAGGGTGGTGTGGAGTGCAAAAAAATGATGGATTTAGGCCCAGATCCTTGTACTGGGGTGAATGTATGACATTGTTCTACATTCTGTCCATCAACTGTGTTTTTTGAAATTTTCACCCCGAGTGGGCTGGGTATGCTCAGACGTGAGTCCCAGGCTCTCCATACCACTGGAGTCAAGCTATCCAGGCTGATGAAGGCTGATAGCCAGAAACCGGTCCTTGGATGCTTGATTCCGGTCTGGGAAAGACATGGCTTGGTAGTTCGGACTGGACTGTTCCCATGAGGCACAGGGTCAGAGCTGATTTGCATATAGCCAGTGTCTAACCCAGGGTGGTGTGGAGTGCAAAAAAATGATGGATTTAGGCCCATATCCTTGTACTGGGGTGAATGTATGACATTGTTCTACATTCTGTCCATCAACTGTGTTTTTTGAAATTTTCACCCCAAGTGGGCTGGGTATGCTCAGACGTGAGTCCCAGGCTCTCCACACCACTGGAGTCAAGCTATACAGGCTGATGAAGGCTGATAGCCAGAAACCGGTCCTTGGATGCTTGATTCCGGTCTGGGAAAGACATGGCTTGGTAGTTCGGACTGGACTGTTCCCATGAGGCACAGGGTCAGAGCTGATTTGCATATAGCCAGTGTCTAACCCAGGGTGGTGTGGAGTGCAAAAAAATGATGGATTTAGGCCCAGATCCTTGTACTGGGGTGAATGTATGACATTGTTCTACATTCTGTCCATCAACTGTGTTTTTTGAAATTTTCACCCCGAGTGGGCTGGGTATGCTCAGACGTGAGTCCCAGGCTCTCCACACCACTGGAGTCAAGCTATCCAGGCTGATGAAGGCTGATAGCCAGAAACCGGTCCTTGGATGCTTGATTCCGGTCTGGGAAAGACATGGCTTGGTAGTTCGGACTGGACTGTTCCCATGAGGCACAGGGTCAGAGCTGATTTGTATATAGCCAGTGTCTAACCCAGGGTGGTGTGGAGTGCAAAAAAAGGATGGATTTAGGCCCAGATCCTTGTACTGGGGTGAATGTATGACATTGTTCTACATTCTGTCCATCAACTGTGTTTTTTTAAATTTTCACCGCGAGTGGGCTGGGTATGCTCAGACGTGAGTCCCAGGCTCTCCACACCACTGGAGTCAAGCTATCCAGGCTGATGAAGGCTGATAGCCAGAAACCGGTCCTTGGATGCTTGATTCCGGTCTGGGAAAGACATGGCTTGGTAGTTCGGACTGGACTGTTCACATGAGGCACAGGGTCAGAGCTCATTTGCATATAGCCAGTGTCTAACCCAGGGTGGTGTGGAGTGCAAAAAAATGATGGATTTAGGCCCGATCCTTGTACTGGGGTGAATGTATGACATTGTTCTACATTCTGTCCATCAACTGTGTTTTTTGAAATTTTAACCCCGAGTGGGCTGGGTCTGCTCAGACGTGAGTCCCAGGCTCTCCACACCACTGGAGTCAAGCTATCCAGGCTGATGAAGACTGATAGCCAGAAACCGGTCCTTGGATGCTTGATTCCGGTCTGGGAAAGACAAGGCTTGGTAGTTCGGACTGGACTGTTCCCATGAGGCACAGGGTCAGAGCTGATTTGCATATAGCCAGTGTCTAGCCCAGGGTGGTGTGGAGTGCAAAAAAATGATGGATTTAGGCCCAGATCCTTGTACTGGGGTGAATGTATGACATTGTTCTACATTCTGTCCATCAACTGTGTTTTTTGAAATGTTCACCCCGAGTGGGCTGGGTATGCTCAGACGTGAGTCCCAGGCTCTCCACACCACTGGAGTCAAGCTATCCAGGCTGATGAAGGCTGATAGCCAGAAACCGGTCCTTGGATGCTTGATTCCGGTCTGGGAAAGACATGGCTTGGTAGTTCGGACTGGACTGTCCCCATGAGGCACAGGGTCAGAGCTGATTTGCATATAGCCAGTGTCTAACCCAGGGTGGTGTGGAGTGCAAACAAATGATGGATTTAGGCCCAGATCCTTGTACTGGGGTGAATGTATGACATTGTTCTACATTCTGTCCATCAAATGTGTTTTTTGAAATTTTCACCCCGAGTGGGCTGGGTATGCTCAGACGTGAGTCCCAGGCTCTCCACACCACTGGAGTCAAGCTATCCAGGCTGATGAAGGCTGAGAGCCAGAAACCGGTCATTGGATGCTTGATTCCGGTCTGGGAAAGACATGGCTTGGTAGTTCGGACTGGACTGTTCCCATGAGGCACAGGGTCAGAGCTGATCTGCATAAAGCCAGTGTCTAACCCAGGGTGGTGTGGAGTGCAAAAAAATGATGGATTTAGGCCCAGATCCTTGTACTGGGGTGAATGTATGACATTGTTCTACATTCTGTCCATCAACTGTGTTTTTTGAAATTTTCACCCCGAGTGGGCTGGGTATGCTCAGACGTGAGTCCCAGGCTCTCCATACCACTGGAGTCAAGCTATCCAGGCTGATGAAGGCTGATAGCCAGAAACCGGTCCTTGGATGCTTGATTCCGGTCTGGGAAAGACATGGCTTGGTAGTTCGGACTGGACTGTTCCCATGAGGCACAGGGTCAGAGCTGATTTGCATATAGCCAGTGTCTAACCCAGGGTGGTGTGGAGTGCAAAAAAATGATGGATTTAGGCCCAGATCCTTGTACTGGGGTGAATGTATGACATTGTTCTACATTCTGTCCATCAACTGTGTTTTTTGAAATTTTCACCCCAAGTAGGCTGGGTATGCTCAGACGTGAGTCCCAGGCTCTCCACGCCACTGGAGTCAAGCTATACAGGCTGATGAAGGCTGATAGCCAGAAACCGGTCCTTGGATGCTTGATTCCGGTCTGGGAAAGACATGGCTTGGTAGTTCGGACTGGACTGTTCCCATGAGGCACAGGGTCAGAGATGATTTGCATATAGCCAGTGTCTAACCCAGGGTGGTGTGGAGTGCAAAAAAATGATGGATTTAGGCCCAGATCCTTGTACTGGGGTGAATGTATGACATTGTTCTACATTCTGTCCATCAACTGTGTTTTTTGAAATTTTCACCCCGAGTGGGCTGGGTATGCTCAGACGTGAGTCCCAGGCTCTCCACACCACTGGAGTCAAGCTATCCAGGCTGATGAAGGCTGATAGCCAGAAACTGGTCCTTGGATGCGTGATTCCGGTCTGGGAAAGACATGGCTTGGTAGTTCAGACTGGACTGTTCCCATGAGGCACAGGGTCAGAGCTGATTTGCATATAGCCAGTGTCTAACCCAGGGTGGTGTGGAGTGCAAAAAAATGATGGATTTAGGCCCAGATCCTTGTACTGGGGTGAATGTATGACATTGTTCTACATTCTGTCCATCAACTGTGTTTTTTGAAATTTTCACCCCGAGTGGGCTGGGTATGCTCAGACGTGAGTCCCAGGCTCTCCATACCACTGGAGTCAAGCTATCCAGGCTGATGAAGGCTGATAGCCAGAAACCGGTCCTTGGATGCTTGATTCCGGTCTGGGAAAGACATGGCTTGGTAGTTCGGACTGGACTGTTCCCATGAGGCACAGGGTCAGAGCTGATTTGTATATAGCCAGTGTCTAACCCAGGGTGGTGTGGAGTGCAAAAAAAGGATGGATTTAGGCCCAGATCCTTGTACTGGGGTGAATGTATGACATTGTTCTACATTCTGTCCATCAACTGTGTTTTTTTAAATTTTCACCGCGAGTGGGCTGGGTATGCTCAGACGTGAGTCCCAGGCTCTCCACACCACTGGAGTCAAGCTATCCAGGCTGATGAAGGCTGATAGCCAGAAACCGGTCCTTGGATGCTTGATTCCGGTTTGGGAAAGACATGGCTTGGTAGTTCGGACTGGACTGTTCCCATGAGGCATAGGGTCAGAGCTGATTTGCATATAGCCAGTGTCTAACCCAGGGTGGTGTGGAGTGCAAAAAAATGATGGATTTAGGCCCAGATCCTTGTACTGGGGTGAATGTATGACATTGTTCTACATTCTGTCCATCAACTGTGTTTTTTTAAATTTTCACCCCGAGTGGGCTGGGTATGCTCAGACGTGAGTCCCAGGCTCTCCACACCACTGGAGTCAAGCTATCCAGGCTGATGAAGGCTGATAGCCAGAAAACGGTCCTTGGATGCTTGATTCCGGTCTGGGAAAGACATGGCTTGGTAGTTCGGACTGGACTGTTCCCATGAGGCACAGGGTCAGAGCTGATTTGCATATAGCCAGTGTCTAATCCAGGGTGGTGTGGAGTGCAAAAAAATGATGGATTTAGGCCCAGATCCTTGTACTGGGGTGAATGTATGACATTGTTCTACATTCTGTCCATCAACTGTGTTTTTTGAAATTTTCACCCCGAGTGGGCTGGGTATGCTCAGACGTGAGTCCCAGGCTCTCCACACCACTGGAGTCAAGCTATCCAGGCTGATGAAGGCTGATAGCCATAAACCGGTCCTTGGATGCTTGATTCCGGTCTGGGAAAGACATGGCTTGGTAGTTCGGACTGGACTGTTCCCATGAGGCACAGGGTCAGAGCTGATTTGCATATAGCCAGTGTCTAACCCAGGGTGGTGTGGAGTGCAAAAAAAATGATGGATTTAGGCCCAGATCCTTGTACTGGGGTGAATGTATGACATTGTTCTACATTCTGTCCATCAACTGTGTTTTTTTAAATTTTCACCGCGAGTGGGCTGGGTATGCTCAGACGTGAGTCCCAGGCTCTCCACACCACTGGAGTCAAGCTATCCAGGCTGATGAAGGCTGATAGCCAGAAACCGGTCCTTGGATGCTTGATTCCGGTTTGGGAAAGACATGGCTTGGTAGTTCGGACTGGACTGTTCCCATGAGGCACAGGGTCAGAGCTGATTTGCATATAGCCAGTGTCTAACCCAGGGTGGTGTGGAGGGCAAAAAAATGATGGATTTAGGCCCAGATCCTTGTACTGGGGTGAATGTATGACATTGTTCTACATTCTGTCCATCAACTGTGTTTTTTGAAATTTTCACCCCGAGTGGGCTGGGTATGCTCAGACGTGAGTCCCAGGCTCTCCACACCACTGGAGTCAAGCTATCCAGGCTGATGAAGGCTGATAGCCAGAAACCGGTCCTTGGATGCTTGATTCCGGTCTGGGAAAGACATGGCTTGGTAGTTCGGACTGGACTGTTCCCATGAGGCACAGGGTCAGAGCTGATTTGCATATAGCCAGTGTCTAACCCAGGGTGGTGTGGAGTGCAAAAAAATGATGGATTTAGGCCCAGATCCTTGTACTGGGGTGAATGTATGACATTGTTCTACATTCTGTCCATCAACTGTGTTTTTTGAAATTTTCACCCCGAGTGGGCTGGGTATGCTCAGACGTGAGTCCCAGGCTCTCCACACCACTGGAGTCAAGCTATCCAGGCTGATGAAGGCTGATAGCCAGAAACCGGTCCTTGGATGCTTGATTCCGGTCTGGGAAAGACATGGCTTGGTAGTTCGGACTGGAATGTTCCCATGAGGCACAGGGTCAGAGCTGATTTGCATATAGCCAGTGTCTAACCCAGGGTGGTGTGGAGTGCAAAAAAATGATGGATTTAGGCCCAGATCCTTGTACTGGGGTGAATGTATGACATTGTTCTACATTCTGTCCATCAACTGAGTTTTTTTAAATTTTCACCCCGAGTGGGCTGGGTATGCTCAGACGTGAGTCCCAGGCTCTCCACACCACTGGAGTCAAGCTATCCAGGCTGATGAAGGCTGATAGCCAGAAACCGGTCCTTGGATGCTTGATTCTGGTCTGGGAAAGACATGGCTTGGTAGTTCGGACTGGACTGTTCCCATGAGGCACAGGGTCAGAGCTGATTTGCATATAGCCAGTATCTAACCCAGGGTGGTGTGGAGTGCAAATAAATGATGGATTTAGGCCCAGATCCTTGTACTGGGGTGAATGTATGACATTGTTCTACATTCTGTCCATCAACTGAGTTTTTTGAAATTTTCACCCCGAGTGGGCTGGGTATGCTCAGACGTGAGTCCCAGGCCCTCCACACCACTGGAGTCAAGCTATCCAGGCGGATGAAAGGCTGATAGCCAGAATCCAGTCCTTGGATGCTTGATTCCGGTCTGGGAAAGACCTGGCTTAGTAGTTCGGACTGGACTGTTCCCATGAGGCACAGGGTCAGAGCTGATTTGCATATAGCTAGTGTCTAACCCAGGGTGGTGTGAAGTGCAAAAAAATGATGGATTTAGGCCCAGATCCTTGTACTGGGGTGTATGTATGACATTGTTCTACATTCTGTCCATCAACTGTGTTTTTTGAAATTTTCACCCCGAGTGGCCTGGGTATGCTCAGACGTGAGTCCCAGGCTCTCCACACCACTGGAGTCAAGCTATCCAGGCTGATGAAGGCTGATAGCCAGAAACCGGTCCTTGGATGCTTGATTCCGGCCTGGGAAAGACATGGCTTGGTAGTTCCAACTGGACTGTTCCCATGAGGCACAGGGTCAGAGCTGATTTGCATATAGCCAGTGTCTAACCCAGGGTGGTGTGGAGTGCAAAAAAATGATGGATTTAGGCCCAGATCCTTGTACTGGGGTGAATGTATGACATTGTTCTACATTCTGTCCATCAACTGTGTTTTTTTAAATTTTCACCCCGAGTGGGCTGGGTATGCTCAGACGTGAGTCCCAGGCTCTCCACACCACTGGAGTCAAGCTATCCAGGCTGATGAAGGCTGGTAGCCAGAAACCGGTCCTTGGATGCTTAATTCCGGTCTGGGAAAGACATGGCTTGGTAGTTCGGACTGGACTGTTCCCATGAGGTACAGGGTCAGAGCTGATTTGCATATAGCCAGTGTCTAACCCAGGGTGCTGTGGAGTGCAAACAAATGATGGATTTAGGCCCAGATCCTTGTACTGGGGTGAATGTATGACATTGTTCTACATTCTGTCCATCAACTGTATTTTTTTTAATTTTCACCCCGAGTGGGCTGGGTATGCTCAGACGTGAGTCCCAGGCTCTCCACACCACTGGAGTCAAGCTATCCAGGCTGATGAAGGCTGATAGCCAGAAACCGGTCCTTGGATGCTTGATTCCGGTCTGGGAAAGACATGGCTTGGTAGTTCGGACTGGACTGTTCCCATGAGGCACAGGGTCAGAGCTGATTTGCATATAGCCAGTGTCTAACCCAGGGTGGTGTGGAGTGCAAAAAAATGATGGATTTAGGCCCAGATCCTTGTACTGGGGTGAATGTATGACATTGTTCTACATTCTGTCCATCAACTGTGTTTTTTTAAATTTTCACCCCGAGTGGGCTGGGTATGCTCAGACGCGAGTCCCAGGCTCTCCACACCACTGGAGTCAAGCTATCCAGGCTGAGGAAGGCTGATAGCCAGAAACCGGTCCTTGGATGCTTGATTCCGGTCTGGGAAAGACATGGCTTGGTAGTTCGGACTGGACTGTTCCCATGAGGCACAGGGTCAGAGCTGATTTGCATATAGCCAGTGTCTAACCCAGGGTGGTGTGGAGTGCAAAAAATGATGGATTTAGGCCTGGATCCTTGTACTGGAGTGAATGTATGACATTGTTCTACATTCTGTTCATCAACTGTGTTTTTTGAAATTTTCACCCCGAGTGGGCTGGGTATGCTCAGACGTGAGTCCCAGGCTCTCCACACCACTGGAGTCAAGCTATCCAGGCTGATGAAGGCTGATAGCCAGAAACCGGTCCTTGGATGCTTGATTCCGTCCTGGGAAAGACATGGCTTGGTAGTTCGGACTGGACTGTTCCCATGAGGCACAGGGTCAGAGCTTATTTGCATATAGCCAGTGTCTAAACCAGGGTGGCGTGGAGTGCAAAAAAATGATGGATTTAGGCCCAGATCCTTGTACTGGGGTGAATGTATGACATTGTTCTACATTCTGTCCATCAACTGTGTTTTTTTAAATTTTCACCCCGAGTGGGCTGGGTATGCTCAGACGTGAGTCCCAGGCTCTCCACACCACTGGAGTCAAGCTATCCAGGCTGATGAAGGCTGATAGCCAGAAACCGGTCCTTGGATGCTTGATTCCGGTCTGGGAAAGACATGGCTTGGTAGGTCGGACTGGACTGTTCCCATGAGGTACAGGGTCAGAGCTGATTTGCATATAGCCAGTGTCTAACCCAGGGTGGTGTGGAGTACAAACAAATGATGGATTTAGGCCCAGATCCTTGTACTGGGGTGAATGTATGACATTGTTCTACATTCTGTCCATCAACTGTATTTTTTTAAATTTTCACCCCGAGTGGGCTGGGTATGCTCAGACGTGAGTCCCAGGCTCTCCACACCACTGGAGTCAAGCTATCCAGGCTGATGAAGGCTGATAGCCAGAAACCGGTCCTTGGATGCTTGATTCCGGTCTGGGAAAGACATGGCTTGGTAGTTCGGACTGGACTGTTCCCATGAGGCACAGGGTCAGAGCTGATTTGCATATAGCCAGTGTCTAACCCAGGGTGGTGTGGAGTGCAAAAAAATGATGGATTTAGGCCCAGATCCTTGTACTGGGGTGAATGTATGACATTGTTCTACATTCTGTCCATCAACTGTGTTTTTTTAAATTTTCACCCCGAGTGGGCTGGGTATGCTCAGACGCGAGTCCCAGGCTCTCCACACCACTGGAGTCAAGCTATCCAGGCTGATGAAGGCTGATAGCCAGAAACCGGTCCTTGGATGCTTGATTCCGGTCTGGGAAAGACATGGCTTGGTAGTTCGGACTGGACTGTTCCCATGAGGCACAGGGTCAGAGCTGATTTGCATATAGCCAGTGTCTAACCCAGGGTGGTGTGGAGTGCAAACAAATGATGGATTTAGGCCCAGATCCTTGTACTGGGGTGAATGTATGACATTGTTCTACATTCTGTCCATCAAATGTGTTTTTTGAAATTTTCACCCCGAGTTGGCTGGGTGTGCTCAGACGTGAGTCCCAGGCTCTCCACACCACTGGAGTCAAGCTATCCAGGCTGATGAAGGCTGAGAGCCAGAAAACGGTCATTGGATGCTTGATTCCGGTCTGGGAAAGACATGGCTTAGTAGTTCGGACTGTACTGTTCCCATGAGGCACAGGGTCAGAGCTGATCTGCATATAGCCAGTGTCTAACCCAGGGTGGTGTGGAGTGCAAAAAAATGATGGATTTAGGCCCAGATCCTTGTACTGGGGTGAATGTATGACATTGTTCTACATTCAGTCCATCAACTGTGTTTTTTGAAATTTTCACCCCGAGTGGGCTGGGTATGCTCAGACGTGAGTCCCAGGCTCTCCATACCACTGGAGTCAAGCTATCCAGGCTGATGAAGGCTGATAGCCAGAAACCGGTCCTTGGATGCTTGATTCCGGTCTGGGAAAGACATGGCTTGGTAGTTCGGACTGGACTGTTCCCATGAGGCACAGGGTCAGAGCTGATTTGCATATAGCCAGTGTCTAACCCAGGGTGGTGTGGAGTGCAAAAAAATGATGGATTTAGGCCCAGATCCTTGTACTGGGGTGAATGTATGACATTGTTCTACATTCTGTCCATCAACTGTGTTTTTTGAAATTTTCACCCCGAGTGGGCTTGGTATGCTCAGACGTGAGTCCCAGGCTCTCCACACCACTGGAGTCAAGCTATCCAGGCTGATGAAGGCTGATAGCCAGAAACCGGTCCTTGGATGCTTGATTCCGGTCTGGGAAAGACATGGCTTGGTAGTTCGGACTGGACTGTTCCCATGAGGCACAGGGTCAGAGCTGATTTGCATATAGCCAGTGTCTAACCCAGGGTGGTGTGGAGTGCAAAAAAATGATGGATTTAGGCCCAGATCCTTGTACTGGGGTGAATGTATGACATTGTTCTACATTCTGTCCATCAACTGTGTTTTTTTAAATTTTCACCCCGAGTGGGCTGGGTATGCTCAGACGCGAGTCCCAGGCTCTCCACACCACTGGAGTCAAGCTATCCAGGCTGATGAAGGCTGATAGCCAGAAACCGGTCCTTGGATGCTTGATTCCGGTCTGGGAAAGACATGGCTTGGTAGTTCGGACTGGACTGTTCCCATGAGGCACAGGGTCAGAGCTGATTTGCATATAGCCAGTGTCTAACCCAGGGTGGTGTGGAGTGCAAAAAATGATGGATTTAGGCCCGGATCCTTGTACTGGAGTGAATGTATGACATTGTTCTACATTCTGTTCATCAACTGTGTTTTTTGAAATTTTCACCCCGAGTGGGCTGGGTATGCTCAGACGTGAGTCCCAGGCTCTCCACACCACTGGAGTCAAGCTATCCAGGCTGATGAAGGCTGATAGCCAGAAACCGGTCCTTGGATGCTTGATTCCGTCCTGGGAAAGACATGGCTTGGTAGTTCGGACTGGACTGTTCCCATGAGGCACAGGGTCAGAGCTTATTTGCATATAGCCAGTGTCTAAACCAGGGTGGCGTGGAGTGCAAAAAAATGATGGATTTAGGCCCAGATCCTTGTACTGGGGTGAATGTATGACATTGTTCTACATTCTGTCCATCAACTGTGTTTTTTTAAATTTTCACCCCGAGTGGGCTGGGTATGCTCAGACGTGAGTCCCAGGCTCTCCACACCACTGGAGTCAAGCTATCCAGGCTGATGAAGGCTGATAGCCAGAAACCGGTCCTTGGATGCTTGATTCCGGTCTGGGAAAGACATGGCTTGGTAGGTCGGACTGGACTGTTCCCATGAGGTACAGGGTCAGAGCTGATTTGCATATAGCCAGTGTCTAACCCAGGGTGGTGTGGAGTGCAAACAAATGATGGATTTAGGCCCAGATCCTTGTACTGGGGTGAATGTATGACATTGTTCTACATTCTGTCCATCAACTGTATTTTTTAAAATTTTCACCCCGAGTGGGCTGGGTATGCTCAGACGTGAGTCCCAGGCTCTCCACACCACTGGAGTCAAGCTATCCAGGCTGATGAAGGCTGATAGCCAGAAACCGGTCCTTGGATGCTTGATTCCGGTCTGGGAAAGACATGGCTTGGTAGTTCGGACTGGACTGTTCCCATGAGGCACAGGGTCAGAGCTGATTTGCATATAGCCAGTGTCTAACCCAGGGTGCTGTGGAGTGCAAACAAATGATGGATTTAGGCCCAGATCCTTGTACTGGGGTGAATGTATGACATTGTTCTACATTCTGTCCATCAACTGTATTTTTTTTAATTTTCACCCCGAGTGGGCTGGGTATGCTCAGACGTGAGTCCCAGGCTCTCCACACCACTGGAGTCAAGCTATCCAGGCTGATGAAGGCTGATAGCCAGAAACCGGTCCTTGGATGCTTGATTCCGGTCTGGGAAAGACATGGCTTGGTAGTTCGGACTGGACTGTTCCCATGAGGCACAGGGTCAGAGCTGATTTGCATATAGCCAGTGTCTAACCCAGGGTGGTGTGGAGTGCAAAAAAATGATGGATTTAGGCCCAGATCCTTGTACTGGGGTGAATGTATGACATTGTTCTACATTCTGTCCATCAACTGTGTTTTTTTAAATTTTCACCCCGAGTGGGCTGGGTATGCTCAGACGCGAGTCCCAGGCTCTCCACACCACTGGAGTCAAGCTATCCAGGCTGATGAAGGCTGATAGCCAGAAACCGGTCCTTGGATGCTTGATTCCGGTCTGGGAAAGACATGGCTTGGTAGTTCGGACTGGACTGTTCCCATGAGGCACAGGGTCAGAGCTGATTTGCATATAGCCAGTGTCTAACCCAGGGTGGTGTGGAGTGCAAAAAATGATGGATTTAGGCCCGGATCCTTGTACTGGAGTGAATGTATGACATTGTTCTACATTCTGTTCATCAACTGTGTTTTTTGAAATTTTCACCCCGAGTGGGCTGGGTATGCTCAGACGTGAGTCCCAGGCTCTCCACACCACTGGAGTCAAGCTATCCAGGCTGATGAAGGCTGATAGCCAGAAACCGGTCCTTGGATGCTTGATTCCGTCCTGGGAAAGACATGGCTTGGTAGTTCGGACTGGACTGTTCCCATGAGGCACAGGGTCAGAGCTTATTTGCATATAGCCAGTGTCTAAACCACGGTGGCGTGGAGTGCAAAAAAATGATGGATTTAGGCCCAGATCCTTGTACTGGGGTGAATGTATGACATTGTTCTACATTCTGTCCATCAACTGTGTTTTTTTAAATTTTCACCCCGAGTGGGCTGGGTATGCTCAGACGTGAGTCCCAGGCTCTCCACACCACTGGAGTCAAGCTATCCAGGCTGATGAAGGCTGATAGCCAGAAACCGGTCCTTGGATGCTTGATTCCGGTCTGGGAAAGACATGGCTTGGTAGGTCGGACTGGACTGTTCCCATGAGGTACAGGGTCAGAGCTGATTTGCATATAGCCAGTGTCTAACCCAGGGTGGTGTGGAGTGCAAACAAATGATGGATTTAGGCCCAGATCCTTGTACTGGGGTGAATGTATGACATTGTTCTACATTCTGTCCATCAACTGTATTTTTTTAAATTTTCACCCCGAGTGGGCTGGGTATGCTCAGACGTGAGTCCCAGGCTCTCCACACCACTGGAGTCAAGCTATCCAGGCTGATGAAGGCTGATAGCCAGAAACCGGTCCTTGGATGCTTGATTCCGGTCTGGGAAAGACATGGCTTGGTAGTTCGGACTGGACTGTTCCCATGAGGCACAGGGTCAGAGCTGATTTGCATATAGCCAGTGTCTAACCCAGGGTGCTGTGGAGTGCAAACAAATGATGGATTTAGGCCCAGATCCTTGTACTGGGGTGAATGTATGACATTGTTCTACATTCTGTCCATCAACTGTATTTTTTTTAATTTTCACCCCGAGTGGGCTGGGTATGCTCAGACGTGAGTCCCAGGCTCTCCACACCACTGGAGTCAAGCTATCCAGGCTGATGAAGGCTGATAGCCAGAAACCGGTCCTTGGATGCTTGATTCCGGTCTGGGAAAGACATGGCTTGGTAGTTCGGACTGGACTGTTCCCATGAGGCACAGGGTCAGAGCTGATTTGCATATAGCCAGTGTCTAACCCAGGGTGGTGTGGAGTGCAAAAAAATGATGGATTTAGGCCCAGATCCTTGTACTGGGGTGAATGTATGACATTGTTCTACATTCTGTCCATCAACTGTGTTTTTTTAAATTTTCACCCCGAGTGGGCTGGGTATGCTCAGACGCGAGTCCCAGGCTCTCCACACCACTGGAGTCAAGCTATCCAGGCTGATGAAGGCTGATAGCCAGAAACCGATCCTTGGATGCTTGATTCCGGTCTGGGAAAGACATGGCTTGGTAGTTCGGACTGGACTGTTCCCATGAGGCACAGGGTCAGAGCTGATTTGCATATAGCCAGTGTCTAACCCAGGGTGGTGTGGAGTGCAAAAAAATGATGGATTTAGGCCCAGATCCTTGTACTGGGGTGAATGTATGACATTGTTCTACATTCTGTCCATCAACTGTGTTTTTTTAAATTTTCACCCCGAGTGGGCTGGGTATGCTCAGACGCGAGTCCCAGGCTCTCCACACCACTGGAGTCAAGCTATCCAGGCTGATGAAGGCTGATAGCCAGAAACCGGTCCTTGGATGCTTGATTCCGGTCTGGGAAAGACATGGCTTGGTAGTTCGGACTGGACTGTTCCCATGAGGCACAGGGTCAGAGCTGATTTGCATATAGCCAGTGTCTAACCCAGGGTGGTGTGGAGTGCAAAAAATGATGGATTTAGGCCCGGATCCTTGTACTGGAGTGAATGTATGACATTGTTCTACATTCTGTTCATCAACTGTGTTTTTTGAAATTTTCACCCCGAGTGGGCTGGGTATGCTCAGACGTGAGTCCCAGGCTCTCCACACCACTGGAGTCAAGCTATCCAGGCTGATGAAGGCTGATAGCCAGAAACCGGTCCTTGGATGCTTGATTCCGTCCTGGGAAAGACATGGCTTGGTAGTTCGGACTGGACTGTTCCCATGAGGCACAGGGTCAGAGCTTATTTGCATATAGCCAGTGTCTAAACCAGGGTGGCGTGGAGTGCAAAAAAATGATGGATTTAGGCCCAGATCCTTGTACTGGGGTGAATGTATGACATTGTTCTACATTCTGTCCATCAACTGTGTTTTTTTAAATTTTCACCCCGAGTGGGCTGGGTATGCTCAGACGTGAGTCCCAGGCTCTCCACACCACTGGAGTCAAGCTATCCAGGCTGATGAAGGCTGATAGCCAGAAACCGGTCCTTGGATGCTTGATTCCGGTCTGGGAAAGACATGGCTTGGTAGGTCGGACTGGACTGTTCCCATGAGGTACAGGGTCAGAGCTGATTTGCATATAGCCAGTGTCTAACCCAGGGTGGTGTGGAGTGCAAACAAATGATGGATTTAGGCCCAGATCCTTGTACTGGGGTGAATGTATGACATTGTTCTACATTCTGTCCATCAACTGTATTTTTTTAAATTTTCACCCCGAGTGGGCTGGGTATGCTCAGACGTGAGTCCCAGGCTCTCCACACCACTGGAGTCAAGCTATCCAGGCTGATGAAGGCTGATAGCCAGAAACCGGTCCTTGGATGCTTGATTCCGGTCTGGGAAAGACATGGCTTGGTAGTTCGGACTGGACTGTTCCCATGAGGCACAGGGTCAGAGCTGATTTGCATATAGCCAGTGTCTAACCCAGGGTGCTGTGGAGTGCAAACAAATGATGGATTTAGGCCCAGATCCTTGTACTGGGGTGAATGTATGACATTGTTCTACATTCTGTCCATCAACTGTATTTTTTTTAATTTTCACCCCGAGTGGGCTGGGTATGCTCAGACGTGAGTCCCAGGCTCTCCACACCACTGGAGTCAAGCTATCCAGGCTGATGAAGGCTGATAGCCAGAAACCGGTCCTTGGATGCTTGATTCCGGTCTGGGAAAGACATGGCTTGGTAGTTCGGACTGGACTGTTCCCATGAGGCACAGGGTCAGAGCTGATTTGCATATAGCCAGTGTCTAACCCAGGGTGGTGTGGAGTGCAAAAAAATGATGGATTTAGGCCCAGATCCTTGTACTGGGGTGAATGTATGACATTGTTCTACATTCTGTCCATCAACTGTGTTTTTTTAAATTTTCACCCCGAGTGGGCTGGGTATGCTCAGACGCGAGTCCCAGGCTCTCCACACCACTGGAGTCAAGCTATCCAGGCTGATGAAGGCTGATAGCCAGAAACCGGTCCTTGGATGCTTGATTCCGGTCTGGGAAAGACATGGCTTGGTAGTTCGGACTGGACTGTTCCCATGAGGCACAGGGTCAGAGCTGATTTGCATATAGCCAGTGTCTAACCCAGGGTGGTGTGGAGTGCAAAAAATGATGGATTTAGGCCCGGATCCTTGTACTGGAGTGAATGTATGACATTGTTCTACATTCTGTTCATCAACTGTGTTTTTTGAAATTTTCACCCCGAGTGGGCTGGGTATGCTCAGACGTGAGTCCCAGGCTCTCCACACCACTGGAGTCAAGCTATCCAGGCTGATGAAGGCTGATAGCCAGAAACCGGTCCTTGGATGCTTGATTCCGTCCTGGGAAAGACATGGCTTGGTAGTTCGGACTGGACTGTTCCCATGAGGCACAGGGTCAGAGCTTATTTGCATATAGCCAGTGTCTAAACCAGGGTGGCGTGGAGTGCAAAAAAATGATGGATTTAGGCCCAGATCCTTGTACTGGGGTGAATGTATGACATTGTTCTACATTCTGTCCATCAACTGTGTTTTTTTAAATTTTCACCCCGAGTGGGCTGGGTATGCTCAGACGTGAGTCCCAGGCTCTCCACACCACTGGAGTCAAGCTATCCAGGCTGATGAAGGCTGATAGCCAGAAACCGGTCCTTGGATGCTTGATTCCGGTCTGGGAAAGACATGGCTTGGTAGGTCGGACTGGACTGTTCCCATGAGGTACAGGGTCAGAGCTGATTTGCATATAGCCAGTGTCTAACCCAGGGTGGTGTGGAGTGCAAACAAATGATGGATTTAGGCCCAGATCCTTGTACTGGGGTGAATGTATGACATTGTTCTACATTCTGTCCATCAACTGTATTTTTTTAAATTTTCACCCCGAGTGGGCTGGGTATGCTCAGACGTGAGTCCCAGGCTCTCCACACCACTGGAGTCAAGCTATCCAGGCTGATGAAGGCTGATAGCCAGAAACCGGTCCTTGGATGCTTGATTCCGGTCTGGGAAAGACATGGCTTGGTAGTTCGGACTGGACTGTTCCCATGAGGCACAGGGTCAGAGCTGATTTGCATATAGCCAGTGTCTAACCCAGGGTGGTGTGGAGTGCAAAAAAATGATGGATTTAGGCCCAGATCCTTGTACTGGGGTGAATGTATGACATTGTTCTACATTCTGTCCATCAACTGTGTTTTTTTAAATTTTCACCCCGAGTGGGCTGGGTATGCTCAGACGCGAGTCCCAGGCTCTCCACACCACTGGAGTCAAGCTATCCAGGCTGATGAAGGCTGATAGCCAGAAACCGGTCCTTGGATGCTTGATTCCGGTCTGGGAAAGACATGGCTTGGTAGTTCGGACTGGACTGTTCCCATGAGGCACAGGGTCAGAGCTGATTTGCATATAGCCAGTGTCTAACCCAGGGTGGTGTGGAGTGCAAACAAATGATGGATTTAGGCCCAGATCCTTGTACTGGGGTGAATGTATGACATTGTTCTACATTCTGTCCATCAAATGTGTTTTTTGAAATTTTCACCCCGAGTGGGCTGGGTGTGCTCAGACGTGAGTCCCAGGCTCTCCACACCACTGGAGTCAAGCTATCCAGGCTGATGAAGGCTGAGAGCCAGAAAACGGTCATTGGATGCTTGATTCCGGTCTGGGAAAGACATGGCTTAGTAGTTCGGACTGTACTGTTCCCATGAGGCACAGGGTCAGAGCTGATCTGCATATAGCCAGTGTCTAACCCAGGGTGGTGTGGAGTGCAAAAAAATGATGGATTTAGGCCCAGATCCTTGTACTGGGGTGAATGTATGACATTGTTCTACATTCAGTCCATCAACTGTGTTTTTTGAAATTTTCACCCCGAGTGGGCTGGGTATGCTCAGACGTGAGTCCCAGGCTCTCCATACCACTGGAGTCAAGCTATCCAGGCTGATGAAGGCTGATAGCCAGAAACCGGTCTTTGGATGCTTGATTCCGGTCTGGGAAAGACATGGCTTGGTAGTTCGGACTGGACTGTTCCCATGAGGCACAGGGTCAGAGCTGATTTGCATATAGCCAGTGTCTAACCCAGGGTGGTGTGGAGTGCAAAAAAATGATGGATTTAGGCCCAGATCCTTGTACTGGGGTGAATGTATGACATTGTTCTACATTCTGTCCATCAACTGTGTTTTTTGAAATTTTCACCCCGAGTGGGCTTGGTATGCTCAGACGTGAGTCCCAGGCTCTCCACACCACTGGAGTCAAGCTATCCAGGCTGATGAAGGCTGATAGCCAGAAACCGGTCCTTGGATGCTTGATTCCGGTCTGGGAAAGACATGGCTTGGTAGTTCGGACTGGACTGTTCCCATGAGGCACAGGGTCAGAGTTGATTTGCATATAGCCAGTGTCTAACCCAGGGTGGTGTGGAGTGCAAAAAAATGATGGATTTAGGCCCAGATCCTTGTACTGGGGTGAATGTATGACATTGTTCTACATTCTGTCCATCAACTGTGTTTTTTGAAATTTTCACCCCGAGTGGGCTGGGTATACTCAGACGTGAGTCCCAGGCTCTCCACACCACTGGAGTCAAGCTATCCAGGCTGATGAAGGCTGATAGCCAGAAACTGGTCCTTGGATGCGTGATTCCGGTCTGGGAAAGACATGGCTTGGTAGTTCGGACTGGACTGTTCCCATGAGGCACAGGGTCAGAGCTGATTTGCATATAGCCAGTGTCTAACCCAGGGTGGTGTGGAGTGCAAATAAATGATGGATTTAGGCCCAGATCCTTGTACTGGGGTGAATGTATGACATTGTTCTACATTCTGTCCATCAACTGTGTTTTTTGAAATTTTCACCCCGAGTGGGCTGGGTATGCTCAGACGTGAGTCCCAGGCTCTCCACACCACTGGAGTCAAGCTATCCAGGCTGATGAAGGCTGATAGCCAGAAACCGGTCCTTGGATGCTTGATTCCGGTCTGGGAAAGACATGGCTTGGTAGTACGGACTGGACTGTTCCCAGGAGGCACAGGGTCAGAGCTGATTTGCATATAGCCAGTGTCTAACCCAGGGTGGTGTGGAGTGCAAAAAAATGATGGATTTAGGCCCAGATCCTTGTACTGGGGTGAATGTATGACATTGTTCTACATTCTGTCCATCAACTGTGTTTTTTTAAATTTTCACCGCGAGTGGGCTGGGTATGCTCAGACGTGAGTCCCAGGCTCTCCACACCACTGGAGTCAAGCTATCCAGGCTGATGAAGGCTGATAGCCAGAAACCGGTCCTTGGATGCTTGATTCCGGTCTGGGAAAGACATGGCTTGGTAGTTCGGACTGGACTGTTCCCATGAGGCACAGGGTCAGAGCTGATTTGCATATAGCCAGTGTCTAACCCAGGGTGGTGTGGAGTGCAAAAAAATGATGGATTTAGGCCCAGATCCTTGTACTGGGGTGAATGTATGACATTGTTCTACATTCTGTCCATCAACTGTGTTTTTTTAAATTTTCACCCCGAGTGGGCTGGGTATGCTCAGACGTGAGTCCGAGGCTCTCCACACCACTTGAGTCAAGCTATCCAGGCTGATGAAGGCTGATAGCCAGAAACCGGTCCTTGGATGCTTGATTCCGGTCTGGGAAAGACATGGCTTGGTAGTTCGGACTGGACTGTTCCCATGAGGCACAGGGTCAGAGCTGATTTGCATATAGCCAGTGTCTAACCCAGGGTGGTGTGGAGTGCAAAAAAATGATGGATTTAGGCCCAGATCCTTGTACTGGGGTGAATGTATGACATTGTTCTACATTCTGTCCATCAACTGTGTTTTTTGAAATTTTCACCCCGAGTGGGCTGGGTATGCTCAGACGTGAGTCCCAGGCTCTCCACACCACTGGAGTCAAGCTATCCAGGCTGATGAAGGCTGATAGCCATAAACCGGTCCTTGGATGCTTGATTCCGGTCTGGGAAAGACATGGCTTGGTAGTTCGGACTGGACTGTTCCCATGAGGCACAGGGTCAGAGCTGATTTGCATATAGCCAGTGTCTAACCCAGGGTGGTGTGGAGTGCAAATAAATGATGGATTTAGGCCCAGATCCTTGTACTGGGGTGAATGTATGACATTGTTCTACATTCTGTCCATCAACTGTGTTTTTTGAAATTTTCACCCCGAGTGGGCTGGGTATGCTCAGACATGAGTCCCAGGCTCTCCACACCACTGGAGTCAAGCTATCCAGGCTGATGAAGGCTGATAGCCAGAAACCGGTCCTTGGATGCTTGATTCCGGTCTGGGAAAGACATGGCTTGGTAGTTCGGACTGGACTGTTCCCATGAGGCACAGGGTCAGAGCTGATTTGCATATAGCCAGTGTCTAACCCAGGGTGGTGTGGAGTGCAAAAAAATGATGGATTTAGGCCCAGATCCTTGTACTGGGGTGAATGTATGACATTGTTCTACATTCTGTCCATCAACTGTGTTTTTTGGAATTTTCCCCCCCGAGTGGGCTGGGTATGCTCAGACGTGAGTCCCAGGCTCTCCACACCACTGGAGTCAAGCTATCCAGGCTGATGAAGGCTGATAGCCAGAAACTGGTCCTTGGATGTGTGATTCCGGTCTGGGAAAGACATGGCTTGGTAGTTCGGACTGGACTGTTCCCATGAGGCACAGGGTCAGAGCTGATTTGCATATAGCCAGTGTCTAACCCAGGGTGGTGTGGAGTGCAAAAAAATGATGGATTTAGGCCCAGATCCTTGTACTGGGGTGAATGTATGACATTGTTCTACATTCTGTCCATCAACTGTGTTTTTTGAAATTTTCACCCCGAGTGGGCTGGGTATGCTCAGACGTGAGTCCCAGGCTCTCCACACCACTGGAGTCAAGCTATCCAGGCTGATGAAGGCTGATAGCCAGAAACCGGTCCTTGGATGCTTGATTCCGGTCTGGGAAAGACATGGCTTGGTAGTTCGGACTGGACTGTTCCCATGAGGCACAGGGTCAGAGCTGATTTGCATATAGCCAGTGTCTAACCCAGGGTGGTGTGGAGTGCAAACAAATGATGGATTTAGGCCCAGATCCTTGTACTGGGGTGAATGTATGACATTGTTCTACATTCTGTCCATCAACTGTGTTTTTTTAAATTTTCACCGCGGGTGGGCTGGGTATGCTCAGACGTGAGTCCCAGGCTCTCCACACCACTGGAGTCAAGCTATCCAGGCTGATGAAGGCTGATAGCCAGAAACCGGTCCTTGGATGCTTGATTCCGGTCTGGGAAAGACATGGCTTGGTAGTTCGGACTGGACTGTTCCCATGAGGCACAGGGTCAGAGCTGATTTGCATATAGCCAGTGTCTAACCCAGGGTGGTGTGGAGTGCAAAAAAATGATGGATTTAGGCCCAGATCCTTGTACTGGGGTGAATGTATGACATTGTTCTACATTCTGTCCATCAACTGTGTTTTTTTAAATTTTCACCCCGAGTGGGCTGGGTATGCTCAGACGTGAGTCCGAGGCTCTCCACACCACTTGAGTCAAGCTATCCAGGCTGATGAAGGCTGATAGCCAGAAACCGGTCCTTGGATGCTTGATTCCGGTCTGGGAAAGACATGGCTTGGTAGTTCGGACTGGACTGTTCCCATGAGGCACAGGGTCAGAGCTGATTTGCATATAGCCAGTGTCTAACCCAGGGTGGTGTGGAGTGCAAAAAAAATGATGGATTTAGGCCCAGATCCTTGTACTGGGGTGAATGTATGACATTGTTCTACATTCTGTCCATCAACTGTGTTCTTTGAAATTTTCACCCCGAGTGGGCTGGGTATGCTCAGACGTGAGTCCCAGGCTCTCCACACCACTGGAGTCAAGCTATCCAGGCTGATGAAGGCTGATAGCCATAAACCGGTCCTTGGATGCTTGATTCCGGTCTGGGAAAGACATGGCTTGGTAGTTCGGACTGGACTGTTCCCATGAGGCACAGGGTCAGAGCTGATTTGCATATAGCCAGTGTCTAACCCAGGGTGGTGTGGAGTGCAAATAAATGATGGATTTAGGCCCAGATCCTTGTACTGGGGTGAATGTATGACATTGTTCTACATTCTGTCCATCAACTGTGTTTTTTTAAATTTTCACCGCGAGTGGGCTGGGTATGCTCAGACGTGAGTCCCAGGCTCTCCACACCACTGGAGTCAAGCTATCCAGGCTGATGAAGGCTGATAGCCAGAAACCGGTCCTTGGATGCTTGATTCCGGTTTGGGAAAGACATGGCTTGGTAGTTCGGACTGGACTGTTCCCATGAGGCACAGGGTCAGAGCTGATTTGCATATAGCCAGTGTCTAACCCAGGGTGGTGTGGAGGGCAAAAAAATGATGGATTTAGGCCCATATCCTTGTACTGGGGTGAATGTATGACATTGTTCTACATTCTGTCCATCAACTGTGTTTTTTGAAATTTTCACCCCGAGTGGGCTGGGTGTGCTCAGACGTGAGTCCCAGGCTCTCCACACCACTGGAGTCAAGCTATCCAGGCTGAAGAAGGCTGATAGCCAGAAACCGGTCCTTGGATGCTTGATTCCGGTCTGGGAAAGACATGGCTTGGTAGTTCGGACTGGACTGTTCCCATGAGGCACAGGGTCAGAGCTGATTTGCATATAGCCAGTGTCTAACCCAGGGTGGTGTGGAGTGCAAACAAATGATGGATTTAGGCCCAGATCCTTGTACTGGGGTGAATGTATGACATTGTTCTACATTCTGTCCATCAACTGTGTTTTTTGAAATTTTTACCCCGAGTGGGCTGGGTATGCTCAGACGTGAGTCCCAGGCTCTCCACACCACTGGAGTCAAGCTATCCAGGCTGATGAAGGCTGATAGCCAGAAACCGGTCCTTGGATGCTTGATTCCGGTCTGGGAAAGACATGGCTTGGTAGTTCGGACTGGAATGTTCCCATGAGGCACAGGGTCAGAGCTGATTTGCATATAGCCAGTGTCTAACCCAGGGTGGTGTGGAGTGCAAAAAAATGATGGATTTAGGCCCAGATCCTTGTACTGGGGTGAATGTATGACATTGTTCTACATTCTGTCCATCAACTGAGTTTTTTTAAATTTTCACCCCGAGTGGGCTGGGTATGCTCAGACGTGAGTCCCAGGGTCTCCACACCACTGGAGTCAAGCTATCCAGGCTGATGAAGGCGGATAGCCAGAAACCAGTCCTTGGATGCTTGATTCCGGTCTGGGAAAGACATGGCTTGGTAGTTCGGACTGGACTGTTCCCATGAGGCACAGGGTCAGAGCTGATTTGCATATAGCTAGTGTCTAACCCAGGGTGGTGTGGAGTGCAAAAAAATGATGGATTTAGGCCCAGATCCTTGTACTGGGGTGAATGTATGACATTGTTCTACATTCTGTCCATCAACTGTGTTTTTTAAAATTTTCACCCCGAGTGGGCTGGGTATGCTCAGACGTGAGTCCCAGGCTCTCCACACCACTGGAATCAAGCTATCCAGGCTGATGAAGACTGATAGCCAGAAATCGGTCCTTGGATGCTTGATTCCGGTCTGGGAAAGACATGGCTTGGTAGTTCGGACTGGACTGTTCCCATGAGGCACAGGGTCAGAGCTGATTTGCATATAGCCAGTGTCTAGCCCAGGGTGGTGTGGAGTGCAAAAAAATGATGGATTTAGGCCCAGATCCTTGTACTGGGGTGAATGTATGACATTGTTCTACATTCTGTCCATCAACTGTGTTTTTTGAAATTTTCACCCCGAGTGGGTTGGGTATGCTCAGACGTGAGTCCCAGGCTCTCCACACCACTGGAGTCAAGCTATCCAGGCTGATGAAGGCTGATAGCCAGAAACCGGTCCTTGGATGCGTGATTCCGGTCTGGGAAAGACATGGCTTGGTAGTTCGGACTGGACTGTTCCCATGAGGCACAGGGTCAGAGCTGATTTGCATATAGCCAGTGTCTAACCCAGGGTGGTGAGGAGTGCAAAAAATGATGGATTTAGGCCCGGATCCTTGTACTGGAGTGAATGTATGACATTGTTCTACATTCTGTTCATCAACTGTGTTTTTTGAAATTTTCACCCCGAGTGGGCTGGGTATGCTCAGACGTGAGTCCCAGGCTCTCCACACCACTGGAGTCAAGCTATCCAGGCTGATGAAGGCTGATAGCCAGAAACCGGTCCTTGGATGCTTGATTCCGGTCTGGGAAAGACATGGCTTGGTAGTTCGGACTGGACTGTTCCCATGAGGCACAGGGTCAGAGCTGATTTGCATATAGCCAGTGTCTAACCCAGGGTGGTGTGGAGTGCAAAATAATGATGGATTTAGGCCCAGATCCTTGTACTGGGGTGAATGTATGACATTGTTCTACATTCTGTCCATCAACTGTGTTTTTTTAAATTTTCACCCCGAGTGGGCTGGGTATGCTCAGACGTGAGTCCCAGGCTCTCCACACCACTGGAATCAAGCTATCCAGGCTGATGAAGACTGATAGCCAGAAATCGGTCCTTGGATGCTTGATTCCGGTCTGGGAAAGACATGGCTTGGTAGTTCGGACTGGACTGTTCCCATGAGGCACAGGGTCAGAGCTGATTTGCATATAGCCAGTGTCTAGCCCAGGGTGGTGTGGAGTGCAAAAAAATGATGGATTTAGGCCCAGATCCTTGTACTGGGGTGAATGTATGACATTGTTCTACATTCTGTCCATCAACTGTGTTTTTTGAAATTTTCACCCCGAGTGGGTTGGGTATGCTCAGACGTGAGTCCCAGGCTCTCCACACCACTGGAGTCAAGCTATCCAGGCTGATGAAGGCTGATAGCCAGAAACCGGTCCTTGGATGCGTGATTCCGGTCTGGGAAAGACATGGCTTGGTAGTTCGGACTGGACTGTTCCCATGAGGCACAGGGTCAGAGCTGATTTGCATATAGCCAGTGTCTAACCCAGGGTGGTGAGGAGTGCAAAAAATGATGGATTTAGGCCCGGATCCTTGTACTGGAGTGAATGTATGACATTGTTCTACATTCTGTTCATCAACTGTGTTTTTTGAAATTTTCACCCCGAGTGGGCTGGGTATGCTCAGACGTGAGTCCCAGGCTCTCCACACCACTGGAGTCAAGCTATCCAGGCTGATGAAGGCTGATAGCCAGAAACCGGTCCTTGGATGCTTGATTCCGGTCTGGGAAAGACATGGCTTGGTAGTTCGGACTGGACTGTTCCCATGAGGCACAGGGTCAGAGCTGATTTGCATATAGCTAGTGTCTAACCCAGGGTGGTGTGGAGTGCAAAAAAATGATGGATTTAGGCCCAGATCCTTGTACTGGGGTGAATGTATGACATTGTTCTACATTCTGTCCATCAACTGTGTTTTTTAAAATTTTCACCCCGAGTGGGCTGGGTATGCTCAGACGTGAGTCCCAGGCTCTCCACACCACTGGAATCAAGCTATCCAGGCTGATGAAGACTGATAGCCAGAAATCGGTCCTTGGATGCTTGATTCCGGTCTGGGAAAGACATGGCTTGGTAGTTCGGACTGGACTGTTCCCATGAGGCACAGGGTCAGAGCTGATTTGCATATAGCCAGTGTCTAGCCCAGGGTGGTGTGGAGTGCAAAAAAATGATGGATTTAGGCCCAGATCCTTGTACTGGGGTGAATGTATGACATTGTTCTACATTCTGTCCATCAACTGTGTTTTTTGAAATTTTCACCCCGAGTGGGTTGGGTATGCTCAGACGTGAGTCCCAGGCTCTCCACACCACTGGAGTCAAGCTATCCAGGCTGATGAAGGCTGATAGCCAGAAACCGGTCCTTGGATGCGTGATTCCGGTCTGGGAAAGACATGGCTTGGTAGTTCGGACTGGACTGTTCCCATGAGGCACAGGGTCAGAGCTGATTTGCATATAGCCAGTGTCTAACCCAGGGTGGTGAGGAGTGCAAAAAATGATGGATTTAGGCCCGGATCCTTGTACTGGAGTGAATGTATGACATTGTTCTACATTCTGTTCATCAACTGTGTTTTTTGAAATTTTCACCCCGAGTGGGCTGGGTATGCTCAGACGTGAGTCCCAGGCTCTCCACACCACTGGAGTCAAGCTATCCAGGCTGATGAAGGCTGATAGCCAGAAACCGGTCCTTGGATGCTTGATTCCGGTCTGGGAAAGACATGGCTTGGTAGTTCGGACTGGACTGTTCCCATGAGGCACAGGGTCAGAGCTGATTTGCATATAGCCAGTGTCTAACCCAGGGTGGTGTGGAGTGCAAAATAATGATGGATTTAGGCCCAGATCCTTGTACTGGGGTGAATGTATGACATTGTTCTACATTCTGTCCATCAACTGTGTTTTTTTAAATTTTCACCCCGAGTGGGCTGGGTATGCTCAGACGTGAGTCCCAGGCTCTCCACACCACTGGAGTCAAGCTATCCAGGCTGATGAAGGCTGATAGCCAGAAACCGGTCCTTGGATGCCTGGTTCCGGTCTGGGAAAGACATGGCTTGGTAGTTCGAACTGGACTGTTCCCATGAGGCACAGGGTCAGAGCTGATTTGCATATAGCCAGTGTCTAGCCCAGGGTGGTGTGGAGTGCAAAATAATGATGGATTTAGGCCCAGATCCTTGTACTGGGGTGAATGTATGACATTGTTCTACATTCTGTCCATCAACTGTGTTTTTTGAAATTTTCACCCCGAGTGGGCTGGGAATGCTCAGACGTGAGTCCCAGGCTCTCCACACCACTGGAGTCAAGCTATCCAGGCTGATGAAGGCTGATAGCCAGAAACCGGTCCTTGGATGCTTGATTCCGGTCTGGGAAAGACATGGCTTGGTAGTTGGGACTGGACTGTTCCCATGAGGCACAGGGTCAGAGCTGATTTGCATATAGCCAGTGTCTAACCCAGGGTGGTGTGGAGTGCAAAAAAATGATGGATTTAGGCCCAGATCCTTGTACTGGGGTGAATGTATGACATTGTTCTACATTCTGTCCATCAACTGTGTTTTTTGAAATTTTCACCCCGAGTGGGCTGGGAATGCTCAGACGTGAGTCCCAGGCTCTCCACACCACTGGAGTCAAGCTATCCAGGCTGATGAAAGCTGATAGCCAGAAACCGGTCCTTGGATGCTTGGTTCCGGTCTGGGAAAGACATGGCTTGGTAGTTCGGACTGGACTGTTCCCATGAGGCACAGGGTCAGAGCTCATTTGCATATAGCCAGTGTCTAACCCAGGGTGGTGTGGAGTGCAAAAAAATGATGGATTTAGGCCCGATCCTTGTACTGGGGTGAATGTATGGCATTGTTCCACATTCTGTACATCAACTGTGTTTTTTGAAATTTTCACCCCGAGTGGGCTGGGAATGCTCAGACGTGAGTCCCAGGCTCTCCACACCACTGGAGTCAAGCTATCCAGGCTGATGAAGACTGATAGCCAGAAACCGGTCCTTGGATGCTTGATTCCGGTCTGGGAAAGACATGGCTTGGTAGTTCGGACTGGACTGTTCCCATGAGGCACAGGGTCAGAGCTGATTTGCATATAGCCAGTGTCTAGCCCAGGGTGGTGTGGAGTGCAAAATAATGATGGATTTAGGCCCAGATCCTTGTACTGGGGTGAATGTATGACATTGTTCTACATTCTGTCCATCAACTGTGTTTTTTGAAATTTTCACCCCGAGTGGGCTGGGTATGCTCAGACGTGAGTCCCAGGCTCTCCACACCACTGGAGTCAAGCTATCCAGGCTGATGAAGGCTGATAGCCAGAAACCGGTCCTTGGATGCTTGATTCCGGTCTGGGAAAGACATGGCTTGGTAGTTCGGACTGGACTGTTCCCATGAGGCACAGGATCAGAGCTGATTTGCATATAGCCAGTGTCTAACCCAGGGTGGTGTGGAGTGCAGAAAAATGATGGATTTAGGCCCAGATCCTTGTACTGGGGTGAATGTATGACATTGTCCTACATTCTGTCCATCAACTGTGTTTTTTTAAATTTTCACCCCGAGTGGGTTGGGTATGCTCAGACGTGAGTCCCAGGCTCTCCACACCACTGGAGTCAAGCTATCCAGGCTGATGAAGGCTGATAGCCAGAAACCGGTCCTTGGATGCTTGATTCCGGTCTGGGAAAGACATGGCTTGGTAGTTCGGACTGGACTGTTCCCATGAGGCACAGGGTCAGAGCTGATTTGCATATAGCCAGTGTCTAACCCAGGGTGGTGTGGAGTGCAAAAAAATGATGGATTTAGGCCCAGATCCTTGTACTGGGGTGAATGTATGACATTGTTCTACATTCTGTCCATCAACTGTGTTTTTTTAAATTTTCACCCGAGTGGGCTGGGTATGCTCAGACGTGAGTCCCAGGCTCTCCACACCACTGGAGTCAAGCTATCCAGGCTGATGAAGGCTGATAGCCAGAAACCGGTCCTTGGATGCTTGATTCCGGTCTGGGAAAGACATGGCTTGGTAGTTCGGACTGGACTGTTCCCATGAGGCACAGGGTCAGAGCTGATTTGCATATAGCCAGTGTCTAACCCAGGGTGGTGTGGAGTGCAACAAAATGATGGATTTAGGCCCAGATCCTTGTACTGGGGGGAATGTATGACATTGTTCTACATTCTGTCCATCAACTGTGTTTTTTGAAATTTTCACCCCGAGTGGGCTGGGTATGCTCAGACGTGAGTCCCAGGCTCTCCACACCATTGGAGTCAAGCTATCCAGGCTGATGAAGGCTGATAGCCAGAAACCGGTCCTTGGATGCTTGATTCCGGTCTGGGAAAGACATGGCTTGATAGTTCGGACTGGACTGTTCCCATGAGGCACAGGGTCAGAGCTCATTTGCATATAGCCAGTGTCTAACCCAGGGTGGTGTGGAGTGCAAAAAAATGATGGATTTAGGCCCGATCCTTGTACTGGGGTGAATGTATGACATTGTTCTACATTCTGTCCATCAACTGTGTTTTTTGAAATTTTCACCCCGAGTGGGCTGGGTCTGCTCAGACGTGAGTCCCAGGCTCTCCACACCACTGGAGTCAAGCTATCCAGGCTGATGAAGACTGATAGCCAGAAACCGGTCCTTGGATGCTTGATTCCGGTCTGGGAAAGACAAGGCTTGGTAGTTCGGACTGGACTGTTCCCATGAGGCACAGGGTCAGAGCTGATTTGCATATAGCCAGTGTCTAACCCAGGGTGGTGTGGAGTGCAAAAAAATGATGGATTTAGGCCCAGATCCTTGTACTGGGGTGAATGTATGACATTGTTCTACATTCTGTCCATCAACTGTGTTTTTTGAAATTTTCACCCCGAGTGGGCTGGGAATGCTCAGACGTGAGTCCCAGGCTCTCCACACCACTGGAGTCAAGCTATCCAGGCTGATGAAAGCTGATAGCCAGAAACCGGTCCTTGGATGCTTGGTTCCGGTCTGGGAAAGACATGGCTTGGTAGTTCGGACTGGACTGTTCCCATGAGGCACAGGGTCAGAGCTCATTTGCATATAGCCAGTGTCTAACCCAGGGTGGTGTGGAGTGCAAAAAAATGATGGATTTAGGCCCGATCCTTGTACTGGGGTGAATGTATGGCATTGTTCTACATTCTGTACATCAACTGTGTTTTTTGAAATTTTCACCCCGAGTGGGCTGGGAATGCTCAGACGTGAGTCCCAGGCTCTCCACACCACTGGAGTCAAGCTATCCAGGCTGATGAAGACAGATAGCCAGAAACCGGTCCTTGGATGCTTGATTCCGGTCTGGGAAAGACATGGCTTGGTAGTTCGGACTGGACTGTTCCCATGAGGCACAGGGTCAGAGCTGATTTGCATATAGCCAGTGTCTAGCCCAGGGTGGTGTGGAGTGCAAAATAATGATGGATTTAGGCCCAGATCCTTGTACTGGGGTGAATGTATGAAATTGTTCTACATTCTGTCCATCAACTGTGTTTTTTGAAATTTTCACCCCGAGTGGGCTGGGTATGCTCAGACGTGAGTCCCAGGCTCTCCACACCACTGGAGTCAAGCTATCCAGGCTGATGAAGGCTGATAGCCAGAAACCGGTCCTTGGATGCTTGATTCCGGTCTGGGAAAGACATGGCTTGGTAGTTCGGACTGGACTGTTCCCATGAGGCACAGGATCAGAGCTGATTTGCATATAGCCAGTGTCTAACCCAGGGTGGTGTGGAGTGCAGAAAAATGATGGATTTAGGCCCAGATCCTTGTACTGGGGTGAATGTATGACATTGTCCTACATTCTGTCCATCAACTGTGTTTTTTTAAATTTTCACCCCGAGTGGGCTGGGTATGCTCAGACGTGAGTCCCAGGCTCTCCACACCACTGGAGTCAAGCTATCCAGGCTGATGAAGGCTGATAGCCAGAAACCGGTCCTTGGATGCTTGATTCCGGTCTGGGAAAGACATGGCTTGGTAGTTCGGACTGGACTGTTCCCATGAGGCACAGGGTCAGAGCTGATTTGCATATAGCCAGTGTCTAACCCAGGGTGGTGTGGAGTGCAAAAAAATGATGGATTTAGGCCCAGATCCTTGTACTGGGGTGAATGTATGACATTGTTCTACATTCTGTCCATCAACTGTGTTTTTTTAAATTTTCACACCGAGTGGGCTGGGTATGCTCAGACATGAGTCCCAGGCTCTCCACACCACTGGAGTCAAGCTATCCAGGCTGATGAAGGCTGATAGCCAGAAACCGGTCCTTGGATGCTTGATTCCGGTCTGGGAAAGACATGGCTTGGTAGTTCGGACTGGACTGTTCCCATGAGGCACAGGGTCAGAGCTGATTTGCATATAGCCAGTGTCTAACCCAGGGTGGTGTGGAGTGCAACAAAATGATGGATTTAGGCCCAGATCCTTGTACTGGGGGGAATGTATGACATTGTTCTACATTCTGTCCATCAACTGTGTTTTTTGAAATTTTCACCCCGAGTGGGCTGGGTATGCTCAGACGTGAGTCCCAGGCTCTCCACACCATTGGAGTCAAGCTATCCAGGCTGATGAAGGCTGATAGCCAGGAAACCGGTCCTTGGATGCTTGATTCCGGTCTGGGAAAGACATGGCTTGGTAGTTCGGACTGGACTGTTCCCATGAGGCACAGGGTCAGAGCTCATTTGCATATAGCCAGTGTCTAACCCAGGGTGGTGTGGAGTGCAAAAAAATGATGGATTTAGGCCCGATCCTTGTACTGGGGTGAATGTATGACATTGTTCTACATTCTGTCCATCAACTGTGTTTTTTGAAATTTTCACCCCGAGTGGGCTGGGTCTGCTCAGACGTGAGTCCCAGGCTCTCCACACCACTGGAGTCAAGCTATCCAGGCTGATGAAGACTGATAGCCAGAAACCGGTCCTTGGATGCTTGATTCCGGTCTGGGAAAGACAAGGCTTGGTAGTTCGGACTGGACTGTTCCCATGAGGCACAGGGTCAGAGCTGATTTGCATATAGCCAGTGTCTAGCCCAGGGTGGTGTGGAGTGCAAATAATGATGGATTTAGGCCCAGATCCTTGTACTGGGGTGAATGTATGACATTGTTCTACATTCTGTCCATCAACTGTGTTTTTTTAAAATTTTCACCCCGAGTGGGCTGGGTATGCTCAGATGTGAGTCCCAGGCTCTCCACACCACTGAAGTCAAGCTATCCAGGCTGATGAAGGCTGATAGCCAGAAACCGGTCCTTGGATGCTTGATTCCGGTCTGGGAAAGACATGGCTTGGTAGTTCGGACTGGACTGTTCCCATGAGGCACAGGGTCAGAGCTGATTTGCATATAGCCAGTGTCTAACCCAGGGTGGTGTGGAGTGCAACAAAATGATGGATTTAGGCCCAGATCCTTGTACTGGGGGGAATGTATGACATTGTTCTACATTCTGTCCATCAACTGTGTTTTTTGAAATTTTCACCCCGAGTGGGCTGGGTATGCTCAGACGTGAGTCCCAGGCTCTCCACACCATTGGAGTCAAGCTATCCAGGCTGATGAAGGCTGATAGCCAGAAACCGGTCCTTGGATGCTTGATTCCGGTCTGGGAAAGACATGGCTTGGTAGTTCGGACTGGACTGTTCCCATGAGGCACAGGGTCAGAGCTCATTTGCATATAGCCAGTGTCTAACCCAGGGTGGTGTGGAGTGCAAAAAAATGATGGATTTAGGCCCGATCCTTGTACTGGGGTGAATGTATGACATTGTTCTACATTCTGTCCATCAACTGTGTTTTTTGAAATTTTCACCCCGAGTGGGCTGGGTCTGCTCAGACGTGAGTCCCAGGCTCTCCACACCACTGGAGTCAAGCTATCCAGGCTGATGAAGACTGATAGCCAGAAACCGGTCCTTGGATGCTTGATTCCGGTCTGGGAAAGACAAGGCTTGGTAGTTCGGACTGGACTGTTCCCATGAGGCACAGGGTCAGAGCTGATTTGCATATAGCCAGTGTCTAACCCAGGGTGGTGTGGAGTGCAAAAAAATGATGGATTTAGGCCCAGATCCTTGTACTGGGGTGAATGTATGACATTGTTCTACATTCTGTCCATCAACTGTGTTTTTTGAAATTTTCACCCCGAGTGGGCTGGGAATGCTCAGACGTGAGTCCCAGGCTCTCCACACCACTGGAGTCAAGCTATCCAGGCTGATGAAAGCTGATAGCCAGAAACCGGTCCTTGGATGCTTGGTTCCGGTCTGGGAAAGACATGGCTTGGTAGTTCGGACTGGACTGTTCCCATGAGGCACAGGGTCAGAGCTCATTTGCATATAGCCAGTGTCTAACCCAGGGTGGTGTGGAGTGCAAAAAAATGATGGATTTAGGCCCGATCCTTGTACTGGGGTGAATGTATGGCATTGTTCTACATTCTGTACATCAACTGTGTTTTTTGAAATTTTCACCCCGAGTGGGCTGGGAATGCTCAGACGTGAGTCCCAGGCTCTCCACACCACTGGAGTCAAGCTATCCAGGCTGATGAAGACAGATAGCCAGAAACCGGTCCTTGGATGCTTGATTCCGGTCTGGGAAAGACATGGCTTGGTAGTTCGGACTGGACTGTTCCCATGAGGCACAGGGTCAGAGCTGATTTGCATATAGCCAGTGTCTAGCCCAGGGTGGTGTGGAGTGCAAAATAATGATGGATTTAGGCCCAGATCCTTGTACTGGGGTGAATGTATGAAATTGTTCTACATTCTGTCCATCAACTGTGTTTTTTGAAATTTTCACCCCGAGTGGGCTGGGTATGCTCAGACGTGAGTCCCAGGCTCTCCACACCACTGGAGTCAAGCTATCCAGGCTGATGAAGGCTGATAGCCAGAAACCGGTCCTTGGATGCTTGATTCCGGTCTGGGAAAGACATGGCTTGGTAGTTCGGACTGGACTGTTCCCATGAGGCACAGGATCAGAGCTGATTTGCATATAGCCAGTGTCTAACCCAGGGTGGTGTGGAGTGCAGAAAAATGATGGATTTAGGCCCAGATCCTTGTACTGGGGTGAATGTATGACATTGTCCTACATTCTGTCCATCAACTGTGTTTTTTTAAATTTTCACCCCGAGTGGGCTGGGTATGCTCAGACGTGAGTCCCAGGCTCTCCACACCACTGGAGTCAAGCTATCCAGGCTGATGAAGGCTGATAGCCAGAAACCGGTCCTTGGATGCTTGATTCCGGTCTGGGAAAGACATGGCTTGGTAGTTCGGACTGGACTGTTCCCATGAGGCACAGGGTCAGAGCTGATTTGCATATAGCCAGTGTCTAACCCAGGGTGGTGTGGAGTGCAAAAAAATGATGGATTTAGGCCCAGATCCTTGTACTGGGGTGAATGTATGACATTGTTCTACATTCTGTCCATCAACTGTGTTTTTTTAAATTTTCACACCGAGTGGGCTGGGTATGCTCAGACATGAGTCCCAGGCTCTCCACACCACTGGAGTCAAGCTATCCAGGCTGATGAAGGCTGATAGCCAGAAACCGGTCCTTGGATGCTTGATTCCGGTCTGGGAAAGACATGGCTTGGTAGTTCGGACTGGACTGTTCCCATGAGGCACAGGGTCAGAGCTGATTTGCATATAGCCAGTGTCTAACCCAGGGTGGTGTGGAGTGCAAAAAAATGATGGATTTAGGCCCGATCCTTGTACTGGGGTGAATGTATGACATTGTTCTACATTCTGTCCATCAACTGTGTTTTTTGAAATTTTCACCCCGAGTGGGCTGGGTCTGCTCAGACGTGAGTCCCAGGCTCTCCACACCACTGGAGTCAAGCTATCCAGGCTGATGAAGACTGATAGCCAGAAACCGGTCCTTGGATGCTTGATTCCGGTCTGGGAAAGACAAGGCTTGGTAGTTCGGACTGGACTGTTCCCATGAGGCACAGGGTCAGAGCTGATTTGCATATAGCCAGTGTCTAGCCCAGGGTGGTGTGGAGTGCAAATAATGATGGATTTAGGCCCAGATCCTTGTACTGGGGTGAATGTATGACATTGTTCTACATTCTGTCCATCAACTGTGTTTTTTTAAAATTTTCACCCCGAGTGGGCTGGGTATGCTCAGATGTGAGTCCCAGGCTCTCCACACCACTGAAGTCAAGCTATCCAGGCTGATGAAGGCTGATAGCCAGAAACCGGTCCTTGGATGCTTGATTCCGGTCTGGGAAAGACATGGCTTGGTAGTTCGGACTGGACTGTCCCCATGAGGCACAGGGTCAGAGCTGATTTGCATATAGCCAGTGTCTAACCCAGGGTGGTGTGGAGTGTAAAAAAATGATGGATTTAGGCCCAGATCCTTGTACTGGGGTGAATGTATGACATTGTTCTACATTCTGTCCATCAACTGTGTTTTTTGAAATTTTCACCCCGAGTGGGCTGGGTATGCTCAGACGTGAGTCCCAGGCTCTCCACACCACTGGAGTCAAGCTATCCAGGCTGATGAAGGCTGATAGCCAGAAACCGGTCCTTGGATGCTTGATTCCGGTCTGGGAAAGACATGGCTTGGTAGTTCGGACTGGACTGTTCCCATGAGGCACAGGGTCAGAGCTCATTTGCATATAGCCAGTGTCTAACCCAGGGTGGTGTGGAGTGCAAAAAAATGATGGATTTAGGCCCGATCCTTGTACTGGGGTGAATGTATGACATTGTTCTACATTCTGTCCATCAACTGTGTTTTTTGAAATTTTCACCCCGAGTGGGCTGGGTCTGCTCAGACGTGAGTCCCAGGCTCTCCACACCACTGGAGTCAAGCTATCCAGGCTGATGAAGACTGATAGCCAGAAACCGGTCCTTGGATGCTTGATTCCGGTCTGGGAAAGACAAGGCTTGGTAGTTCGGACTGGACTGTTCCCATGAGGCACAGGGTCAGAGCTGATTTGCATATAGCCAGTGTCTAGCCCAGGGTGGTGTGGAGTGCAAAAAAATGATGGATTTAGGCCCAGATCCTTGTACTGGGGTGAATGTATGACATTGTTCTACATTCTGTCCATCAACTGTGTTTTTTGAAATTTTCACCCCGAGTGGGCTGGGTATGCTCAGACGTGAGTCCCAGGCTCTCCACACCACTGGAGTCAAGCTACCCAGGCTGATGAAGGCTGATAGCCAGAAACCGGTCCTTGGATGCTTGATTCCGGTCTAGGAAAGACATGGCTTGGTAGTTCGGACTGGACTGTCCCCATGAGGCACAGGGTCAGAGCTGATTTGCATATAGCCAGTGTCTAACCCAGGGTGTTGTGGAGTGTAAAAAAATTATGGATTTAGGCCCAGATCCTTGTACTGGGGTGAATGTATGACATTGTTCTACATTCTGTCCATCAACTGTGTTTTTTGAAATTTTCACCCCGAGTGGGCTGGGTATGCTCAGACGTGAGTCCCAGGCTCTCCACACCACTGGAGTCAAGCTATCCAGGCTGATGAAGGCTGATAGCCAGAAACCGGTCCTTGGATGCTTGATTCCGGTCTGGGAAAGACATGGCTTGGTAGTTCGGACTGGACTGTTCCCATGAGGCACAGGGTCAGAGCTCATTTGCATATAGCCAGTGTCTAACCCAGGGTGGTGTGGAGTGCAAAAAAATGATGGATTTAGGCCCAGATCCTTGTACTGGGGTGAATGTATGAAATTGTTCTACATTCTGTCCATCAACTGTGTTTTTTGAAATTTTCACCCCGAGTGGGCTGGGTATGCTCAGACGTGAGTCCCAGGCTCTCCACACCACTGGAGTCAAGCTATCCAGGCTGATGAAGGCTGATAGCCAGAAACCGGTCTTTGGATGCTTGATTCCGGTCTGGGAAAGACATGGCTTGGTAGTTCGGACTGGACTGTTCCCATGAGGCACAGGGTCAAAGCTCATTTGCATATAGCCAGTGTCTAACCCAGGGTGGTGAGGAGTGCAAAAAAATGATGGATTTAGGCCTGATCCTTGTACTGGGGTGAATGTATGACATTGTTCTACATTCTGTCCATCAACTGTGTTTTTTGAAATTTTACCCCGAGTGGGCTGGGTATGCTCAGACGTGAGTCCCAGGTTCTCCACACCACTGGAGTCAAGCTATCCAGGCTGATGAAGACTGATTGCCAGAAACCGGTCCTTGGATGCTTGATTCCGGTCTGGGAAAGACATGGCTTGGTAGTTCGGACTGGACTGTTCCCATGAGGCACAGGGTCAGAGCTGATTTGCATATAGCCAGTGTCTAGCCCAGGGTGGTGTGGATTGCAAAAAAATTATGGATTTCGGCTCAGATCCTTGTACTGGGGTGAATGTATGACATTGTTCTACATTCTGTCCATCAACTGTGTTTTTTTTAATTTTCACCCCGAGTGGGCTGGGTATGCTCAGACGTGAGTCCCAGGCTCTCCACACCACTGGAGTCAAGCTATCCAGGCTGATGAAGGCTGATAGCCAGAAACCGGTCCTTGGATGCTTGATTCCGCTCTGGGAAAGACATGGCTTGGTAGTTCGGACTGGACTGTTCCCATGAGGCACAGGGTCAGAGCTCATTTGCATATAGCCAGTGTCTAACCCAGGGTGGTGTGGAGTGCAAAAAAATGATGGATTTAGGCCCAGATCCTTGTACTGGGGTGAATGTATGAAATTGTTCTACATTCTGTCCATCAACTGTGTTTTTTGAAATTTTCACCCCGAGTGGGCTGGGTATGCTCAGACGTGAGTCCCAGGCTCTCCACACCACTGGAGTCAAGCTATCCAGGCTGATGAAGGCTGATAGCCAGAAACCGGTCTTTGGATGCTTGATTCCGGTCTGGGAAAGACATGGCTTGGTAGTTCGGACTGGACTGTTCCCATGAGGCACAGGGTCAGAGCTCATTTGCATATAGCCAGTGTCTAACCCAGTGTGGTGAGGAGTGCAAAAAAATGATGGATTTAGGCCTGATCCTTGTACTGGGGTGAATGTATGACATTGTTCTACATTCTGTCCATCAACTGTGTTTTTTGAAATTTTACCCCGAGTGGGCTGGGTCTGCTCAGACGTGAGTCCCAGGCTCTCCACACCACTGGAGTCAAGCTATCCAGGCTGATGAAGACTGATTGCCAGAAACCGGTCCTTGGATGCTTGATTCCGGTCTGGGAAAGACATGGCTTGGTAGCTCGGACTGGACTGTTCCCATGAGGCACAGGGTCAGAGCTGATTTGCATATAGCCAGTGTCTAGCCCAGGGTGGTGTGGATTGCAAAAAAATTATGGATTTAGGCTCAGATCCTTGTACTGGGGTGAATGTATGACATTGTTCAACATTCTGTCCATCAACTGTGTTTTTTGAAATTTTCACCCCGAGTGGGCTCTGTATGCTCAGACGTGAGTCCCAGGTTCTCCACACCACTGGAGTCAAGCTATCCAGGCTGATGAAGGCTGATAGCCAGAAACCGGTCCTTGGATGCTTGATTCCGGTCTGGGAAAGACATGGCTTGGTAGTTTGGACTGGACTGTTCCCATGAGGCACAGGGTCAGAGCTGATTTGCATATAGCCAGTGTCAAGCCCAGGGTGGTGTGGAGTGCAAAAAAATGATGGATTTAGGCCCAGATCCTTGTACTGGGGTGAATGTATGACATTGTTCTACATTCTGTCCATCAACTGTGTTTTTTGAAATTTTTACCCCGAGTGGGCTGGGTATGCTCAGACGTGAGTCCCAGGCTCTCCACACCACTGGAGTCAAGCTATCCAGGCTGATGAAGACTGATTGCCAGAAACCGGTCCTTGGATGCTTGATTCCTGTCTGGGAAAGACATGGCTTGGTAGTTCGGACTGGACTGTTCCCATGAGGCACAGGGTCAGAGCTGATTTGCATATAGCCAGTGTCTAGCCCAGGGTGGTGTGGATTGCAAAAAAATTATGGATTTAGGCTCAGATCCTTGTACTGGGGTGAATGTATGACATTGTTCAACATTCTGTCCATCAACTGTGTTTTTTGAAATTTTCACCCCGAGTGGGCTCTGTATGCTCAGACGTGAGTCCCAGGTTCTCCACACCACTGGAGTCAAGCTATCCAGGCTAATGAAGGCTGATAGCCAGAAACCGGTCCTTGGATGCTTGATTCCGGTCTGGGAAAGACATGGCTTGGTAGTTCGGACTGGACTGTTCCCATGAGGCACAGGGTCAGAGCTGATTTGCATATAGCCAGTGTCTAGCCCAGGGTGGTGTGGAGTGCAAAAAAATGATGGATTTAGGCCCAGATCCTTGTACTGGGGTGAATGTATGACATTGTTCTACATTCTGTCCATCAACTGTGTTTTTTGAAATTTTCACCCCGAGTGGGCTGGGTATGCTCAGACGTGAGTCCCAGGCTCTCCACACCACTGGAGTCAAGCTATCCAGGCTGATGAAGGCTGATAGCCAGAAACCGGTCCTTGGAGGCTTGATTCCGGTCTGGGAAAGACATGGCTTGGTAGTTCAGACTGGACTGTTCCCATGAGGCACAGGGTCAGAGCTGATTTGCATATAGCCAGTGTCTAACCCAGGGTGGTGTGGAGTGCAAAAAAATGATGGATTTAGGCCCAGATCCTTGTACTGGGGTGAATGTATGACATTGTTCTACATTCTGTCCATCAACTGTGTTTTTTTAAATTTTCACCCCGAGTGGGCTGGGTATGCTCAGACGTGAGTCCCAGGCTCTCCACACCACTGGAGTCAAGCTATCCAGGCTGATGAAGGCTGATAGCCAGAAACCGGTCCTTGGATGCTTGATTCCGGTCTGGGAAAGACATGGCTTGGTAGTTCGGACTGGACTGTTCCCATGAGGCACAGGGTCAGAGCTGATTTGCATATAGCCAGTGTCTAACCCAGGGTGGTGTGGAGTGCAAAAACATGATGGATTTAGGCCCAGATCCTTGTACTGGGGTGAATGTATGACATTGCTCTACATTCTGTCCATCAACTGTGTTTTTTTAAATTTTCACCCCGAGTGGGCTGGGTATGCTCAGACGTGAGTCCCAGGCTCTCCACACCACTGGAGTCAAGCTATCCAGGCTGATGAAGGCTGATAGCCAGAAACCGGTCCTTGGATGCTTGATTCCGGTCTGGGAAAGACATGGCTTGGTAGTTCGGACTGGACTGTTCCCATGAGGCACAGGGTCAGAGCTGATTTGCATATAGCCAGTGTCTAACCCAGGGTGGTGTGGAGTGCAAAAAAATGATGGATTTAGGCCCAGATCATTGTACTGGGGTGAATGTATGACATTGTTCTACATTCTGTCCATCAACTGTGTTTTTTGAAATTTTCACCGCGAGTGGGCTGGGTATGCTCAGACGTGAGTCCCAGGCTCTCCACACCACTGGAGTCAAGATATCCAGGCTGATGAAGGCTGATAGCCAGAAACCGGTCTTTGGATGCTTGATTCCGGTCTGGGAAAGACATGGCTTGGTAGTTCGGACTGGACTGTTCCCATGAGGCACAGGGTCAGAGCTCATTTGCATATAGCCAGTGTCTAACCCAGGGTGGTGAGGAGTGCAAAAAAATGATGGATTTAGGCCTGATCCTTGTACTGGGGTGAATGTATGACATTGTTCTACATTCTGTCCATCAACTGTGTTTTTTGAAATTTTACCCCGAGTGGGCTGGGTATGCTCAGACGTGAGTCCCAGGTTCTCCACACCACTGGAGTCAAGCTATCCAGGCTGATGAAGACTGATTGCCAGAAACCGGTCCTTGGATGCTTGATTCCGGTCTGGGAAAGACATGGCTTGGTAGTTCGGACTGGACTGTTCCCATGAGGCACAGGGTCAGAGCTGATTTGCATATAGCCAGTGTCTAGCCCAGGGTGGTGTGGATTGCAAAAAAATTATGGATTTCGGCTCAGATCCTTGTACTGGGGTGAATGTATGACATTGTTCTACATTCTGTCCATCAACTGTGTTTTTTTAAATTTTCACCCCGAGTGGGCTGGGTATGCTCAGACGTGAGTCCCAGGCTCTCCACACCACTGGAGTCAAGCTATCCAGGCTGATGAAGGCTGATAGCCAGAAACCGGTCCTTGGATGCTTGATTCCGCTCTGGGAAAGACATGGCTTGGTAGTTCGGACTGGACTGTTCCCATGAGGCACAGGGTCAGAGCTCATTTGCATATAGCCAGTGTCTAACCCAGGGTGGTGTGGAGTGCAAAAAAATGATGGATTTAGGCCCAGATCCTTGTACTGGGGTGAATGTATGAAATTGTTCTACATTCTGTCCATCAACTGTGTTTTTTGAAATTTTCACCCCGAGTGGGCTGGGTATGCTCAGACGTGAATCCCAGGCTCTCCACACCACTGGAGTCAAGCTATCCAGGCTGATGAAGGCTGATAGCCAGAAACCGGTCTTTGGATGCTTGATTCCGGTCTGGGAAAGACATGGCTTGGTAGTTCGGACTGGACTGTTCCCATGAGGCACAGGGTCAGAGCTCATTTGCATATAGCCAGTGTCTAACCCAGTGTGGTGAGGAGTGCAAAAAAATGATGGATTTAGGCCTGATCCTTGTACTGGGGTGAATGTATGACATTGTTCTACATTCTGTCCATCAACTGTGTTTTTTGAAATTTTACCCCGAGTGGGCTGGGTATGCTCAGACGTGAGTCCCAGGCTCTCCACACCACTGGAGTCAAGCTATCCAGGCTGATGAAGACTGATTGCCAGAAACCGGTCCTTGGATGCTTGATTCCGGTCTGGGAAAGACATGGCTTGGTAGCTCGGACTGGACTGTTCCCATGAGGCACAGGGTCAGAGCTGATTTGCATATAGCCAGTGTCTAGCCCAGGGTGGTGTGGATTGCAAAAAAATTATGGATTTAGGCTCAGATCCTTGTACTGGGGTGAATGTATGACATTGTTCAACATTCTGTCCATCAACTGTGTTTTTTTAAATTTTCACCCCGAGTGGGCTCTGTATGCTCAGACGTGAGTCCCAGGTTCTCCACACCACTGGAGTCAAGCTATCCAGGCTGATGAAGGCTGATAGCCAGAAACCGGTCCTTGGATGCTTGATTCCGGTCTGGGAAAGACATGGCTTGGTAGTTCGGACTGGACTGTTCCCATGAGGCACAGGGTCAGAGCTGATTTGCATATAGCCAGTGTCTAACCCAGGGTGGTGTGGAGTGCAAAAAAATGATGGATTTAGGCCCAGATCCTTGTACTGGGGTGAATGTATGACATTGTTCTACATTCTGTCCATCAACTGTGTTTTTTTAAATTTTCACACCGAGTGGGCTGGGTATGCTCAGACGTGAGTCCCAGGCTCTCCACACCACTGGAGTCAAGCTATCCAGGCTGATGAAGGCTGATAGCCAGAAACCGGTCCTTGGATGCTTGATTCCGGTCTGGGAAAGACATGGCTTGGTAGTTCGGACTGGACTGTTCCCATGAGGCACAGGGTCAGAGCTGATTTGCATATAGCCAGTGTCTAACCCAGGGTGGTGTGGAGTGCAACAAAATGATGGATTTAGGCCCAGATCCTTGTACTGGGGGGAATGTATGACATTGTTCTACATTCTGTCCATCAACTGTGTTTTTTGAAATTTTCACCCCGAGTGGGCTGGGTATGCTCAGACGTGAGTCCCAGGCTCTCCACACCATTGGAGTCAAGCTATCCAGGCTGATGAAGGCTGATAGCCAGGAAACCGGTCCTTGGATGCTTGATTCCGGTCTGGGAAAGACATGGCTTGGTAGTTCGGACTGGACTGTTCCCATGAGGCACAGGGTCAGAGCTCATTTGCAAATAGCCAGTGTCTAACCCAGGGTGGTGTGGAGTGCAAAAAAATGATGGATTTAGGCCCGATCCTTGTACTGGGGTGAATGTATGACATTGTTCTACATTCTTTCCATCAACTGTGTTTTTTGAAATTTTCACCCCGAGTGGGCTGGGTCTGCTCAGACGTGAGTCCCAGGCTCTCCACACCACTGGAGTCAAGCTATCCAGGCTGATGAAGACTGATAGCCAGAAACCGGTCCTTGGATGCTTGATTCCGGTCTGGGAAAGACAAGGCTTGGTAGTTCGGACTGGACTGTTCCCATGAGGCACAGGGTCAGAGCTGATTTGCATATAGCCAGTGTCTAGCCCAGGGTGGTGTGGAGTGCAAATAATGATGGATTTAGGCCCAGATCCTTGTACTGGGGTGAATGTATGACATTGTTCTACATTCTGTCCATCAACTGTGTTTTTTTTAAATTTTCACCCCGAGTGGGCTGGGTATGCTCAGATGTGAGTCCCAGGCTCTCCACACCACTGAAGTCAAGCTATCCAGGCTGATGAAGGCTGATAGCCAGAAACCGGTCCTTGGATGCTTGATTCCGGTCTGGGAAAGACATGGCTTGGTAGTTCGGACTGGACTGTCCCCATGAGGCACAGGGTCAGAGCTGATTTGCATATAGCCAGTGTCTAACCCAGGGTGGTGTGGAGTGTAAAAAAATGATGGATTTAGGCCCAGATCCTTGTACTGGGGTGAATGTATGACATTGTTCTACATTCTGTCCATCAACTGTGTTTTTTGAAATTTTCACCCCGAGTGGGCTGGGTCTGCTCAGACGTGAGTCCCAGGCTCTCCACACCACTGGAGTCAAGCTATCCAGGCTGATGAAGACTGATAGCCAGAAACCGGTCCTTGGATGCTTGATTCCGGTCTGGGAAAGACAAGGCTTGGTAGTTCGGACTGGACTGTTCCCATGAGGCACAGGGTCAGAGCTGATTTGCATATAGCCAGTGTCTAGCCCAGGGTGGTGTGGAGTGCAAAAAAATGATGGATTTAGGCCCAGATCCTTGTACTGGGGTGAATGTATGACATTGTTCTACATTCTGTCCATCAACTGTGTTTTTTGAAATTTTCACCCCGAGTGGGCTGGGTATGCTCAGACGTGAGTCCCAGGCTCTCCACACCACTGGAGTCAAGCTACCCAGGCTGATGAAGGCTGATAGCCAGAAACCGGTCCTTGGATGCTTGATTCCGGTCTAGGAAAGACATGGCTTGGTAGTTCGGACTGGACTGTCCCCATGAGGCACAGGGTCAGAGCTGATTTGCATATAGCCAGTGTCTAACCCAGGGTGTTGTGGAGTGTAAAAAAATTATGGATTTAGGCCCAGATCCTTGTACTGGGGTGAATGTATGACATTGTTCTACATTCTGTCCATCAACTGTGTTTTTTGAAATTTTCACCCCGAGTGGGCTGGGTATGCTCAGACGTGAGTCCCAGGCTCTCCACACCACTGGAGTCAAGCTATCCAGGCTGATGAAGGCTGATAGCCAGAAACCGGTCCTTGGATGCTTGATTCCGGTCTGGGAAAGACATGGCTTGGTAGTTCGGACTGGACTGTTCCCATGAGGCACAGGGTCAGAGCTCATTTGCATATAGCCAGTGTCTAACCCAGGGTGGTGTGGAGTGCAAAAAAATGATGGATTTAGGCCCGATCCTTGTACTGGGGTGAATGTATGACATTGTTCTACATTCTGTCCATCAACTGTGTTTTTTGAAATTGTCACCCCGAGTGGGCTGGGTCTGCTCAGACGTGAGTCCCAGGCTCTCCACACCACTGGAGTCAAGCTATCCAGGCTGATGAAGACTGATAGCCAGAAACCGGTCCTTGGATGCTTGATTCCGGTCTGGGAAAGACAAGGCTTGGTAGTTCGGACTGGACTGTTCCCATGAGGCACAGGGTCAGAGCTGATTTGCATATAGCCAGTGTCTAGCCCAGGGTGGTGTGGAGTGCAAAAAAATGATGGATTTAGGCCCAGATCCTTGTACTGGGGTGAATGTATGACATTGTTCTACATTCTGTCCATCAACTGTGTTTTTTGAAATTTTCACCCCGATTGGGCTGGGTATGCTCAGACGTGAGTCCCAGGCTCTCCACACCACTGGAGTCAAGCTATCCAGGCTGATGAAGGCTGATAGCCAGAAACCGGTCCTTGGATGCTTGATTCCGGTCTGGGAAAGACATTGCTTGGTAGTTCGGACTGGACTGTCCCCATGAGGCACAGGGTCATAGCTGATTTGCATATAGCCAGTGTCTAACCCAGGGTGGTGTGGAGTGTAAAAAAATGATGGATTTAGGCCCAGATCCTTGTACTGGGGTGAATGTATGACATTGTTCTACATTCTGTCCATCAACTGTGTTTTTTTAAATTTTCACCCCGAGTGGGCTGGGTATGCTCAGACGTGAGGCCCAGGCTCTCCACACCACTGGAGTCAAGCTATCCAGGCTGATGAAGGCTGATAGCCAGAAACCGGTCCTTGGATGCTTGATTCCGGTCTGGGAAAGACATGGCTTGGTAGTTCGGACTGGACTGTTCCCATGAGGCACAGGGTCAGAGCTCATTTGCATATAGCCAGTGTCTAACCCAGGGTGGTGTGGAGTGCAAAAAAATGATGGATTTAGGCCCAGATCCTTGTACTGGGGTGAATGTATGAAATTGTTCTACATTCTGTCCATCAACTGTGTTTTTTGAAATTTTCACCCCGAGTGGGCTGGGTATGCTCAGACGTGAGTCCCAGGCTCTCCACACCACTGGAGTCAAGCTATCCAGGCTGATGAAGGCTGATAGCCAGAAACCGGTCTTTGGATGCTTGATTCCGGTCTGGGAAAGACATGGCTTGGTAGTTCGGACTGGACTGTTCCCATGAGGCACAGGGTCAGAGCTCATTTGCATATAGCCAGTGTCTAACCCAGGGTGGTGAGGAGTGCAAAAAAATGATGGATTTAGGCCTGATCCTTGTACTGGGGTGAATGTATGACATTGTTCTACATTCTGTCCATCAACTGTGTTTTTTTAAATTTTACCCCGAGTGGGCTGGGTATGCTCAGACGTGAGTCCCAGGTTCTCCACACCACTGGAGTCAAGCTATCCAGGCTGATGAAGACTGATTGCCAGAAACCGGTCCTTGGATGCTTGATTCCGGTCTGGGAAAGACATGGCTTGGTAGTTCGGACTGGACTGTTCCCATGAGGCACAGGGTCAGAGCTGATTTGCATATAGCCAGTGTCTAGCCCAGGGTGGTGTGGATTGCAAAAAAATTATGGATTTCGGCTCAGATCCTTGTACTGGGGTGAATGTATGACATTGTTCTACATTCTGTCCATCAACTGTGTTTTTTTTAATTTTCACCCCGAGTGGGCTGGGTATGCTCAGACGTGAGTCCCAGGCTCTCCACACCACTGGAGTCAAGCTATCCAGGCTGATGAAGGCTGATAGCCAGAAACCGGTCCTTGGATGCTTGATTCCGGTCTGGGAAAGACATGGCTTGGTAGTTTGGACTGGACTGTTCCCATGAGGCACAGGGTCAGAGCTGATTTGCATATAGCCAGTGTCAAGCCCAGGGTGGTGTGGAGTGTAAAAAAATGATGGATTTAGGCCCAGATCCTTGTACTGGGGTGAATGTATGACATTGTTCTACATTCTGTCCATCAACTGTGTTTTTTGAAATTTTTACCCCGAGTGGGCTGGGTATGCTCAGACGTGAGTCCCAGGCTCTCCACACCACTGGAGTCAAGCTATCCAGGCTGATGAAGACTGATTGCCAGAAACCGGTCCTTGGATGCTTGATTCCTGTCTGGGAAAGACATGGCTTGGTAGTTCGGACTGGACTGTTCCCATGAGGCACAGGGTCAGAGCTGATTTGCATATAGCCAGTGTCTAGCCCAGGGTGGTGTGGATTGCAAAAAAATTATGGATTTAGGCTCAGATCCTTGTACTGGGGTGAATGTATGACATTGTTCAACATTCTGTCCATCAACTGTGTTTTTTGAAATTTTCACCCCGAGTGGGCTCTGTATGCTCAGACGTGAGTCCCAGGTTCTCCACACCACTGGAGTCAAGCTATCCAGGCTGATGAAGGCTGATAGCCAGAAACCGGTCCTTGGATGCTTGATTCCGGTCTGGGAAAGACATGGCTTGGTAGTTCGGACTGGACTGTTCCCATGAGGCACAGGGTCAGAGCTGATTTGCATATAGCCAGTGTCTAGCCCAGGGTGGTGTGGAGTGCAAAAAAATGATGGATTTAGGCCCAGATCCTTGTACTGGGGTGAATGTATGACATTGTTCTACATTCTGTCCATCAACTGTGTTTTTTGAAATTTTCACCCCGAGTGGGCTGGGTATGCTCAGACGTGAGTCCCAGGCTCTCCACACCACTGGAGTCAAGCTATCCAGGCTGATGAAGGCTGATAGCCAGAAACCGGTCCTTGGAGGCTTGATTCCGGTCTGGGAAAGACATGGCTTGGTAGTTCAGACTGGACTGTTCCCATGAGGCACAGGGTCAGAGCTGATTTGCATATAGCCAGTGTCTAACCCAGGGTGGTGTGGAGTGCAAAAAAATGATGGATTTAGGCCCAGATCCTTGTACTGGGGTGAATGTATGACATTGTTCTACATTCTGTCCATCAACTGTGTTTTTTTAAATTTTCACCCCGAGTGGGCTGGGTATGCTCAGACGTGAGTCCCAGGCTCTCCACACCACTGGAGTCAAGCTATCCAGGCTGATGAAGGCTGATAGCCAGAAACCGGTCCTTGGATGCTTGATTCCGGTCTGGGAAAGACATGGCTTGGTAGTTCGGACTGGACTGTTCCCATGAGGCACAGGGTCAGAGCTGATTTGCATATAGCCAGTGTCTAACCCAGGGTGGTGTGGAGTGCAAAAACATGATGGATTTAGGCCCAGATCCTTGTACTGGGGTGAATGTATGACATTGCTCTACATTCTGTCCATCAACTGTGTTTTTTTAAATTTTCACCCCGAGTGGGCTGGGTATGCTCAGACGTGAGTCCCAGGCTCTCCACACCACTGGAGTCAAGCTATCCAGGCTGATGAAGGCTGATAGCCAGAAACCGGTCCTTGGATGCTTGATTCCGGTCTGGGAAAGACATGGCTTGGTAGTTCGGACTGGACTGTTCCCATGAGGCACAGGGTCAGAGCTGATTTGCATATAGCCAGTGTCTAACCCAGGGTGGTGTGGAGTGCAAAAAAATGATGGATTTAGGCCCAGATCCTTGTACTGGGGTGAATGTATGACATTGTTCTACATTCTGTCCATCAACTGTGTTTTTTGAAATTTTCACCGCGAGTGGGCTGGGTATGCTCAGACGTGAGTCCCAGGCTCTCCACACCACTGGAGTCAAGATATCCAGGCTGATGAAGGCTGATAGCCAGAAACCGGTCTTTGGATGCTTGATTCCGGTCTGGGAAAGACATGGCTTGGTAGTTCGGACTGGAGTGTTCCCATGAGGCACAGGGTCAGAGCTCATTTGCATATAGCCAGTGTCTAACCCAGGGTGGTGAGGAGTGCAAAAAAATGATGGATTTAGGCCTGATCCTTGTACTGGGGTGAATGTATGACATTGTTCTACATTCTGTCCATCAACTGTGTTTTTTGAAATTTTACCCCGAGTGGGCTGGGTATGCTCAGACGTGAGTCCCAGGTTCTCCACACCACTGGAGTCAAGCTATCCAGGCTGATGAAGACTGATTGCCAGAAACCGGTCCTTGGATGCTTGATTCCGGTCTGGGAAAGACATGGCTTGGTAGTTCGGACTGGACTGTTCCCATGAGGCACAGGGTCAGAGCTGATTTGCATATAGCCAGTGTCTAGCCCAGGGTGGTGTGGATTGCAAAAAAATTATGGATTTCGGCTCAGATCCTTGTACTGGGGTGAATGTATGACATTGTTCTACATTCTGTCCATCAACTGTGTTTTTTTAAATTTTCACCCCGAGTGGGCTGGGTATGCTCAGACGTGAGTCCCAGGCTCTCCACACCACTGGAGTCAAGCTATCCAGGCTGATGAAGGCTGATAGCCAGAAACCGGTCCTTGGATGCTTGATTCCGCTCTGGGAAAGACATGGCTTGGTAGTTCGGACTGGACTGTTCCCATGAGGCACAGGGTCAGAGCTCATTTGCATATAGCCAGTGTCTAACCCAGGGTGGTGTGGAGTGCAAAAAAATGATGGATTTAGGCCCAGATCCTTGTACTGGGGTGAATGTATGAAATTGTTCTACATTCTGTCCATCAACTGTGTTTTTTGAAATTTTCACCCCGAGTGGGCTGGGTATGCTCAGACGTGAGTCCCAGGCTCTCCACACCACTGGAGTCAAGCTATCCAGGCTGATGAAGGCTGATAGCCAGAAACCGGTCTTTGGATGCTTGATTCCGGTCTGGGAAAGACATGGCTTGGTAGTTCGGACTGGACTGTTCCCATGAGGCACAGGGTCAGAGCTCATTTGCATATAGCCAGTGTCTAACCCAGTGTGGTGAGGAGTGCAAAAAAATGATGGATTTAGGCCTGATCCTTGTACTGGGGTGAATGTATGACATTGTTCTACATTCTGTCCATCAACTGTGTTTTTTGAAATTTTACCCCGAGTGGGCTGGGTATGCTCAGACGTGAGTCCCAGGCTCTCCACACCACTGGAGTCAAGCTATCCAGGCTGATGAAGACTGATTGCCAGAAACCGGTCCTTGGATGCTTGATTCCGGTCTGGGAAAGACATGGCTTGGTAGCTCGGACTGGACTGTTCCCATGAGGCACAGGGTCAGAGCTGATTTGCATATAGCCAGTGTCTAGCCCAGGGTGGTGTGGATTGCAAAAAAATTATGGATTTAGGCTCAGATCCTTTTACTGGGGTGAATGTATGACATTGTTCAACATTCTGTCCATCAACTGTGTTTTTTGAAATTTTCACCCCGAGTGGGCTCTGTATGCTCAGACGTGAGTCCCAGGTTCTCCACACCACTGGAGTCAAGCTATCCAGGCTGATGAAGGCTGATAGCCAGAAACCGGTCCTTGGATGCTTGATTCCGGTCTGGGAAAGACATGGCTTGGTAGTTCGGACTGGACTGTTCCCATGAGGCACAGGGTCAGAGCTGATTTGCATATAGCCAGTGTCAAGCCCAGGGTGGTGTGGAGTGCAAAAAAATGATGGATTTAGGCCCAGATCCTTGTACTGGGGTGAATGTATGACATTGTTCTACATTCTGTCCATCAACTGTGTTTTTTGAAATTTTTACCCCGAGTGGGCTGGGTATGCTCAGACGTGAGTCCCAGGCTCTCCACACCACTGGAGTCAAGCTATCCAGGCTGATGAAGACTGATTGCCAGAAACCGGTCCTTGGATGCTTGATTCATGTCTGGGAAAGACATGGCTCGGTAGTTCGGACTGTGCTGTTCCCATGAGGCACAGGGTCAGAGCTGATTTGCATATAGCCAGTGTCTAGCCCAGGGTGGTGTGGATTGCAAAAAAATTATGGATTTAGGCTCAGATCCTTGTACTGGGGTGAATGTATGACATTGTTCTACATTCTGTCCATCAACTGTGTTTTTTTAAATTTTCACCCCGAGTGGGCTGGGTATGCTCAGACGTGAGTCCCAGGCTCTCCACACCACTGGAGTCAAGCTATCCAGGCTGATGAAGGCTGATAGCCAGAAACCGGTCCTTGGATGCTTGATTCCGGTCTGGGAAAGACATGGCTTGGTAGTTCGGACTGGACTGTTCCCATGAGGCACAGGGTCAGAGCTGATTTGCATATAGCCAGTGTCTAACCCAGGGTGGTGTGGAGTGCAAAAACATGATGGATTTAGGCCCAGATCCTTGTACTGGGGTGAATGTATGACATTTCTCTACATTCTGTCCATCAACTGTGTTTTTTTAAATTTTCACCCCGAGTGGGCTGGGTATGCTCAGACGTGAGTCCCAGGCTCTCCACACCACTGGAGTCAAGCTATCCAGGCTGATGAAGGCTGATAGCCAGAAACCGGTCCTTGGATGCTTGATTCCGGTCTGGGAAAGACATGGCTTGGTAGGTCGGACTGGACTGTTCCCATGAGGCACAGGGTCAGAGCTGATTTGCATATAGCCAGTGTCTAACCCAGGGTGGTGTGGAGTGCAAAAACATGATGGATTTAGGCCCAGATCCTTGTACTGGGGTGAATGTATGACATTGCTCTACATTCTGTCCATCAACTGTGTTTTTTTAAATTTTCACCCCGAGTGGGCTGGGTATGCTCAGACGTGAGTCCCAGGCTCTCCACACCACTGGAGTCAAGCTATCCAGGCTGATGAAGGCTGATAGCCAGAAACCGGTCCTTGGATGCTTGATTCCGGTCTGGGAAAGACATGGCTTGGTAGTTCGGACTGGACTGTTCCCATGAGGCACAGGGTCAGAGCTGATTTGCATATAGCCAGTGTCTAACCCAGGGTGGTGTGGAGTGCAAAAAAATGATGGATTTAGGCCCAGATCCTTGTACTGGGGTGAATGTATGACATTGTTCTACATTCTGTCCATCAACTGTGTTTTTTTAAATTTTCACCCCGAGTGGGCTGGGTATGCTCAGACGTGAGTCCCAGGCTCTCCACACCACTGGAGTCAAGCTATCCAGGCTGATGAAGGCTGATAGCCAGAAACCGGTCCTTGGATGCTTGATTCCGGTCTGGGAAAGACATGGCTTGGTAGTTCGGACTGGACTGTTCCCATGAGGCACAGGGTCAGAGCTGATTTGCATATAGCCAGTGTCTAACCCAGGGTGGTGTGGAGTGCAAAAAAATGATGGATTTAGGCCCAGATCCTTGTACTGGGGTGAATGTATGACATTGTTCTACATTCTGTCCATCAACTGTGTTTTTTGAAATTTTCACCCCGAGTGGGCTGGGTATGCTCAGACGTGAGTCCCAGGCTCTCCACACCACTGGAGTCAAGCTATCCAGGCTGATGAAGGCTGATAGCCAGAAACCGGTCCTTGGATGCTTGATTCCGGTCTGGGAAAGACATGGCTTGGTAGTTCGGACTGGACTGTTCCCATGAGGCACAGGGTCAGAGCTGATTTGCATATAGCCAGTGTCTAACCCAGGGTGATGTGGAGTGCAAAAAAATGATGGATTTAGGCCCAGATCCTTGTACTGGGGTGAATGTATGACATTGTTCTACATTCTGTCAATCAACTGAGTTTTTTGAAATTTTCACCCCGAGTGGGCTGGGTATGCTCAGACGTGAGTCCCAGGATCTCCACACCCCTGGAGTCAAGCTATCCAGGCTGATGAAGGCTGATAGCCAGAAACCAGTCCTTGGATGCTTGATTCCGGTCTGGGAAAGACATGGCTTGGTAGTTCGGACTGGACTGTTCCCATGAGGCACAGGGTCAGAGCTGATTTGCATATAGCTAGTGTCTAACCCAGGGTGGTGTGGAGTGCAAAAAAATGATGGATTTAGGCCCAGATCCTTGTACTGGGGTGTATGTATGACATTGTTCTACATTCTGTCCATCAACTGTGTTTTTTGAAATTTTCACCCCGAGTGGCCTGGGTATGCTCAGACGTGAGTCCCAGGCTCTCCACACCACTGGAGTCAAGCTATCCAGGCTGATGAAGGCTGATAGCCAGAAACCGGTCCTTGGATGCTTGATTCCGGCCTGGGAAAGACATGGCTTGGTAGTTCGGACTGGACTGTTCCCATGAGGCACAGGGTCAGAGCTGATTTGCATATAGCCAGTGTCTAACCCAGGGTGGTGTGGAGTGCAAAAAAATGATGGATTTAGGCCCAGATCCTTGTACTGGGGTGAATGTTTGACATTGTTCTACATTCTGTCCATCAACTATGTTTTTTTAAATTTTCACCCCGAGTGGGCTGGGTATGCTCAGACGTGAGTCCCAGGCTCTCCACACCACTGGAGTCAAGCTATCCAGGCTGATGAAGGCTGATAGCCAGAAACCGGTCCTTGGAGGCTTGATTCCGGTCTGGGAAAGACATGGCTTGGTAGTTCGGACTGGACTGTTCCCATGAGGCACAGGGTCAGAGCTGATTTGCATATAGCCAGTGTCTAACCCAGGGTGGTGTGGAGTGCAAAAAAATGATGGATTTAGGCCCAGATCCTTGTAATGGGGTGAATGTATGACATTGTTCTACATTCTGTCCATCAACTGTGTTTTTTTAAATTTTCACCCCGAGTGGGCTGGGTATGCTCAGACGTGAGTCCCAGGCTCTCCACACCACTGGAGTCAAGCTATCCAGGCTGATGAAGGCTGATAGCCAGAAACCGGTCCTTGGATGCTTGATTTCGGTCTGGGAAAGACATGGCTTGGTAGTTCGGACTGGACTGTTCCCATGAGCCACAGGGTCAGAGCTGATTTGCATATAGCCAGTGTCTAACCCAGGGTGGTGTGGAGTGCAAAAACATGATGGATTTAGGCCCAGATCCTTGTACTGGGGTGAATGTATGACATTGTTCTACATTCTGTCCATCAACTGAGTTTTTTGAAATTTTCACCCCGAGTGGGCTGGGTATGCTCAGACGTGAGTCCCAGGCTCTCCACACCACTGGAGTCAAGCTATCCAGGCTGATGAAGGCTGATAGCCAGAAACCGGTCCTTGGATGCTTGATTCCGGCCTGGGAAAGACATGGCTTGGTAGTTCGAACTGGACTGTTCCCATGAGGCACAGGGTCAGAGCTGATTTGCATATAGCCAGTGTCTAACCCAGGGTGGTGTGGAGTGCAAAAAAATGATGGATTTAGGCCCAGATCCTTGTACTGGGGTGAATGTATGACATTGTTCTACATTCTGTCCATCAACTGTGTTTTTTTAAATTTTCACCCCGAGTGGGCTGGGTATGCTCAGACGTGAGTCCCAGGCTCTCCACACCACTGGAGTCAAGCTATCCAGGCTGATGAAGGCTGATAGCCAGAAACCGGTCCTTGGATGCTTGATTCCGGTCTGGGAAAGACATGGCTTGGTAGTTCGGACTGGACTGTTCCCATGAGGCACAGGGTCAGAGCTGATTTGCATATAGCCAGTGTCTAACCCAGGGTGGTGTGGAGTGCAAACAAATGATGGATTTAGGCCCAGATCCTTGTACTCGGGTGAATGTATGACATTGTTCTACATTCTGTCCATCAACTGTGTTTTTTTACATTTTCACCCTGAGTGGGCTGGATATGCTCAGACGCGAGTCCCAGGCTCTCCACACCACTGGAGTCAAGCTATCCAGGCTGATGAAGGCTGATAGCCAGAAACCGGTCCTTGGATGCTTGATTCCGGTCTGGGAAAGACATGGCTTGGTAGTTCGGACTGGACTGTTCCCATGAGGCACAGGGTCAGAGCTGATTTGCATATAGCCAGTGTCTAACCCAGGGTGGTGTGGAGTGCAAATAAATGATGGATTTAGGCCCAGATCCTTGTACTGGGGTGAATGTATGACATTGTTCTACATTCTGTCCATCAACTGTGTTTTTTGAAATTTTCACCCCGAGTGGGCTGGGTATGCTCAGACGTGAGTCCCAGGCTCTCCACACCACTGGAGTCAAGCTATCCAGGCTGATGAAGGCTGATAGCCAGAAACCGGTCCTTGGATGCTTGATTCCGGTCTGGGAAAGACATGGCTTGGTAGTTCAGACTGGACTGTTCCCATGAGGCACAGGGTCAGAGCTGATTTGCATATAGCCAGTGTCTAACCCAGGGTGGTGTGGAGTGCAAAAAAATGATGGATTTAGGCCCAGATCCTTGTACTGGGGTGAATGTATGACATTGTTCTACATTCTGTCCATCAACTGTGTTTTTTTAAATTTTCACCCCGAGTGGGCTGGGTATGCTCAGACGCGAGTCCCAGACTCTCCACACCACTGGAGTCAAGCTATCCAGGCTGATGAAGGCTGATAGCCAGAAACCGGTCCTTGGATGCTTGATTCCGGTCTGGGAAAGACATGGCTTGGTAATTCGGACTGGACTGTTCCCATGAGGCACAGGGTCAGAGCTGATTTGCATATAGCCAGTGTCTAACCCAGGGTGGTGTGGAGTGCAAAAAAATGATGGATTTAGGCCCAGATCCTTGTACTGGGGTGAATGTATGACATTGTTCTACATTCTGTCCATCAAATGTGTTTTTTGAAATTTTCACCCCGAGTGGGCTGGGTATGCTCAGATGTGAGTCCCAGGCTCTCCACACCACTGGAGTCAAGCTATCCAGGCTGATGAAGGCTGATAGCCAGAAACCGGTCCTTGGATGCTTGATTCCGGTCTGGGAAAGACATGGCTTGGTAGTTCGGACTGGACTGTTCCCATGAGGCACAGGGTCAGAACTTATTTGCATATAGCCAGTGTCTAACCCAGGGTGGTGTGGAGTGCAAAAAAATTATGGATTTAGGACCAGATCCTTGTACTGGGGTGAATGTATGACATTGTTCTACATTCTGTCCATCAACTGTGTTTTTTTAAATTTTCACCCCGAGTGGGCTGGGTATGCTCAGACGTGAGACCCAGGCTCTCCACACCACTGGAGTCAAGCTATCCAGGCTGATGAAGGCTGATAGCCAGAAACCGGTCCTTGGATGCTTGATTCCGGTCTGGGAAAGACATGGCTTGGTAGTTCGGACTGGACTGTTCCCATGAGGCACAGGGTCAGAGCTGATTTGCATATAGACAGTGTCTAACCCAGGGTGCTGTGGAGTGCAAAAAAATGATGGATTTAGGCCCAGATCCTTGTACTGGGGTGAATGTATGACATTGTTCTACATTCTGTCCATCAACTGTGTTTTTTGAAATTTTCACCCCGAGTGGGCTGGGTATGCTCAGACGTGAGTCCCAGGCTCTCCACACCACTGGAGTCAAGCTATCCAGGCTGATGAAGGCTGATAGCCAGAAACCGGTCCTTGGATGCTTGATTCCGGTCTGGGAAAGACATGGCTTGGTAGTTCGGACTGGACTGTTCCCATGAGGCACAGGGTCAGAGCTGATTTGCATATAGCCAGTGTCTAACCCAGGATGGTGTGGAGTGCAAAAAATGATGGATTTAGGCCCAGATCCTTGTACTGGGGTGAATGTATGACATTGTTCTACATTCTGTCCATCAACTGTGTTTTTAAATTTTCACCCCGAGTGGGCTGGGTATGCTCAGACGTGAGTCCCAGGCTCTCCATACCACTGGAGTCAAGCTATCCAGGCTGATGAAGGCTGATAGCCAGAAACCGGTCCTTGGATGCTTGATTCCGGTCTGGGAAAGACATGGCTTGGTAGTTCGGACTGGACTGTTCCCATGAGGCACAGGGTCAGAGCTGATTTGCATATAGCCAGTGTCTAACCCAGGGTGGTGTGGAGTGCAAAAGAATGATGGATTTGGGCCCAGATCCTTGTACTGGGGTGAATGTATGACATTGTTCTACATTCTGTCCATCAACTGTGTTTTTTGAAATTTTCACCCTGAGTGGGCTGGGTATGCTCAGATGTGAGTCCCAGGCTCTCCACACCACTGGAGTCAAGCTATCCAGGCTGATGAAGGCTGATAGCCAGAAACCGGTCCTTGGATGCTTGATTCCGGTCTGGGAAAGACATGGCTTGGTAGTTCGGACTGGACTGTTCCCATGAGGCACAGGGTCAGAGCTGATTTGCATATAGCCAGTGTCTAACCCAGGGTGGTGTGGAGTGCAAAAAAATGATGGATTTAGGCCCGATCCTTGTACTGGGGTGGATGTATGACATTGTTCTACTTTCTGTCCATCAACTGTGTTTTTTTAAATTTTCACCCGAGTGGGCTGGGTATGCTCAGACGTGAGTCCCAGGCTTTCCACACCACTGGAGTCAAGCTATCCAGGCTGATGAAGGCTGATAGCCAGAAACCGGTCCTTGGATGCTTGATTCCGGTCTGGGAAAGACATGGCTTGGTAGTTCGGACTGGACTGTTCCCATGAGGCACAGGGTCAGAGCTGATTTGCATATAGCCAGTGTCTAACCCAGGGTGGTGTGGAGTGCAAAAAAATGATGGATTTAGGCCCAGATCCTTGTACTGGGGTGAATGTATGACATTGTTCTACATTCTGTCCATCAACTGTGTTTTTTGAAATTTTCACCCGAGTGGGCTGGGTATGCTCAGACGTGAGTCCCAGGCTCTCCACACCACTGGAGTCAAGCTATCCAGGCTGATGAAGGCTGATAGCCAGAAACCGGTCCTTGGATGCTTGATTCCGGTCTGGGAAAGACATGGCTTGGTAGTTCGGACTGGACTTTTCCCATGAGGCACAGGGTCAGAGCTGATTTGCATATAGCCAGTGTCTAACCCAGGGTGGTGTGGAGTGCAAAAAAATGATGGATTTAGGCCCAGATCCTTGTACTGGGGTAAATGTATGACATTGTTCTACATTCTGTCCATCAACTGTGTTTTTTGAAATTTTCACCCCGAGTGGGCTGGGTATGCTCAGACGTGAGTCCCAGGCTCTCCACACCACTGGAGTCAAGCTATCCAGGCTGATGAAGGCTGATAGCCAGAAACCGGTCCTTGGATGCTTGATTCCGGTCTGGGAAAGACATGGCTTGGTAGTTCGGACTGGACTGTTCCCATGAGGCACAGGGTCAGAGCTGATTTGCATATAGCCAGTGTCTAACCCAGGGTGGTGTGGAGTGCAAAAAAATGATGGATTTAGGCCCGATCCTTGTACTGGGGTGAATGTATGACATTGTTCTACATTCTGTCCATCAACTGTGTTTTTTGAAATTTTCACCCCGAGTGGGCTGGGTATGCTCAGACGTGAGTCCCAGGCTCTCCACACCACTGGAGTCAAGCTATCCAGGCTGATGAAGGCTGATAGCCAGAAACCGGTCCTTGGATGCTTGATTCCGGTCTGGGAAAGACATGGCTTGGTAGTTCGGACTAGACTGTTCCCATGAGGCACAGGGTCAGAGCTGATTTGCATATAGCCAGTGTCTAACCCAGGGTGGTGTGGAGTGCAAAAAAATGATGGATTTAGGCCCAGATCCTTGTACTGGGGTGAATGTATGACATTGTTCTACATTCTGTCCATCAATTGTGTTTTTTGAAATTTTCACCTGAGTGGGCTGGGTATGCTCAGACGTGAGTCCCAGGCTCTCCACACCACTGGAGTCAAGCTATCCAGGCTGATGAAGGCTGATAGCCAGAAACCGGTCCTTGGATGCTTGATTCCGGTCTGGGAAAGACATGGCTTGGTAGTTCGGACTGGACTGTTCCCATGAGGCACAGGGTCAGAGCTGATTTGCATATAGCCAGTGTCTAACCCAGGGTGGTGTGGAGTGCAAAAAAATGATGGATTTAGGCCCAGATCCTTGTACTGGGGTGAATGTATGACATTGTTCTACTATCTGTCCATCAACTGTGTTTTTTTAAATTTTCACCGCGAGTGGGCTGGGTATGCTCAGACGTGAGTCCCAGGCTCTCCACACCACTGGAGTCAAGCTATCCAGGCTGATGAAGGCTGATAGCCAGAAACCGGTCCTTGGATGCTTGATTCCGGTCTGGGAAAGACATGGCTTGGTAGTTCGGACTGGACTGTTCCCATGAGGCACAGGGTCAGAGCTGATTTGCATATAGCCAGTGTCTAACCCAGGGTGGTGTGGAGTGCAAAAAAATGATGGATTTAGGCCCGGTCCTTGTACTGGGGTGAATGTATGACATTGTTCTACATTCTGTCCATCAACTGTGTTTTTTGAAATTTTCACCCCGAGTGGGCTGGGTATGCTCAGACGTGAGTCCCAGGCTCTCCACACCACTGGAGTCAAGCTATCCAGGCTAATGAAGGCTGATAGCCAGAAACCGGTCCTTGGATGCTTGATTCCGGTCTGGGAAAGACATGGCTTGGTAGTTCGGACTAGATTGTTCCCATGAGGCACAGGGTCAGAGCTGATTTGCATATAGCCAGTGTCTAACCCAGGGTGGTGTGAAGTGCAAAAAAATGATGGATTTAGGCCCAGATCCTTGTACTGGGGTGAATGTATGACATTGTTCTACATTCTGTCCATCAACTGTGTTTTTTGAAATTTTCACCCGAGTGGGCTGGGTATGCTCAGACGTGAGTCCCAGGCTCTCCACACCACTGGAGTCAAGCTATCCAGGCTGATGAAGGCTGATAGCCAGAAACCGGTCCTTGGATGCTTGATTCCGGTCTGGGAAAGACATGGCTTGGTAGTTCGGACTGGACTGTTCACATGAGGCACAGGGTCAGAGCTCATTTGCATATAGCCAGTGTCTAACCCAGGGTGGTGTGGAGTGCAAAAAAATGATGGATTTAGGCCCGATCCTTGTACTGGGGTGAATGTATGACATTGTTCTACATTCTGTCCATCAACTGTGTTTTTTGAAATTTTAACCCCGAGTGGGCTGGGTCTGCTCAGACGTGAGTCCCAGGCTCTCCACACCACTGGAGTCAAGCTATCCAGGCTGATGAAGACTGATAGCCAGAAACCGGTCCTTGGATGCTTGATTCCGGTCTGGGAAAGACAAGGCTTGGTAGTTCGGACTGGACTGTTCCCATGAGGCACAGGGTCAGAGCTGATTTGCATATAGCCAGTGTCTAGCCCAGGGTGGTGTGGAGTGCAAAAAAATGATGGATTTAGGCCCAGATCCTTGTACTGGGGTGAATGTATGACATTGTTCTACATTCTGTCCATCAACTGTGTTTTTTGAAATTTTCACCCCGAGTGGGCTGGGTATGCTCAGACGTGAGTCCCAGGCTCTCCACACCACTGGAGTCAAGCTATCCAGGCTGATGAAGGCTGATATCCAGAAACCGGTCCTTGGATGCTTGATTCCGGTCTGGGAAAGACATGGCTTGGTAGTTCGGACTGGACTGTCCCCATGAGGCACAGGGTCAAAGCTGATTTGCATATAGCCAGTGTCTAACCCAGGGTGGTGTGGAGTGCAAAAAAATGATGGATTTAGGCCCAGATCCTTGTACTGGGGTGAATGTATGACATTGTTCTACATTCTGTCCATCAACTGTGTTTTTTGAAATTTTCACCCGAGTGGGCTGGGTATGCTCAGACGTGAGTCCCAGGCTCTCCACACCACTGGAGTCAAGCTATCCAGGCTGATGAAGGCTGATAGCCAGAAACCGGTCCTTGGATGCTTGATTCCGGTCTGGGAAAGACATGGCTTGGTAGTTCGGACTGGACTGTTCACATGAGGCACAGGGTCAGAGCTCATTTGCATATAGCCAGTGTCTAACCCAGGGTGGTGTGGAGTGCAAAAAAA